>NC_141697.1:986901646-987501646 GCF_964263255.1 Lissotriton vulgaris | reverse complement strand
ATCGGCTGGGTGCGGCTTTTCTACGAGGACCCCCTTGCGCAAATTGTTGTGAATGGTTATGTTTCTACTCAGTTTAATCTTGGAAGAGGCACTCGTCAGGGCTGTCCCTTGTCTCCGTTATTGTTTGCCCTAGCCCTAGAACCCCTTCCTGCGTGGATCCGATGGGAACCCTCGATGAAGGGTATTCAATGGTCTCCTGATTTCGAGGATCGCATCTCGCTTTACGGGGATGATATCTTACTGTATTTGACCTCACCCCGGAAGTCATTGATGGTTCTGTGCGATGTCTTGGCCTCCTTTGGTAGGAACTCTGGTTTGATTATCAATTGGGCGAAATCCTACTTATACGTTCTCTCTGGTGATGTCCCTCTTCTCCCACGTAACTGCCCTATTCAGGTGACTCTGACGGGATTTAAGTACCTCGGTATCTTTATCTCGTTGGATCCGATGGCCCGTTATGCACAGAACCTTCTCCCATCTCTGGCTAGATTGAAACAGGACGTTGCGGGTTGGCGTAAACTTCCGCTTTGCCCGCTCGGTCGTGCGGCCCTATTTAAAATGATGTCTCTGCCTCGTTTTTTGTATGCTCTCCAGAACACTCTTGATATTGTCCCCGCTAGCTATTTTTTCGTGCTGTCGAAGACCTTCAGAGGAAGTTGATATGGGACGGCATTGCTCTTGCCAAATTGACGCTCCCCTGGTATGATGGGGGAATCACTCTCCCTGACATCAAATGCTATTACTGGGCTGCTCAATTGGGTGCCATCAACCATGGTATGTATGGTCCTGCATTGAATCCTGCTTTCGCTATGGATAGATGGCTGCTGCCCGGGGGTAATTATTATAGGGCGCTCTATTCAAAATCGGTGGTTAAGACTCTGTCGGGGCCTACAAAGACGGCGGTGTGTACGTGGCAGGACCCTAATACTTCCCTGGGGTGGAAAGATGGCTTTACTTTAGCGACCCCGCTCTTCGGTTCGGACAGGCTTGGGAAGTTGTGGAAAACCAAGGGGTTCGATAGGTGGGACCTTATCGGTATTAGTAAGGTGGGCGACCTCTGGGTTAAGGGCCAGGTGAAATCATTTGAGATGTTAAAGACGGAGTTTGAATTGGGTGACACAGAGTACTTTTGCTACGTCCAGGTCCACCATGCCTTAATGTCGGTCTTCCTTCTGGGTGAGGTGATTCCGGAATCGTCCCCACTTGAGGATAGGATTTTGGATGGCCATGTACCTGACAGCACCATCTCCCTTGTTTACAAGAAATTAATTAAGAATAGGCCTGATCTCCTGCTACATCTCCGGGATTTGTGGACCCGGGACGGCCTTGAATTGGATGACGAGGACTGCCAATCTGCGATCTCCTCTCCCAAGGAGGTCGGGATTCCACCTCGACTCCGACTGGTGCAACTTAAGATCCTCCACAGGATTTACGTCACGGGACCCCGTTTGGTCTGAATGGGCTTTTCTGAGGAGGGATTATGTAAGCGAGGATGTGAGCAGGTTGCTACTTTTCTTCATATTATTTGGGAATGTCGCGAGATTGCTGCTTTTTGGAGTTGGATCCATGAGGTCATGAAGGAAGTGACTGGTGTTGCTCTCCTGCCGGAGGCCCGACGCTGCTTGTTGAACGTTTGGGAACCTACAGACTATAATGTAGCTCAGACTCAGAGGGCATCCCTGGGGGCCATTTTTGCCAAGCGAGATATTGCTCAGATGTGGGGGTCCCAGAGGCCTCCCACAATAGACTTATGGAAGGAAAACATGATGGGTGTATGTTCAGGGAAAAGACTGTGTACCTAGCCTGGGGCCGTCCCCGGAAGTGGTGTAGAGTGTAGGGACCTTGGAATAGTTATCGTGGAAACATATGTATACCGCCTGCAGTTGAAAACATTGATGTTCCACCTTCCCCCTGACCCATGCATTTTGACCATTCTATTGTATTTTTGTTACATCTGACCCCTGTCCCCCCGCTCTCCTTTCATTATATCGATTGCTGCTCATTGTATTTCTTCCTTCCTTAATTGAACTGGCACTTTGTATAACATGTTATATGCCTTGCTTGTTTTTATATTTCAATAAAAAGAAACAACAAAAAAAGAAAATGTTTAAAATTAAAAATAATAAATGTAATGTAAAGAAAAATTAAACATATATATATATATAAAATATTATATATAAATTTACTTAACATTAACAAATATTTATTTTAATAAATTATAAAAAGTTACAAACATTTTGAAATTATAAATACACACATATATATATATATATATATATATATATATATATATATATATATATATATATATATATATATATATATATATTCCATTTTCCTGAAAATTTCAGCCAATTCCGTCCACAAACGCCAAAGTTATTAGACATAGAATTTTCAAAAATCCCATAGAGAAAAAATCCTAACTATATATACCTACTGGCGACCGCCAGTAGGTAATATATATATATATATATATATATATATATATATATATATATATACATACACTAGTAAAATAAAATTCAAATAAAATGTATAGATAATAAATTAAAATATTAGAATACTTTTATTCTTTTACAATTAGATTTGACACTACATTAACAGCAAATGTAGGGAAAATGTTGGACAGCGTAGGGGATAAATTACAATTCCCACTCCAGGGACAGCAACAGTAGGGAAAGTGTTTGATAGCGGAGAGTAATAATTTACTATTCCCACTCCAGGGAGTGCAACAGTAGGGAAAGTGTTGGATAGTGGAGTGGATAAAATTACTATTCCCACTCCAGCAAGTTCAACAGTAGGTAAGGTATTGGATAGCGGAGAGGGATAATTTACTATTCCAATGCCAGCAGGTAGAACAGTAGGGAAAGTGTTGGATAGCGGAGAGGAATAACTTACTATTCCCACTCCAGAAAGTGCAACAGTAGGGGAAGTGTTGGATATCCGGGGGGGGGGCAATGACTACTTCCACTCCAGAGACTGCAACTGTAGGAAAAGGTTTGGATAGTGAAGAAGAATAATTTACTAATCCCATTCCAGGGAGTGCAAAAGTAGGGAAAGTGTTGTATAGAAAAGTGGATACAATTACTATTCCCACTCCAGCAAGTTCAACAGTAGGTAAAGTATTGGATAGCGGAGAGGAATAATTTAGTATTCCAACGCTAGCAGGTAGAATACTAGGGAAAGTGTTAGATAGCCGAGAGGAAAAATGTGCTATTCACACTCCAGAGAGTGCAACAGTAGGGGAAGTGTTGGATAGTGGAGGGGTAACAATTACTATTTCCACTACAGAGACTGCAATTGTAGGAAAAGGTTTGGATAGCGGAGGGGAATCTTTTGCTATTCCCACTCCAGGGAGTGCAACAGTAGGGAAAATGTTGGATAGCATAAGGTATAAAATTTACTATTCCTGCTCCAGCGAGTGCAACAGTAGGAAAAGTGTTGGATAGCCGAGAGGTAAAATTACTATTCCCACTCCAGAGAATGCAACAGTAGGTTAAGTGTTGGATAGTGGAGGGGATACAATTAGTATTCCCACTCCAGCAAGTGCTACTGTAGGGAAAGTGTTGCATAGCGAAGGGGAGTAATTTACTATTCCCACTCCAGCAAGTACAACAGTATGGAAAGTGTTCGATAACGGAGGGGAATGATTTACTATTCCCACTCCAGCAAGCACAACAGTAGGGAAAGTGTTGGGTAGCGGAGGGGAATAATTTACTATTCCCACTCCAGCAGGTAGAACAGTATGGAAAGTGTTGGATAGTAGAGAGGAATAATTTAATATGCCCACTTCAGCAGGTAGAACAGTATGGAAAGTGTTGGATAGCTGAGGGGAATAATCTACTATTCCCACTCCATGTAGTGCAACAGTAGGGAAACTGTTTGATAGTGGAGGGGTAACAATTACAATTCCCACTTCAGCGAGTGCAACAGTAGAGAATGTTTGGATAGTGGAGAGGAATAATATACTATTCCCACTCCAGCAAGTGCAACAGTAGGGAAACTGTTGGATAGTGCGGGGGTAACATTTACTATTCCCACTCCAGCAAGGGCAACATTAGGAAAGTGTTGGATAGCGGAGATGAATGATTTACTATGCCACTCCAGAGAGTGCAACAGTAGGGAAAGTGTTGGATTTCATAGGGGAATAATTTACCATTCCCACTGAAACAAAATAATTAAAATAAATTAACAAACTATTAATTAATTTAAAAACAATTACCTCCCACCATAATCCCCTATAAATGACACCACCAATGTTGTAACACATAACACAATTAACATAATTAGTTAATAACTAATAATAATTTACAAGCAATTTAAAAGCAATCAATAATTAATGAACACTATAAAACAACTTAAAAGACATTTTAAAATACCATTTAAACAAATATATTAACATTTAATGACTTCCCAGCCTACTCCCCTTTCAACCCAGACCATGCTCTTAAAAAAATGACACAAATATCCTAATTAAAAATTAATTAAAAATAAAGAATAATTATTAATAACCAATTAATAAATATATAACAATACATTATTTACCACAATTAACACAATACATAATATAAAATCATCAATACCTAATTGTTAATGAATAAAAAATATTAAGTAATTAATTAATTATAATTAAATTACTTCCCACCCAAATCCCCTATAAACCCACAACTCACTCCTAAAAAAATAACACAATTAAGATATTTACCAAATATTTATTAATAATAACAACCAAATAATAACAAAGTAATAATAAATTAATCAGTACAATTAACAATATGAAATCATAAATACTTAATCATTAAATATTAAAACAAATAATAATTAATTAATTATAATAACATTACTTTCCACTCTATTCCCCTATAAATCCACAATCCGCTATGGAACAAAAACACAAAATGCAATTAAAACAAATTAATAACTTGTTCAAATTATTATTAAATATATTACAAATAAATTACTTCCCACTCTATTCCCCTATAAATCCACATGTTCATAACCATGAAGATACTCAGGTTTCTTTGTAGAATTATCTTTCAGGTGAATTCTAGGACTCACAGGAACCACCAATCACAGCACCAGAACCGGTGGTTGATGGAATTCAACAATGACAAAGCAATGCTAACCGTGGGTCGATGTAATGGTGCATAGGGAGCAGAGTGGGCAGTAGGAAGGACAGGAGTGGGCAGAGGGAGACTCTTCAAAGTTTGCAACTTGTACACTTCTGTCTTTCTAGGAATCCTAAGAGTGTCTCAATGAGATTGTGATCCTCGATCTCTTCTGTTTGCTAAATGAGGTTGTCAAGTGTGTGGCATACATGGAGTGGTGCAACAAGCTGGTTCAGCATTTATCCACACCTCAAAGGCTTACTACTGCGGCTCGGCTGCAAGAATGGCATAACTTGTAATTGTTTTACCACCCATAAACCATTAGCCATGAATTAAATGGACACTGGAAGCAGATTACTGTTGAACTGGACTTTAAGGGGTATTTGAAACTAAAATCCTTGGGAATTGTGCTCAATAGTATATGTCCTCATATTCCTGAAACGATTTATTTCATTCACAGGGTGTCTGCTCTTCCTCCTACTAGGGGGCCTATTCCGATCCGGTAAAATTACTGTCCGTACGAATCGCATCCGGAGCAGTCTCCGTATGACTCGTACACACGCCGTACGACCCGACGAGTACAATCCAGACCGGGGTATCAGGACGCGAGTCATACGGTCCACGTCAGGTAAGGGCAATTTGTACGGAAAAGCCCACACCGTACGGCGCATATCCCTCATGATCGCAGGGTTACGGCGCGTAACCCTGCGAACATGGGGGTATGCGCCGTACACCCAGCAAACATGGGGTACGCGCCGTACACCCAGCATACATGGGGTACGGTGTGTACCCCATGTATGCTGGGTGTACGGCACATACCCCCCATGATCGCAGGGGTACACGCCGTACCCCTCCGATCATGGGTGGTACGCACCGTACATGGGGGCGTTCCGTACCTGTTTCGTCGCAAACTCTGCCTTTACGGCTGTTTTCAGCTCCCGCAGAAAAAGGGTCTTACGGTGCGTACCCGACACGTATCGTACTTGCTGGGTCGTATAAACCAGCCGCGAACCGTACAGATGTTGCGTACAGCGGGTTCCGAGTGAGACTCGTACGAAGATTAGGGTCGTACGGTCTCTGTACGATTCCAGCTCCTGGTACGAATCGTACTTCGTCATACGTACGTGGGACGTTGCAGGGTACGATTCGTACGGGAAAAACGCTCCGAACGGCTATTCGGAGCGCTTTTTACCGGATCGGAATCGGCCCCCTAGGTGTCCAATTAATACTTGGCCAATAATTAGCTGACATAGGCCAAGCTCCAGAGCACAGTCAAGGGTATCATTGTGCAAAACTGACTCCCTCACACATTAGCATTTGATTGTGGCCACATCTCAGAATTATGTTCAGCTGCAGTCCGTGCAGGTAACAGTGGGGAGGTGGTGGGGCCGGGTAAGGGGGGATTTCGAGGGATGATGCAGAGGGAAAAAAAAATGTTCCCTCTGCATCGTCCCTCGAAATACCCCCTTTCTCGGCACCACCACTGTTACCTGCACGGACCGCGGCTGGTTATGTCTCAGCAGCACCACCTTGTATCCAAACGTGCATTAATTGGTATGTTCAGAGAAAACAAAGTTTATATTGTTGGCTATTTATACTCAATGGCTATTTTTATATCTGTATGTTAATATTTGTGTAAGTAATATTTAGTGAAATAACATTTTTTTTTATAAATGGATCGATTTGACTTCCTTTAAGAACCTTTTTTGTCACTCTTTATCTTTCCTCTCCTTTATCTATTAAGTGATCTACCTTCTATGGGAGCACACTAACATATTACTGCCAGTACATATGATCAATTATATAATCAATCATTTCAAAACAAATTTTCTTGAGGAATAAACATCGTTATCAATATTTTAAATATATCTAAAGATGTATACATTACCATGTCAGAAAACAAACTTTTCAAGGTTCTAGAATAACTCTCTCAAGTCTTCAGTACGATTTCACAAACTTCACGCAATCTTGTGCAGATTGGTGATAAATGGGCCATAAATGCAATAAATTATTGTTTCAATCCATGAAATCCATTGGGAATCACATTATCTCCAAGTTTTTATTGCACACCTGGCAAGAAACTACAACACTCATCTATGCTGATGTAATTTCAAAATATTTTTTTTCTAAAATCAATTTTCAAGTTTTTGAGTCAATATCAATCAGGTACAAGTCCCACTGAAATCACTTGTCTACTATCCGTAATCCTAACTAACATAATACCCGTTAGCAAGCTACATTGCTGGCTTCAAATTTAGAAGTGTTTTTCTTTTTGGTCTGCCTATGACAAGCCATTACTCAATCCTATAGTACCAAATATTCTCTCAACTGGTGGAAGTCAGGGATGGACACAACAGTTCCACTATGCATGTTAAAGCTCTTTTTTATAACCTTGAAACACGATCTGGCCATTGCACTATTGTATGCATTTTTAATGGAAAATAAAGACGAGTGTTCCAAAGAAAAAGTCTTATAATTGTACTATGGTTAATATGTTAGTGTGTTCCTTGTGTGCTTTACTATATTAGAACATTAGATAGCAATCCTTGCTAGAACTATTGTTTGTTGCTTTCTCCCAGCACCTCTGTTCATGTTGCCACAAAAGTCTTTAATCTTGAGCGAAGTTTCCTTAATAGGAACAGAGTCTAAATCAATGTACATCCTGTAACTTGTACTTGCGCTGGCACTGCCAATGCTGCACACGAAGGTGGTCTGTGAAGTCCTAATATTGCTAAAATGAATCATAAGCTTGAGAAAATATAAATCGATTCCTCTAAAGTAGTTTGATTTATGTATCAGCTGTGCTTCAATATAAATCAGGGGACGTCTTTCCATTTGAAGCCGGCCTGAGATCTTATATGTCGGCAGCTACCCAGACTGCTTGTCTCTGGCTTCAACTGAGAGGGAACACGTCATCTACGGTGTCCATCTTATCTTTGATGTGTCTGAGAACTTCTAACATATGGCAATGTATAATTTTGTCATGAATACATTATTGCATAACACCTTATTTCTCTTTCAATGGGGTTCAACCAAAATAAGTAGATCTTGGGGTATATTGGTCCCTCTTACTGGTGACTTGTGATTCGATGTCTGTTGCTAATACGGTTATAATGGCACATCCACATAATATAAAAGAAGCAGTGTTGGGCTGGAGGATCTATAATATTAGTTGCCCTTTGCAAGTATCATTAGAATCTATGTATCCATCACTGCTGGAGTTCAGTACTAGCAATGCACAACATTACAAAGGTATTCTTTGAACCTTGCATTGTGTAAATATATACGAAAAATAGAACGAAAAAGCATAAAGTAAAACTATTTACTTTACAGTAATTGTGAAAAATAATAAACATAATATTCAAAAAAATAAAAATTATTTAAATGTTATTTACTAAAAAAGAATAACAATTAATTATATTTACAATCACTATATTTGAAATATAAAATTAAAAGTTAAATAAAATAACGTAAAAATTAAATTGATAAAATTACTACAAAATATAAATATATAACAGTTTACATTAAGCTAACCCTTACAATTAAAACTGAAAATATCTATATTGCATCTTTTGAAAAACACATATAAATATAATTAGACTTGGAGGGGTTAAAGTCAATAATCCGACTTCAACCTCATCAACAGTAGGGTAATTGTTACATTTTGGATGGTTTAGGATTACTACTGCCGCTCCAATGAAAGCAATAGTAGTGAAAGTGTTGAACTTTGGAGCAGTTTAATGTATTATTCTTATCCAACATGAGAAAAAGTGAGGAAAGTTTTGGACTCTGGAAGGGTCATATTTATAATTCCCACTCCAACATAAGAAACAGAGGTGAAAGTGCTGGACGGCGAAGGGATTAGATTTACTATTCACACTCCTATATGGACTTTTGAGGTGACGGATTTACTATTCCCACTTTACCATTAGCAACAGTAGGGAAAGAGTTGACCCAGGGGAGGGTTAGATTTACAGTTTCCACTCCAACACAATCACCAGCATGAAAAGTGTTAGGTTTTGGAGGGGGTCAGATTACGATCCTCACTACAGTTGAAGCAAAAATGATTGATTTCTACCTATCCAAAATGGATACAAAATAAATTACATATATGCAAACCAAATAAATATAAAATGTATTTACATGAACAAATAAAAAGTATTTTGAAAAATATGTAATATCTATAAATGATTAAAAACTAAAAGCACAAAACTAACATCTAAGATATGAATCAAGTTATAATAAACAATTACGTAAATTAAAGAATATAAAAAAATAATTTAAAATACCTCCCACCCTATAACTTTATAGTTTTAACAAACTTTCAGCACCATGAAAGGAACTGCCATGACAACGATTCCCTTGAAAATAGCATCCAGTCACCAGTCATCTCTAAATTTGGCAGGTCAAAGGGAATGTCCTCTGCCTCCCTGATGGACTGTGCTCCACCTGTCAAAACTCCAAATCAGACCCTTGACTCCTGTGCCTAAAAAAATGAAAAAAGAATGTACAAAGTATTTTTCTTCATTGGTAAAGCACTGTAGACCTAGGGTGACCTGATCTCCAAAATAAAGAGAGTGTGACAGGCGTTAGTCTTGAACTAGGAATACATTCCTCCTTCTGAACATCATCTAGAAGAATTACACTGACACATCCCAAAGACCCATGAGACAGGATATGTAAGATGAACACAAAAATATTGGTGTTTTAGAGGTTTTGACCTTTGACCCATTGCTGAAAGCTTTGTCTGTCCAAAGTAAAACTTTATAGATCTGAAGTAAGTAGTTAATTTTTCTGATTTTCTTTACATTCTGTTACTTGTAGTCACGCAGTTTATAAAGACAAAAACAGAACTACAAGTACCAGACAGCAAAGTATAAAATGAGGCCTGGGTAAGCATCAAGGAGGAGGAGAATGAGGCAGAGGGATGCAAATGGATTATTGATTTTTTGAATTTTCGACAATATGGAGTTTTTAAAACCTGGATGGTCCCTTGTTAACAATTTAAAGCAGCATTAGAAGTGCATCAATGTCTGATACATGTCAAACGAAAGTTGTGCAAAATAATGTTTTCATTATTTAAAACCTCTCCCTCCGACATGCTGTGATGACGCTGACTGGAAGTCTGATAAACCTTAGCTCGGGGTCTCCTCTGCTCTTTAGATCCTCCCGTGACGCATGAATGATGCTGCAGCACTGAACAGGGAGTCTGCAAAACAGCTAACTCCTGGCCTTGTTGTGCTTTAAATAAAGACAGGAAGAGGAAAGGTGAGTTTCCACTACATTTTCACATTTTAATGTGCAAGCTCGCCCCTCTCTAATTCCAAATACCAAAGCCTGTATTTAAATAAGAAAATAATGCTGGAAAGCAAGGATAGAACACCGGGAAAAAAATGCAGTGAGGGCAAACCTAGAGAAAATATAATAAGTGACAGTGGCCACTGCACTAAAATGAAAATGAAAATTTAGGAAACACCCTCTGTATCGATCACCACAGGCTGTAGGACGTACACTCACCTCGTAACATCAAAGCACCTCACAGGAGACCCTCTGTACCTCACTTCGCTGATGTCAGGATAAACAAACAAGAAACTAAAAGCCACTTCGGTGGTGACCCTGGTCACAGACAGAAGCAGCGTCGCAGCTCAGAGCACACAGTGCGGTTGTTGACATCAGGAAAATGAAAGACTGGATGGGGAAGTGGTGAGCCTCGAGGGTGTGAAGTCTAGAGGCGGGACAGCACGAGGCACTCTATACACAGACGCTGTCCTGGCCCCGCCCACTTACCTGCGGTGCGCGCACTCGAAGGATTCCCTCCCTCCACCAATCACTGCCCTCCTCTCGTTTTCTATTCTCTGTCATCATCACTCTGACGTTCCACAGGTGTTCCTCAAACCAAACGTCAAAAAGTGTGTTTTTACCTTTCTGTAAAGAGAAAGCAGCAGATATAAAAGCACAAGTAATGGAGGAGCCAAGAACACTCGAGAAGAGAACAGGAGCTGAGAAAGGAGAGACAAGAGGACCCAAGCACAAGACTGCACAGAGGTGAGAGGCTGCTTTACTCTGGGTAAATTCCATGTCATTGTTTTTTAGCTCGTCTGTGCAATGGCAGAAGGGGACCCACCATGTGCATATCAGCTTTACTCCTTTGCTGTCAGAGGCAGAAACAGAGGTGGAGGTAGCATTAAGAGACAAATGCAGTTGCTGTAACAGATAAGATCAGAGGCATAGCTGTATTGGAGGAAGAGGATATCTGTGACGTAACTGGAAAAATGAGAGGTACAGCTAGGCTAGAGGGAGAGATATCTGTGCTATTCCAAAAAAGCTGACTTACTGAGTTGGACTAGAGCATGGCTGGGTACTCACAAACATTTTCCCGGGAGACGCAAAGTTTGGTCTATTGTGTGACCGAGGGCCGCACTCATGCTAGCGGGGGTGTAAAGTGGGAGTAGGGGAAGCAAAGCATATGTATCTAGTAGCTGTCTTTAAAAATTAAGGCATTTCTAAAGTTAAAACCTAGTTAATTCCTTTCCCTAACTGCAATTAACCTTTAAATAAGAGTTTGATGTATATTTACATTTGTTTCCATGTTAGTGCTGAGTCGAGTAAACAACAGCCCAGTGCTGCTGCTGCCCAGGGGGCCACATGTAAAGGTCAAGAGGGCCACATGTGGCCCCCGGGCCGTACTTTGAGTATCACTGGACTGGAGGGAGAGGATGTCTGTGTAGTGGTGGCTCCTCCGCTAACAAGGAGCGTCGCCCCACTGTCTTGGAGCAGCAAAGGAAAGGAAAAAATAAAATGATAATAACTAATGATATTATCATTTTATTTCGTCCTCCCGCTGCTGCAGCTTGCATGAGGGGACGGGGTGGGGCTGAAGAGCAGTGAGGAGGGTACAACCCTCCTAAGTGCGCAATGACTGTTTGGTCTGCCGTCTCGGGCTACCCAAAACCTTCATGCGCACTTTCTCCCTTCTCCATGCAGGCTGCATTACAGCCTACATGGAGAACATGCTCACCCCTACAGCCCCGGGCTGAGCACCGTGTCACGGCGCTCAGACTCATCACAATGCGGCATTGAAGCGTTGTGATTGGCTGCGGGGAGCATGGGAGTCCTGGTGTTTCCTGCTTCCTGTTTCTTACAAGAAGCCTAGAAGAGGATGTGGGGAGGCGGCGGCGGCGGCTGGCAGGCAGGTAAGTGATGTTTTTTTATAGTGATTCCCAACCCCCTCCTGCCCCTTCCCCCCACCCACCCCGCGACTGTCTAGGAAGCATTGCATGAAGAAATATCATAGAAGGAGCCGGCAACTGCGCTGTTACTGATTAGGTCACACAGTATGCATCAATGTTCATCAAATTTCTGCAAATGGTTGGCCCATATGGTTATCTGTCCGCTGTGTATGGCTGAATGTTAGAAACGAGAAATTAGATAGCAAAATGAAGGGATAATTTCTTCAAGTCGCATTTTTACCTTATAGAAAAAAAATACAAATTGTACATATCACTCTTATGAGTGTTTATATAGGAAAGTAGACAACCACCTGTTGCTGAAAAGACCTCTCAGAAGCATTACGTTTCTATCAGAGACCTCCCTGAACCCCTCAAGTTTCTGTCAGAGACCTCTCTGAAGCTGTCACGTTGCTGTCAGAGACCTCTGAAACAGTCACATTGCATACAGAGACCTCTAAAGCCCTCATATTGCTATCAGTAACCTCCCTTAAGCCACCACGTTGCTCTCAGAGACCTCCCCGAAGACCTCAAGTTGCTGTCAGGGACCTTCTGAAGCTGTCAGGTTGCTCTCAGTTACCCCTTAGAAGCCGTCACGTTGCTGTCAGAGACCTCTCTGAAGCTGTCACATTGCTGACAGAGACCTCTGAAGCCCTCATGTTGCTGTTATAGACCTCTGAAGCCATCACATTGCTGTTAGAGACCTCACTGTAGCCCTCAAGTTGCTGTCAGAGACCTCTGTGAAGCCCTCCCTTTAGGATGAAGTCAACGTTTGGTCTTTACTAGATATAACAAGAAGACATTGGCTATTTTATGCAAATGCAATACTTTGAACATGTTTGAATTAACAAGCTTCATGTTTACAAAACTTGTTTTTATGCTACGGTTGTGTGTTGCTGCTCTTTCTTATACATTTATAATGTGTTCAATACAAAAAGTACTAATAATATAGTTCTCTGCCTCTTTTCCTGGACAGATATGGATCCAAAGATTTTTATTCTGGCCATGGCAGCCCTCACCATGATGTCAACAGAGGCCTTCCCCAGGAAGGCACTGCGGGGAATGTGCCACCTCTCCCAGTACCAGACCCTCCTCCCGTCCCACCTCAGAGCCGCACAGGATTTACGCAACAAATATGTAAGTTAAACAATAGGCAGACTCAGTACACCATTCTGCCCATCAATAGGATGCAGTGACTTCCTGCAGAAAGTAGATCTTCTCAGATATAAAAATTGTTCTGTAGAACTGAATTCACAGAGAAAGAACAACAATTGTGCATTCCTGAGAGTAGATTTAGCTATCAATCACTTTTCTCCAGTTCCCTGGTACCTGTACCTGCTGAGGGAAAAGCACAGAGAAGAACATTTTATCATTGCATGAAATGCAAAAGCAAAGGGATAAACACTGATTTGGGGAGATCCTAAAGGAGTGGAGGGATCCCATGCACCAAAACAGATCCCAGAAGAATGGAAAAGTCACTACGGTGTAGGGAGACACTATTCATCTAGGGTGTAGGGGACAATATTGGCCTGATGACATCCTTACACCAGTGATGGGCTGAGAACCCAAAGCAGTCCTGGCAATTTTTTCCAGATGAGCATAGCGAGCGAGAGCAGAAAGGAAGCCTGACCACTAGAAGCCGGCTTCGGGCTATTCTCCCCCAAAGAAAAACTTTGAAAGAGTGACAAAATTGTGCATTCTACAACACATTTTTCATTACATATTAAATTGTAATCATATAAAAAGTATAGTAAATGATCAATTTACAGTGCACCAGGTTACGGCAACCTTGTTTGGGCTCTTCAATGATTCCCTCACTATCACCCTCCAACAGTGCCTCTCGTCTCTTCAAAGTCCCTCTGTCACATGTATTTCATTTATTTTATAGCACCTCTCATATCAGTGGTGGGTTTAAGAGCATTTTACATCCAACACACAGAGACAATGAATCATACGTGTATAAATCCACGTATAGAAAATATTGCATAAGACAAAGGGGACTACAATGTATAGAATTCCTGTCATCCATGCTGGTAGGTATTTTTTAAGAGTGCTTGGTCTGGGAAAGCAAAAACCCAGGATTTAGACAGTAACACAGTGGTTATAGTTGACTGACTAATATGAATGTATTTGTATCCTAACAAACCGTTTTTGGCAAAATATGAATAACGAAAGATTGGGGAAAAAATATAACTATCTAACCTAGATTATGGTTGTAACTTATGAACTGCAGAGTAACAAAAGGATCTCTCTGGCAAAAGCAGTAACACACTGTGCTACCTTTCTGTTATCTGCATGGTACATACTCTTTGCAACCTGAATATTAACCTTCTTCACTACCTTAGATGAGTCAAAACTGCCATTAGATAAAACTTCGATCTCTCTCAAGCAGGTACATTAATTGCCAGAGTTATCTTGCCACTTTTATTGTTGCCTGAAACCAGTTGGATATACAAGGAAAAATGGTGCAAACCCGACCCTAGTAACAAAAGCGCCCCCCTCCCCCACCCTTCCAGCCTTCCGGATTATTAACCGATGCTGGGTGCGGCCGGTCCGGCCTTGCCTTACTTATGTAGCTTAGGCTGTAAGAGACCATCTTCTAAGGAGAATCAGTCAGGTGATCACATGGGAAGCTGATAGTGTAGACTGTTCTTATAATCCCAGCTCAATTGTTAGCTGTGTGCCTATAGAGCTCTCCAAGCTATTCGATTGTTCTCTGTCTAACGTCTTTGTATTATGTCCCAGGAGGAGATGATGCAACCAAATGTGTGGAATTGCTCCAGGAAGATCTTGCAGCAGAGGCCGTCTGTGTTCCATTTCAAGGTAGGAGAATCCCCTTAAACGAAACCAAAGCCCCATGTCTAACTCGGACCCAGACATCTCAATGTCAAAGACTGCTCTGTGTCATATGGGTCCATCTCACCTGAAATCGTGGCCTCTTTAAATCTTCATATGTCCTTATGTACAGTAAGACATCTCCAGAACTCTAAAGTAAAGTAGATCCAGCCATGAGTATCTGCTCATTAGGTGCATACAATGCAGTAGTGAAATATCTTGCTCCAAGATTGCATCAGTGCCAGACCACCACCTCAAAACCTCCTTCTGAAGAGGTCCAATCTTATATCCACACAGTCCCAGACTCTTCTCAAAGTGCTTCTCTTCTTTCTCACAGGGCCATGACAGGCTCATCTTTGTTGAAAAGAAGGTGGCTTTGGCCGTCCATGTCTTAGAGAACATCAGCAACTCAGAGCTGTCCAAGTATGTGTCACAACCATTGCAGATACTGAAGGAAATCAGAAGAAGCCTAGGGCACTGTGTACGTTTTTTTTTTTTTTTTTTTTTTTTTTTGGGGGTTCAATTCTGCTTTATTAAGAGAAAGGCGAAAGGATACACAGCTTGGAGCGCCTACAACCCGGAGGCCGGCAGCAATGCAGTAGTAACAATACACAGCCTGACAGCCGGCATCCCGGGGGCCCGGCGGCGCATGAGCGAATGTCGCTGTAACTGTCCGGTACTCGGCAGAGGCCAATCAAAGCAAGGATAAGCAGCAGTTGAACAGGTTTTTCGTGAACGGGTGCATAGCCTCGTCACTGTTTTTATGTCCGTGAAACAAAAACCATAAACCATCCCAACAGGTTAACAAAATGAGAGGTGTTACATGACTGTGTCCTAAGAGTGTATGGCAGTGGTGTATCGTGGCGGTCCTGGCAGGTGGCGCTGCGCGGGGAAACCTATCTGTCCTGAGCAGGATGGCTAGTGTGGGTGGAAGTCCGTGGGGTGCAAACTGCAGGAGTAGCAGGATACGAAGAGCATAGGGCATTAGGAGGGGGACCTCCGGCTCATGCAGCGGGGAGGATGCTTAGGCTTCGGAGGGGGTAAGAGAGCCTATCTGTTTACCCCAGGGCAGAGATCTAGGTCCACGAGAGTGTCAATGCAGCTGGGGAGCGTCGGGTGCATCGCTTGACTGTTCCTCTCCCGTTGAGCGTTTAAGCAAATAGTGTACCAGTGGCTGCCATATGTCTCCTGGGCGACATGAGAGAGGCAAGAGCTCTGCAAAGGTGTTGTGTTGGTCTTGGCAGTATGTTAAGTCAGTCAGCCAGTCCTTGAATTTGGGAGCCCTGCCCCTTCCCCAGCGGCAAGCCACACGTCTTTTGGCCAAGAGCAACGCAATGTCAGCGAATTTCCTGCATTCCCTAGCTATGTGTCTGGTACAGCCGAGGATGACCACAAGAGGGTCCGCAGGGACCTCCACTTCGACCATGTCTGCAACGGCCTCAAGGACCTGTCGCCAGTAGTCAGCGATTCGGGGGCAAGACCACGCCAGGTGGAGCATATCGGCATGTTCAGCATGGCATCGTTCACAGCGGTCATTATCGGCCAATCCAAATCTGAATTTCCGTACCGGTGTGTAGTATATCCTCTGAAGGAATCTATAATGTATCATTTTCAGTCTGCAGCTGGCTGAGATGCGGGAGGTCAGTACGCAGCAGTATTGCCACTGGTCGTCTGAGATATCTGTACCTAGTTCCGCCGACCAATGCAACCGGGCAGCAGAGACTTGCAAGGGAGCAGCCCCACGAATCTGGCGGTAGAGCCCCGAGACCAAATGGGTCCCAGCCTGAGACTCCAAAAGATGGTGTAGTGGTGGCAGGGTCGCAGGCTCATTAGGGTAATCAGGTAGGATGTCTCGCATCCCAACGCGTAGTCGGAGATAGTAAAAGAGGTCGAGAGGCGATCGTTCATGCGCACCAAAAAATTGGTCAGCCGATTTAAACAGCCCATTGTGGAACAGATCCCCCCAATAGGCAATAAGGAGCCTGCTACAAAGGCGCTGGAACCCTATTTCCGAAAGCAAGGCAAGCCGAGGATGATAGGTAAGAGGCAATTTAGGGGAGTAGGGCAACTCGCAGAGCAGCCGCCTAGCAATACGGCGCCATGCATCTAGCGTGCAAGAAACCGAGGTGTTCGAGGTGGTGATGGAAGTCTCAGGGCAATGCAGCAGACCATTCAGTGGGAGGGGATGTACTATCCAGTCCTCCACCGCGATGTGCGGCATGAAGGGAGTAGGAGCCATCCAATGATAGGCGTAGTGCGCCTGTGCGCATAGATAGTACGCTTCAAAATCAGGGATATCAAAACCCCCTTGGTCATAGGGTAGGGTTAACGTCGACCATTTCAGCCGGGGAGATTTCCCGCCCCAAAAAAGTCTGCGCAGCTCCGCATGAAGTGTCTTGAAAAAGAAAGCACCAGGGTAGTAGGGAATATTGAGAAAGAGGTATAGGAATCGGGGTAGTATCGCCATTTTTATAAGGGAAGCTCTGCCAGCCATGGAGAGAGGTAACGTGATCCACCTATCAACAGTGGCTGTCAATTTGGTCACGGCCACCCCATAATTGGAGCGGAGCGTCTCGTCCTTGGCGCGTGCGACACGGATACCAAGATATCGAAGGTCATCACGGCACCATACCAGTGGGTAGTCCAGCGGGAAATCGTGCACAGCATCAGTGAGAGGGAAAAATTGCGATTTAGACCAATTAATGTGAACCCCTGACAGTCCTCCGAAAAGGACGAACTCACGAAGCAGGGGATTAAGGTGTTGGTCCGGGTACTTGACGTACAGCGTTATGTCATCTGCATAAAGGGATACGTCGATTTGCCGCTGTAGACATTGTACCGCTCCCGCTCGGTGTAATTGGCGCAGTCGACAAGCCAAAGGCTCCACAGCAATAGCGAACAATAGAGGCGAGAGCGGACATCCCTGGCGGGTGCCTCTCGTGAGATTGATGGATGGCGACACTTTCCCGTTTATCAGCACTTTTGCCGTGGGCTCTGTGTACAGGAGGCGCACCCAGGCCAGAAACATTTTAGGGAAGCCCATGCTGGCCAGGACCGAAAAGAGGTAGGGCCACTCGACAGAGTCGAACGCCTTGGTGGCGTCGAGAAACACAGCTGCCACGGGGACATCAGGGTGGACCGTGCGGAGTAGAGAGAAGAGGGTACGGAGATTATGAGAGGTTGACCTGCCCGCCACAAACCCAGACTGGTCAGGTAGGACAAGTCTGGTCATGAGTAGCGAAAGCCGCGTGGCTAGGATCTTGGCAAGAATTTTGATATCGCAGTTCAAAAGGGAGAGTGGGCGGTAAGAGTCACAGGAGCCGGGGTCCTTGTCCGGCTTCAAAAGTGAGGTGATGACCACCTCCCGCATAGAGCAGGGTAGAATCCCATCAGCCAGCGATTCAGTAAAGACTTCCCGAAGCACAGGCGCCATGATGTCAATATAGGCCTTGTAGAATTCAGCCGGGATGCCATCGAGCCCCGGGGCTTTACCGTTTTTGAGGGACATGATGGCCTCACGAATCTCATCGAGCTCGAAAGGCGCCGCTAGGAATTCCCTATCTCCATCACTGAGCCAGCAGAGCGCCACCTCCCCCAGGTAGTCGGCGTAGGGAGCATCTACCTCCGCCGCGGATGTATACAGTGCCGAGTAGTGCGCCGTGAATGTAGCGAGTATCGCATCAGTGTCTCTAATGGTGACGCCAGTGTTATCTGTGAGCTCTAGGACAGTGTTGTGGCCGCGCGGCTGACGTGTGAGGGAAGCTAGCACTTTCCCAGGTCTATCCCCCTCGCAGTACCTACGGGCCACCCAGTGCTTCCCCCTGTATTTCGCCTCTCTGGCAGCCTCTTCCTCGTATTTGGACAGCGTGTCCCTAAAGGTCACCTGCAGGCGCGGATCATCATCCACCGCCATACTGAGCTCCAGAGTCTGCAGCTCCCTCTCTAGTGTGGTGATAGTACGTAGGATATCTCGGAGGACCCCATGACTTTTGGAAATGCAGAAACCCCTGACAGTGACCTTGAAAGCCTCCCAGATGTGCTCCACGGACTCCACCGAGTCCTTGTTCCTAGGGAAGAAATCCGCAATCTCTTCGCCCAATTCCGTGCGAAAGAGCTCGTCAAGGAGCACATCGGGGCCTAGCTTCCACTGAGGTCTCGGAGTGTCCCAGCCAGGAGTCCGGAACTGCAGTTTCACAGGACTGTGATCTGAAAGTGTCCTGGGCAAGTGGTCAACCCCAATAAGCTCCTTAACAATGTCTCGGGTGACTAAAAAATAATCCAAGCGCGCCCACGTCCCGGTGTGAGGTGTGAAGTGGGTGCCTTCCCGCCCGAGGGGATGCAGGTGCCTCCAGGCATCAATCAGACCGCCCTCCTCTACCACCCCCTCCAGAACCTCCCTGGCTCGGGGCTTGTAGGAGCCAACTCCATCCGCCCTGTCTAAGGGGGGCGCCAGCGCCAGATTAAAATCCCCACCCCAGATGACATGTCGTGCCCCAATGGCAACAATCCTACCCCACAGCGCGGAAAAAAAGGCAGGTGAGTCAACATTAGGTGCATACATAGAAACAAAGAGATATGTGTCATGTCCCACCCTACCCCACAGTAAAACATACCGCCCCTCCCTGTCCACCTCCTCCCCAAACCGATGGAAAGGCACACCACGGGCAATGAGAATCGCCACACCCCTAGCATAAGTCGAATAGGAGGAGAAGGCACGAGCACAAGCCCATTTGGACCCAAAGGAGACGTCCCTGCGCACGGGCATATGCGTCTCCTGCAGCATGGCAACATGTATGTGATGCCTGTTCAAGTAAGCAATGACATGTCTGCATTTTTTGGCATTGTTTAACCCCCGGACATTCCACGAGAGACACGTCAGCCGAGCAGTTGAGTTCATAGTGGCCATGGACATAACAAAAGCATAGAAGTAAGCGCCCGGGTGGGCAAAACAATGAGTCGTCCGCCACCCCCTTTGGACCAGATTGCACACCAGTCTAGGAAAGATATATACAGTACATGCAATGTTAACCTCTCAGAAACCGTCCCCCCCCCTCCCACCCCAGCACCCCAAACATGCCAGGAGCCATGGATCCCCTTAAAACGAAACCCCCCCTTCACCCTCCCCCCCAACTTCAAAGAGGCAAACAGCCAAACGAACAGCAAGTCAGTGGGGAACACCCAATCGGGGTACATCAGGAAGCACGCGCTGCCACCACCCGGCCCATAGCTCCAAACTGTACCGCCCTCGGTGGAGACTAGGGCCGTGGGAGTGGTCCTTGGTATACGTTACCACTGGGGTGCAATGTCCAGACTGTCGTCGCTCAGGCAGCTCCCCAGCTCGCAGGTGGAGTACCAGCGCCAGTTAGAGGGATTGCCTGATGCAAATGGAAGTTCGAGCGTGCAAGAGCCGTCAGTCCGCATGGTGCTCTGGAGGCAGATCTTCATTCTCGTGTTCTTCCGCAGGGGCCTGCTCATCCCTGCGCGCCCTGCGGACCGACTTAAGGAAATCCTCAGCCTTCTGCGGGTTGGTGAAAAAGCGTTGCTTGCCTTGGTGGGTGATCCGCAGCTTCGCCGGGTACAAGAGAGCGTAGTCTATCTGGGCCTCACGCAGTTTTTTCTTCACCGGGAGGAATTTGCGCCGCTCGTCCTGAACCATCGGGGTAAAGTCAGGATAAATGGAGAAGGTGATGCCCTCGAACCGCAGTGATCTTTGTGTCCGGGCAGCCCTGAGGGCAGTGTCACGGTCTCGGTAATTCAAAAGGCGAGCTATGATAGGTCTCGGCGGCAGACCAGGTTGAGGCATAGGCGCTAGGGAGCGATGGGCCCTCTCCACAATGAATTGGGACGAGAAGGCTTCTTCCCCGATGGAACCCTTGAGCAGCTTCTCCACATAGAGCTCCATCCTGCCCGTAGCAGTGGACTCCGGCACATTCGTAATGCGGATGTTATTCCGGCGGCTCCGCGCCTCCAAATCCTCATTCTTTGCCGCTATTATGCGGAGGAGGTTGTCCATTCGCGCCAGTTGCGTCGTGTGGGATGCGGCGGTATCAGTGGTGTCGGAAATCCTCTGTTCTGCAGTGGTAAGGCGCTCCTCATGGCGATCCACCTTATGGACTAGGGCGTCCAACCGAGCTGTGACGCCGTCCACTTTTTCCACAACGGTGGCGAAGCCGTGTCGCATCTCCTGTATCAGGCTGGCAAGGTCCGCAGCAGGAGCAACAGGTAGGGCAGGCTGCGGAGGCGGTGCGCTGGGCCCCGGGGTCATCTGCGTCGATGAGCTGCTTTTCCGCGAGTTATCAAAACTCAGCTTAGGCTGGCGGGTATCAGGCCGCCCCATGATCGTGGCTGAGGGCAAGACAGCGGACGAGAAGGATAGAACAGGCTGGCAGAAACACAGCAGGCAAGGATCAGCCAGGAGCGGGAGCACGGGACCCAAGTCCGGTGGCACCAGCAGCGCCCGTTGGTCTCCAGTCCGGTCCCGGGCACCCGGCAAAGGCAGCAGGCAGTCGCTGTGTAAGAAACAGGCAGTGCAGGAGTCAGGAGCATCGGCCTCCCAGCCGGGCCGCAGGGTCAGAGACAGGGAGGCAGGCCAGTATCAGGAGCAACGCGGCACACAGGTTTGCGCCCCCTAGAGAAGGCGGCCGTTAGATATGCGTGCAGTCCCCTGCGCTCAAGATCATTTACCCAGCCGTGGGCTAGCGATATGGGGGAGTACCAGGCAAGTCCCGTGTGGTGGGGCAGCTCCTCCGCCCGGTAAAGGGATCGTAGGCGGGCAGTGCAGGACAGGTGCGGGGCCGTGGCGCCAAAAGAAACAGGCCTGGCAGCCCGGCAATGCCACAGCAACAGGTGTCCCGGCTGGGGGGGCCTTACCCCCGCGGCAGCGCTGTGACGGTGGGAAGGGAGCCCCAGAGCTAGCGGGCAGAAGTCCCCTACCTGTCCCGTCACCTCCGTGCGCCGCCTCAGCTGGGACGAGCAGGCGAGGGTCCGATGCGGCCTGCGAGCCTCGTGGCAGGCACCGGACTTGCGTAACTGCAGCGGCCGGGCGCCCGTCTCAGGCAGCTCCAGAGCAGGTGCCGGACAGATTTCCGGAGCCCGTATCTTCGGCCCCGGGGATCGCAGCTCTCCCAGACTTGGCACGATTGTGGGCAGCACCCCACAGAAGCGGAATTCGGTCTCTGGTGGGCACCGCAGCACCCCGTGGCAGAGGATCCCAGCAGGATAGATGACCAAGGAGCGGGAGCTGCAGGACTAGGCAGCCATTCCGCAAGCGCGCCCTCTAGCGCCCCCTGGGGCACTGTGTAAGTTGAAACCTAAGCCAATGTCTGTATTCGGACTCATACTTTATTTAAGTGCAGAATCTTTGGCGAAAAGATAACTTTTATTTCTCATATTGTCTTGCAGGTGAATTCTCGAGCCCATGAGAACCAGCCATCCCAGCACCTAGTCACGTGGCAGAAGGAATTCAACAAGTACAGAGATATGGTAAGAGGATTTGGGACTTGGCAGGGATTTCTGCTTAGGCAGTATTTATGTGGAGTGAAGACCACTCACAAACATAAGGTGAGACTTTCTAAATGTATAAGCTTTTCATGGTATCCTCTTTAGGTATCCCAGGAGTGCCTCGAGAAAACAGTCATCCTCAATCTCATTCAGATGCTGAACGAGGACATCAAGTGCGCTGCATACGTGGATCAGTGTGACAAAATGGTGCAACATCTGTCCCCGGCCCAAGCATATACTACAGCCATTCAGAAGCAAGAATAACATGGCCATCTAGGTGCTTTATCTTCATCAGCCTTCCTCCTCGCCCCCCATGGGAACCGACATATTCAATCTGAAACTGTGCTAGAAAGGAAGCAGCTAAACATTCTAATGACTCCATTCTACTGCTTAGTGACTGTATCATAGTGGTCCTTGTAGGACAAAATTAGGTTACATCACTTCCTGATATGAGAAGACTGAGAAATAGAAAATACTAGGAACTTTGACCTTTCAAGAGAAAGGATTTCAGTATTTCCTTTGTAAGGGAATATTTTTGCCAAGTTAAGGCATGATACTTTTGCAACAAAGTATTGCATTGGTACTCTGAGTCCCACACATAACTATTTATATTCCTATTGTAAATTATAAGGTCTGCAAAGGTAGGCCCACTTTAACTTTCTGGGATTAGGGGTGCTAAGAAGATTCTGATGTGCTGTCGCAGGGTAATGAACATCACATGCACCGGGGCAATGGCATTCTCCATATGCAGCACTGGCCAACGCATATGTGACAACGGCCCATGTAAGCACAAAAGAGTGGAACACAGATGGGTGTCTGAGGATAATCCTCATTCACTGTCAAGAGTGGCCAATTCTGAATTATACTCCAGTGAGAAGCACTTTCTATTAAACTGATATTTATGTCAATTGTTATTTATATTGAAGGTTTTTAGAGTCCTAAATGAATACTGAAATCCATAATGTTCTTTGAGTTTGACCCTGCCTTAGTTTTCATAATTGTTAGTTCATGTTTATTTAATTAATATTATTATTTATGTAAATTATTCTAATTTCCTGTAATAGTGATAATGTTGTACAGATGTCAAGTTTATTTAGTTCATGAATATGAAGTGATGTGTTATTTATGCTTTCTGTAAACCAGTGCTATGCAATGACTGAAAGCTGGTGTTTGTCAGGGAGATTTTCGTAAGATCTGTGGAGAAGAAGACTGCAAGCAGTTTGGAGCCAAATGTCTTTGATGAGATTAACTGCTCATAACTATGACTCTATGCGACGACAAACCAATCATGAAAGTATTTTATGAAGACAAGCAGGCGAGAGGGTGCCTCAGAATGGCATGTAAATATGTCTTTCTTATTTCTGAAAACAATTTTGTAACATGGTGTATCAGAGGCTTGCTTTTCAGCATATTACTTCTGTACGTGCTGTATTTTCTAACATATTCTATCATTTGTAAGAGTATAAATGAGCAGCTGGTTAGTGTTTTTTTAATAAAAGCCACTTGGCATTATTTTTACACATTCAAATTCTATCTGTCATTAATCAATATAATAAAAACATCGTCAACCATTACATGACATTTCCATAGGACAAAGATGTACAACAAAAATGCATTTGAGTAGATATTAATCAATAAGCTTTTTGTTATTATTTTGTAGGTATTTATTATTTTCATAGCTCTTTCATATAAGATTCGATGTGATAGAAGTTAGACTTGGAACAGCATCTTTATGGATGTGATCTAGAGAGTTGAAGTACAACCAATGAAATGACGGTGAAATTGAAGACTCATTTATGGAGACAAGTACTGTAAGAATTACCATAATACAGAAACAAGTATACATGCATGCAGGAGGCAGAAACTAGAGCTGAGAGAAGTTGCAAAGTTTTGTCTCTGCAAACTTTGTGAAGTTTTCTTCAAATGCTGCAAGATTCACAACTGTTAAGAATTTGCAAAGTTTACATTCTAAATAAGGGCCAGATGTAGATAGCCTAATACCGGTCGGCAACGGCCGAAATGGCCGAATTTCAGCCGTTACCGACCGGTATTAGGCTTTTCAGATGCAGGAGGCCAAAATGAAGGATTGGGTAATTTACCGAATCGGTAATTTAAGGAATCGGTAAATTACTGAATTCTTAAAATACCGATTCGGTAAATTACCTAATCCTTAATGTGGGGAGCACTCAAATGAGTGCTTTTCTCATTTCAGGATTCGTTATTTACCACCAACTACAAGTTGGTGGTAAATATCGAAAACCGTGAAAAAAGCTATTTTTTGCAATTTTTAACAGTGCCATGTGGCAGACATACATGCCCTTAGGGCATGTATGTGTGCCACATGTGCACACATGCACTATTCAGGGGTGCAACAGGGTGTCAATGTGACACCCTGCCACCCTTGTAGGTCTTCCCCCTGTTACGTGATTCCCATTCATTCCTATGGGCCTCCAGGCCCATAGGAATGAATGGGAATTACCGATTGGGTAAATACCGAATCGGTAAATACCGATTCTTACCGATTCAGTAAAATTTACCGAATCATTAGCTACATCACATTTACAGATTCCTAAATACCGAATCAGTAAAATTCGGTATTTAGGAATCGGTAATATGTGATTACCTACATCTGGCCCTTAGAAACAAATCTGCCATTGTAGATTTTGTAGAGAAGTTTCCAAGCAAAATATGGATATAGGTGGAAGATTTATCTTCAAATATTTCTTTTAGAACATTCTTACACAATAAAAACTATGCAAAGTGTTCACAAATGCAGTCTTCACGAAGTGCAAAGTTTGTTCACTTATACAACTTCTTGAATGAAATTAAAATATTTCTTACCTCTAATCCATTCATGATGCACCAGTAGAGGTATGATAATAAGAAACTCATGTGGCATTCAAAGAATAAAGTTATAAAAAGGCCAAGTTATGTTGTGTGTTGTTAGCAAACTTGTAGAGCGCAACATATACCCGGAGGGGTCTTGGCGCTGATCCAGCCAGCAAAGATGAGAGAAAAGGAAAGAAGAGAATACTGATTGAAAAGCTACGTTTTTAGGTACTTCCTGAATTGGATTAGAGAGGGGGCTGACCTCATAAAGAGCGGGAGGAGATTCCAAGATTTGGATGCTCCCACCACAAAACTGCTTCCTCCCCATTTAGCATTCTTGAATCTAATGAGATTGACTTTTAATGAGCCTAATGATCTTAGATTTCTGGTAGGAGTATACCAGGCTGAGGCTTTCTTCAGGAAGATAGGTCCAGAGTCAAGTAGGGCTTTGCAATTAAAGCAAAGAGCCTTGAACTTAATTCTGTTTTTGGCCTTCAGCCAGTGGAGGTCTTTCAGCGCAAGGCTAACCGACTGGTGTCTAGGCAGTCCTAGTAACAGTCTTGCTTCAGAATTCTGGAGTACTTGTAGTTTGTTCAGGTATTAGGCCAGCAAGCCATTACAAACGCCATTACATTATTCTATCTTGGATAGTATTATCATAGAAATAACTGACATCCTAACAGAGGTGGGAAGAAAGATTAGTATTTTTTTAAGAATTCTTAGCGGGTTATAGGAAGAAGAGACCACAGCATTGATTTGTTTGTCAAAATTTATCGTCTATGATGACCCCCAAGCTTTCGGCTTTGCTTGTAAGAGCAGGGATGGGTCCCATTTCTACAGGCCAGCAAGGAGCAGACAAGAAGTTAGAATTGTTACTGAACAGACTCACCTTGGTTTTCCCGGCATTGAGCATTAGACAATGTTCGCTCATCCAAGCATCGATATGTCTCATACAGTTTTGAATGTGATGACTTATATCATTCTTGGTGTTGGAGGGAGAGAGCACGATTTGTGTATCATCCGCATAAGAAGTGAGAGCGAAGCTGAGGGAATCGACCAATGGGCCCAATCACACAACATACACATTAAAGAGGGTAAGACTGAGTGAATATCCCTGCGGAACTCTGCAGGGCAGGGGAAAGGATTTAGATGAAAAGGCATCAATTTTTATTGCATTCTCGCTATCTGACAAGAAGGAGGAAAGAAGTTTTATGGCAAGATTTTGGATACCCATCGCTTCCAGACGGTGGATAAGAGTGGAATGATCCACCGTATAAAATGCCGCAGATAGGTCCAGCAGGATCAGTGCAGCTGATCCACCATCGTCCAAAATTAACTGACGTTCGTCGGTGGTCTTGATCAGAGTAGTCTCGGTACTGTGTTCTGATCTAAACCCACATTGGGTAGGAGGGCGATAAATTAAAGATTCTCTGAAAGTGTGTTTTTTGGATAGCTCTATAGTAAAAGACAAGGCTTTGCAGTCATCCACCTGTATGGCTGCGAAGTTTACCCTAAAGTGCTCACGATAGATGATGGCTAACCCCGTCTCTTTTTAACAGTCGATCTTGTCTATATAATCGATAACTAGATGGAGTCGCAGAGAGGAGTCCTGGCGTAGATGTATCGGTAGCCCAAGTTTCTGTTATACACGTCTCACAGGCTTATATGAATCAATAAGTTCTGATATTTTTAATGCATGTTTTACTAGAGAGCAGGCATTAACAAGGGTGAAGATGAACGCATTAGAGTCATCTTTTCAGAGAACTCTCCGTTTAGAATTAAAAAGACTAGGAAGGGGAAAAGGGCCAAGTAGCTGAAAGCCTCAAGTCTTACAAGCTTCCTACCTCCCAAGGCAGAGAGCAGACATATCAAAATGTTGACAACTTATGTTATCATTATTAAGATTTAGGAGTTCCTTACTGGAGAAGGAGATTCTGGTCCTGGGGCCTAGAGCAAAACCAGCAGGTGTTCTGGCGCTCGGCATGATCCGGGCGTGGATGGGTGCAGACAGGCTTGCCTTTGGCGCGCCTTCCCTGTAGATGTCCTCAAATAGCCCTGCATATGAGGGGGCGTGTCTACGCACCAGCGCTAAGTGCAAACTAAAAACAGAGGGCAAAATAAACAAGGGTCAAACCTGGGGCCCAGCAAGCCTGCTTTCCCAACAGAGGCTCCCCTTTGTGTAAAAGATACTGAGAACAGAGGATAAGCAAAAAGTAAAAACTGGGAGAAACTGCATAAAATCGTTAAAAACAGACTATTTCACCCTTCAAAGATGGCGCTCCCTAGGGGAGATGGGACCAGGCATAGGCGAAGGTGGAGCCAGGCAACCCCAGAAAACCGGTGACGAGAGACTAGCTCTCCTGATGCCTACAAGGAAATCAAGACAAAACAGGAAAGGAGGTGAAATCACTCACAGTTGCTCAATAGAGCTGCACGGATGCACTGTAGACGTCTACAAATAGCCCTGCATTTTAGAGGACATGTCTGCACACCGGCACTAAGTGTGAATTAAAAACAGAAGGGCAAAATAAAGACGGGTCAAAACTGGGGCCCAGCAACCCCGCTTGCTCAAACACAAGCTCCCCTGTGTGGGAAAGATACTGGGAATAGAGGATAAAGTAAAAGGTGAGAGTAAATGCATGAAATCATTAAGAAATGGGCTATTTAGCCCTTCAAAGACGGTGCCCCCTAGGGGAGATGAGATCAGGCATAGGCGAAGGTGGAGCCAGGCAACTCCAGAAAACCGGCGCCGAGAGACTGGCTCTCCCGGCGCCTACAAGGAAATCAAAGTGTGACAAAACAGGTAAGGAGGTAAAATCACTCACTGTTGCTCGATAGATGTAGTAAGCATCTACAGATTAGGATGGCCGACATACTCTCCCGACATAAGCAATGAGTAAGGAGTGGGAGAGCTGAAGTTATACCACCAAGATTCGCCATTCATTGACCCTGTGAAGCCAGTCTTGAATGGTTAAAGTGAGAAATATTCCAGAGAACAATGTAGGCCGATTATTAAAAACCACAGATCACCCATTTTTTTAAATCAATTAAATCTCACCTCTGTTGCAACCGATTTTGGACCCTGGTTTCCTCTACTCTCATCATATGTTTAAATTCTTCTGACACTCACTTGATCCTCCAATGGATCTTGTATTGTGCCACGGGGGGGGTTTGATATAAGAGATCTAGCATCCGCATATCCAATGAGGATCAGGAATTCGATAACTGATTCACAAATTAATAACTAGATTCATGTATATGACTCTCAATGCCAGACTATACAAATAAAGAATTATCACTGCTAGTATGAACCTTCTAAAGAACTTTAGCCAGACTAAAATCATGCAAACCAATAGTTCTGTTAAAGCAATAAAAATCAATAACATTAGTACCTGGTGATGAGAGATCTTTCTATACTGATTTTTCACTATCATTAATCAATCAATTAGAATGCACAATCAACTTAAGGAGACAAGACATGATAAACCATCGACTGTTTAGTTAAAGGTAAAATGAATCAAAGATATTCAAAGGGTAGTACATCATTAATAAACATTTAGAGGCAGATTTACAAGCCCCTTGCGTCACTTTTGCACCACCATTGTGTCACTTTTGTGATGCGGCCAGCAAGGGATTTTGTTCAATTGCTATTAGTCAGCAATATTAGGACTTGTTATAAAAATTAAGGTTCCTAGAACTGTTGTTAATCAGTTGCTGTAATAAATCATTAATTTGGAGTAAAAAGTCATAGAAGATCAATATCTACAATGTTACCACACTAACACAGTAAATACATTAAAAAAAACAGGATTTTGTTTTGTCTGAAGATTATTATTTGTTTTGAAGATAAAAAATATTTACAAAAAAGAAGAAACATTTTTATAAAATAGGGTGCATAAACAGATATTGCTTAGATATTCAAGGTACAGATTATTTCAACCTTTGGTCTCTCTAAACAGAAAGACCAGACTGCTAATACAAAAAATCACGATGTATTGCCCGAGCCCGCAAGGGTATATTGGGTTGCTCACCTCCATATCTTGTCTACTTTTGTGATGCAGCAGAGGCGTAAAAGTTGCGGCCCATTTACAAGGTGACGCATCTAGGGAGATGCGTCATGTTGTAAAGCCCTGCGTCACATTATACCTGCGCCATGTATAATGTATGCAGGGTAGGCGTTCCCATGCAAAAAGCCATGTAGAACTGGCTCAGTGAAATTTACAAGATTTCATTGCATCACTCTAAGCCTTCACTGCGTCAAAATCCCTACGCCTGCTCAGACTAGGAGTAATGACTGTCGCAGGGCATTTTACATGGGACCTACCTATGTTTTCTGGCGCATTGCTGGAGCTGCGTCACTTTTGTGACAAACTCCAACAATGCGTCACTTTTCCTCCAACAGATGCATCAGAATTTCTGACGCATCTGTAATTCCTTGTGCCATGGTGCGCTGTATTGTGAATACAGTGCATCCATGGTGGCGCAAGGACATTTGAAGGTGACACAAGGCAACTGATGAATCCATGCAGATGCAACAGTTCCTTGTAAATCTGCCTCTCAGGATCTAAAGAGTTCTGGTCAATATAATTAGGGTAGGGTTGCCTAAAGGTGACAACAAGCTGGGGAAAGTCCAGCAAGTACATGAGCTATGACAGCTTATGGGAAATGTCCCATCGAGAAAGAGCCCATGAATAGTGCACACAGTGTATGCGTCAGTCCAACAGGAAAGCACATAGGGTCCGCAAAGGTTCCCAAAAATCAGTCTCTGAGATCAGGTTTGGTTTGGAAAAAGTCAGAGAGCAGGCCAGTAAGAAGGAGAAAGACGAACCAGTCAGCAAAAACAGAACTCCTTCCAAGCAATGTATATTATAATTCTTTAGTTCTAGGGTGACACCTCCTTGGTCACCTCATCATGCCAGCCTTATCAGTCCATTGGGCAGTTCATGTAGGATTATTGTTGTGAGGCATAAAGAAGACACATATTATAAATAGAGGTGGTACAAGGCACATACTTTGTCAGATCATCTGGTATACATAAATTGCAAACAATGACACTTTAGCAGTAGGCACATGAACAAGTTCAAGAGGACAGTTTCCCATAGAAAATGTTCCCAAAGTATCAACTTTGTTGCAACTAGTCCTTGTATGCAAGGGAGAACTCCTCTAGTAAGACACAATTTCTCTTCACATTGTAAGTGTATGAAACTTTCTCACAAGTGTAAGGCAGCACAAATAGGAAATAACGCAGGCCTATTACAGTCGCTTTTAAAAGATATGCAGAATATAAAATAATGAAAATATACATGTCATGAATAACAACAATTCTCTAAGATTCTCTCAATTTATAGGCCCTCAGAATACATTATTAGTTGTATTGTAAAGATCACATATAGCTATAGCATATTAATACATTTTTATTGTGCTTTTATCTAGGAACCTAAATCGATATTCCTATGTTATGCCTTTGTACAGTTATAACCAATAATGTCCCTATAATGGCATAAGAATTATATCCATATCTAGTTGTAGCCCATGCAGTCACATTAAGCAAGGCTACTTCCCCGGACTCCTAGAAAGCACAACGAGTTCTCTAAACACACCAAACCTCCAGAAAGCTGGGAAATCCCCATTTGCTTTTGTTTTGATTTGTCATAGAACTCCTGTGAGCACTGTAAGAACGGCCAGTTCTTAGTGACATCTTTATTGACGCCTTATGTCCAACCTTACGTCAAACCCAGCACCTTTCAGGTATAAATATACCAACGTTGCCTTAAGCAAACACACTGTGGTGGTTTTGGAGCAGAGCAGCTATCTACTTGCCCGAGAGCCGAGCTGATGCGAGAGCCCACGGACGCTGCCCCTCCTCTTTGACGCGCTGAGAAAGACGCTGTCTTTTTCTCCAGCCGAGAAAATCCAGCTCCGGCGTTTCCAGCCTACCCTTGCGGGTTGCTGGAATATCGAGTCCTGAGGAAAGAGATACCAGACCTCCCACATTCATTTACCAAGGTACGGAGCTGGCTAAACCCTTAAAGAGAATTCTTGAGTCAGATTCTTGGCAAAACCAATGTAACTTAAACTGCTACTTACTTACTCCTTCCCACGTATTAGGCTTAGGTCAGGTACACCGGGGTAGGCATATTTAGAAGCACCAGTTGAGTACGTTAGTCAATGTATATATGTATGTATATCTTTTATCCATTTTAAAGTATCTTATGGCTAAGAAACCATATCAATGCTTTTACAGTATCATTTCATAATACTCCTTATACTGTACGCACTTTACTTTACATTAAGTATTGCAATTGTGGCAATTAATTTCTCTTACATGAGAAGTAAGACTGCTCAATAAATCACACCTTTTATTGAAAACGCTCGTCTCTCTTTTCTCTGCACTCTGGTGAAACTAAGTATGCACAATTGACTGAGTGAAATAGCTGTCTATTGTTTTCACACGACTCTAGAGATACACTCTTATTCCGAGGGAGCAAAGTTGTCATGTTATATGGTTGTCAGAAGCTAATCCCTTCTTGTCTATCCAGGGAGGTTAAACTCCTCCTCGTTTATTCGAGAAAGTTTCTAGTGACCTCTGAGCTAGCTGGCAAACCTTAAGTCTAATATAGTCAGTAGAGACCTAGTCGACCTCAGTCCTACGTCTACACTGCTGAGTATATTATTCCAATGCGCAGAGCCTATTGGGAATATAGGAACTACACTACATGGCGCCCAACTTTTGGTAAGGCGATAAAACTAACACAAGACGTTAGAGTAACTCAGTCGTGCTTTTCCACACAGACCCTTTTTCCCGTAAATACTCCAAAAGACGTCTGGAGTGGGTAAAAGGTTAAAATCCGCCGGAACTTAGTAGGAAGAGATTCCTATGTATAGTTTTTGGTTTAGTCAACGTTGAAGGATACAGTGTTCCAAAATATTGTGCACCTAATCTTTGTTTCCTTGAAACTTGATCTGCAACAAAAACCTTTCTGCCAGTAGAATGGGGGAAAGTGAAGACGAAAGAGAGCGAGCTAAAATAGCAGCTCAGCTAATAACGGATGACACGAGTCTCCTATAAAATGACCCGAATGTTATACTCATTCCGGCAAATATGAGAAGAACTATAACTATAAAACTTATAGAAAACGGACTGACATCACAAGGTGGTACAGTCATATTCGTGGTAGAGGCCCATGAATATCGGCAGACAGAGGTATTCTACTCATGGATAAACTTTCCAGCAGCAAACGCTGTAACACACGAGTTCCACTATTACAAAATAGAGGAACCTCCAGAGGAATACACTCCTGTCGAGGATGTTGAAATCCCATTAAATTACCAAGAGCACCTGCTCTGGTTTAAAGGCGCCCTAAAACATAATAATCACATCACCAGGCTAGGTCCACTAGGTAGACCAGGAGCAACGTGGCCGGTCCTAGCCAGCTACACACCACATCCAGACATCAAAAAAATGTCAGTTCCTGAACTTTTAGCCCAGCTAAAAGTATTATTTAAAATACATAGACAATTAGTCCAATATGTAATGCGGACTTCAACAGTCCAACCAGCTATTAACATTCCACAGCTGACCCTCACCAGGGGAACGCAAACAAAATTACACCACAGAACATACAATCATGTCTTGGTAAAACACCCGCAAAATGGGAACAAATTCCATTCTGGCTAGCACAAAAAATAACTCAAATAGAGGCAGTGTTTCCGGATACTACTCCTACTGAGAAACACAGAATTCTGACTATCTGTCTCCCAATGGGGATCACACCACATGTGGAAGACTGTGACACTTGGGGCACAGTCTTTGCTTCCATTTACACAAAAACACATGGTGTTCCGTCCATGGAGGTAATACCAGATGTACTAAGACAGATTAAAAATGAATACGGTCCAGAACCTGCTTTAACTCTGGGTGTGAAATTACTGAAAGACTTCAAACAGGTCTCGGCTATATTATTATCCAACATAAAAGGAGAAGCAGCAACTGTGGCGATCCGCCAGAAATTGAAAGAAACAGATATAGCAGACCAACCAATTGAACTTGCCAGAATCATACAAAAATCCTATGAAGAACTAGGTAGAGATAGTTTGGGTGGGAAACCGGTAAAACCCCAACTAACTGAAAATCCTGAAAAGATATTTATGAAAAATAATCTAAACACTCCGAAAAAGAACTGGGATGGAAATAAACAATCCACTCCCAAAGAAAAAGATTCCAGTCCAGAGGAAGGTCTCCTCGGCGGAGAGAAAGATCTCCGGATCAAGGACACAAGTCTCCCCAGAGGGAGCCCTCTGAGAAAAGATACAACCTTAGAAATAGGGATAATTTGAAACAAGCACTGGCGTTGCCAATAGGTCTCACAGTAGGAAAGTTGAAGCTATTGGTTTTGTAAATGACACATTTTATATTTATGTGTTGGTTTTGAAAATCGCGAAATTAATAGTTTTGTTATTTACAGTGCCAATACTTTTAACTTTTGCAAATGTGACACTCATAGTATTTCTAATGCAAATGTTTTATATTTACGTGACTTAGATGTATTGATATTACAAATAACAATGTTTTTTAAATAATTAATACTTAAATAAAAGTTATTGTAATTTATAATGGCAATAGCTTAAACTGTTGTAAATACCTTTTGTGAAGATTATGTTAAGTGTATTTTATTGTGAGGAAAATAAAAGAACAGAAGTGAAATATTAATGTCTTTTTGTGACATTTGTGTAATGTGAGAGAGTGTGTGTGTGATTTTTGAGACTGTTATTGAGGGTGTGTAAGGGTCTTTGAGTGTAATTGTGTGTGAGGGTGAGTGTGTGTGAGGTGGTGTGAGGGGGAGGGTGTGTGTATACGATGGTGTGTGGTGTTGTGAGGATAAAGGTGTGTGCATGTGCCTTTGTATGAGGTAGAGAGTGTTATGGTGACGGTGTGTGTGTGTGAGGTGTTATGAGGCTGAGGGTGTGTGAGTGTGTGTGAGTGTCAGTGTAGGTGCGGCTGTGTGATCTGTGTGATTTTCTAGAGAATATGACCTGACCAGCCAAAGTTCTGCTATTAATCAGTTGATTGAATCTGGACCCTTTTGGAACATCTGGATAGGTCATTTGGTGCTCTGATGTAGGTTATTTTGTAGTATCCAAATTTGGACAACGTTTGCACCAACTGGGGTCCATTCTTGCTTCGCCTGTAAAAGCCATGGGATGGCTCTCCTGTTCAAAACCAGCTGATGTTCTGACTTCACACAACCTCAGACATTGGGTGAATAGCACTCTTTTCAACGCATGCGTTTACAGCGCAAATCTTTATAACGACGCGTTGTTGTAAACCATTAAAACATTCTAATGTTAGAATTTTAGAAGTAAAAAAAAATTTGGTAGCGTTTCAAATTATCTTGAAGGTAGTTGTGGACTTTTATTATTTATATGAATATCATGTTTGCATTCTTAGGAACCTTCTATAAAGGCTGTCGTGATTTCGTAAAGTCAGGAATGTAACATCTACGTCTTATTTATGTTTTCACCACTAAGGATCTGCGTTTTCTTTAATGATTATTAGGTTTTCTTCATTTTGCCCCGTTCGGTCGCTTCTGGTTTCCTGCAGCTAAGCTGAGTCATCAGAATAATTTGCACAGGCGTGGGAGTGCAGAGGGTGCAGAGGCTGGGCTTGGGGCCAGCGTTCCAGACTCTGCTCGCGCAGTTAAAGGAACAGGCACCACACCACTCTAACATCCTCATACCAGCATGCTTTATGGTCTGGAGACATTGCGTTCCATCTTGCAGACTTAAAATACACATTTGCAAACAGCCCTTATTATGAGACTTGGCTTTAACATTATCTCTCGGAGTGTTCAGGAGCAGTACATTTTCTAGCGAGACAAAACTGTTTTAAGTGCAGTGCCCTTTGGTTTGCGCACAACATTGCCCCCCAGCGGACACTCATGTAGTGCCAGTTTCGAGTTCCCAATGTTTCACTTTTAAAAGTGAACGGTGATAATTTCTATCAATTTCTTGGGGTTTCGCCGTAATACGGTGTTACTTTGAGACAATATGTATAATTTGTGTCAATTTAAAGGGGGCTTCTGTATCAGTACCTGAATGTATTCGGGTACTTCGAAAACATCATAGAGAAATACAGCATGTTGCATGTTATTTCTACTGCAGGAAAGTAATTACACCCTCGGGCTTCGGCTGTGAACATTTGGAGAGCTCTCAAATACATAGGCAGTCCAGTTTTATTTGCTCGGCATTGTGTGATTTGATGTTCTAGTTTTATAATCAAAATAAGACTACCAGGTCTCAGAATACAAAGCAAACAAGACGGAGGGAAGGCAGAGAAGGGGATGGGGGAGGAGAAATGAGACACGGTGGGCAGGGGAGGGGGCCGATGCGGCAATGAGGGTGTGAAGCAGCAGGGGCCTGGGGAAGCTGGCTGGGGAGGGGGAGGAGAAATGAACAGATGTCTGTGAGGTGTGAGAGGAAGAGAAATGAACCAAATGTCTGTGTTATATGTCACCACATATAAATAAGTTTGTTAATGTGCCAGTTGTAAACCATTCAAACATTCTAATGTTAGAATTTTAGAAGTAAAAAAAGAAAATTGGTAGCGTTTCAAATAATCTTGAAGGTAGTTGTGGACTTTTATTATTTATATGAATATCATGTTTGCATTCTTAGGAACCTTCTATAAAGGCTGTCGCGATTTCGTAAAGTCAGGAATGTAACATCTACGTCTTATTTATGTTTTCACCACTAAGGATCTGCGTTTTCTTTAATGATTATTAGGTTTTCTTCATTTTGCCCCGTTCTGTCGCTTCTGGTTTCCTGCAGCTAAGCTGAGTCATCAGAATAATTTGCACAGGCGTGGGAGTGCAGAGGGTGCAGAGGCTGGGCTTGCATGCGACACGTCGGGCAGGGGAGGGGGCCGAGCGGCGATGAGGGTGTGAAGCAGCAGGGGCCTGGGGGAAGCTGGCTGGGGAGGGGGAGGAGAAATGAACAGATGTCCGTGAGGTGTGGGAGGAGTGCCTGATGCGCGTGCTTGTTTGTTCACGTGATTCAAGTGAACTTAAAGCAAACCGCAGGAACGAAGCCCTTGGTTTGACGAGGATTTTCGAGACATGAATTCTCGCTCCGCTCAATGGGCTTGCGCGCATTGATAGGTCGCGAGACCTAAAAACCTGATAGATATCAAGATATTGATACACGTCCTTTTCGATCTTTCAGACTTCTTCGCAGAAATCGCAAAGAAGAGGACGGTCAGAACACAGGGAAGAGCACGTCAAGTCCAAAGACAAGGAACCTGCTCAAAGTAAAAAAGTACAATTTCCAAGAAAGAAGGTAGCTAGTATTAAAATAATAAAACATGCCGAGGATACTGAGGACACAGCTGGAAAACGGGAGTGGGCCCAGACAATGCTAGACAGCGCAGCAGAAGTGACAATAGCTAGCAAGATCCTGATGAATCATCTGGAGACAGTGGACACGAATGAATACATTCAGGTGGAAACTGCAGATACCAGAGTTAGCAAACCTAATAAAATATACGAAATAACATTGTGTATAGAGGGAGATAAGACTAGGAAAGTAAGGGGTCTGTTTGGGATAACCTTTCAAAAGGCTATTACATCCTTCTAGCTGAGAAAGACTGGCCACCAGAGTTTGTCAGGGAGTGCCCTCATGGCGAAGAAATGAATATGCCTGCCTTCTCAAATCATATTCCATTTCATAGAAAATACACATATGCAAGAAAATGGGCAGTAGCCCAAGCTCCTGCATTATATAAAAAGCATGTAGGATGGGATGAGGACTCTCCACCTCACAAAATACAGTTAAAATGTCAACCCACTGCACAAAGGCAGTACCCAATTAAGCAAGAAGCTAAAAAACAAGTCAGGGAGATCTTAGATCAACTTGAATACCAAGGGGTGATTGAAACATGCACCTCTCAAATGAACAATCCTTTGTTTCCTGTCTCCAAACCAGACGATTCATATCGTCATGTCTTGGACTACAGACACCTTAACTCATGTTGCAAGACATTTGCAGTACAAAACTCACACAGTGCGGCACTAATGAATAACATCGTTCGCAAAAAATACAAAACAACATTAGACATCTCTAATGGATTGTTTTGTCAAAACATTGCACCCGAAAGCAGGTATTTAACCGCTTTCTCAATAATGGGGTCACAGAAAAATTTCTGTCGACTCCCACAGGGATTCAAGAATAGCCCAGGATTATTCTCAGCAAGGGTAACAGAGTTACTACAAATATATGATGATGAGGCATTATCTTATATCGATGACATCTATCTCACAGATGATGATCTGGATACTCACTTGAAAAGGGTGAACACCATAATACTTGGGTTCGCAGCACAGGGTTACAAATTCAACTTTAAAAAGTCACGAATTGCCCATCTAACTGTCCTGTTTTAAGGATATGAATTATCAAGTGAAGGCAAAAGCCTAGCAGACAACTTCTTAGAGAAGTGCGCTGTACTCCAAGCACCAAAAACGCTGAAAAACATACAATCAATACTAGGTTTCCTGAATTTCGGAAGAACTTACATTCTAAATTATGCAGAGAGGGTTAAACCTCTCTATGAATTAATAAAACCTGATTTTAAACCAATCAATTGGACTCAGAAACACACAGAAATTTTGAGATCATTGCAAACAGACATGTTAGCTAAAACAAAATTAGAAACTTGCGACAATACACGCAACCTTGTAATCCGAGTCATCCCAGGAAGATGCGGATTCACGTACCTGACCTCTAATGAGGGAGAAACAGTACCAATAGCTTACAAATCACATTTGTACACACAAGCTGAAAAAACATTCAGTCTTACAGAAAATATTGTAAATGCGGTTCAGACTGCTGTAGCAAAAGAAAGAGCCCAAGGCAAAAGAATAACTGTTTATATAGCAGAATCAGCCTTTGAGGCAATATTAAGCCCAGTTAATCTAAAAACGGTGGCATTGGATCCAAAATGGATACAGTGGGAAAATTCTCTTGCTGCAGAAGACGTGAAATACTATTTCGACCCGAACATGAAAAAACGGAAAGATCTAGAATATGAAGAAGAATATCCTCTGCCAATCGAAATTCTGCCTCTCCAACAGTACTCTTGTGTAATCTATATGGACAGATTTGCACAACACTACGATGTGGATAATAAATCCTACAAAGCAGCGTGCGCGATTGTTAAAGGTCGCTGGCTCTGTGGTAAATTCAGACCAAAAATAACAAAAACTGAATCACTGAGAAACTGTTCGGCTCAGCGAGCTGAAATCAGATCTTTAAAGATGGCGCTTGAAAATGCAGATCGTGAATTCCCGACACTAATAGTGTGCGATTCGCATTTTTGCGTCAAATCTTTCAATAATGTTGCAGAACTGGCTTCAAAACGATTACAAAGATGACACAGGTGCTACAATAAAGCATAAGAAGCTTTGGGAACAGGTAGTTCTTTTGCAGAAAGAACTACGAAAGACTCACGTGATACATACACTGAGTCATCAACGTGATGGCGTTCACGTTGCAGGGAATTCATTGGGTAAAACAGTCACAGCGAAAGCAGCTCAACCGGCTTCCGTAGCCAGAAAAAAGCGTTCAGAACAATACATAGACGGGGAAACCATGCTGGCGGTGAAAACGTCTTCAAAAGGCGACTGTGCAGCACTACCCGTGAACTATCCACTCAATTATACATACATAATTGAAGCAAACTCCGTTCCTTTTGCTCGAATCCCTGGAGTGGGGATAGAGTAATTCCAAACACGAACAGGAGAATCTTCTTAATAGCGGACGCACACATGGAATTGGGTCTAAGGCACCAAGAGATCAAGGAATCTCTGAAAGAATTACAATCAGAATACTGGTGTCCGGGGATGAGCGTGCAACATTACAAATTTGCAAAGAGCTGTCCAAACTGCAACAGAGATCGCAGTAGGGAACCGACCGGAGTATTGCCATGGCCCTTCTTGTAGTTAGCATAAGGCTAACTATACGTAAAATCCAGCGTCCCATTAATTTCTTTTTAAGACTAGATTCACTTAAAAATACAGACCCCAGCGCTCGGCTGACGCCAGAACTGTTATAAAAGATTTGCGAGTCTTTATCAGCACATACGCAATTGGCATGCTGCATTCTGATTAGGGTCCTGCTTTTTAGCTCTAGAGCTTATAAGGAGGCCATGACCAGCATGGGCATTGCATTGCGGTACTCTTGTCCCTTCCATCCTGAGGGAAATGGGATTGCGGAAAGAAAAAACCGGAACATAAAGCAATCTATAACGGCGAGGGTATTAGGTTCGGGTGATGAGTGGGTCCAACATTTAACAAGTCTCCAACGTAGTCTTAATAACCTGCCAAGAAATTCTCTAAAAGGTTACAGCCCGTACGAGCTATTGTTTGGTACTAGAATGCATATTCAGGACTTAGATAGTCAAACTTCAGTGGTAAAAGAAAAATGCTTTGATATCAAAGACCGTTTGGCTGTTTTACAGGACTTAAATGAAACAAGAAGAGCCCTAAGCAACATAAAGTTAAAGCAACAGCCAGAAGCCACTGAAGATAAACCACCTGTCCCAGCAAGGCCTGTCTGGATTCCAAAGATTGGGGATCTAGTCAGAGAGAAGATCGCAGTGAAGAAGGAATTTGGGCCTTCTTACAGAAAAGCAGTACCTGTCTTAGCTATCAGCGGAACAAGATTAGTTGTACTACCACCCCTTGCTGGTAAAAAGGAGAACCGAGTTGTATCCATCGACCTGGTAAAACCACAATCTTGTGGCCAATAATAAGTAGTAGGCCCAGTGGACTCCCAAGAAATAGCAGAATACCAAAATTTGCTACAATCCAAGAGGTTCCAACTGAGAGACTAATCACATTTGATAAACCTGCAGTGAATCAAAAAAGACTATGCAACAATGCCGTGGAACTTGTGCCTCTTGAAACCAAAATCACAACAGTTCGTCAAGAAACACCTGTCTACAACGATGTAGCCTCAGACTATGCTAATGAAAGAAAAGATGAAAAAGCAAAGGAACATTCGGAAGCAATTCCAACAATTAACATAACTGCATCTGGCTAGTTCATCAATTTTGATAAATTTTCTGAAGATCCAAGAGAACCTGAAGAAACGCCAGCAACAAAAACTTTTTAAGACAAAGTAACTGAACTCTTTCATCAACTCTAAGAAACCTATCTGATTTCCCCATGGATTGAATTTTGGGTTGTGTTAGGTGTATTCTACCTCCTGCTTTGGCTCATCATGGTTCTCTGTTTGGGAAACTTCATTGAGGGAAAATACAGTACAATGGACACAGCAAGCCAGAACATAAACTTGGTCCTAAAACCACACAAGTCATCTCACATCGAGAAAAGAGAACTATCATCAGTGAATGTCACAGCCATTCCAATACCCGGTGGGGTAGCTTGGGACAAAACGGACTACGAAATCTATGGCCCGGTTGAACTCTTGAAATATCCACATCAGTTCAAGGTTTCATTAAGTGACTTTGTAAAACCAAGTACATTCTCTGATGATTGGGACTTTGAAAGTATAAATAATATGATGTCAGATTTAGTAATGTCAGCAAAATTTACAGAATATGATTACTTACAGGGTTCGTCGAATTATGAACAAATGTATTGTTACAATCACTATGCACATCAATATTTACATAAATCTGCTCAACCTAAAAATGTTTTCAATTATAATCAATGGGAACATTGTGAAACTCCACCTAAAAGCAGCTCGAAAACATTTTATGAGAAATTCCCATACTTCTCAGGGTTTAACACAAGTGATGCAGAAACATTTTATTTTAAACTGTCAGATAGGACAGGGATAAAAACTATGTTGACAAATACTAAATTGATTTATTCTGAAACATTTTATGAAAAAATGATTACATTTGGTTTTGAATTCTGGAAAAACAACATCGAAACAAAAACCATCTGGGGTTCAAAAGAATGGCAGGTCCAAGGTCTAGAAGCATTATTTAGAGCCTGCATGATCCCAGAACAAATTATATTCTTGAATGACACCATTCAACAGACAACCTGTCTTGGCCTAGCCAAAATTAAGGACTTAAACAAACCATCTATTCCAAAGCCAATACCTGATAGTAATACCACTACAGATGTTGAGATAGACGTTTCTCATATTTTACATCAAAACAGAACACATCCTGATTGGAAAAAATGGTTGATCTGGCCAATTGACACAAATAACTGTCAAGATAGATTCCTGAACAAAATACAGGGGTTCAAAATGACCAGACCAGACCCTACATACTCCCAGAGACAACCTCCAGGGATAGTAACAACATACAGTGTAGGGAAACTATGCCTTGAGTGGCTAGAGAAATCCACACTGGCTGAAATGAAGCAACACTTGACTTTACTTAAAGACGGTGCTGACTTGCGTGATTTCTTAATGGGACCACGCAAACAGCTTCAAAAACATTTTATAGCGGCCGGTATATACGCTGCATACAACGAAGCTTGGAAAGTAATGCAAATTGAAACAGCAGAAAAAATACGAGAAATTGATTGTATTAATTTGGATAAATCACTTTCTGTTGTGGACAACGGGTTAATGACTATGTCCTCCAGAATATACTCACTGGACAGTATTGTATCATCTGCCATCGATATAATAGATCAGGACTTACTAATGTTACAACACGGTCAGTCCCAATTACGTTCTATTTTACAGCTTGGCTGGACGTTGCAAAATCTGCGTTCAGGCTACGTGCCATGGCGTTTAATCAACACAATGTTATTATTCTCTATCTTTAACCTTACTGATAAACAAATCAGTCTGGCACAAAAAGGAGCAGACTATACGATTCTGAGCATTGAAAAACTTGAGAGATTACCGTTGACAATGTCAGAAAGACCTGTCATTGAATGGATAATACACTGAATAATTACAAATCCGATAACAACTTTCCAATTTAAAAATTGCCAAGAGTATATACCAGCAGGCCAGTATGAAAGGTTGGGTAAAGGGTACATTAAGTCATCATGGAAATTACCTTACACACACACACATGTTATAGTGACAAAAAACAGAATGTATTTCTTAGTGGTAACAATTGTAAACGATCACTAAGCGGTATACTTCTGTGCCAAGGTATTAATTTGCATGGGGCCTGTGAGGGGACTTCAAATAACCTTTCATGACACCAGCATGGCACACCTGAAACACAAATAGAGCCATTCTTTAGACAACTTTCTAACGGGAGTTACATTCTAATAACGGACCACAGCTGTTGTGGCATGGTGCCAGGGAAAGCCTATCTCGTAAGCGTTAGTTCCATGGTCACTTGCTGTATGCAAGTATTGTATCCAAACGGCTCTCCAGATATGGAGGCGACGATTTGGCCTTCTTTGAATATCTCTTCTATTCCAATTGATACTTTAAGCAGAATGAAGTCTGTTCTTTTACAGACAACCGTGCCTTTTACGTCATCAAAAGAAATGTATGATCTGCAAGTTGCAAGGACAACAGCAGAGATACATACCCTTTTATCAACAAATTGCCCCGTGCATTTCGTAGAAATGCTAAGCCAAATACGAAATATGTCTGATACCAGTGGCATCGCACATGTATTTAAGACAATTTTTTTGGGACTGTTAACACCCTTCGAAGCAGTTCTGGGCTTCTTTCCCAATTTTGTCCATTCTGTCTTTGGCGGCCTACCACTACTTTTGGGACTCATAGCAGGAATTTTATTTTTGGTACTTCTGCTCCGATATGGCAAGCCAAGTCGCAGACAAGACTCCAGCAACGATGGAAGAAACGATCCTAGCTATACGCTATCGGGACCGCATAACTAAAGTCCTTGGATTAGCCCAGCTAAGAGATCTGAATATGACCTGGTTTCTTTCATTCAGACCAATCTGGCAAAAATTCCATCTTACCTGTGCTTCGATGTATGCTATGCGGAGAAGAATGCATGTTGGACACCTGTCTTACACTACAATCAGCAGTACCAATGGATATCGATACTTTGCTAAGTCCTGTAACGGCTCATGCATCGTGTTGTCCCCAGCGGTTACCAATTCTGATGACGGCATTCGTTGAGACTTCACCAGTACCATTAGGTGGCAGTGAAGTACGAGATGAGAGCAACATCACCCAGGTACGACCTTCTGTGAGCATTGCTGATCCTGACATCAATGACAGCAATCATTATCACGACTGCACTGTTGCAGCATTTTCAAACTTAGTTGAACTTTCACCTGAAGCTGTAGACTGCTTTTTTGCACATCTGTCTGAAATGATGTTCTCCCCTGAACAGAGAGAATAACTTTTTAAGCAACGAGCACACAGCGTTCCTCTGAACTCTGAATTCGGCATTCAACTTTGATAAACAAAAGCTACTGCACACGTTTGGAACTATTTTTTCCCCTGAAAGCGAAATTATTTTTTTCCAACTTCCAAAATATTTACCTTTTTTCTGGCACATGTATTTACAAGTTTGGTTGGGGGAGCACGTAGTAAGAAAGAGTCCAGAAAGAGTAGTATTTGTATGCAAAAAATGTCTTACTTATTCAAATTTTCTTTTTTCAAAAAGTTCCACATTTGTCAACAAACATCAGCCAACGCGTTTCTCTCCCTCACAGGGAGCTTCCTCAGGGCAATTGAATTTATAACGAGCCTTCAGAATTGGAAATGCTTGTAGTATATTGAAAGTCTAACCAGACGAATTGTTCTTTGCCCGGAAGTGGATAGATGTCAACCAGCCGAAGTCTTGGCTTGGTGATTTACTTCTGCATTGGACCGTGCAGAGATGCGTATTCAATCTCAGGCAGCGGTTTGTCGATTCCTTTTGTTGAGGGTCAGTCTTCTATGAATTACTGACAGCAAAAATGATTCAAAAGAGGTCAGTCCTTGGTTACAAGGGATCCAACAAGATGCCGCCTCGTAATTCTTCCTATGCTTGCGTAGGTTGTCTCCAACCCGGTCCCATATATACAAACCGAGTTTCCGGATCACAGGTCTTCTGAGCGGCGTATCGTATGGTAACGTGTGGGTCCCGCGTTTGTTCTGGCACATGTACTTTGCTTAAAGTTGAACTATTCTTAAAGAACAGAGCTTCTATTTTTAGTAACTCTAGAAACAAAATATTACCTCAGCCTCTAGCACATTTACAGCAACTGTATTTATATGTGATGGAATGGTCTCGACCTTCTTTTCTGTATTAAGAGCCATTTCATGTGTAATTTTTGCAAATCGTTCAGCTAATATATATATATGCATCCTTTTTACCTGAATGATTTCACTGCTTAATAAGCGTACAGTGCCAATAATCATTTTCGTGTATTTCGCATACACCATTTCGAATGCAGAAAATGTATTTTGGGGTGGGTTGGAATACACATGCACCTTTAAATGTTTACTATGGCTTAGTTTTAGTAATGATGGACATTAGATCGTGGAGTGGGTATTGTGTTTTTATCTAGGAACCTAAATCGATATTCCTATTTTATGCCTTTGTACGGTTATAATCAATAATGTCCCTATAATGGCATAAGAATTATATCCATATCTACTTGTAGCCCATGCAGTCACATTAAGCAAGGCTACTTCCCCGGACTCCTAGAAAGCACAACAAGTTCTCTAAACACACCAAACCTCCAGCAACCTGGGAAATCCCCATTTGCTTTTGTTTTGATTTGTCATAGAAGCACTGTAAGAACGGCCAGTTCTTAGTGACATCTTTATTGACGTCTTATGTCCAACCTTACGTCAAACCCGGCACCTTTCAGGTATAAATATACCAATGTTGCCTTAAGCAAACACACGGTGGTGGTTTTGGAGCAGAGCAGCTATCTACTTGCCCGAGAGCCCAGCTGATGCGAGAGCCCACGGACGCTGCCCCTCCTCTTTGATGCGCTGAGAAAGACGCTGTCTTTTTCTCCAGCCGAGAAAATCCAGCTCCGGTGTTTCCAGCCTACCCTTGCGGGTTGCTGGGATATCGAGTCCTGCGGAAAGAGATACCAGACCTCCCACATTCTATTACCAAGGTACAGAGCTGACTAAACCATTAAAGAGAATTCTTGAGTCAGATTCTTGGCAAGACCAACTTAACTTAAACTGCTACTTACTTACTCCTTCCCACGTATTAGTCTTAGGTAAGGTTCACCGGGGTAGGCGTATTTAGAAGCACCAGTTGAGTACGTTAGTCAATGTATATATGTATGTATATCTTTTATCCATTTTAAAGTATCTTATGGCTAAGAAACCATATCAATGCTTTTACAGTATTATTTCATAATACTCCTTTTACTGTACGCACTTTACTTTACATTAAGTATTGCAATTGTGGCAATTCATTTCTCTTGCATGAGAAGGAAGACTGCTCAATAAATCACACCTTTTATTGAAAACGCCTGTCTCTCTTTTCTCTGCACTCTGGTGAAACTAAGTACGCACAATTGACTGAGTGAAAAAGCTGTCTATTGTTTTCACACGACTCTAGAGATGCACTCTTATTCTGAGGGAGCAAAGTTGTCCTGTTATATGATTGTCAGAAGCTAATCCCTTTGTGTCTATCCAGGGAGGTTAAACTCCTCCTCGTTTATTCGAGAAAGTTTCTAGTGACCTCTGAGCTAGCTGGCAAACCTTAAGTCCAATATAGTCAGTAGAGACCTAGTCGACCTCAGTCCTACGTCTACACTGCAGAGTATATTATTCCAATGCGCAGAGCCAATTGGGAATATAGGAACTTCACTACATTTCAAAGTACTATTATTGCTTCAAATGATTTTCAAACCCTCCCTAAATTCTCTCAAGAACAAAGAGCACTGGTTAATCAAGGGATATCCACAGAAAAACTTTTGAAACTTTAAAGAAGCTAAAAAAAAACAAGGCGGCAGGGCCGGATGCGCTCCCAAATGACTTGTACATATATTTGAGAGAGGCATTGTCTGACCCCATGACAGAATTAATTAATGAAATATTTACAACACAGGGAATGCTCCCATCCACCTGGAATGACACCACTATCAACCTCATACTCAAACCAGAGAAGTGAGTCCTACAGACCAATATAACTCCTAAATGCCGACTACAAGGTTTATACACAGATTCTAGAAAAAAGACTTGGAAAGATCCCAGGCTCAGTAATCCATACAAATCAAAAAGGCTTCATTTGTGGGAGACACACACATGAATTAACGCATGAACTTATCACAGCAGTAGATATTGCAATAAATCACGCAACTCCACTATCGATACTAACCCTGGATGCCGCTAAAGCATTCGGCAGGGTAAGTTGGCCCTTCTTAAATGCAACCTTGTCGAAATTGGATATAGGAGAGACCTACCAGAACGCAATTAAGCAAATATACAAAAACCCAACAGCAAAGGTGCTCGTGAATGGACTGTTAACAGAAAAGATATTGATAAAAAGAGGAACAAGACAGGGGTGGCCTCTATCCCCGCTATTATTCACATTCACATGTACATCGAACCACTTGCAGAGATAATAAGAAAGGATGAAGGAATAGCACCCTTCAAATACCAGAGATGGGAGAAGAAAGTAGCACTATTCGCGGATGACTTAATGGTATTTACAAGCAACATAGAGGCCCCCCCTCCCTAAAATAGAAGGAATTTTAGAAGCATATGGAGCAGTACCAGGATAGTTCGCAAACCAAGTCAAGGCAGAAATTCTACAATGGAATAACAACTATCAACACCCCAGAGTAAAATAAAAAATAAAAAACAGAAACTTTGAAAGAATCTTTAAGGCAACAAGGAAATCGTTGAAAGTATGGGGGGGTCTGTCGCTAACATTTTTGGGAAGATCCAACATAATTAAAATGGCCATACTCCCTAAATGTACCTATCTATTCAACACTATTTCTTTGGATTTTAACCTAAACCAAATAGGAAAACTACAAGGAGAACTGGGCAGTTTTATCTGGGGTGCAAAAGGGGCAAGGATAGCATGGAAAAAGATAAGAAGGAAAAAGGAACAAGGGGGGATAGCTAGTCCTCATATCCTAAATTATTGTAGAGCCTTTCAATTTAAAAATATCAGGGTACTCCTAGAAAACTACGATCAGTACCTGGACCACCTGAAAGCCATAAACAAGGAGGAAGGAAGTCACTTTCTATATAAATACGGCCACCCCAAGTACTTCAAGAAGATCAAACTAAAGACTTTAAAGGCAGCTGCAGCACTCTGGCACCAAATGAGAAGAATACTTAAAATACCACAATGTAGTAGATATGCGCCCATATGGGACTCCCCAGGAACTCCGGATTGCCTAAAAGACAGAGTGGCAAATGCCCTAAATGAAAACAACATCCCAAAATGGGGTGAAATAATGATACAAGGGTCTGTCATAGAATAGGAGGTGTTGAATGAAAGAACTCAGGGCATGGTTGCCAGATTTAAGTACTCCCAAATAAGTAGCTGGGTCAAGAACTTGAAAGACAGCAAAGAAGAAAGTGGGATAATTGAGGAAGTACTGGAAAAGAAGAAGATTAGCAAAAAAGAAATAGCTTATTGGTACTGGGCACTTATCGAAGAAGGCGAGGATCGCTACGAAATTCCAAATAAGATCTGGGGAGAAGCACTGCCGGAGCTGAATATTCTAGAAGAATGGCAAGTATATATGGCTACTTGTTGGGAAATTGTGAAATCTGCATTATTGAGAAGGAACCATCTATTCACTATCCACGTAGCGAACTGGACCCCCAGGATACTATCAAAGATCAGAGGTAAAGAAGAGAGAAGCTGCCCCAAGTGTAAAGAGACAGGTGCGTATGATCTACACATGTTTTGGCAGTGCTCCCACCTCAAGGAATTCTGGGAAGAAATGGGTAAAACTTTGTCTAGAGCACTGAAACGGCAGATAGAGGTGAGTATTGCTTTGAATATCTTCGGGAGAAGCCAGAACATATCGCTCAGTAAAAAACAGGAAAAAATCATGTTCATATTAATACTGATGGCAAGAAGGGCGATCTGTATTAATTGGGTAAAGGAATCATCTCCAACACATAAAGAGTGGGTGGCATCTGTACAGATTATTAATATATTAGATAGAAGCAGACAGAGGGGAAGGCAAATGCATTTTGGAACTATATGGGAAGATCTAAACCTATAAAGTAACACTGGTAGAAGTATCGTATTGTCCAATGATTAAGCAATGCAATAGAAACGTTTAAGGGGAACTCAAAGAGTAGTCATAATGACTAGCTCAACCCTGGACTGGATCACATTGGAATCGGACAAAAAGGAGCCCAAGTAAAAAAAGGGAAACAGAAAATCTCCACACATACATTGTGTCTACCCAGGAGAAGCCCCAAAAGGTTGAAGCACAAAACGAACTGGGCCTCTGACACCTCCACTTCCAAATTATTGCTATATGAGGACTAAAAAAAAAAAAAAAAAAAGATCACATATAGCTATGGCATATTAATACATTTTCAAAGTACTAGCGGGTAAGATAAATTTAAATCATAAAATATTATTATTGCTGCAAATAATTTTTATAGTACATATATGAAGATCAAAATCTGAAGGTTTCAGGACAATTGCACTAAAAATGGCTATGCAGCACCACTTTTTTTCATCACATTCGATGCCCATTTTCACATATGCAATGATGAAATTCAGAATGAAACCCTACAACAACACATGTAAATTTATCTAAATCATGTTAGATCTCATTAATTCTTCACACACATTATTATTTCAAAAATGCTGGTTAGGAACCTTATAACACACAAATACATCATTTTAACTTTTTTAATACACATTCGAATAACAACTAAAGCGGGTTAATACAATATGAACCTATATTATTCAATGTATATGATTTCATCAATCCTACAATTTATCTTCATGCTTTTATGATGACGTAACAAAGTTCTCGCACATTTTAATTTTCATGACTCTTTACCGTGTGATTAGTGCACGTTATTCAAGTCTTACTCAAGATGTCTCATGACCGGTTTAGATTTGTATCAAGGATCTAGCTGTTTTCTAGCTGCATCACCTCACATCCATTAGCCATTGCTTATCCAATACTCAAACAGTTGAGTTTTTTGCCTAGACAAATAATTCTCTATAAAAGGGAGCACAAAGAGATGCTTCTTTGGTTACATAAGAGACAGAAATTCTGAGGTCAAATGTGTTTTGGACTCCAAAGGAGATTTAAATAGATGAGCAAGCACTTTAGGTTGGCCAGACCAGAACAATCTTCTTTGACCGTTCAGTAGCCAAACAATGATGACAAACATTATCCTCACACCTACTGGGTACCAGAGTCAGACTAGCCCTTTTGCCACCCTGTTATTTTCCTATTGGGCTGAGTGTTAGAGGTTGCATGACCCAACCATGAAAGATCAGATGGTCCAATTCTAGTCATGGCTCCCTTTACTGTGAGGCTGATTAAAAAAATCTGAGGCTAATAAATGTTTTTACATTGGCTCTGTTGGGTGTCTGAGCAGTAGGGACTTCAGTAAACTGAGCATTTATTTGAACTGCTCCTGTTTCTAATCTTATAATAGATGCATGTTAGCCGCAAAGTTATTCAAGGCGCTAGGCTATGGCATGTCAAACAATTAGAGATGTAAAAGATACTTTATTTTAGTAATTTCATTAGAAGTTGAACATAGTTCCCCTAAAAAACTTCTGGCAGCTCTTGTCATCTAGCGTCTGTATACTATTTGGTTTTGGCACTAAACACATTTTCTGAACAGAGGTACCCTGTTTGTTCCATGTTGAGGGTATTACAAAGAATGGTGTGTTGGATATATGGGAATCTAACCCTTCCTTGAAATTGACATCACTCTGGCATAATATTTGTCTTTTCAGGCAGGCACAGGTTCTTTTTATTCAGTTTTGAATCACTAGAACAATTTCTCGTCCTATTTGTTTATAGTGTGTACAGTTATTTATTGATCTGGTTATGTTACACACTATGGGATCAATTCACAGAACTAACTTAAGACAAAATCCTAAACTTACTACCATTTTGGTATTCACAGAAGGCACTTACTCATTTCGGTATTCACAGAAGTTAGGCGTCCTAACTTTAGGCATTTAAGAGTCTTAAAGTTAGGACTCCTAACGAATCTATGACAAAATATCGAATACAAAAATATCTACCTACAAAAATATCGCAACAAAAATATTGATTACAATAATATTGACATCTTATCTCTAACAAGTTAAGTACAAAAATATCGAGAAAAAAATATAGATGTCAAAAATATCGTTTTTTTTAAAATATCGTTTTTTTTAATTAAAAAATGTAATATTAAAATAATACTTATAAATGTAATAAACATAGTTAAAAATATATTATAATATTTAAAATTAGTAAATAATGTAATAAAAACAAATAATAAAGATATAATAAATAGTACATACGTCATTAATAATAACTCTAAAAAATTATATTAATAATTTAAATGACAATATCATAAATTACAAATAAATGTATATACATAAAATAATAATATAAATAACAATTAATACAAATGTAATACAAATTAAAAAAAGTAAGTAAATGTTGGATAGCGTACAGGTAAAAATTACTATTCCCACTCTAGAGAGTGCAACAGTAGGGAAAGTGTTGGATAGCGTAGGTGTAAAAATTAGTATTCCAAGTCCAGAGAGTGCAACAGTAGGGAAAGTGTTAGATAGCGTAGGGGTAAAAATTACTATTCCAACTCCAGAGAGTGCAACAGTAGGGAAAGTGTTGGATAGCGTAGGGGTAACAATTACTATTCCAACTCCAGAGAGTGCAACAGTAGGGAAAGTGTTGGATAGCGTAGGGGTAAAAATAAACATAAATAATAAAAAACTTGACTATTAAATAAATATACACCATTTACAAATACCAATACATAATTATTAAAAACATGATTAGCAATAAAGAATTAACTAAACAAATTAACAAAAAATACAATTTAATAATATTTCATTACCAATCAATAATTAATTAACAATTATATAATAAAAAAAATTAATTAAAAAACATTATTACCTAATTAAATTTAAATTACTTCCCACCCTATTCCCCTATAAACCCAGACCTGCTACAGAACATAATGATCAATTAATCAATTAATACAAATTAATTACCAATTAATTAAAATTAATTCACCAATTAATTTAAATTAGTTTATAATTCCTACTAATTAATAATTAATTTAGTATAATTAAATTACTTCCCACCCTATTCCCCTATAAACTCACAACCCGCTACAGTACTAAAATACAAAATTTAATTAAATTGTATAAAAATAAATTTAAAACATAATGAATACATAATAATATACATAAAATTAATCTAAAAATCGATATTAGTAACATCGAAATTATTAACATCGATATTACTAACATCGATATTTAAAACATCGATATAACTAATATCGATAATAAAATCTATCGATATTACTTATCTTCTATATTATGTCCCTTCGATATTTAAACTTTGATATTATTGTATATCGATATTTAAATATCTATATTTTGTCTGCATACCCTCCTAACTTCTGTGAATACCGAAATGAGTAAGTGCCTTCTGTGAAGACCAACATGAGTAAGTGCCTTCTGTGAATACCAAATGGTAGTAAGTTTAGGATTTTGTCTTGAGTTAGTTCTGTGAATCGGGCCCTATATGAAAGAACGGAGGACAAGAGTGAAAAGCCATATATGTAAAACTGTTAGGAACAAAGGAAAGATTGCTAATAGCCTTAGTCTGACATGAGGCAGGACAACCTTGCTGGAATGGGATTCTGTGAAATTAAAAGATTGAAACAATAGGTACAAAAGCAGTCTGACTGAAACAAAAGTGATATCATTTTTCTATAAAAACTTATGACCAATAATAATATGAATTTTCATACTTTCAATGAAATGGCAAAACACACCAAACATTTAATTATCACTTTAAGGTAAATAATAAACAACCACGATAAAATAAATAAAATGGGATCAGCCATCGGGGGTGCAGTTACATGTGATTTGGTGTGCACCAGGACGTTCCAGTTGCATGGGTCCACCCGATGAGCGTTAATAAAAGGAACAAGAAGAAGGGAGAAGGGTTTGCCACGTTACATGGGGCAAAAGATGTGGAATGAGTTTGGGAGCACAGGCCTATCTACCCAATTGATATACAATAAAGTAAGTAAGTAAGGAGAAGTGTGGCTCACCGGTTAGAGGCGGCAGACCCAGAAGCAGAGGTCGGCCCGGTACCAGGGTTCAATTCCCGATGCGGCAGGGTACGGAACCAATGTCAGCGGGCTCGATAAATCTCGCCTCGGTGCCTCTCTAACCATGGGTCCCACGCTGCAACTCTGGGCAATAGCTTGCTTAATCTCCACAACGGCCCCCTCGCTCTGGGGATGCCTGGCTTCACCTTGGGGATGCCCAATAGGGACCATCTAACAGGGAAAGCCAGGACGGGTTCTCCAGCGGCACACAGCGCCAAGAAACCTTCGGGTGAAAGTGCGCTCTACAAATTCATACTAACATAACATACTAACAAAGTAAAATCTTAATTTCAGAGAATGGGGGGAGTTAGAAGTGAAGACAGGCACGAGGTGGGGGATGAGGCTGCCCCAAATATATTCAATTTACATTAAAAGTCTGTAGGTGAGAGGAACACTTTGCCAGAGAAGCCCTTTGGAGGCCTAAGTGTCTGAACGTGGGTGAAAGTCTAATTTTTTACTAACCATTTGCCCACATGGCCACATTGCCTACCCTTTACCACACGGTTGATGTGCTGGAGACTGGCAATGTGTTATTTTCATTGGGATACAATGTTGCACATCTGTCTACTTCTCTTTGCTCTGTGGATCAGCCATAATAAGTAAATCTTGGGGTCACATTGGTCCTTCTTCCCAGTCACTTGTGAGATTGTGCCGGTTCACCAGGACAGTTGTATTGACACATCCACATCATACAAAAGATGGCGTGCCAGGTTGGGGCATCTGTTAATTTCGTATCTTTGTGCAAATATCATTGGGCTCACTTTATTTATGGCTGATGGTGTTAAGCACGTGTGTTGCACCACATTAATCTGACATAGTTTGAACCTTGCATTGTGTAAAAAGTCTTCGAATTGAGGAGCTTTACCCACCAGTCAAAATCATATCAATTTAACATTTCATCCTACACTTTAGAGTAAAGGTGCTGCAGAAGTTATTGCAGTGGCATAATTGTCAGATGAGGCAGGGCTTATCTATTGTGAGGACATGTGTAAGGTTGAGATTTTGACAGTCTTCATCAAAGAATATGCTTTTTGCAAAATATGCTATTGAAGTCTGTGTTTTCTCAAGAAATCCTCAGTTTGTGTGGATGCCCCGCCCTCTGCATATGAGGAGCACAGGCACACCAACCATGTTAGCAGGCATTTGACACACAGGGAGCATCACATGTGTCTAAATCTAACAGGATTCACAGGGTGCAGCGCGGCATCAGAGAAAACGGTGCATTTTAAGCAGGGCAGGCCCGTACGATTACAAAAAAAACTCATCTTTAAGTATATAGTTGCTTCTAAATATTTCTTGTGCATTAAAACAAACCCTTTTTACAGTTGGCACATTTCGTTGAAAACTCAGACCCCGGGGTTTCACAGCATGAATGGATGCTTGTAGGCAGGGTCACTGGAATTATGCGATTTTTCCGAAGACAAACTCCCCTCCTCCTCTAACCAGATTATCCTTGACCCACTTGGCGGAGAAATGTTTTCACCAGATAACATTCAGCACCCTAGGAGCTCCCAGTGGTGGCCCCAAAATCATGTAGCCAAGTTTATTAAGAGATGGATCAAACATCCATTGGAAAGAGAAGCAAGGAACATCCTTAGGGTAGAATGCCCACGTCCCGTCATCCAAGACAAGTATTGCCTTACTCCTAACCTAGACCCCGAACTTATAAAGTTCTTATTTAAATTGGGCAGAGACCCTAGGAAGGGTGTCGAACGCTCCCTCAAGAGTTACCAAGACCGCATGCTGGACATGCTCGGCCCCTTGTGCCGTATGATCGATCTAATTGAGGAAAGCTATATTAAGGGCACACATCCTAACATTGATCTCCTACGGGATGGAGCCAAATAATTCTTATCCTGTTGGGTAATGCTAACGCATCTCTAAATACTGAGAGGAGAAAAGTAGTCCTGTCAAAAATTGACCCCAAACTCTGCGACATGGCAGAGAAAGAATCCTCTTCTAATCCTAACAGCCTACTCTTCGGGGAGGATTTAATTAAAGGTTTGGAGAAATATGTAGCAACGTTTACGGCTCTTGAGAAGGCGCAAGCCAACATGCGGAGTCTTCAACCCTATTGTTTTTGCAAGGGCCGGCCGAAGGGGTTGTTCTGCCGGCCGCATGTTCCAGAGACCCTTTTTAAAATCAAGAGGCTTCGGTCAAGCTTACCAACACAACTCCTCATTCTTCCCACAACAAGGACGTTCCTTCCACTAAAGAGGCTTCAGGGCCAGAGGCATCAACAACTCTAACTCGACAAGTAAGTACCCTTCCTCTTCATCCTTCCTCTTTGACTCAAAGAGTGGGGGGTCGCCTAAAACATTTCCTACATGTTTGGGAGCAAATCACATACGATCCTTGAGTTTTAGAGACAGTTCAAGGCTTCAAAATAGACTTCACAGAAAGACCCTTCAAGGTGTCAGCCCCCCAGGTCTTAAACCTGACGGTAGAACAACACTCTATCGTCGCGGAAGAGGTAAATTAAATGTTATCGAAAGGTGCAATTCTAGAATGTTCCTAGGGAACGCAAGAATTTTGTAAGCAATATTTCCCTGGTCGAAAAAAAGGACAAAGGGTGGAGACCGGTTATAAATTTAAGAGAGTTAAAGAAGTATCTCACTTACAATCATTTTAAGATGGAAAGTATCCATCTCCTCAAGGACATGCTCTTAGAGAAAGACTGGCTAGTGAAATTAGATCTAAAAGACGCCTATTTCACGATTCCTATGGCTGAGGAATCTCAATCCTTCCTTCAATTTGCATGGGACAACCGTCTTTACCAATTTCAAGCTCTTCCCTTTGGCCTATCTCCGGCCCCCTGGTGTTTCACCAAAGTTATGAAAGCCATTACCAGAATCCTCCGGGTAAGAGGTGTCCGCCTGATAATCTACCTAGACGATATTCTAATCATGTCTCAGGACCACTCTCAAATTCTGAAAGACCTATGCACCACTGTGGAATTGATAGAGAGTACAGGCTTTATTATAAACAGGGAGAAATCACTCATGACTCCCTCCAGGTCTTTAGAATTCCTAGGCTTCACTGTGGACACGATGAAGTCTTTGCTTCTACTTCACAACAAGAAGAAGTTCAAGATTCGCAAGGAGATACGCTATGTTCTAAAATCAGATCTTCTAACCTTAAGGGATATGGCCAGACTCCTGGGCCTCCTGTCATCATCTATCCAAGTGATCTTTCCGGGCCCTCTCCATTACCGAGCCCTCCAAAGACTCAAAGGCAGAGCCCTCCACTCCGGACTTTGGTACGGAGACAAGGTTCACTTAGATCTAGAAGCAAAAGAGGAACAGACTTGGCGGTTGGAGAATCTAGATGTATGGAACGGAAAAGCTATATTTGGTTCCTCCCCGGAATACATACTGAAATCGGATGCCAGCCTTCATGGCTGGGGTGCTTGTTTTCAGAATCAAAGCACCGGAGGTTTATGGTCCTATTCGGAGAGCTTACACCATATAAACTTTCTGGAGTTGACCGCCGGACTTTATGCCCTAATGAGTTTCAGGCAATCCCTTCGAGGGAAATCAGTCCTCCTCAAGATGGACAACATATCAGCTGTTGCCTACATAAATCGCCTAGGGGGCACAAGGTCGCCAGACCTCTCTGAGTTGGCCAAAAAGCTATGGATGTTCTGCTTGGAACATCAAATTTCATTAAGGGTGGAATACCTTCCCGGTTTAAAAAATGTATGGCGGATTGGAATTCAAGATTCCTGGTAGATCGCACCGATTGGAAATTAAACACAATCGCGTTCCTCAATCTAGACTATCTTTGGGGTCCCCTGGAGGTAGACCTCTTCGCAAGCAGACTCACGACCCAACTTCCAAGTTACTTCAGCTGATTGCCAGACCCGGGTGCTCTAGCAGTGGATGCCTTTCTCCAGAACTGGAAAGACATTCGGGGATACGCCTTTCCCCCGTTTGCGATGATCCAACGCGTCCTTCAGAAATTGAGGATAGAATGATCTTCGATAGTCCTAGTGACCCCATTTTGGCCGTCCCAAGCGCGGTTCCCAACAACCTTTGAATTGGCTTAAGAAAAACCCTTCTGCTTCCAACTTCTCTAGGCCTCCGAAGAGACATAGACGATTTGGATCAGCCGCTCATTCTGAACGGGACTTTGAACCTTCTTGCCTGGAAGGTGTCAGGCAAGCCAATGAAATCTCTGGACTTTCGGCGCAAGCTTCTTCTCTCCTCCAAGACTCTTGGGCGCCTGGTACACACTGTAGATACAACGGCATCTGGAAAAGATGGGTTTGTTGGTGCCTGGAAAGGAACCTGGATTCCGTGGAGGCCCCTATTGTGCATGCAGGCAATTTTCTTGTCGAGCAGTTTGACAGAGGTCTTTCCTATAGATCTATTCACTGTTATAGATCTGCCATTTCTGCTGGTCATTCCCTCCTTAATGTTGGAACTATTGGGAAGAACCCTATTATTTGCAGAATTATGAAGAGTATCAGACTTAAAAGACCTCCCAAGCCTAAATATGACATCCTTTGGGACGTTAGGTTACTTCTTGACCTTTTTTCTAACTGGCCGGATAATAATTTTTTAAGTAATAAGTCTCTCTCCATCAAACTAGCTACTCTCCTTTGTCTGACATCATGCCGTAGAGTTTCGGACGTTAAAGCTTTGGAAATATCCAACAGATCCTATGACGCTTTAGGCGTCAGATTCGAAATTATCAAGAGAACTAAAACGATGTCCGATATGATTTTTTACTCTAGGTTTGACACTTGTAAAAAACTGTGTGTGTTGGATTGCATGAGAGAGTATGATTTAAGGATGGACCCTTTCCCCACCACTGGTGTAACTCAACTCCTTATATCCTTTGTTAAGCCTTTCAAACCTGTCTCTGCTTCTACCATAGCTAGATGGGTTAAACTAACTATGCAACCAGCAGGCATCGATCTCTGTAGATTTCAAGCTCATTCCTTAAGAGGGGCTATGGCTAGCCAGTCCTTCTGGAAAGGAGGTAAGTTGGATGACATTCTCAAAGCAGCGGACTGGTCAAGCTCCTATACCTTTGCTAAACATTACTGCAAACCTGTTGAACACACGTCAGATGTAGTTCTTCTTGACTACCAACATTCATAATGGCAGCCTCCGGTCTTGTAATGAAATTGCGATTCTCCTATTAACATGACCAGAGAATCTGGATTTCATCAAAGACACGGAGGCTGACATTATCCCAACCCTCCCTCCCCAGAGTGGAGTTTTGGCATACCTGCATTTGTCATGTTTTCGCCTTGTAATATTCTGAGTTTTTTTTACTGCATATCTCGTTTTTTTATCAACTGTATTTTGCATCTTAGATTCTATAATGTTTGTTATATTGTCATTTACCACCTTTTTTCCTTTCTCCTTTTCATGAGGTGATATGTCCATTTGCTAATATTGTCTCCCTTTTCAGATAATCCTTCTTGATTGGCTCTTCTGCACAGCTGTTGTAAGCAGCACACAACTCTTAACCTTCTTCTTTTCCTTGGAATGACCTTACCTCTCTGCATTTAAAAGAGGCTGTCCTGTGTGCTGCTGTTGCCTAGTTACACTGTTTTGTTATGGAAGTTTTCCTTTATGATGTAACTTTGAAGTGGCTGTCTTGAAGTTGCATTAAAAAGATAATGCATAATGGCAGCCTCCGTGTCTTTAATGAAATCCAGATTCTCTGGTCATGTTAATAGGAGAATCTCAATTATGCGGCTATAGTGTTTTCCGCATAATTTTCTGCATTTGTCCTATACTCCATTATCTGATGCACAATCACCAGATTTTACCCACAAAGTTGTTTCGAGCTCAAATGCATCAAAACTTACTGAAAGCAAGGCGACACGTGTTCCCACACAATGGAAAGCTCTTCTCACGGGTTGCCTGGTCATCTTTAAATCATTTATTGTTGTATTTGTGTGTTAAACTAGCATTTATATGGTGAAATTGTTCTCACCATGTAAAAAAATGGCAAAATAATCAAGTAATACTATTATAAAATGTGTCACATTATACAGTAAAATGTATTTAACCTTGACATATAATTTTCTCCCCTCTTGCCCAAAATGATAGTGGCCTTCCTCTATGTCAGTTACTCTCGTTCCTCATATACCAATGATGGGTATTCTGGATAGGGTATCTCCTCCTCTCGCCATTACGATGTACCGGCCGCCCGGATTAAATTCAAAGAATTCAATCCAAAAATGGGAGAGAGGTGAGAATCCCCCTCCAGGCTAGACTGTTTGCTATGACCACTCCATACCCTTTAATCTAGAAGACCCTTGGTTGGGTAAGACTGATATTCTTGAAAGTTGTCAATTATTATGATTGGCACCAACATCAGTAATGTGGCTCTGAGTAGAAAATTAGGCTATTACAGCTATAGTAAGAGAATTAAATCTTACACGCAATTCAGCAGCCAGCTCATATAAAACATGATCAGTTATTCAGGTGCCATTTTTTGTACACTGCATTTCCAGTTTTACTTCTCCCTTTCTAAGTGGAATACTAAAAGTAGCAGATTGCAGAGAAAAATAAAACTAGCACTGGGTGAACTGCCGCAACTGACTTGGGACAGATTGAGGGCTCTGCTATATAAAACACACCAAAGGAGATGGAAGGATGCTTGCAATAAGTCTAAACATTTGCAACTGCTTAGGGCAACACCCCCCCCCCCATTGTTCTCTTGCCAAGCATGCCAGCTCAAATTGGCACCAGCCATAGGTAAATCAGCCTTGACTCTGCTCCAATAGGAACAATCCAGCCCCAACTACCAGGACAGGTATTCACTGATGCAGAACACAATCAAACCAAGGCCAGTTTCTCCCTGATTGAAGCTCTTCAGACAAGTGTAGCTTGGTTACAGTGGCACAGTGAGCACAGGACCCACGTCTGGGCATATCTTGAACACGTAGGGTGTTACATGAAACACACAAAAGGTGATGAAAGAATCCTTGCAAAAATTCTAAACACTGCCTATACCCATCTGATGAGCCCTAATCAGGGCAAACCAGTCTAGAGTTGCATATGTCTTGCTTTTACTGTTCTCCAAGGATAGGGGACTGTACATAATCTGAGTATGATGGAACTATCGCTGCTGCTTAATTTGCTCTGCCTATGCCGTTTGCCCGTGCTGACATAGTGTTGTGATTGTGATGTACTTGTGGAGGGGTGCAGCAGAGGTGCTAGTGACCACATTGCAAACAAGGAAAATGCACCACTAGAGTCCGATTGACAAGTAAAATAAAAGTACAATAATCATAGCTCTGTGGGTTCCTCAGACCTCTGGGCCCCCGTGCCACTGCACGTGCTGCACCATTAATAGCCTAGTCATTTGTGATGGAAGCATTCAATACTACTGGGCCATGCCGTCTTCATATTGTGAAAATACTGGATAGTTGTAGTGAAAGAATGGTAAATCTGATTTAACACTGATAAAAACATTTTGAATGTCCACGTCTGTGTCAGGTAAACTCACTTCACAAAAGTAATGTGTAAGGATGTCTCCAGGAAAGGCCAGGGCAACTTCTCTTGGATTTGTTCTGGAAAATAGTGGGGATTGTAACAGATACTGGTTCCGGCAGCTATTTCTGGGCCGAACCTGGGATACCACTGACCCACGGAAATATGCCCGATTTGTACTGGTGTCCCTTTCCGACACTGGGACACATTCAGCAGAGCCCGGACATTGTCTGCATGTCCTTTGGTGCGGCAGCATGGAGGCATATTTTCACTTCCAGCTGGACACAAACAAAGGCCTGATTTAGAGGGCCATCAGCACCTCCCCTGCTGGTGACGGAACCACTCCATCATCAGCTGCGGTCGCTATGTGCCAATGACGGAGCGGTTCCGTCACGGCCCGCTCGGCACGCCTGCGCGGCTGGTGACGGAGCGGTTCCGTCACCAGCATGGACCCGCCGCGCACCCGCCCCGCCCCCTTAGCACTGCGGCGGAATAGCCGCCACAGTGAAGGGGTTAAGTATCATCTTGATTGGGAGTCATCTGGAGCCTAACACCTAGACGCCATTGTAATGGGAGGAACCAAAGGCACTTAGCTTATCACTTCACAAGTACGTTAGAGAAACTATGACTTGGAGGCAGATGTTCGACTTTGATCAACTCCTCTTTGTAAGAGATATGCATTCACTGAAAAAATGCCAGATTTTTCTGTGTGTATGAGTAAGCACTTTAATAATGATTTAAATGGCTTTTTTATTTAGCTGCATTATAGTTCTGCTCAACCCAGTGTACGCTGTCCGTGCACTTTAGATCACGCGCAGATACATAATAAATCTTACAAGTGTGCAAATCAATGTGAAGGAAATATTACTTAAGACAATGAGAGTTATAAGGTGTAGAAATCACATATCGGCCATACTTATAGACTTGGGAAAAGCGTTTAGTGAATTCACGCTGAGGAGCAGAGTACATCGGGAATTTATACAGTATTCATTTATTTGTAATTAAAGTACTTTGTAAAAGAGGTTCCAGGTGCTTACATAAGTGACAATGTGCAGGACGTGACATAAGTGAACAAAGTGAAGCCAGACATCACAAAACAACAAGGTAAATCCACATAAATATATACAATAAAACAGGGGAATTTTCTTGTGTGGGTCGACGACGTTTCGATCTATATGAATCTAGATCATCATCAGGACGGATAAGGAGCTTCCTGAAACTGTAACAGGGTAAATAATATTAAGAAGGATCCCTATATGTCACATTATGACTAAGTGGGTTTTTTTTGGTGCTCCCAGTGGCATGGAAAAAATTCATGCACAGTAATATACGCTAAATCCAGGGGTTAAAGAACACCCGTGTATTACGCGCTTGGAAAGACAGACTATTTACATATATGACAAGGTTTTTTAAGAGAAAGAGCAGCATTTTAAGATAGTTGCTATTTAAGCAAAAACGGGGAAAAATACCTCAGCACTTACTAAGAGTTTAGTCCTATTAAATACTGTTCTTCACAAATAATTTACAGTAGTTGTAGGAATTCTGTAAATGTAAAGAATTCCAAGGATAAATACAGCCATCAACCAAATAATTTTTAAAAAAGGGTTGTGGGGCGAAATAAACATTCAAGAACCTACTTGGCACAAATGAATTGGATGCTGCCCTGTTTTTCAATGTGTTCGCAATGTGTTCAAAAGGGAGGAGATCGTCATTCTTAGTAGTAGCTAGAAATCAAGATTTTTAAACATTTATTTATTTAATCATGTTGCCCAAATTCGTACCCCTCTGATATGCAAAAAGGGGCATTTCATTGAATATCTTGTTGAAATCAACTTCTTGGGCTAATATCGCCCAATGTTTAGTGATGATGTTTTTGAAAGCTTACTCTTTGTTGAATATTTCGATACCACAACAATTCTTGTTTTGTGGAACTTTTACAGCCCAGTGAATGGGTTTCACGCTGTGACCAGGGGACGTTGCTCAGTTAAGGGTCACGCAATTATTTTTATACCTCTAGTTACTACATATACAGAGGAGTATATTGCCAGTAAACTGCTGGGGCCTTCCTTACTCCAAGGATCTGCTATTAATCCTGGGGCCCCAACCGATATAGCCAGTGCGAAACTAGCGGAGTTAGAACGCTTAAAGAAAAAACACATACGTACAGAGTTACACGCACGTATGCTCACAGACTACCTACGTGCAGAGGTGATCCCTGTAGGCCTCCAGGTTAAAAACGTTCCTGCAATATTTATTCAGGACCCAAAATTTAAAACAGGCTTTTCCCATATAGGGACAACATGCTCGCGCCATTGGATGGTGCTGGGCATTGATACCGCCCTGGAACACAGCAAAAAGGAATTGGAGGAAATCCTGGCCCTTGAACAAGCCATTCGTGACCTGGATAGCCTGGCTGATGCTAAGACCGCACTAGAGAAAATAGACAAAACAATAAAAGATTTTGAAGCTTTTGAAAAAAATAAAAAAACTGTAAAGGTCACTAGAGATATAAAAAACTATAGTAAGGATAGAACTTACCCCTATCTTCAGGAGGACTTTTTCTCTGTTGGTCCTTTCGAACAACAGAGTTTCCTCAGAGGCACTTGGGGTAGATTCAAAAAGTAAAACACCAGTGACATTTTCTGATTCCTCTCTTGATTCGGATCATTCTGACAGAGGCGAAGGCTCCAGTACCTCTACCTACACTAATTCTAAATTTTTAGAGAGGGGCCAGTCCCGGAACATAGATCAACCGAGAGGGAGGGGAAGAGGGAGGGGCAGATCCAGACCCAGATACAACTTCCCCCCGGGAGAGCGCCAAACCAGGAACAGATACTACCGCCTCTTCTGCCCCAGACATCACCATTGCCATCCCGGAAGGCTATAAGATCATTCGCAAGGACCGTACCGGCCACACAGGAGGAGGCATCGCTATCGTCCATAAGAAATCTATCCGCATCTCAACCAGCTCAGACGCCAATCTCGCCAACACTGAACACCTTCACTTCCAGATCCACATCGACCCCAAGACCACACTCAGAGGCACCCTCCTTTACAGGCCACCAGGACCCCGCGCACAATTTAGTGAAGACATCACGGACTTCATCACCCCACACGCGCTCCCCTCCGAGGATTACATCCTTTTGGGAGACCTCAACTTTCACCTTGAAAAGAACAACGACCGCAACACAACCACCCTTTTGGACAACCTCGCCAACCTCGGACTTAAACAACTTGTCACTACCCCCACCCACATCGCAGGTCACACACTCGACCCTATCTTCCCCTCCAGCAAACATGTCTCCTTCAGCCACACCACAGCTCTCCTCTGGACTGACCACAGCTGCGTTCACTTTACCTACAACAAGCCCACATCCAACAACCACCCCCAACCCACTCTGCAAAGAAACTGGAACAAAATCACCATCGACCAGATCTCCTCATCGCTTCTTCTAAACCCCCCAGCCCACTCCTCAAACCCCGACCAAGCAGCCACCAACCTCACCCAATGGTTATCCAACAGCGCCGACATCCTAGCACCACTGAAAAAACGACAAATCAAACTAGGCAGCAAGAAGGCCTCCTGGTTCAACGATGATCTTAAGAAATCCAAGAAACTCTGTCGCTCCATTGAGAAGGCCTGGAAAAAAGACCCAACCACCAGCACCAAGGACGCCTTCAAAAACGCCACCCGCATGCACCACCAACTGATCCGGAACGCCAAGAAAGCCGCTTTCAAGGACCGACTAGATAACAACGCCCACAACAGCAAGGAATTATTCAACATCGTCAAGGAATTTACCAACCCCTCAGCCAACTCCAACGACATCACCCCCTCTCAAGCCCTCTGCGACTCCCTAGCCTCATTCTTCCACAACAAAATTGCAGACATCCACAACAGCTTCGACAACCGACCCGAAGACCAACCCACCCAACCCCCTGCAGGACCCCCACCCCCCTTGAACATCCTTAATGACTGGAACCCAATCTCCACTGAGGACACCATCCGTCTGATGAACTCTATCCACTCAGGATCCCCCACAGACCCATGCCCTCACCACATCTTTAACAAAGCAGACTCCATTATAGCACCGCACCTCTGAGACGTCATCAACTGCTCCCTCAACTCCGCAACCTTCCCGGAAAGCTGGAAACATGCCGAACTCAGCGCCCTCCTGAAGAAACCCACAGCTGACCCCACCGAACTCAAAAACTACCGCCCTATCTCACTCCTTCCATTCCCGGCCAAAGTCATCGAGAAAGCGGTCAACAACCAGCTCGCCGCATTCCTCGAAACCAACAAATCCCTCGACTCCTCACAATCCGGCTTCCGAGCCAAGCACAGCACTGAAACCGCCCTCATCGCAGCAACAGACGACATTCGAACTCTACTGGACAATGGAGACACAGTCGCCCTCATTCTCCTCGACCTCTCCGCAGCCTTCGACACGGTCTGTCATAGCACCCTTTTACAACGCCTCAGAAACGTCGGAATCCAAGGAAAAGCACTGGAATGGATCACCTCGTTCCTCACAGGAAGAACCCAGAGAGTCCGCCTTCCACCATTCAAGTCAGAGGCCACCAAAGTCATCTGCGGCGTACCACAAGGATCTTCACTCAGCCCCACCCTCTTCAACGTATACATGAGCCCCCTCGCGGTCATCGCACGCCAACACAACCTCAACATCATCTCCTACACCGATGACACTCAACTGATCCTATCTCTCACCAGAGACCCTAACACTGCCAAAACCAACCTGCATGAAGGAATGAAAGAAGTAGCCGACTGGATGAAGCACAGCCGTCTGAAACTGAACTCAGACAAAACAGAAGTCCTCATCCTAGGCACCTCCCCCTCCGCCTGGGATGACTCTTGGTGGCCAGAGGCCCTTGGAAAAGCATCCATCCCGACGGACCACGCATGGAACCTGGGCGTCATCCTGGATTCCTCACTCTCGATGAACAGACAAGTCAACGCCGTTTCTTCATCTTGCTTCAACATTCTTCGCATGCTCAAAAAAACATTTCGTTGGATCCCCACCGAAACTAGAAAAACGGTCACCCACGCTCTGGTCACGAGCCGACTGAACTACGGAAACACCCTCTACGCCGGTACCACCACAAAACTCCAGAAAAAACTCCAACGCATCCAGAACGCTTCAGCCAGGCTCATATTAGACATCCCGCGTAAAGAACACATCTCCGGTCACCTGAAAAACCTCCACTGGCTCCCTGTCAATAAGAGGATTACTTTCCAGCTCCTAACCCACGCACACAAAGCACTCTACGAAATCGGACCCGAATGCCTCAACACACGACTGTCCTTCTACACCCCCTCCCGCCAGCTACGATCCTCCAACCAAGCCCTTGCCACTGTACCTCGCATCAACAAAACCACCATGGGAGGTAGATCCTTCTCCTACCTGGCAGCTAAAACCTGGAACTCACTTCCCACTCACCTTCGCCTTACTCAGAACCACCTAGCATTCAGAAAGCAACTTAAAACGTGGATATTTGACAAGTAATTCCCCACCCTTCTTCAAGCGCCTTGAGACCCTCTGGGTATGTAGCGCGCTATATAAATGTATTGACTTTGACTTTGACTTTGACAATGGGTCAATCAATATTAACTCCTGCACCCCAACCAGAACCTAATATGGAGGTAATACCTATATTTAACCTCTCCCGTCATCAACTAAACTCCACGGATACAGCCCTATTAAGTAGAGGTCTATCCTTTGTAATCACTGAAAAACCCAATTGGTTTAATATCCAAATGGAGATGTTACAATTCTTTAGAAAAATAAGACTGCAGGCATTCTTTAAAGACCGAGATATGCCGAATAGGACAGACACAACGGGACTTCGACCCCCTTCAACCTTCAATCCCACGAGTGGCTGTATGCCACCGGAGGTGATCACTTTTGAACATCTTGTATTGAGGGACTTAAACAAATTCAAGGATAGCTACAGGTTCACCCCTTATAACATCAGTATGGAGGAAAGAACTAGTTTGCTTACCCTTAAACAAAATAGTGACATTGTAATAAAACCATGTGATAAGGGAGGAGGTATTGTGATCCAAGATCGCGTAGCCTATGAAATGGAAATTGAGCGCCAGATCAGTAACAGAACACACTATGAACAACTGACTGGTGATCCTATCAAACAAATAAAGGAGACTATTCTCCATATCACGGAGGAAGCACTAGAACAAGGTTTCATTAGTAAAAATGAGTTTCTGTTTCTCAACAGTAAAGACCCCAGGACCCCTGTCCTATATACTTTGCCCAAAGTGCACAAAAATGTAGAAACCCCGCCTGGTAGACCCATCCTTTCTGGATGCGGATCTGTAGTGGAACCATTAGGCAAATACATTGACTTTTTTATAAAATATCTGGTCAAGTACACGGCAACTTACATTAAGGATACAACTCATCTCATTAATTTGATCGAATCACAACCATACCATCCCAATAGCGAACTCCTTGTGACTTTAGACATAGAGTCGCTTTATACAAATATTCCCCAACAAAAGGGGATTGCGGTGATCCAGAAACATCTTAATAATCGTCCTGCTCCTCACCAAGTCCCAACTGACTTTATAATAAGTCTTTTGGAAATTGCACTGACCAAAAATTATTTTCTATTTAAAAATACATACTACAGGCAGTGCAAGGGTACATCCATGGGGGCAATTTTTGCCCCAAATTTTGCAATATTGTTTGTGAATGATTTAGAGACTGAGATCATTCTGAATGAAAAAAAAACCTTCCGCGATAAGATCCGCCTATGGCGAAGGTACATCGATGATGTCCTTATGATCTGGGGCGGAGATGAAGAGAACTTGCAACAATTCAGTGAATGGCTTAACAGCAGTCAACCTGACTTAAAATTTACCTACAGCTATGACAGACATCAGGTAGATTACTTAGACGTCACAATAAAATGTAAGGAGGAACAATTGTACACGACTTTATTCAGAAATCCGACTGAGCGCAACACGCTGCTTCAGTATCGTAGTGCTCATCCCCGAGCCTTAAGAGATGTCTTCCCTACGGCCAATTCCTGAGGATCGGGAGAAATTGTAAATTCAAAGGTGATTTTTTTGCAGAGGCGGAAGTACTCTGTAACAAACTCATCTCCAGAGGCTACCCTAGGAAATTGGTCCGAAGGGCAATGAAAAGAGACTGGTACACTCACAGGGAACATCTTCTCGGACCACAAGAAAAGAAAACTATGTCTAGAATAACCTGTGTAACTACATTTTCTACTGTCAGTAATAAACTAACAAAAATGATTAAAAAACATTGGCCTGTACTCGACCCTCTAGAGCTGAACACAGGATCCCCACTTTTTTCGTTTAAAAGAGGGCGTAACTTGAAGGACCATTTGGTTAGGGCAGCACTAGTGGAAAATAAAAACAGTACTATTGAGGCTTGCTTCAACTTACCACCTGTCCTGGGACACTATAAGTGCAATAATTGTATTGCATGCGCATTCACTCACAATACAAAGGTTTTCTCACATGATGAGCGTGAATACACACTGAAGTCCTTTACCAACTGTAACTCAAAAAATTGTATTTATTGTGTTGAATGCCCCTGCAAATTGCATTATATTGGACAGACTACACAGCAAGTGAAAACCCGGATTTCGCAACACAAAAGCCGAATACGTTGCAAGGTCACAAGTGCGCCACTTGTGGAACACTACCTGGAATTTGGTCACTCGGAGGATGATCTGAAATGGCAGGTGATCCATAAATTGACCATGCACAAAAGGGGTGGCAACCAACAGGCCATCCTTAATCGGCTGGAATTCAAATGGATTTTTTTATGCAAGACTATTGAAAGAGGACTTAACACTCTGGATGAGTGGAATGTGTGTATCTGAACACTAATAGAACTCTGAACCACAGTGTCAGCACATAAGGATGATTTTGTAAATGTATGACACCTACATTAACAAATGTTTTTTTGTGTATATATGTATATATGTCAGCACCTGTACATTTTACTTTTTTTCCCTGTTACAGCCTGATTGGATGTAGAGGCCTGTGCTCTAATGGTTACCTGCAAGTTTAGCATTAGTAATTTAACAAGATTTTTTACCTCTACTTGCCCTGACCGCAGCAGGCAGAACATCATATGGCTGAGATACCCGCCACCCCCTCTCAACACAATCCCCAAAAGGAGGGAAACCGGAAACAGTTCTTGAAGTTTTTGGATGTGGGAGGGAGTGACCCTCCCGCGGCCGTATTTATTAAAACAAAAAATTAAAACATTAAACGTTTCATGTTATGCACAATTTCATTATCACATTGCGATGTTTGGCTAACCTTAACATATTCTCTAATACAGAGGTTCTCCTAGCCGAACTAGCATCCTACAAAAACATTCTCTAAAACACTGAAATTGTACATCCTAACGTTTAAGGGCCAACGGCAAGGTCATAACCGGTGTCAAGATCCCTAACCAGACTTACCCCTCCCACTTGGGAAGGGCGACAGCACAGAGGCTTACCTCAAGTGCAACTACAAACAATTTCCCTTGACTTGACGGGGGCACTTAAGACTCGACGCCATTTAAAGGTCGTTCGAAGACTTGTGTGTGGTATCTAGAAGGTATCGTGGACCTCCCCCCACCCCACACAACTTACCGCATCTGCCGTCGCAGATGACACTGGCCCCGGGAAATTCCCCCAGGAGGGGACTGTAACCCCTCCTACAAAGGAAGGGGCCTTGACCGCCTTTCCTTTACTTCCGGCGACCCGCCCTTAGACGGGACCGCCTCCCCACTGAGGGGCCAATGGCCACCTCTCCCGAGCGCTCCCATCCGTGTTGGGTGACGCCCACTCATAGGGATCTACCAATTAGTGCTCACCGATCATGACCTTACCGCCTACCAAAAAATAAATACGACAGTTCTTACTCAAACCTAAGAAAACATTGGTCGCTACGACCGAAAGAACATGCTTAAAATGCAACACTACCTCAAATCATTTTAATCGTATCAACTTACACAATATTCACCATACTTTATTAGGAACAACAACAAACTGATACTTCCACAGCCTGTAAACGAAACGAAAACAAATTCATAAAATTCACTTTATTGCACGATGACTTGCTGTCCTCAGGGGCTGGTGGGTGGGTCAAAATTGGCTCTTCGTTCTGTCCCGAGCTCACGAGTAGCGAGGAGGTGCAGCTTCGGAGCACAAGAACAAGAGGACGTCTTCTGGTCTTGCGTCTCTTCTTATCCGTCTTCAGGGCGGGCGAGAACCCGCCCCTGCCTGCCCCTAGGGCGGGGCTGGCTACGTCGGTGTCTAGGCCAGCCCACTCTAGGGCGGGAAAAGGCGCGCCCCGGCTACGCCGCTTCGGGCATACCAGCCGCGACGCGCCTCCCGCCCAAAAATGGCTTCCCGGGGGGATCGAGGCACTCTGCCATACGTTCGGGGGGACCGAGTGGTCGCCCCTTTCCATATGGCTGAGATACCCGCCACCCCCTCTCAACACAATCCCCAAAAGGAGGGAAACCGGAAACAGTTCTTGAAGTTTTTGGATGTGGGAGGGAGTGACCCTCCCGCGGCCGTATTTATTAAAACAAAAAATTAAAACATTAAACGTTTCATGTTATGTACAATTTCATTATCACATTGCGATGTTTGGCTAACCTTAACATATTCTCTAATACAGAGGTTCTCCTAGCCGAACTAGCATCCTACAAAAACATTCTCTAAAACACTGAAATTGTACATCCTAACGTTTAAGGGCCAACGGCAAGGTCATAACCGGTGTCAAGATCCCTAACCAGACTTACCCCTCCCACTTGGGAAGGGCGACAGCACAGAGGCTTACCTCAAGTGCAACTACAAACAATTTCCCTTGACTTGACGGGGGCACTTAAGACTCGACGCCATTTAAAGGTCGTTCGAAGACTTGTGTGTGGTATCTAGAAGGTATCGTGGACCTCCCCCCACCCCACACAACTTACCGCATCTGCCGTCGCAGATGACACTGGCCCCGGGAAATTCCCCCAGGAGGGGACTGTAACCCCTCCTACAAAGGAAGGGGCCTTGACCGCCTTTCCTTTACTTCCGGCGACCCGCCCTTAGACGGGACCGCCTCCCCACTGAGGGGCCAATGGCCACCTCTCCCGAGCGCTCCCATCCGTGTTGGGTGACGCCCACTCATAGGGATCTACCAATTAGTGCTCACCGATCATGACCTTACCGCCACAGGTCCGGATAGTTGACCGGCTATCCGGACCCCCCACTAAAAACTCCTACCTAAAGGTCATGTTTTAACGATTTTAACCAAGCTAAGAAGTCACCTATGAGTAACTCATTCCCCACCCTTGACAAATGCACACCATCCCCCAGATACATACTGTCATCATTAATACAACTATGCGAGATCGAATGCAACGTCTTGGAACGGAACAACCTACTCACTTTATTATTCAGTTTTCTAACAGAATGATTCAAAGCAGGGATCGAGATAGCCCCCCGCCACACTTTTCGTGGGATCACGTGAGACCACGCAATTATGCACCCCGGAACTTTCCTCGCTAACCAACTTACTGTGGAAAGCATAGCCTCCAGGAGAAGTCGTCTACCGGTGGTGACCAAATCATTGCCCCCTAAATGCACTATGACTATGGACGGCGGTGACCTCATCCGCTCTAACAAACCCTCAAAAAATTCCTGAAACTGGTCAATACAGAGACCGCCCTTTCCGTAGAAGGACACTCTGTACCCGTATTCCCCAGGTACGTGAATCATGTCACCTGCTTTGAATACGTCTGCGGCCCGTCTCACGTATGAGTGGCCCACGACCCACACCTCCTTCTTCACAGCCGGTGACGTGCGACCGCTGGCCTGGAGTAAGGTCGACTGCACAGTCCGCCCTGCCGCGTAGGCTTGCGCAACTGCAAACAAACAAAAGACAAGAAGCGTGAGTACATGATTATATCTTCACAACATGTGCAATCGCACGTACCTTTTATAACAATTGGAGGACCAACGCCCCACACGTTTCACTTGTTCTACATTAAGACCCCTGGCTGTAGCTTCAGTGGCAGCCCCTATTCGAAAGGAATGGGTCCCAAATTCGCCCGGGTCCAAGCCCGCTGCGGCAATGGCCATTGCAAGCACCCGCTGAAACTGAAACCTCGTCAGTGGGGTAGCGTCTGCATGCCTCAACAATGTCCCCCCCCATGATGCCACCCTTCGTGCTAGGTAATCTTCTAAGCACTGTACCGGACACATGGATGACTCGGGGTTTCTGCGAATGATCGTGCAGTCCCCTCTCCCATCTTGGTCGGTCTTGGACCTGAGAAAGGAGACAATCACCGCATCACCCCTGATCTGAACGTGTTCCCTGCACAAGCCCCCCGTCACATCCAGTTTGTTCCTTGCAACTAGCTCACTAACTCTCATAGCCCCGTGAAATGCCAGCGTAAATGCAGTCCGGAACAAACAGGTTTCGAAAGGGGACGAGCACGTGTTAGGGAGTGTGGCCAGTAACTGGGACAATCTGTCTAAACCTATCGGTCGTCTTACGTCTACTCTGCGACCCTCCAGGCGTTGCCACCCACGCAGCGCTTTCTGAACTGTAAAAGACGCTGTTGGGTCCAGGATGCCATGGGCCCTGGCAACAAAAGAAATGGCGGCACGATGCCTTTGGGCGGTAGCCACCGACTTCCCAGCCTTACGTAAGGACAACAGAAAAAGTACAACCCACTCTTCCTGCCCCCAAAGTCCCCCTCTCTCTGCCCCCAAAAAGGCTAAATAGGCCTGGAACGCCCCTTCATATGCCTTCCTTGTCCTGGGTGCTAGACTCTCTCCCACGAGGTGACGAAGTTCGGGGCACCGAGAGACCAGAGAGCTTCGGGGAAGGGTGCCGGCTCCGGGTCCGCTGACGGAAGGAAACCCGAGAAAGCCTGCATGTGAAAACGAGACAGTGCATCAGCAGCCTGATTCTTCACCCCTGGGACATGTCTTGCTCTGAATACCACGTTCAGTTGCATACACAGTGGGACAATTTCTTTGAGTAGCCTCAAAATCAATTTACAATGGGCTGCCTGACTATTGATGCATTCTACTACGGTCATATTGTCGGACCAGAACACGACGGAATGATCTCTGAACCCTTCTGGCCAGGTTCTCAGGGCCACCAGAATGGGAAATAGTTCAAGGAAAGCAATATTACTCGTTAGCCCCTTCTCGTGCCACCATAGGGGCCACCTTTGAGCAGACCACTTTGTGCCGAAGATGGCGCCAAAGCCTATGCTTCCTGCTGAATCTGTCCATAGCCCAAGCTCTTCTGAGGACACGGCTGGCTTGTTCCAGACGACTCGGCCATTGAAGTCTGCCAAAAATGCCAACCAAATCCGTATGTCCTGCCGGACCTCAGCCGATAATCTCGTGCGATGATGACCTTCTTTTAGGCCAACCATCGCCTGGGCAATTGAGCGGGAAAAAGGGCGAGCCATTGGGATCACCCTCAAGGCAAAGTTCAACTTTCCCACTAATTGTTGCACCTGATGCAGTGTAACCTTAGATGCATTCAAACATACTTGGAGGGTTGCCCTGAATTTTAACACTTTGCTATCTGGCAAACGAAAACACCCCTCCCTTGAGTCCAACTCGATCCCCAAAAACTCGAGGCAAGTCGTGGGACCCAAAGTTTTACCCGGTGCCAATGGCACGCCAAAATGACCCATCAACACACAGAATTCTGCTAAGGCCTGAGCACATTCGGGATTTCCGGCGGGACCAAGGAACAAAAAGTCGTCAAGGTAGTGCATTACATTTCGGAAACCCGTTTTCTTCGTGAACACCCATTGCAGGAAAGTACTGAATTGCTCAAAATAAGCACATGATATAGAGCATCCCATTGGCATACACCTATCCATGTAAAATGACCCCTGGAACCCGAATCCCAAAAGACGCTGATCGTCTGGGTGTACCGGGAGCAACCGGAACGCTGACTCGATATCTGATTTCGCCATCAACGTCCCGGGCCCCAGGCGATTCAAGATGGCTACTGCCTCATCAAACGATGCGTATCGCACCGAACAAACCTCTGGATCAATTGCGTCATTCACCGAAAGGCCGTGTGGAGCCGACAAGTTATGGATCAAACGAAACTCACCTGGGTCCTTCTTGGGGACCACCCCTAACGGAGAACATACAAAATCCGGTACCGGGGGTACACTAAACGGGCCAGCGACCCGTCCCCGGCTAACCTCTTTCAGAATTTTTTCTTGCACCACAGACGTATGTTGTAACACAGAAAGTTGATTTTTGCAAAACCCTACGCCCTGAAAGTCCCCTACCGGGATGCGGAAACCATGTGAAAAACCGTTCCGCAGCACCCCAGCAGAAGTACGATCCGGGTATTCACTGAGCCAGGGAATCATTGCCAAGGTATCAATCGGGGTTGGTAAAGGCGCCCCTCGGACTAGTTTAGACCTGTTTGGCGCCTCCCTTACCCCCGTTCTCACCCGTTCTGGCTCTGCACGCTGACTCAGGATGGGACGACCCACACGTACTACACTCATGTTTGAATTTACACGTTCCCGTAGGTCTGGTACATTTCCCTTTGTTGAAATTAAAGCAGAAACCCTTCCTCCCTGTATTACCTGCGGGCCTCGACTGATCGTCGGTGCTCGTACTTGGTCGAAAGGGCGTCCCCACATTTTGGCGGGAATAATCTACAACAGTGCTCCCAACCAGTGGCATCCTTAACATTCCTGATTCTTTCATCTTATCCCATGTTACCGAATCGTAACAATCCCAAGTCAAACCTTTGTTATGTTCTTTTTCCTTTCTGAACAGATTGTCATAACAAAACCAATGGTTACCTTGATACGCTGTCGAGTAACCCATAATTCTTGACTGATAAATGGGAAACTCCGGAAGCAACTCGGGCCTGCGTTCCCCCAGAATTGATGTAAAAATTCCCCACGCATTGCCCCAGTTGCCAATATTCTCATTTATCTTAAAGGCGGCCATTTTTGCGCGCCAAACACTCGGATGCATTAGGTCCTTTTGACTTCTAACATTCTCCACCTCATAATGATCAACAAGCAAGGCGAAAATATTCACGTATTCCCCAGCCCAAATCTTTTCCTTTATAGCTAAAGGCACATGTTGACCCAATCTCTCTCTACGAGAGGGTGCTGACTCGTCCCTTGCAATCGGCAATGGCCGCTTACCTGCACCGGACGCAGCTTCTGCCAACGGCGCAGCCACTTTAGCTGCATCTCTCTTCTCACGAAGCCCTTTTATCAGTGCCTGTGCCTCGGCGGCCGTGGCGCCATCACTACTATCCCCCAACCAAGCCGCTAGCTGTGCTGCCAGCTCGGGGGGCATGTCTTCCTTGGATGTCGGGGTGACGACAACGGGGATTGGATTCCCCTCCCTCGGTACTGGGGGCGGCGCCTCGAGCGGGGCAGAGGGAACCGGGACGTCTCCACCGGCTGGAACCCTTCTCGGCCTCTTTGGTCTACCTTCAGCCGGCGCAGAGCCCGAACCCTCCTCCCCGTCTCGCTCCGCCAACCGTTTCTTTATGTCGGACACCTCTTTGCAAAGAGCCCGCACCATCTGGTCGGTCGTCATTCTTTTTGCGCCTTTCTTGGGCATCTCTCCGACGAAGTATCTAAAAGACAAAGAGAAAAGATCAAAACGCTCAAAATTGGCTCTTCGTTCTGTCCCGAGCTCACGAGTAGCGAGGAGGTGCAGCTTCGGAGCACAAGAACAAGAGGACGTCTTCTGGTCTTGCGTCTCTTCTTATCCGTCTTCAGGGCGGGCGAGAACCCGCCCCTGCCTGCCCCTAGGGCGGGGCTGGCTACGTCGGTGTCTAGGCCAGCCCGCTTCGGGCATACCAGCCGCGACGCGCCTCCCGCCCAAAAATGGCTTCCCGGGGGGATCGAGGCACTCTGCCATACGTTCGGGGGGACCGAGTGGTCGCCCCTTTCCAATATGCACTGTCCCCCTAATTCAATAGTCCACCTGTTACAAGAATGTACTCTTCTATGTTAAAATGGCCAACTAATTAGGATGCAGTAACTGTACCAATTTAATTCTCTTAAATGTAACCTTTAATTTAATTTGGCACTACAACACAGGCTTTTAGATAACTTGCCAGCGTTGTGCCACGTTTTGCATCAAACAATATATCCATTTATTTATTTATTTATTAGCTGGTCCTATGAACATCTTCAGACGAAGGTTTTACCGCGGACAGCGTGTAGCTATAATTATGAGCTACACAGTTTGCAACTGTATGCGCATGCATCTTTAAATATAAACTTCGCGCATGCGCAAAACAAAATCAGGAAGTAAAATACCCCGGCGTCGCGTACTACGGACGCGAGACGCCTTCAGATTGAGACCCCCGAGTGCTGCCCCAGTCAAGGGATTCCCAGGTAAGAGTTATGGCATACACGAGCCCGATATGAACACAATATCGTGCAGTAGATAGATAAAAATAAACCGCCCCTCTGAAAATGTATTTTTATGCCTCCACCAGTTATCGGTGGACAATGGCTCCGTGACTCTAACTTGGACATAGCAAGGTAACGTCCCGATAATTATCACTAATGCCACTGTATAAGCCTCTACGGCAATCTGTCCTTGCTCAACAGTTTCTCTAGCTAAATGTTTAAAATCTTGATTTCTAGCTACTACTAAGAATGACGATCTCCTCCCTTTTGAACACATTGCGAACACATTGAAAAACAGGGCAGCATCCAATTCATTTGTGCCAAGTAGGTTCTTGAATGTTTATTTCGCCCCACAACCCTTTTTTAAAAATTATTTGGTTGATGGCAGTATTTATCCTTGGAATTCTTTACATTTACAGAATTCCTACAACTACTGTAAATTATTTGTGAAGAACAGTATTTAATAGGACTAAACTCTTAGTAAGTGCTAAGGTATTTTTCCCCGTTTTTGCTTAAATAGCAACTATCTTAAAATGCTGCGCTTTCTCTTAAAAAACCTTGTCATATATGTAAATAGTCTGTCTTTCCAAGCGCGTAATACACGGGTGTTCTTTAACCCCTGGATTTAGCGTATATTACTGTGCATTAATTTTTTTCCATGCCACTGGGAGCACCAAAAAAAAAACACTTAGTCATAATGTGACATATAGGGATCCTTCTTAATATTATTTACCCTGTTACAGTTTCAGGAAGCTCCTTATCCGTCCTGATGATGATCTAGATTCATATAGATCGAAACGTCGTCGACCCACACAAGAAAATTCCCCTGTTTTATTGTATATATTTAAGTGGATTTACCTTGTTGTTTTGTGATGTCTGGCTTCACTTTGTTCACTTATGTCACGTCCTGCACATTGTCACTTATGTGAGCACCTGGAACCTTTTTTACAAAGTACTTTAATTACAAATAAATGAATACTGTATAAATTCCCTATGTACTCTGCTCCTCAGCGTGAATTCACTAAACGCTTTTCCCATTTTGATGTGATCCTGTTGAACAGCTGTAGAACCATTGTCTGCTTATATACATTTGTTCACCCCAGGTTCAATTAATGGGGTACCCTTGTTCTTAGAACTATACTTATAGACTTTGCATCTTAACAGGGAAAGAGAAGGCAGAAACACAAATTCAGAATATACAACGTAACACAGTAATTGGAGTTGCCTTAGTAACAAAACTTTATTAATGCCCACCTGAGCCCTTCTTTGCAATATCAGAATGACAAACGATAAAAAACAACCCAATAATTATATAAACCCATGCTTTAGAGTTTGCATGCAGCTTCTTGATCCTGGTAATGAATGATTGCAACTCATGAACTTGAAGTAACAAAATTATCTCAGTTTCAAGAGCAGTAGCCCACTTGACTATCTACATTAAATACAAATCTTTGATCTGTATGTTGCACAATGTGCTTTGCAGCAGGCACATTAACCCCGTATGCTATGTTGTGAGTCAAAACTACGATTAGGCAAAACACAGAATTCTCCCAAAACTGCTTTAACCACCAGAGTTAAGTATATATTTTTGAGGGTTTTATATAGCGCAACTCAACTCAAAGGTATCTGAGCACTTTATGTGAGCACAGAAGTAAATGTATTAGGCACAAGGAGTTTACGTGATTTGCCCAGAATTAGAGGATGTTCCGCGTCCCTGCTGAGACCTGAACCAAGCTTCCAGGTCATAGCCGTTAGGCCACATCCTCTCCCCAAATGAGTTTTCTTACCCCTATTAAAAACCCCTCAAAATTGCTGGGAGCACAAAGAGCTTTGCAGCAGGTGTCTTAACCCTGTAAGATATTTTAAAATGCAGGCTCTTTGTGACCTGTTAAGTACTAAAAACAGATTTGCGGTCACCTTTCTCCTTGTTTCCAATTTCATTACAGCGGAATGTTCTAAAAATAAATGTATAAGTAGACTGTCAGACACTGCATTCCAAGCTCCTCGGCCTTTTTTGATTCCACCCCCTATTCCTCTGCCACAACTTGACCCCAAATACATGGAGTCCGGAAGAAAATGTTTTCCAATTCCATCACAGCCCTGGATAAACTCAGTTCTCATTATATCAATTTTCTGATGACACACTGTGCAAAGAAAACAAAAACACGACCTTCGACTCCTTGTGAGGGAATAAAGTGACTGGAACCGCCCCAGGGAACAGACTGCGTAATCAGCAGTGACGTGTGAGGAATGAGGAAGCTCGAGGCAAGAAAGTACCATAGGTGCACTACAGCCTCGGTCAGTGCCAGGTAAACTCATCTAAAAAATATATATGCGAAGCTACCTCGGGAAAAACTGAGGTGATGTGAGGTTCTTCTGACAAAACACAGGCTCATTCTAAATGTGTTGCGTGTACACAAACAAGTAGTAGAATGTGACCTTGGATCCCTAAGACAATACTACAAACACTGACAGATTTCTGGAACACAAAATGCAACTGTGAATGTAATCAGAACAGGAAAATGAAATGATGCAACAGAAAAGTGACGTGTGGAATGTGGAGTCTGAGGCGGGAAAGAACTGCAGGTGCACTGCAAACGCCGAGCCTCCCGCTCTTACCTGAGGTGTCGTCATGCGAAAGATTGTCTTCTCCCTCCAATCACAGCCCTGCTTTCCTTTTCCTTCTTCTGTCATCATCGCTCTGGCATTCAGCCGGGGCTTCCAATCAAGGTAAACACAAAGGAACATGCTTTTACCTTTTCTTACAGGGAAAGCTGCAGGTAAAAGAGCCGGATCAATGGAGGAGTCAGGAGGGCTTCAGGGGAGGACAGGGGTGGAGAGAGAGGACGGGGGTGGGGAGAGAAGAGTACCCAAAGGCCAGAGGGGACAAAGCTACAGAAAACATGCATGGTTTCACAGACTGTCTCAGAGGCACTGATCTACAGAAGGGAGAGAGAAATGTGAGCATTCACAGGATTCTCAAAAGCACAATTGCACGGAATGAAGAACAACATCTGTGCATCCAATGGATATCAGAAGCAAATGTGCACTGAAAGGAGAGAGATATATGTACATTCATAGGATTCCCAAAAGCTCAGAGGCACTGAAGGGAGAGAAAAATCAGTGAATTCACAGGATCTCACAAAGCCACAGATTCACTAAATAGGCACATTTGCATTAAATGGAGTTTCAGAAGCACAAATGTTCTGGAGCGAGAGGGAGAGAGAGAGAGAGAGAGAAAGAGAAATACAGAGAGAGAGAGAGAGAGAGGGGGAGAGAGAAGAGAGGGAGAGAGAGAGAGAGAGAGAGAGAGAGAGGGAGAGAGAAGAGAGAGAGAGAGAGAGAGAGAGAGAGAGAGAGAGAGAGAGAGAGAGAGAGAGAATATAACTGTGCTATTACAGGATGATCATGATCACAGAAGCACTGAAGGGATAGATAATCTGTGCATTTAGATAGATCTCAGGAGGGCAGGTTTAATGAAGGGAGGAAGACATCTGTGCATTCACTTGAATCTTATAAGAAATCACAGGCATTCCAAAGGGAGTGATAAATCGCTGGTTTTCCAGCGATATTCACGCATTTCACCGCTATCGCCGGTTATTTTATCTCATTGGAGATAAATGTTGCTAATAGCACGTTATCTCTGCGATAAAATCCAGCGATGCTTGGCGATAACAAAAATTTGCTAAGCTTCTTTAGCGATAAATAACGCTAGTTGTTGATAATATGGCCCAGAGAGCGAATCTGTGCACTCACAGGATTCCAAGAAGAACGGGGATGCTGAAGAAAGAGAGAAAAAAACCTCGGCATTTACAGCATTCTCAGAGGCTTAGGTGTACAGAAGGGAGAGGGAAATCTGTGCATTCACATGATCCTTAGAAGCACATATTATGAGGGCGGTATGAAAGCTGCAAATCTATGTATTCATAGCGTTCTCTGCAGCACAGAAGTCCTGAAGGAAGAGAGAAATATATGCATTCACATGATTCTCAGCAACTCTAGTGAAGGAAGCGATTAATTTGTGCATTGCAGTATTCTCAGAAGCACTGCTGCACAGAAGAGAAAGAGGAATCAGTGCATTCACAAGATTCTCAGTAGCACATGTGTGTTGAAGGGAGAGAGAAATTAAACTTGTGCATTCTCGGATTCTCAATCTGTGCATACACTGCATGCTCAGAAGCAACAATGTGCTGAAAGGAGCACCAAAACTAAATGTTAGGTAGCATTTATAAAGCGCAGGTGTCACTCCGAGGAGCATCATGGAGCTATAGATGAGTGAGTTGCAGGTATAGTGCAACAGCTATTGAGAAACAGGATTGAAAGAGTTAGATCAAGGCTCTGTATCGGGCATCTGCAGAGGTGAAAATTCAGGTTTTTAGGGACTTTCTAAAATGGGTTTCGGACTGGATGAGGCGGAGGCTAAAATGGAGTTGTTTCCAAGCCTTTGTGCCCAACACTGCAAGGGATTTGCCTCCTTTGGAAATACATTTGAAGGTTGGGGGTTTTGAGAGATTTGAGTTAGGAGATATAAGCGCACGTAGTGGGTAAACCTAGAACAAATATACTGGGGGCCAGAGGAATGAAAACTTCTAAAAATGATTATTTAAAGTTTGAACAATATTCTTTTGTGGCCCGGAAGCCAGAGTGGTGTTTTAAGGGCAGCGGGTGCAGAGGATTTCCTGGGCCATTTGAGTACTAATCTTGCTGCAGCGTGTTGGACCAGCTGTTGTTTATGAAGGACTGATTTATTAGTTCCTGCATAAAGGCTGTTGCAATAGTCCAGTGGAAGGCAGGTGTGGTCTCTATAAATGGTGAAAACCTTGTCTAAATTAAAGTATCAAGAGGAACAAGGCAGGGGTGTCCCTGCTCCCCGTTGCCATTCGCCATTTTCATTGATCTGTTCATCCACAGATTAGAAATGAATACATCTATAATGCCAATAAAGACTCTTAACTGTGAAACTAAGTCCTTAGCATATGCCGATGACATTGCTATTGTTACAGCCAAATCTAACAAATCTGTAGAGGCAATGGAACAAGAGGCAAAACATTTTGGCGAAATCTCGGGGTACAAACTGAACCAGACTAAAACTTAAATTATAATCAATAGCAAATGCAATTTTTTGGATGAAAGAGTAACGGATAAGGCAATATATCTCGGTGTCAATCTCACTGCTAATTTAGATAACTTGGTAAAACTTAACATGGAGCCTCTAATGAAACAAACCGAAAAAAGTTTTAAAAAACTGCATAACTTACATCTTACAATTATAGGAAGATGTAATTTAATTAAAATGTTATATCTTCCTAAATTTTTATATCTTTTTCGTACTATTTGCTTGAATTTTGAACCACTAATATTTAAGGAAATCGAGAGTATTTTCTCTCGCTTTATATGGAGCTATGGGAAAATCCGTAGAGCTAATAGATTTATTACTCTACCAATAGATAGAGGAGGTCTTGCACTCCCTAACCTAAAAACTTATTGGTGGGCGACAATCCTCAAATATAGTAGCCTGCTGTTAAGGACTAACCAGGAGGACACTTTAGAGATATCTGTTCCAACCCCTCAAGAACTTATTCTAGGTAAACTAGTGGGCACACATTTGTGGCGATTGGCCTATGACTGTCATTTTAAGAAAGTGCGCTTCAAAACTCTAAAAGGCATCTACGCTGCCTGGAACCATGTTCGCAAACATTTAGGGCTAGGTCGGTTTTCGTACTATACTACTTTTATATGTAATCAAAACCTCCCAGAGATTTTTTCGGATTTCGTGTATGACTCGGTGGCTCAGACTTGGTATAGTCCAAGTCGGTTCTCTTTATGAGTCAGCCGGCTTCATTTCATTTGAATCTTTAAAACATAAATATGGCTTAGAACATAGGGACTTTTTAAAATGCCTACAGGTTAGGGACTATATCATGAAAAAGGGGGGGAAGGGTGGCTTTCCAGAAAAGTGAGTTAATAGAATCAGCTGTTCAGTATAGTAATGTTAAAATCAGGGTAATATATAACAACTTAATCATTGGCTTCCCTGATGACATGGATACAAATATATTTAATTGGCAGAACAAGCTCGGAATCTCAATTATATCTATTCAGAATTCATTTCAGTTATCCCAATCGCTACTAATGTCCTTAAAACTGCACACACAATTCTATAAAACCTTTTTCTTTCTATATCACACCCCTTATAAGCTAGCTAAATGGAGTACTGGTAAAGGGACTTCATGCCCCAGATGTATGATGCCAGAAGCAGACCTAATACATATGTTTGCTACACGTGGGGCACTATGTACTATTAGACGCGAGATCTCTACTTTTCTCTCTGAAATATTGGAGACACAAATAGAAATTACAGCAGCATAAATAGTTTTGAGGTTGGACAGCGTGAACCATCCGGATAAAATAAAGGGATTTCTATTTGTCTCTATGGCGGTGCTTTGAATTTGTCTTGCCTCTGCGTGGCTGGACAATGTTCCCCCATCTTTTCAACAATGGCGGGCCTGATTACTCTCTACATATAGCTTGGAGAAAGCAATATATAGCAGGAAGGGTTTGAAAAATAAAAAGAAGTGTCTAGAAATATGGCACCCTCTTACGCATTGGATCGAAGGTCTAGGATAGAAAGCTTTCTTTACTATTTTATTGTAAATATTAATAGTCTTGTTTTCTGGGCTTAGCTACTTGCTACGTTTAGTTTATTTGATGTTAGTCGATATGGATATTAATATTGTTTAATACTGCCTGTATTGGAGTGGGCGGAGGGAGGGGGTGCTTCAAAAAATGCTATGAAAATTTCTGCAATAAAGAATGGTAAAAAAAAAAAGAACAAAAAGGAAGACAGGTAAGAGGCAGTGGCAGAGGTTTTCCTCAGCCAGTGTAGTATTTTTATCTAGGACAAATACCACCTGAATATGATATGGTCTCAATGTTTAAGGACGAAATAAACCTGATTAGTGGGGCCATATATTCATTGAAAATAACTGGGCTGCGGATGTAACCTTGTAGACAGGACATCTGCTCAAATATAAACAGTGTTCTGGATAACTGAATGCACAGAGGTAGAACAAGATGTGTGCATTCCTGAGACTACATTCAGCTGTCAATCGCTCTTCTCTGATTACCCAGTACCTGTACCTGCTGATGGAAAATCACAGAGAAGCAAATGTTATCATTACATGAAATACAAAAGCAATGGGATCAAGACTGGTGTGGGAAGATCCTAGAAGAGTGGAGGGATCCCATACACTGAAACAGATCCCAGAAGAATGGAAAAGTCCCTCGGGTATGGAGAGACACTATTTGCCTACGGGTGTGGCCAAACACTGTTCGCTTGATGACATCCTTGCATGTGTAACTTAGGTACAAGCCATAAGAGACCATCTTCTAAGAAGAATCACTCAGGTGATCACACGTGAAGCTGATAGTGTAGACTGTTCTTACAATCCCAGCTCCATTTTTAGCTGTGTGTCAGTAGAGCTCTCCAAGCTGTTTGATTTTTCTCTGTCTAAAGTCTCTGTATTATGTCCCAGGAGGAGATGATGCAATCAAACTTGTGGAATTGCTCCAGGAAGATCTTGCAGCAGAAGTCGTCTGTATTCCATTTCAAGGTAGGAGAATCCAATAAAATGGAACCCAGTCCCATATCTCACTTGGACCCACACATCTCACTGTCAAGTGTGGCTCCGAGTCAAATTAGTACATTTCACCTGAACCTTTCTCTTCAGATCTTCATATGTCTGTATGTGCAGTGAGACAGCTCCAGAAGACTAAATGAAAGTGGACCCAGCCTTGACTTTCTGCTCAACATGTGCATAGCCATGTAGTAGTAAAATTGCTTGCTCCAATAGCCCCTCAGTGCCAGACCCTACCTCAAACCTCTTTTTCTGAAGAGGTCCTTTCTTATGTCCACACAGTCACATACTCTTCTCAAAGTGCTGTTCTTCTTTCTCACAGGGCCATGACAGGCTTGTCTTTGTTGAAAAGAAGGTGGCGTTGGCCGTCAGTGTCTTGGAGAACATCAGCAACTCTGAGCTGTCCAAGTATGTGTCAATACCACTGCAGATACTGAAGGAAATCAGAAGAAGCCTGGGGCAATGTGTAAGTTGAAACCTAAGACAATGCATACATTCTGACTCATACTTTGTTTAAGTCCTGAATCTTTGGGGACATAATCAATTACATTGCTTAATTTCTCATATTGTCTTGCAGGTGACTTCTCGAGCCCATGTGAACCAGCCGTCTCAGCACCTAGGCAAGTGGCTGAAGGAATTTAGGAAGAACAAAGATATTCTGTAATTTGCAAGTCTATAAATGAGCAGCTGGTTACTGTGTTTAGTAAAAAGCCACCTGGCATTATTTCCACACATTCAAGTTCTATCTGTCTTTTTTCAATATATTAAAAACATCTTCAACCATTACATACAATTTCCACAGAACGGGGTAAAGATGCTTCAGAAAAAGAATGCACTTGAGTAGATATTCGTTAGTTAGCTTTTTGTCATTATAATGTAAGTTATTATTATTTGCATAGATCTTTCATAGAAGATTTTATGTGATAGAAGGCAGACTTAGGACAGCATCTTTATGGATGTGATCTTCAGAGCTGAAGAACGACCAATGAAATGACAGATACATTGAAGACTCAATTATGGAAACGTGCACTGCAAAAATGACCACAATACAGAAACGGTTGTACGTGCCGGTGGGAGGCAGAAACTAGGGATGAGAGACATTGCAAAGTTTTTTCTGTGTAAAGTGTGTGAGATTTTCTTCAAATGTTGCAATATTTACAACTGTTGAGAATTTCGCAAAGTTTAAATTCTATGGGGCAGATTTATGTATTACATGGCTAACTAGAAAGCAAATTAAGATTCGAATTGATGTCCCACAAGGTTTGATATCTTGGTCTGGGCGATCTTAACCTGATGCTCTTAAGTACTCGTCAAACCAAAACATTCATTCCTGCACTTCTGCCAATAATCATACTTTGACCGGCAGATATAGCAGATATGTAACAATTAACAGATCCTATAACTTCAGCGTCTATCAAACTGTCCCACCAGGAAATTAACCACTCCAACTACAGAAACCTCAATTGGATCTAAGTTCCTTTCCAAGCACCGATGTACCCAGGTCTTCCAAATTCTCTTGTTCCTGTATCAGATACCTGGAGCCCAAGATTCCTTGAGGAGCTCTTCCTGAAAGACATGAAATCTTTAAAGATTACCTAACTCTTTCCATGCAAGAAGGCTCATCGTCCCTGTCTGGACCACAGGGTGTTCCTCTCCATCAACGTCTTTCAGCCGACCCTCCACAGCAGGAAGGAAAAATTGAATGTTTCAAGTGAGTTCCAAAGTCATTGGGAACCACGTCTGCGAAACCCTAAATTGATTTAACAAAATAAGGGAGCATCTCTCCTGCCTCACTTTCTGAAGGACCCTCTGAATCATTATGAAGGGTGGGAACGTGTATGAGTTCACCCCCTTTGAGATCTGTAGGAATGCATTCACCGCTAAAGACCCTGGGTCTGGAACCAACTGTCGTTCTTCTTCAGTTGAAATGTCAGTCTGCTCACAAATAGATCTATCTCCAGTGGACCACAAGCTTGGAATAGTACCTTAAACACTCCTAGTTCAGCTTCCAATCACTGTGGTCCTTTAGAAATCTTGAATTCTAGTCCGCAGAAACATTTGCCCTCCCAGGCAAATATTCTGCCCTCAAGCTGATTTTATGTCTAAACAGAATAGCCAAAGCTTCTTGGATAAACTTGCCAGATCCAGGCATTGGGTACCTCCTAAGCAATTTATATAAGGTACCGCAGAAACATTGACTAGGTTCAATAAAACTGCCTTGCCTTGTAAACAATGCCTGAAAATCATTGGAGAATAAGAGACCTGCTGCCAATTCTAATAGTTTATGTGATGTAACCTCTCTGTCTTTGACCACAATCCACTAGTCTCCTGTACACCCAAGCATACACCCCAGCCAGTTAGACTTTAATTCTTTTTTAGAATGAAATCTGGTGAAAAACTAAAGATTGCCTGGCTATTCCAGGCATCCAAATTATCCAACCATCAAACCAGGCCTGTCCCTGCCTCGTGATCTAGTGAAAACTGTCTCTTTTGTAAAGCAGCAGGGACCTGAAGAAAGGCAGAAGGGGAGGGAGCAAAATTGGTAAAGGCGACCCCAGGCAGGTGAACTGAAGGTAAGGTTGGCTGTCCCTGGGCCTAGGAATTGGGAGGTATGGCTGTCCCTGGCCCCAGGAATTGGGAGGTAGGAATCTTTCACATCTAACATCACCAACTACTCGCCTTTTAGGAATCCTGTGATTCAGGGCAAATCACTTAATCTTCCCATGCCTAACAAAAAGGAATGTGTCCTCATGTAACGCATCTGGTGCTCATGTAAAGCGCTCTGATACCTGATTTTGGGTCAAGTTCGCGCTATATAAAACTTTGAAAGATCTATCCCTTCCATCTCGAAGTGTGTCTGTATACCAAGAACTTGTTCAAGTCCCATAGGTTTATAACAGGTGTCCAGCCCTTGTCTTTTTTCACTACCAGAAAAAGAGTGCTTACAAAGACTCTGCTTTCTAACTCAACTTCTACAATAGCACTTTTTACCAACATAGACCTTTGTCTACAAACTTCTGGTGATCTGCCTTCAAGGTCAGTTCTCTCGGCATGGTAGATTGGAATGAAATATCTGAGAAATCGATTCTAAAACTCTGCAGTTTGTAACACCCAAGTATCCTGAATAATTGTTTTCCCAAACATGGAAAAAAAGACTGAGGCGGCCCCCACACTTCCCCGGGAAGAAGGAGAAGGAGTTCTGGTAGTACTCACCCTGGAGAAAAGAGGAACCTTGGCCACAGGGCTTATCACCTCTCGCCTGTTAATACAGCCTCTCTAGAGGTAGATGGTAGATGCTGCACCAGCTTGGCAGCCCCTACCATAGCTTCTTCTTTATCTAAACTTATTGCATTGGAATCTTTAGAAGCCTCGGCCAGCTGAAAGTCCCCTTCTGAAAACTTTGCAAATGTTGCTCCGGGCTTTATCAAGAGCGGTGAAAGTAGCAACATATTTGCCCAGGCTCTTGACCCTATTTTCACAAGGGAGAGTCCATTTAGGGTTTTCTCAGGCCTCCATTTCAGAGAAATCTCCCAGCTTGGGGTTCCTTTTCATAAGGACTGCTTTGCATTTTTCAGCATTCAGACCAGTGTTTGCTTTTCTCAGGAGAACCAAGGTATGCAAGGTTGGTAAACTGGGATAAGTATCACCCAATCACCCTTTTGTTTAAGTACACAAAATCCTTTCAAATGAATTATTGGTGTGATTACAATCGGTTGCCAGCATGACACATTCAACAATGTGCATGTTGCCATCAGCTATGCAAGGAGGTCATAAATCATTTGCCTCCAGGAAATGTGTCCTTTCACATGAGGAGGACTTACAGCAAGCTTTCAGCTGCTGATTGGGATCAATGTCCTGACCCAGTTACCAAGAATTCATTTGAAAGGGTTTTGTGTACTTAAAGAAATGGATGATTGGGTGATACTTATCCCACTTTACATATCTCGCATACCCTGGCTGGGGACCATGATGCCATGGAATATACATTGATGATATTTCGCAGGATACTCATTTTGTGATCCTGGATTCTCCTTTTGGAGGCTGTCCTTTTGGTTTTTCAGTCCTGAGGAAGACCTGCTAAGATGTATAGCCATTAACACGTTATCAGAGGGTCGAAACGTCGGTGTAATTATCGAGTGTCCTGCGTCAGTTATCCTACAAATATATAAAGGAAACAATACAAGGATACCTTGAGCTTCACAATTGTGGACATTTTACTACTTGTGGCTTTTATGTTTTCATGTATGTATATGTGAGCATTGTAAAAAAAACTTGATTTTCCACGTTATGTTAGTTTAATTGATTGTATTATATGTAATCTGTGTGTTTTGGACAGCCAAAATAATACATGTTATTGATCAAGTACTCTTCAGTGTTGTGGTTTGTGGACATTAAGAATTTCGATGTGTGGAGTCAAGTAAGGAATCACTAATAGTTGCTCTCGCATATAGCATGATAGGGATCATCATTGGACCCTTCATTTACGTGCTTAATAAATAGCAATTCTCACAATTTCTTCTGAAATTGTGACACCCGACAGGACCACTTGTAGTTTATACTTATATACCCAGGTTCTGAGGGACACAGGGCAACCCCATTATATTTAAAGGGAGTCATCTGGAGCCTAACACCTAGATGACAAAGCAATGGAAGGAAACAAAGGCACATAGCCTATCACTTCACAAGTACTTTAGAGAAACTATGATTTGGAGGCAGCTGTTTGGCTTTGTTCAACCCATCTATGTAAGAGATGTGATTGTACTGCAAGAATGCAAGAATTATTTTGTGTAAGGGTAAGTACATTAATATTGATTTAAATGGCACCTATTAATTTATTATTCATTTAGTTCCATGATGCTACTGCTCATCCCAGTGTAGAGTGTCTGAGCACTTGGGAGCACACACAGAGACACAATAAATCATACAAGTTTGCAAATCAATGTTCAGGAAATATTACTTAACGCAATGAGGGTCGTACGGTGTAGAGATCACATATCTCCATACTTTTAGACATTACATTTTAACAGAGAAAGATTGTGTGGAAACACAAACTCATATTAAACAACATAACACAGTGCTTGGAGTTGCCTGTACTAAGAAGACTTTATTAATTGCCAGGCAGTAGGGCCAGCAAGAGTAGCATGGGGTGGGGCGGGAGAGAGGGGGGTGGGGGATACGTGGGTCATGGGGTGGCACAATGCAAATAAATAATATACACTTAACTTGACACAGAGTCCTGCATCTCTGCTCCTGCTCTCCTGGTGGGACTCTAGGAACAGGAAGCCAGGAAGAACAGCCACACTCCCCTGCCCAATCACAAATCTGCAATGCAGTGTTGTGATTGGTTTTGAGCATCCTGGTTCGACGCTCAACCAGGGAATGGGAGTCTGGGCATGTTCTCCACGCAGGCTCGAATGCAGCCTTCATGGAAAACAGGGAAAGTGTGCATAACTCGTTTGGGCGGCCTGAGAGCGCCGACCAAACAGTCATTGCGTACTTAGGAGTGGGCAAACCACTCCCACCCTGCCCTGGAGCCCCTCCCACAAAGGAAACATACAATTATGGAGCCAAGTTATTATCATTTTATATTTTCTTTACTTTGCACTGCTCAAAAGCAGTGAGGGGACGCTCCTCCGCCGTAGCGGAGAAGACACCACTGTTCCTAGGTGAGCCCTTCTGTGCAATTTCAGAATGACAAAAACACAATATGGATCTGAACCCATGACAATTTGCATGCAGCATCTTGATGCTGGTAAATAGATCACTGTGCTGTATTAGAAAGATTGCAATTTATGACCTGGAAGTAACAAAAGGATCTCTGTGTCAAGAGCAGTAGCCCATGTGCCCATCTACATAACATAACATACAAATCTGTGATATGCATGTTACACAATGTGCTTTGCAGCAGGCAAAACACAGTACTCTCCCAAAACTGCAGTAACCACAAGAATTTTCTTACCACTATTATAATCCCCTCAACATTGCTGGGCACACAAAGAGCTTTGCAACAGGGGTCTTAACCCTGGAAGATATCTTAAAATGCAGCCTCTTTATGACCAACTGAGTACTAGAACTGTTTTGTTGTCATGTTTGTCCTGGTTGCCAATTTCGTTACAGCAGATTTTTTAAAAAATATATATAAATCTGAGTTCAGGTTCTGCTTTTCAAGCTCCGGCCTTCCTGACTACATACCATATCCTCTACCAAACCTTGACCTCAAAGACATGGAGACTGTAAGTAAATTTTTTCTAATTCCAGCACAGTCCTGGATAAATTAAATTCTCCTTATATCAATGCGCCTTGTGTAGCGATAAGAAAAACACGACCTTCGACTCCTGAGGGAATAAAGTGACTGGCAACGCCCCAGGGCACAGACTGCGTACTCAGCAGTTTTCTAATAACCGGTAACTGAAATGTTTCAATAGAGAAGTCGTGACAGGTGAGGAATGAGGCGGCTCGAGGCAAGAAACTATTACAGGTGCACTACAGCGTCGGCTGGTGCCAGGTAAACTTATCTAAAAATAAAATGCAAAGTTGCGTCGGAAAACTGAGGTGAGATGAGAGGCTCTTCTGTCAGAAGGCAGGTTTCTTCTTTCAATTTACTGCGTGAACACAAACAAATAGTATAATGTGACCTTTGATCCCTCAGACAATACTACAGACACTGGCAAAGTCTTGGAGCACAAAATCCAATCTTGCGCGTAATCAGAACAGGAAATTGTCAATTGAAATGATGCAACAGAAAAGTGACGTGTGGAATGTGGAGTCTGAGGCGGGAAAGAACTACAGGTGCACTGCAAACGCCGAGCCTCTCGCTCTTACCTGAGGTTTCATCATGAGAAGGATTGTCCTCTCCCTCCAATCACAGCCCTGCTTTCCTTTTCCTTCTTCTGTCATCATCGCTCTGGCATTCAGCCGGGTTTCCCCATCAAGGTAAACACAGAGGAAAATGCTTTTACCTTTTCTTAAAGGGAAAGCTGCAGGTACAAGACCCTAATCAATGGAGGAGTCAGGAGGACTTTGGAGGCGGACAGGAGCCGAGAGAGAGGATGGGGTTGGGGGAGGAAGGAGGGAGTACCCAAAGACCAGAGGGCACAAAGGTGAGAGACTGGCTTCCTCACAGAGCTATAGGAAAAGTTGCTTTCACAGGCAGTCTCAGAAGCAGAGATTTAGGGAAGGGAGAGAGAAATTTGAGCATTCACAGGATTCTCAAAACCACAAATGAATTGAAGAAGAGCAACATCTGTGCATCCAATGGATATCAGAAGCAAAGATCATCATCATTTAGTGGACCTACCCAATTCTCTAATTTCTTCCGGATTACTAGGAATTTGTCCAGAGTTTTAATTACTAAGGACTAGTAAAGTTGGGAAACCCTCCCACTCTTTCTCATCTGTCCCATTAGGAGTTTGGCTTCCAGGGGGTAGTATTCGGGGGGGAGGCATGGGGCGGGGAGAAGGGTCATGTATTGCCACTTGGTTACTCACCAGTTGTAAGTATTTTATGAATTAGGTTTTAGAAAGTAAAAAGTGGTATTGTAGGCCTTGAATGATTTCATGCATAAGCTCTGCCAGATGTCCACCCAATTAGTAATTACAATTCTATTGCATTGTTTCAATCCCTCAAGTTGTACAGTTATTGCAGATATGCCCCCTCACCCAGGGCAGTGTGCAGTCTGGGCTTCCCACCAGACCAGGAACATCGCCCTAGTGCAGTGGTCTTCAAACGTTTTAATACTGCGTCCCTCCAGTGGCAAAATAAAATGTATCACCCCCCCTTATTATTTTTCACAATTATTCTATTGAATTGGCAGTGTTTAAATATGTCTTGTCTTGACTTATTCAAACACGAGACACATTTAAGAATTGCAGTTAAAATCTGTTACTGTTTTGAAAATGTTACAAATGCATAATTGACAAACATACTATTCTGTCCAGGCAGGTCTTACTGACGTGTAAAAGTATCCATATTGTGATATTTAGATATGGGGGTGGGGGTTTTGAAGAATATTTGGAGTCCCTTCCCTTTTAAAACATACTCCCAGCTCAGACATAAATGACAAAAGATGTTAGTGATGGCCCATGACAGAGCAGCTTACTGCTGCTCATTTTTTCCTGCTTAAAACATAGCCCCAATATCAGAATAATTCTTCTTTTGGCCAGAGCCCGCCCCCCAGTTTAAAGACCCCAGCTCTACTGGGTTCTGGCCGATACTGGAGGATAGGCCTGCCCTATACCAGGCCTATTACTAGGTCTGTAGTTAGCAGGGACAGTTCTGCAAGATGGGCTGGGTGAATCCACCCCTCCCCGCAAACACAGTCAGTAATTTGTTACAAGGAGCTGGGACGCCCATTAATAGAGACGAAGATCTGCCATGCCTAGTCCCCAGTTATAATTTGACTGCCAACATTTTTCCAGGACTAGTTGAGGGGGTCGGCCTGCTCAAAGTTAGGCCGTATAACCATGTGGATGGGAATACCAATGGGAAATTTTGCATGATGTTAAAAAGCGGGGGACAAGTCTATTCTGCCAAGGATATGAAGTGGGAGTTGTGTCCGAAGTTGGAAGTCTCGTTTCACTCCTGTTACAAATGGAGTGATATTAAGGCTCCAGGTGAGGCCAGGACCCGTTGGGTGATACACACAAGTGACAATACTGATCAATGTGCGTACCTACAAGTAAGAATGTTAATTTATTATAATCAATGTGGCATGGGTATGTGGTTACATTTGACGTTTTGATCCCAAAACCAATACCAGAATCATCATCAGGACTATAGGCTTAAACTGAGCCCGAAATAATGCCCAAAAAATCAAAGAAAGGAGGGATAAATAAAGATAAGGTAAAGGTTGGAATAAGTGCAAGACGTAAGGTGCATGGGTAGTACTTACAATTCTGCAAGATTGTGGACAGAACTGGTAAAAAGTCCACTTTTTTTAGAGTCATGGAAGGGGTGCATATGTGGTGGGTTAAATGGTGGGAGAAAAGAACATGGCTCACCTCTTGATAAAACTACAGCAATCCTGCATTGGAACAACTTGCAAAGTGCAGTCGATCTGTAATTCTGCAGAAAAGAACATAGACTATTAGTTGAAATATCCTAAAGATGAAGAGACCGGGCGAGTGGTCAATTGCAGCACATCCCGGGACTGGTTCAATGATTAGGCCCGTCTACCCAAGTCCTGGACAGTGGGGACCCTCAGTCAGTTAATCATTTTCCTTATCTCTATTAATTTCACTTTTCTCTCTTTTTTAGCATGATCTAAGGCTCAGTTTTAAGCTTATTGTCCTGATGATGATCCCGGTATTGGTTTTGGGATCGAAACGTAGACTCTAACCACGGACCCGTGCCACATTGATTATAATCAATTATTATTTTTAAAAAAATCGCTTTTTATTAAAGTTATATTGATAAACACAGAAAACCTTGGTCAAACCATTGTATGTTGTATGTTGACAGGAATAGCGTGTATCAATGGACAGCATTAACCACTCCATCATTCTCCCCCTTCATTGCCTGGTTGACATGTGGTTGGAGTCTTAACGTGTTAGATGAATATCTTACAACATCGCTCGGAATTACAGAGTTGCAGATCAAATCTCGATATTCAATCTAGTGGCCTCAAATTTTAGCCCATCTCTGGGGGCATCTACAGCCTTCGTAGATCACTCTTTCTACCAGCATGCACCAGTCCATATCTTGATTCCATTCTAGCAAGTGTGGTGTTTGCTCTACCCCCAAGAGCGCGGAGTGCTTCTTTAGGCCAACATTAACCCCAATGTGACCCATGTACTCTCAATACAAGTCCGATCAGTTTCACCCCAGATATTTAATAGACACCATTTCACAGAAGGGGTAAACTGCTGGTTGCACAGGGAACCCATACATCCGAATCCTAAAACCTTTGTATTAGTGGCAGACCTAAATGGTGTGGTAAAAGGACCCATTTTGACCATATCTCCACCTACAGGTTTGATCAGGTGCTTTATCCAATTTGAGCAAATCATGTGGTGCATAGAAAGTGCAGTGCAGTATCAATCAATCAATAAAACTTTATTTCGGTTTTGTTTTTCAAACCATAAAAGTACATACAAATACAAATGGATAAAATTCATTATTAAGAACGCCATCATTAAGATACAACAGTACTAGATTAGCAGCAATTTATATCAGTGCATTCTTTGTTGAGGTATGTTAAATGTATCTACAAAGAGGTTTAGGAAAAAATCATTTTAAACCCAAATATTTTCTGTATTTTACAACTGATTTTAAAAACTCGAATACAAAAAGAATACTATCACTATTTAATAGTTGTAAATACATCATGGCTGGTCTGATCTGAGAAAAATTAAGTTTCTTTAAAAGCGGCACCAGATAGCGTTTACGGGGAAATTCATACAATGTACATAAAAACATAAAATGCAGCATATCCTGAGGAGACTTTCCGTTTCTTTACTAAAAACAGAGTTTTGTGGCCTAACAAGCAGATGGTAAAATTGATTCAGCCAAAATCTTGTTAATAAAATTTTTTCATATGAGGTCAATGAACCCAATAAATAAGCCTCAGTGCGTGGAGTTGTTTTTAACATAACATATGTCCTGACACTCGGTTTCTGAACCTCTTTAGCCTCCCTCATCAGTTTCCTTTCCGCGAGGAAGGCCGTTTTTATTGCTTCCACATCCCCCTTAGTGATACATTCAGGGGTTTCTAATAACTCACCCCGCCCTAGGCTTAAAAAGCCTTTCCTGAGATATTTCAGTCAAGGTACAGCAGATGAGTTATCCATAGACAGACAGTCTTTTAAAATCATATGCGTAAGGGGGATATCAGGGTTTAACCGCAATTTTAACCAGCAGGACAGTGGACGCAAGGAGAAAATATCACTGACATACTGCACCCCCAGCTCTTCATGGGCAGCTAGGTTAGATGTACCTTGAGGGAGACACAATAAACGTTTCAGAAAGATGTTCTCCACAATCTGTAATCGCTGTCCCGAAATGTACCCCCAAATTTCACTACCAAATGTTGCAGTGGCCACTGGTTTAGCATTATATAATTGCAACATTGAAAGGATATGCTTTTTTCCCAATATGGATGCAAAATTAAATATTGCTGCATTCCCCCTAGCAATGTCCCCTTTCTTTTTCAAGACATGAGGGCCCCTATTCAGTTTGTTATCAAAAAGGACTCTGAGATACGAGAACGTGCTGGTGATGGGAATTTTTTCGCCTCCCACATTAAATTGGAAATTCCTTTTTGGTGACTGGCCTACCTGCATAATAAATGATTCACAGTTATTTATTGTTAAATCCCTGTCTGTCATGAAGGACTTAAAAGCAGTTCAAAAAGCTTGAACGCCTCTATCAGTCCTAGATATGAGGACCACATCGTCCGCATATAGTAGGACCGGGATACCCCGGCACCCCACTCTGGGACAGTCAAACCCCACCTCCTGTAAAACGCTATCTAAGTCATTGATATAAAAATTAAACAAAAAGGGAGCCAGAATACATCCTTGTCAGACTCCTCTTTAATATTATAATCCTTCGTCATGCTCAAATCTTGAGAAAACCTAAAATTTGCTGTAGTATATCTATGTAGATCTTCTAAAAAATCTGCAGTACCACCGTCAACCCCCTTTGCCCTCATGGACTGCCAAAGCTTCTTCCTGTTCACACAGTCAAAAGCTGGGGACAAGTCCATGAAGGCAAGGTGGATAGTCCCCTTGTGTGCCACTGTATACTTATTTAAAATCAAGAAGAGATTAAGGCATTGGGTCGTCGTAGATCATCCCCTGCAAAACCCATTCTGTGAGTCAGACATAATATTATTGTCCTCTACCCATAAGGTGAGCCTTTGCAGGAGAACCCTTCCAACTACTTTCACCATCGAATCTATAAGTGAAATGGGTCTATAGCAGTGCGGACTGCTTTTATCCCCTTTTTTGAAAACGGGTACTATAGTAGAAATCCCCCAAGACTGTGGGCATCCGCATTGAACCGCGGCAATAAAGACAGTTTCCAAAATTGGTGACCAGAAAGGAGGGTCAGACTTAAATAGGTCTGTGGGGATCCCATCGGGACCAGGAGCTTTACCGGCTGTTAAGCCTAGAATTCCTTCCAATATTTCACCCCTCCCAAATTTCATTTTATTAACATTAGAGTCAGGTATCCGTCTTTCATTCTCTTCATGGGTGCAAGCATACAACTGCGCAAAATGGACCTCCCAATCCTCCTGTAAAATGTAACATTCAAGGTCACCTCCTGTGTCTTGGACAAGAAATGTTTTTTTATTGTACCCCAAAACTTTGAACTATTCTTAAGAGTTTCAGGATCCAATAGCTCATTCCATGCCTCATCCCTTAGGGCCTCCTTACGCTTAGCTAATGCTGTTTTATAGTCCCTGCGACATACAATTACGTCTGCTTACACTCTGGGGCTAGAGGCTAAGGCTGCCCTCAAACTTCTTGCTGTTTTAGAACACTGCTGATCGAACCATTTAGGGCCCACGTCTGTCTGTTTCTTAGCTGGTACTGACAGCAACTCCGTAACCCTATGTGAGAGAGTCTGGAAAGCCACTAACACCTTCGTATATTGATGGCCCCCCTGTGTGCAGATGGCTATTTCATCTGCACATACAGCTCTTATGTCATTATAAAACAGCTCCGGGGTTACTTGAGACCATCTAAGTCTATGCTTTCCGTCAGTTGTACTCAGTGCTCCCAGTTTAGGGTTTAATCCTGTCTTTGTTACCCAGGGGCCAGTTAGATATAGAGATAAAGGGTTATGATCACTGTATTCGCTCTCGACAGTTAAGAAGCAATTTACAAATGTTTGCATAAGGGACGAAATCAACACAAATCAATAAAAGTCCCTTTCCCGTGGACCTTAAAAGTGGGCACCACAAATCGAGTATAGGGGTCCGTCAGAGCCATAGTAGGAGTTATATCTAAATCATTAATCATATCATTTAGCAACTCCCCTGCGACCGAGTGCTCAAAATGAAATCCATGAGTTTGTGGGCAACTCATCTCAGAGATGCATGAAGATAGGGGGTTACCACAAGGATGGATATAAAATCACCTACTACCATAAGATTATGTATGCAGTGATTCATAGACTTATGAATAAAAGCATTCAAAGCAGGTATGTGACTTTGATCAGGACATGAAGTGAGTGAGTTATAAAAATTTACCAGACCTACCATACAATTCCCACTATATAGTGTTAATGCAAGGATGCCTGGATCAGAGGTAGGTACTACACGAACTTTACATGCCAGAGCTACAGAGACATAAATAACCAGTCCCCCCTTAGATCTCCCCCTGTTAGATACAATTGCAGGGACAAAATATCCTTGTATCCTTCTAGAAGAAGGTCACATTCAGCCGACCAAGTTTCTTGCAGACAAATTATCAAAAATTGCTTAATGTAGGTAATCCAGCCAGGGTTCTCTATCTTGGCGGCTAACCCTGCAATATTCCAGGAGATAAAATTGTTTAAACTCCCCTTATGTGGTCTATCCCCTACAGTTCCTGAGTCGGTCTTCCTCCCTCCTCCTAGAGTGCCTGTATCCCCGAGTCAATCACAGGCTTCCAAGCTAGACAGGATTTCATATCTATTGTGGACTGGAAGTCTGGGCCCGGTGTTATTCAGACTGCTGTGCAGTATTTTTAGTTGAACTAGGCGGCACCTTGCTCAGATGGCCGCCTCTCTCACGGAGAAGCCAGCGCCTCCACCCATTCATCATCTTCCTTCCAGACCCTTTAAGTCAGTTGCCCGCCTGTCTCACAAGCCCGGCAAGGTGTCCAGAGTGTTGTTAATTAGTTTTCTATGTGTTAATGATATTGCATTACGCAACTTAAATATGTCTAATAAACGTTTTTCTAGGCATGAGAATTCAGGGAGTTCTGTCCCATGCAGCAGTACCACTTGTAATGCATGTTTTATTTGCAAGTATCAGAAGGTTTTGGTAGGGGCTAAATCATGGTCATGTTGTAAGTCTGTAAAAGGGATTACATTCTATCAGGCCCATAATTCCCCTACCCGGAACAAACTTATAAGATCCCACTTGTTGAAACCTGCATGCGTCCCCAGTAATCCCAGTTCCACCATGTCCCAAAGGGGATTCGCTTGTGTAATCTTACCTTTTCACCCTAGTGTTCTTGTATCTGTGTGCCAAAGGTGTATTACCGCCATCGTTGGGAAGTCAAGGGTTGTCGTAAAGAGCATAATCAATATTTGCTGCATATTGTAAACTCACGCAAAAACTGTGCCATCATTTATTTTTCTGCTTTACTGTATGAAATTGTCTTATTTATTATTGTTGGTATGAATAACATTAATTGTTTTGTAACATTTGGAGGCCACTGTTATATGATGTAATGGCTACCCAAGCTCCCTGACGACTCTTGGCTTCCCTTGTTATTTAAAACTCCCAAAGAATGGTGTCCCGACCATAGAATTCAGGAGTCAGGCTATTATAGGATGCGGAGGGTCTCCAGAGACAACTTCTAACTTAAGGACCTGTGGGCCCTTTAGACAAGAAACCGTGGGGAGAGGGTGCCTTTGGAGATCCAGGACATGAGCCAGAAATTTCTCCAGGTCTGAAGATTCAATAATCTCAGGAAAACTCATGATGCGGAGGTTGTTACACTGTGATCAATTTCCAGCATCCTCAGCTCTGCCTTCCAGATGGCTATTGGAGGAAAGTAATTCAGACATGTTTGCTTTAAGGGTCGCAACATCGTCTTCCACCAACAGAAAACATCATCCTGCCTTTGAGACCCAGCTCGCGACATTGCAGAGACCTTGGCGGAGTATTGATACGTCTGCTCCAACCTCAACAATTTTAGTCTCAACAGTTTCATTTTAAGCTCTGATAGCATGGCCGATCACCTTGATGCCATTAGGGGCCACCAAACATTGCGTAGAAGGACATTATGCTGAGGATCATTGGAGAAGAGGGGGTGGGAGGGAAATTTGATGATCTTTTATAAATGGCCCTTTGATGGAGGTTTGATCTGATGGGTTGGAGGTAGCAGGCAATCCATTAGGCTTTCTGAGAGTAGTTACATGTTCTGGAATCTAAGCATTTGGTTGTCTGTTCATCCAAACAGGTTCTCCTCAGTAGAGTCGTTTTAGGGTCTGCGGTGTCCCCGTGGATCCTAGACAGGTCGTCATTGGATGCTATCTTGCTATCCTAGACCCAGACCTAGTGCAGAGCCAGAGGTGAACCAGCCTGCTTACCACAGAGCTCCAGAATGAGAGGAGGCAGCATGAACTGCCAGCAGGGTGCCATCACAAATTTGGAGCAGTTTCAAGCCAGAGCTAGGCAGCAGCCAAGAGCTACCCCGACTCAGGCACCTCATCTTGTGAACCAGTGGAAGGGAGCTGAGAAGGCAAGTCTCCAGACACTGGAGGCCCCAAGCTCTATCTGCAGGCATTGTCAATTCAGCAACTCTCTGGACTTCCACGTCCAATCACCGATATAACAGGGGCAGCAAAATCTAGGTGGGATGTGGCATCAGCAGGCCACCATCCTGGCTGAGCCAATCCAGATCCACAGGCCAGCGCAACACGGCCCCCTGGCTATGATTTGGGCCATGCAAGCCCTGTGGGGCCATCTTACGAGATCCACAACTCAGGTAGGAGTTGAAAAGATATGGTTTTGTGACTGAGTGGAGAAGGATATTTGAGGAGATCCGGGAGAGTTTTAGAACACATCCAACAGCTTGGCTAGTAAGACCACGCCCCTCACCACATGCAGCTTTTTGCACAGATATGAAACCTCATTTGACACATCATTAGATATGCAAGTATAAATATTTAACAAATTATTAAGATAGCTGTGATAGTATGTGTAATAATTTGCGAACAAAGTTGGTTTTAAGATCAAAGTAGGATTTAATGAGTTCCCACAGATAAACTGGCGTGCAAGCCAGCACAGCATAAAATGGCCCAAAACAACGGCACACCAACAGTAAAGTCGTAACGTTGCTCACGTGCCAACGGGCAGCGCGAGACCAGGGCAGAGCAAGGTCCGCGCTCAGGGCGAGCAGGTATGAAACCATTACATATATCTCCTTTCCTCAGATAAATAAGAGGGTGAGAGGGGAAGAAAGAAAGGGAAGAGTGACAGTGGAAGGAGAAGGAGAGGGATGAAGACAGGGAAGAGGGAGAAAAGAAATAGCGGAAGAGAAGGAGCACTACCTCCTCTACCTAGCCGGTATTCTGACAACTCTGGAACTCCTCCTTTGGAAAGTAGGAGGGTTACTTGAATCATGAACTTTACTGTTACCTGAAATAGAGTTTCGTGACAAATCGACATCAACATTAGAAATTAGCATATTACTGACCACATTCTTTACCTTTACGATCTTGTTCATATTCCACCAGTTGCTCCCATTGACGCGTACAGCACAGCCACACACTTTGTCTATGATAACGCGTTTGCTGTACTTTGACTTTCACAAAACCTTGTTTCTTTATTTTCACTAAATCGCCTACAACACCCTCCCTGCTGGAGACATTCTCCCTGTCATCAAAGTATTTTTTTTGTTTACTTTGGACTTCACCAACTTTGCATCTGACCCTTTCATCTAGTTCCTGAAATGTAGTTTTGGATTTGAACCACTTGGACATCCATGCAGGTCTAAAATTCCGTGCACGGCTTTCTGCCTCTAAGTAGTTCGAAAGGGAAGACACCAGTGGACGAGTGAGGGGTGGTCCTGTAGAACCATAACATTGTTCTCACAGTGGGAGGTACCACTTTGTTGTGTTCAATGGCCCACTTTACACAATCCACAATGACTCTGTTAAATCTCTCTACCAGCCCATTAGTTTGGGGATGGTAAAGTGAGCTTCTGAGATGAGTGATTAAAGATTCTTTAAGGAATTCTTCAACATCAGATGACACAAATTGCACCCCATTGTCTGAGATGATAGATTTGGGGAAGCCCTCCCTCATGAAAATCTCTTTCATGAAGTCGAGGATCTCCTTAGAGTCAGCTCTGGGTACAAATCTCACTTCAGACCATTTTGTGTAATAATCCATCATTACGATAGCAAATTTGCTCTGATGTGGCAAGCTGTGGAAAGGTCCTAAAACATCAATGCCCAGTTTTTCTCACTGAAATTCAGGAAGGGGCATGGGAGTGAGGGGAGGATTTCTCGTACGGAGACTCTTATCGCTGCTAGCACAAATAGTGCACTCCAGCACTAGGGCATCAATGTCTCTATCCATTTGAGGCCACCAAAAGTATTCACAAACCCTGCATTTGGTGAGAGTGGCTCCCAGATGTCCCTCATGTGCCTTATTAAGAACAATATTTCTGATGCTTTCAGGTGGTATTAACGTTTCTAGTCTGAAAACCAAACCATCCTCTAATGAAAGTTCCTCACAAATTTTTACAACGGTTGTATAGCCACATCTACATTCCTTTCTTTGGGACACCCCTGGATTATGTATTTTTTTACATCTTTCAAGACTTCATCATTGTCCATAGCCGCATACCAGCTCCCTTCCACCACTGAACATACATTTTTTTAATTCAACACTAGCTATTATACAATCCTCTTTGTCATCATAGTCAATGTCCTCATCACAATGGACAGATTCACTTGGTGCTGGGGGCAAACATGACAGTGCATCAGCCCAGACATTTTTTCCTCCTGCAATGTGAGTGACTTCAAAGTTGAATTGTAGAAGCTTTGATGCAAGATGCGCAATGCGTGGTGTGGCATTGCGGTGGTCGGTGTTTCCCAAAATTGCAACTAAGGGTTTGTGGTCCATTTGTAATGTAAATTTCCTGCCCCATAGGTAATTTTTGAACTGCTCGATGTCCCACCAACATGCTAGAAGTTCTTTTTCAATGACAGAGTAGTGTGTTTTAGTGTCCCTCAGTACCCTTCATGCAAAGCCAATAGTATGTTCCTGATGTTCAACTTCTTGTGTCAAGATTGCACCCAGACCGTAACTGCTGGCATCCACTATCAACGTTTAGGGTACAGAGGGTACACATGGTTTCAATGCTTTGACAGTGCTTAATTGTTCTTTGAGCCACGAAAATGCTTGTTTACAGTCATCGTCCCACACATATTCATTTTTGTCTTTCAACAATTTAGATATGGGTCGTACCCTTGTGGCATAGTCCTGAATAAATCGAGCATAAAACTCCGTCAGACCAAGCAGAGACTTCACTCCAGCCTTGTCTTTTGGTGCAGAGGCATCCATGATAGCTTGGACGAGACTTGGCTTAGGAGTGACTCCCGCACTAAAGATGGTGTGTCCCAATATTCCACCTTGTCTTTAGAGAACACACACTTGTCACGTTTTAGTACAACACCATGTTCTTGAAAGATGGAGAGAATCTTACTCAAGGTCATATCATGTTCTGCTTGATCTTTGGCATAAATAAGTACATCATCCTAAAAGATCGCTACATTTTTTATTCTTTTGAGTAGATTGGCCATGACTCGCTGGAAGACTGAGGCTGCCGAAGCCAGGCCAAACGGCATGTGACAGAATTGGAACATACCTAAAGGGGGGGTTAAAGGCTGTGAAATGACGTGAGTCCTTATCCAGCTCTATTTGGTGGTATGCAGAGGCCAAGTCTAGTTCAGAGAATACTTTGGCCCCTGCTACTACTCCTAGCATTTCCGTGATGTTGGGTAAGGGATGTGAGTCCACCCAAATCACTTTATTGAGGCTGCGTAAGTCAATACAGATTCTCAATTTTTTTTTTCTCCGTGCCACCACTAAAGACGAAGACTAATCAGAGGACTCAATGGGTTCGATTATACCTCTTTGTGCATGAACATAAATTCTTTTTCCAGGTCTTCCCTTATGCTGAAGGGTATACTTCTGATCTTATGTTTAACGGGTACAGCATCATCTCTGACCTTTATTTTATGCAAAACAGACTTATCTTGATTTCAACGCCAACAGGGACATTTTCTTTGAGATCAAGCTGCTGCTTTGAAGGGGGGCCCTGGAGGAAGGGATACATGTGGGCGACTGAAGGGAAATAAAGTATATGAGTGAATCTGCACCCCAATTCCTTTGATCCTGCCAACTTGAAGCAGGTGGTCTTCCAGCCATGGTCGGCTTGACGGAAAGCCAACTCATAATTATAACGACAGTGAACTTGTCTGTACAATCCTCTGGCAGCTGCTTTCTCCCTACCGCCATTGCGGCGGTCTGCAAATGGCTGGCAGTGGTGGCGGTGCTCCAGTGGCCTTTCGTTCTGCAAACCGCCAACATCGTAATACTTCAAGCAGGCTGCCAACTAGGCAGCGGGGTTTCCAACGCGGTTTCGACTGGGGTTCCCTTAGTGCCAAATTCATGATCAGGCCCTAAATTTAAGAGGGTGCAGTGCTACGTTGGGGCAAGCAGAGCATCTCAAGCACGCCATGCCAGTAAGATTTTAAAAAACACTTCTTAGAGTGGCTATTTGCTACAAATGTAATTGTGAATTAAAATACACCAATTTTAAAGCTAGCACATTTTATTCAACACTTAAACCTCACGGTTTCACAGCAGGAATGAATGCTAATATGCAGGGCCACTGAAACTATGCGATTCTGCAGCCACGCTGTTTTCTGCATAATCACAAATTTACCACATTTGCCACATAATCCATCATCTGCTGCATCATCTTTAATCTACAGATTTAAACAAAATTACATTTTTTCTAGCTCAAACACATTAAAGCTAAATTACTGAAAGAAAGGCTACACGTTTTCTTACACTGTGGAAAACCCTCTCAAAGGTAGGCTGGTCCTCTTTCAAGTCTTTATTGTTGTATTTGGGTGTTAAGCAGGTATAAATAAGGTGAAATATTGTCCCAGAGAGTGTTGCCATGTGTACAAATGACAGAATAATGAAGCAATACTACAACATAAGGTGTCAAATTATGCCACATAATTTGGTCCACTCCTGCTGCATAATCGAGTGGCCCTCTTTATATTTCACTTATTCTGGAATGTGAAGTATCCCATCAATAGTAAAACCCTTAGCTGCTTTTCCCTGATAATTTGTAAGCCTAGTATCGTGTTCTGGGTGTGATGCACAAGGGAGTAGCGAGGTTGCCTTTGGCCATTTTACAAAAAATTAAAATGCATACCCTAAGCTTTGCATGACCAGTAAAATAAAAATGATCAGGGCTCAGTGGGCTTCTCAGGCCTCTGGCCCCGGTGACACTACACCTGCTGCTCCATCGATGGATAAGTTCATGGTGATGGATGTTTTCACTACTACATAACTGTGTCATCTGCGTACTGTGAAAACACTGGATAGTTGCAGTGATGAATCTGAGTTGATTCTGCACCACTAAACTTACACTGAACACTGCTGAAAGAGATTTAGAATTTTCAAACGCCTGCAGGTAAATTCATTCCACAAAACAATGTGTGGGGTGTCTCCTGGAACGCCAAGAGAAATTCTCCTGAACGAACTCAGGGGCATATTATCAAGAAGGGCGTTAAAATTATCGCCGCTTTAGGTAGGAAACTGCCGCTAAAGCGGCTATAATGGGCTTGATAATATGCCGTTGAGAATTCCCATAGAAGCCTATGTTCACACCAGAACATGGGCTTCTATGGGAACTCACAAAGGCATATTATCAAGCCCATTATCGCCGCTTTAGCGGCAGTTTCCTACCTAAAGCGGTGATAATTTTTAACGCCGTTTCATTGATAATATGCCCCTCAATTCTTCTTGTATCATTTTTATGCTGATACATTGTGTAAGGAAAACAAAAATACAACTTTCTTATAATGTGACATCACAAGAAATTACATCAGTCCTCTGACATTGTTGAAGTAACTTTGCAAGAAGCATGTTTCCGGTTGTGGATATCAGTAAAACAAAAGAAACATAAGTGATAATCATAATGAAATATGTAGCTATAATTTAAAGTTCTATTAAGTGAAACACATTAAATTAGTCACCCTGGGTGGAATAATTTGGCCTCATTCTCTCCAAAACGTATATCTTTAATCAAAACGTTAACAAACGAGTTCCAGATAGTGGATTAAGAAGTATGTATATATGTGGTGTTTACACAGGACACGCTAAGCCAAAAAAGCTGTGCAGGTTTAAACCTAAACACACACTCAACTATAATTAGAGAAGTAGTTGGTTTGTAGACCATGCATTATAGTATAGCGTTCTTTAAAGCGTTGAACATTCAGGGGTTTCCTAAATTAGAGATGGGTTAGGGCTGACCGGGTGAATATGGGAAATATGGTTGCAGATCCTAAGTGCTTAGATGGGAAAGCTGTTTACTTTTTTATTTTTTGCACTTCTTTATCTACCGTCTGAAGGTGTCCTTGCTCTTGGTGTGTGTAAAGCCACTGGAGATGGTGAAGCTTTTCATGCAAGGTGGTAGGGTCCTACTTGTATGTATGGCATATTTACATAGTGCATGCCTTGCCAAGAGGTAACTGGTTTGTAAATTGTTAAGACAAAATGGTCCAGCACTCCACTCAATAACAAAAAGACAAGTCAAAATTAACAACATTTCAGATCCATTCAGCAGGTCTTGTATCACTTTTATTTATTCAAAAAATCTTCTTTTTAAAAGGAAACGACCGCAGCCAATCCCTAAGGACTTCTTCAGGGGCAGTATATTATCAAAGGATCGGTTTATATTTTCAAGAAGTGGGGTTTCCCGTAGGAGGCTTAAGGGTATTGAGCCTCATATCCCTGGCAGCCAGAGAAGTAAAGTAATCACAACCCAACCAATGGATAGGTGCAGTCACTAGGGCCCCATACCCTGTGCTCTCCTTTTGTCAATATGGTATGTAAACTGTTAATGCATTGTGAGGGCCAGACAGGATCACTTGTTAGGTTATGAAGCTTATTTTGATGGTGGCACGGGCTGACAAGGGGAGCCTGCAGACTTCCATCAGGGTGGGGTGATGTTGTCATGTGTTTGCAAGCCCCACTGAGGTGTGTTGCTGCATGTAGGATGCCCTTAAGAGGAGCCAGTGTGGATTAAAAATTCAAGATGGTTTCCTAGATTCCCAGTGCAAGATAAAATGTGTGGCACAAAAGATGTTTTACCAACAAAGATATGAAAGCAAACACAATAGTTCAAAAAGGCTTGCCTTCAATAGAATGCATCACTCAAGTCACTGTATAATAGAAACTACCAGAATACAATTAGATGTAGACTAAAAAGGTTTAATAGCATTTGCCTGTAGCCATGGCAACAAGACCCCTATCAATGCCAATTATTAGCATACATTTAGGTGGTTCTGGAGTGCATTTCCTTTTATAAAGGAGTGTGATGCAGATGCACTTAAAAATTTTAGGATACTTCTCCTTTCACTTGCTTTACAAGAATGTTTTCCAATTTCCCCTGGAAAGCATGCATCTAAATGTAATTAAATGATGCTGTAAGTTTGGCTCACTAGCTGATCCATTTCCTTTGGCCTCAAAGGGCTGGGTTATAGATGTGAGGCCCAGGCCTCCAGAGTTACGCCTGATCAGTAGTTTTTCCAGCATGGCCAGTGCCGTATTTTCATATCTAAACCAAAAGAAAACTTGTGTAAACGAACAAATGCATAAAAAGGACAACAGAATGAAGTAATACTACAACAATGTGTCGCATTATGCCACATAACTTTGCTGCCACATAACTTGGTCCACTCCCGCCGCATAATTCCATGGCCCTGTTTATATTTCACGTACTCTTGCTTTACAAGTATCCAAACCTATAGCAACACCCTCGCCAGCTTTCCTTGATAATTTGTAAGCCTTTAACCATGCTCTGAGTGTTACGCACAGGGCGCAGCAAGGGTGCTAGTGGTAATTTTGCAAACAAGTAAAATGCCTCCTCTAAGCGTGCATGACTAATAAAATAAAAATAGAATAATCAGAGCTTAGTGAGCTCATGAGGTCTCTTGCCCCGGTGACACTGCACCTGCTGCTCCCTTGATAAACAAGTCCCTGGCGTCGGACATTTACGTTACGACTGTGCTGTGCCGTCTTCGTATTGTGAAAACACTGGATAGTTGCCGTGAAAGAATGATAAATCTGCTGATTCATTTCGCACCACTGAACTTACACTGAGCCCTGATGAAAAACATTCTGAATTTCCAGCGTCTGTCAGGTAAACTCCCCTCACAAAAGAAATGTGTGAGGATGACTCCCGAGACGTCAAGGGGAGTTTCTCCTGGATAAACTCAATTCTCCTTATATAATTTTTTCTTCTGAAATATTGATTAAAGGAAACAAAAACACGACCTTCGACTCCTGAGGGAATGCGGTGGCTGGCAACGCCCCAGGGCACAGACTGCGCACTCAGAAGTTTGCTAATAACAGATAGAGAATTAGTGACGTGTGAGGAATGAGGAAGCTCGTGGCGAGAAAGTATTACAGGTGCACCACAAAGCCTGTCAGTGCCAGGTAAACTCATCTAAAAAATAAAATGCGATGCTGTCTCAGGGAATCATGAGGTGAGGCTCTTCTGGCGGAACGCAGGTGCCATCTCTCAATTTACTGCGTGAACGCAAGCAAGTATTAGAATGTGACCTTTGATCCCTCAGACAATACAACAAAAACACTGGCAGAGTCCTAGAGCACAAAATACAATCGTGCAGGTAATCAGAAGAGGAAAATGAAACTCTGCAACAGACAGGTGACGTAAGGTGTCTAGTGGCGGGAAAGAACTACAGGCGCACTGTGGCCCCTCCCACTCTTACCTGAGGTGTCATCATGAGAAGGATTGTCTTCTCCCTCCAATCACAGCTCTGCTTTCCCTTTTCTGTCATCATCGCTCTGGCATTCAGCCGGGGTTCCCCATCAAGCTAAAATGCTTGTACCTTTTCCTAGAGAGACAGCTGCAGGTATAAAAGCCGGATCAATGGAGGAGCGCGGAGTACTGCAGTGGAGGACAGGAGCCGAGAGAGAGGCAGAGAAGAGGACCCAAAGACCAGAGGACACACAGGTAAGAGGCTGACTTCCTCGCAGAATTAAAGAAAAAATGCATGCTTTCACAGGCAGCATCAGATGCACCGATGTTCAGAAGGGCGAGAGAAACTTGAGCATTCACAGGATTTTCAAAACCACTAATTCACTGAAGGAAGAGAGAATTATCTGTGCATTAATAGGCTCCTCAGCAGCACAGATACTCTGACACGAGAGAGAAAGCTGGGAGGTCACAGGATTTTCTGTAGTGCAGATGAAGAAAAAGAAAGCAGCAAAGCTGTGCATTCAGAGGATTCTCATTAACACATATGCATCTAAGGGATAGATAAATATGTGCATTGTCATGATTGTCATTCAGACAGGTGTACTGAAGGGAAGATAAAATGCATTCACTTGAACCTTAGAAGCACAGGAGAACCCAAGGGAGAGGAAAATGTATGCATTGATAGGAATCTCAGAAGCCCGTGATCTTAACGGAAAGAGAGATCTGTGTATCTACAGAATTATCAGAGACATTTGTGCATTCATATGATCTCAGGATCAGAGGTGCTCTGAAGGGAGTGATACATCTGTGCATTCGCAGTCTTCTCAGAAGCAAAAAAGTTCTTATGGAATAGAGAAATCTGTGCATTCACAGGATTCTCAGAAGCTCTAGTGTACTGAAAGGAACGATGAACCTGCACAATTGCATTATTCTCAAAAGCAGTTTCACAGAAGAGATGGAGAAATTGGTGGATTTATAAAATTCTTAGACGCACAGGTGTGCTGAATAGAGAAATAAAACCTGTGCATTCGGATATTTTAAGATGCACAGGTGTACTGAAGGGAGAGTGACATTTGTGCATTCACATCAGTCTGAGACGCACAGCTGTAATGAGTGGAGCAATCATTGTGTGCATCCACAGGGTTCTGGGAAGCACAAATGTACTGAATAGAGAAATCCGTGCATTCAGAGGCTATTCAGAAGCACATGTGTACTGAAGAGAGAGAGAAATCTGTGCATTCAAATGATTCTTGAAGCACTGAAGGGATCGATAAATCTTACATACTTGACTCTCAGAATCAGGCTTTTCTAAAACGCATGGGGCAGCAGACACAAGAGACGAGAACAGAGGGGAAGCTGTAATGAAAAGAGAATGGAAACCTTCAATACAGTAAAATGGAGAAACATTGGTAGCAGAGTGAACAGAATTATTATAATAAAATTATGCCAAAGGTAAGTATTCCAACCAGTTGTTTTGAGTGGCATTACAGAAGCACCTCTGATATTCTTGAAGGTCTCCATATATCCATTGGATTGAGAGTGTTAACCTGAGAATTTGATGGATGGAGTGTAGAACCAATTGAGCCCCAGAATCTTGACATTTATATAGGTCCCTGTCTGAAACTATGTTGCCAGGGATCCCACGAAGACAGTATATATCAGCCAGAAATCTCCTTGCCATCATGCTGGCAGATGGACGTTTCTGGATCAAGGAAAAAGGAGCCATCATGCAATTGAGGTCTACTGTAGCCATGATCACTCAATGTGCTCAAGAAGGTGGTAAATCCACAATACAGTCAGTAGGAACAGTATGTCATGGATGAGGAAGAACGGATAAAGGCTGGAGAAACCCAACAAGGCTTATTGTGAACTGCCTTGGATTATAGGCAAAGGAGAGGACTTTACATATCACTCTTATTCCTGTCAAACTGTTGGCCGCCAAAAGGAATGTAAGACTAGCTCTAAAGATGGTTTAAGGCACCAGTGACTGGCCACTTCAGTGTAATAGCACATTCCCTGAACCTTGGTTTAAAGGCCCTTGGTTGGTAATCAACAATACCTATTGGAAAACATATAGATTCTGGTGGTAGGCCAAGGGTACTTGGCTCTGTAGGGCATCAAGGTCTTCACAATAGATTTCAGCATGAGCATGTCCTACATGCTGCAAAAATATCTTGCCAGGCAAACAACCTTACCATAGAGCAAAAGGACAGGAGTCTCTGAATCTTCAACCACAATGTTCCATCTAGACAAGTCATCACTAAGAATATTCTGTATGCTAGGGACGTGAGTGTTATAAAAACATACTGTGAAAAGTAGTAGGCTCAGCAAGCTTGCTTGTTGTTTGCTACATTGCATACTCTGCAAAAATTGGAGATTGATGTCTGTCCGGGCCTCAAATGTTTCTACTACCACAATTAATAGATGATGCCACAACATACAGGCATCCTTGAGTGCCAAGAGATCACTTTCAAGCATGAATACCTTTGCTCACATTCATTCAGGACAAGTGAAAAATGAAAAAGAGTTGGTTCCGAGTTGTCTGCCTCCTGGAGCTGAAGCAGAACTGTTCCTAGTACACAATCCAAAGCATCAGTAACAATGAATTTTCTGGACTGGTCTGGTGCCTGAAAATTCAAGACATCAGAGAATATACTGTCTCTTTTAGACTGCTTGGGCACTGGTTTGGCCAAAAGGCATTACTAGAACTCACAATGTCCAAAGGGTAACTGAAAATCCATCTTCCACTCAACATCCTTCTTTATCCAGAGCAGATGGTAAGCTCCACTGAGATCTAACTAAGTAAGGCATTCAGTACCCTGAATGGACTCAAGAATGTTTTAATGAGTGGAAATAGTTACCAGTACTTTACGATAAACTTCTTCAGCCTTTGATAGTCAATACAAGGTGTCAGCTCCTTGGAGTTTTTGGGGACGAAGAAGAGAGGCCCCACTGAGAGAGTAGTAGACTGAACAATAAGGCCATTAGGACGATTTTGCCCAAATATTCCATAAGAACCTTTTTGTCATGCAGATTAAGAGAATATATCATTCCACCTGCATTGAGCAGATGCCAAGACCCTATCCACCCTGGACTTCTCTGGATCAGTCCTTCAACAAGACAAGGCCCTTACGGACCCAGCTCCTGAGCACAATGCTCCCACCTCTTCTCTAGCTCTCACTCCCACTCATTCTTGTGCCTTCCTCCTCTTGCTCTTTTTTGTCTTTTTGCTTTTTGCTTTTCACTTTTCACTCTTTTTGCCTTTCAAAGCTCTTTTCACCTTTGGGATGGTTTCACTCTTTTTCACTTGTGCCCCTTTGCTCTTTTTGCCCTTAGCTGTTTTGAGCATTTTCACTCTTCTACCTCTCCTTTTGCTTTTTTACCACTCACTCTTTGCTCTTTTAAACTTTTTTCACAGTTTTACCTGTTTGCCCTTTTTGCCTTCATGAAGTGTTTCCCTTTTGCCTTGTACCCTTTTGCCCATTTGTTCCTTCACTATTAGCTCTTTGCCATCTCAAGGGGCCTACTTGCCCCACTTCGTTATCTGTCTCCCACCCATGCGCCCGCCTCCCCCAGCTGTTCACCTGCATCTTCCAGTGCCTTTGCTTCTTTTCATGCTCCAGCTAAGCTTCGCCCACCACCCTTGCGCTCCCCCCTCCCAAGACCTGCTCTCTAGCGACTGCTTTTAAGCAGGTGCCGCAGCCCTGCCCATTTTGGACTTACCTGTTCCAGTCCTCCGAGTAGTCAAGACCCTCGCACACCTGACTCCTGAGGCTTGCACCTCTCCCCCCACTCTTACTCCTGCTTTATCTCATACCTTTGTGCCGTATTTCTCTTGCCTTGTTGCCTTTTTGCTTTTTGCTCTTTGCTCTTCACTGTTTTTGCATTTCACCCCTTGCTCTTTTCGCCTTTGGGACTGTTTTGTGCTCTTTTGCCCATGTCGCTTTGTGGTCTTATCACTCTTTGTTTGAAACGGCTGCACTCCAGTTTAAGTATTTTTTTATTGGATCCAAAGACAAAACAACTATTTGTCATGTGACTGCTCACTCCTCTAGCAGCAAGACAATTTATAAGCCCAAGTGTTGTAACCTGCTGCCTACAGTTGCCGCTTTGAGTCACTTCACCTTGATGTCAGTAGTCAGTGATAGCTGTACTGGAACGAGAGTGATGGAGAAAATGTGCTCTCAACGAAAGCTCAGAGATTAAGCTGGGCTGGAAAAATAGGGAAATTTGTACTGTTATAGGAAATACCAGAGTTCAAATTGGGTGGAAGGAAGAGGCTAGTGGTGCTGTTACAGACATCATCAGAGAAGAGCTAGATTGGACACAAAGGAAGAGGGATACCCGTGCTAACAATGGAAGCATCACAGACCTAGCTTGGATGAAGAAAGAGGGAAACCGGTGGTGTCATAGGTGATATACTGGTCAAAACTATGTTAGACGAAGAGGGATATCTAAGCTGTTACGGCCATCATCAGAGAATAAACAGACAGGAATTGGAGAGAGACAGCTACCGATGCTGGCAGGAGAAGATTCAGAGACATAGTTAGGCAGGAAAAAGGGGAATATCTGTGATCTCATAGGCAGTATCAATGATAAAACTGGTTGTAGAAAGAGGGATATCTGTGTTGCCCTAGGTGTTCACAGAGCCAGACCTAGACTCCAGGAAGAGGGATATTTGTGCTACCAAAGCAGCATCAGAGCCAGAGCTAGGCCGAACAAATAGAGATATCTGTGCTATCACCGATAATATAAAAGGCAAAGTTAAAACTGGGGGCGGGAAGAAGTCCTGGTAGTTAAAAGAAGTGGAGGGGCATACATCCTTGTAGTTAAAGGAAGTGTAAGGTTATGTTTCAATAATGTCACAAAGAGGGTGCTGTTAAAGTAAATTCTAAAGTGGGAAAAAGAATGTCTCTTGTTGTCAGTGTATATCTGCCTATGGTCACTAAGACGCAACGAACTATCTTTGGTCTGGTTTTATTTGAACTTAGATGTACCTTTCTTGCTGCTGGTTTATAATAGTATGACTCCAAGAGTTTATATGATGACCAGTTGGTAGTGCACAAGTTTTATGATCAGAATGATACTCTTCCTATGATATTACAAGATGGCTTCCATGATTGCCTTTTCTATTGCACTCAAGCAAGGATGATCTGCACTATGAGCTATTACAGGAAGCATTTTTCTTAACAAATCATGATTCAACATATTCTATTGAGCCACTACAAATAAAAAAGCCTCATGCACGGAATTTATAAATCATATGGCTGTTCAAAATAGTTTTTGAGATTATAAACACTAAATATATTTTGGGTTGCTCTTTTTGCCCATAGAAATGGAGTCGAAGAGGATGACGCTGGCCATGGTAGCCATGACTGTTCTAACCGCAGAGGCTTTCCCCAGGATGACAGCCACAAAGATGTGCCACATCTCCCAGTATAAGACGCTCATACCATCCGACCTTAGAGCCGTCCAGAAATTGCGGGATAAATATGTAAGTTACAGAGGGGAGGTTCAGAACAGAAATCAGGTGTATGTGAAATGCATACACTTCCTTCTCAGATCTATGGGGCCGATTAGGATGGCGGACGGATCGCCACCTCCATGCAGGCGGTGGCGATCCGTCCGCCATCCTTGCCCGTCCGCCACCTATTTCCCCCCGCCATATTACAATGGCGGGAGGACCGTGGCGGACGGGAAGACTTCAAAAGGTCTAATATGGTGGCAATCCCTTGCATATAATGATACATTAAAAGCTTGAAAAAATGTATTGGGGAAAAGATGTCCTATGAGCTATGGAGGTCAACTTGTAAGAGATACCATACATGTGAAGATGCAGTGAAGAGCTGATGGTGGAAGCAGTTTATACATTCTTAGATCTGATTGTTAACCAGGTATAACCAGATGTCTGAAACTGTTCCTCGTTACTACAAACATTTCATTACAATGCCTCTCTACTTTGTCATAGGAGGAGACGATGCTGCCAATTATCCGGAAATGCCCTAAGAAGCTCTTAAATCTGAGACCAACTGTGTTCCATTTTATGGTAAGAGATTCCTGAGGGGCATGAAACCAGGGCTCACCGTGCATCCACACATCGCGCTATGAATCTCTGCTCCTTGTCCAATTAGCCTATCCCACCATCCTGTTTGCACTCTCCTTAGCACTGATTGTTCTGCATTTTGAGAGAACCCTGCCCCTGAACGCGCCATGTCACTTCAGAATGACGCTCTTGTGTATTGTTGCTGTGTTAGTAAGATCTCTTGTTCTCAGAGGCCGAGCTCTAACCGGCAGAGACGAAAAGCACCTCCTACTGAAGAGGTCCAGCCAGCTGGCCCGCCATGGGTCACAGGATGATCACAGCTGTTTTCTTCTTTTTTTTAAGGTCCATGACAGGCTCATTATTGTTGAAAAGAAGGTGACACTGGCGATTCATATCTTGAGGAACATGAGCAATCCTGAGCTGTCCACCTATGCGTCCAAACCTTTGGATCTGCTGGTTTCCATCCGAGAGAACCTGAGGCACTGCGTAAGTACTGGTCAAAGACTGACCATAGATTCTGTAACTGATAAATCTAGACCCGGTCTATGTTCTGAACTTGGTACCTCTTCAAGTATTACCCCCAGACTCTGTACACATACTTATCATATTAACGCCTCTAGGAGATTGTTCCCCATGTCTTCCCAGCCGTGAGCATTTCCTTCCTGGAGGTAAATGCATTTCTGCAGTTACTTCCATTGTAGTGAACATTCGACACCTCAGCATTAAGAACCATTCAGGGTATTGATCATGCTGATAAAGTACTACCACTACATGGCATTGTGGGGCCTTGGGACAAAAATGACACATTATTATCCAGAAAAATACTCATATTTCTTTCTCAAATCATCTTTCAGGTGAATTCTAGGACCCAAAGGAACCACCATTCACAGCACCTGGACCAGTGGTTGAAGGAGTTCAACAAGGACAAAGAGATGGTAACCATGGGGTAATGTAATGCTGCAACGGGGGCTGAGTGGGCAGTAGGGAGGACAGGATTGGGCAGAGGGAGCCTTATTAACGTTTGTAACTTAAATCCTTCTGTCCTTTCTAGGAATCCAAAGAGTGTCTTGAGGAGATTGTGATCCTAAATCTCTTCCAATTGCTGAATGAGGACGTCAAGTGTGCGGCGTACATGGAGGTGTGCAACAAGCTGGTTCAGCATTTATATCCACTCCAAGGGCTTCCTACGGCCAACCAGCAGCAATAATGTTATGACATCCAATTATTTGACCATCTTGAAGATTCAACGTATTGTGCCTCATCCTCCCTTCCTCCTCTTGCAGGACCAGCACATCCAACCATCAGCTGCGTTTATAGAGGACACCAGTAGCAAATCATCTTTGCACTGAAGTTTTAGAAAAATTGGATTCATAAATCCAGCAGAATTGTTCATTCTTCTTGAAGGAATGTCATGCATTACTTAGGTCCTTTTCCTACTCTTGAACTCATGGTGCTGTATACATTTGCTGAATTGGTAGACAGCCGTATGTGCCTGAAACAGATTTGAGTCACTCACATTCCTGAAGCAACTCGAATCCTCTTACAGCAAGTATGAGTGTGTCTTAACACAATTTGCAACAGGTGCCCAGTTTAGGACACCTGTGGAGTATGTTGCCACTATGTGGCTGTTTCAGTTATCACCCCAAAACACAGCCAAGCACGATACAGTGTTTGTGTGTTAGGGTGAAATTCTGACTCTGTGCCTTTCACCTCAGAATCTGATTGTGGATTCATCTCAGAGTGATAGTTCAACAACAGCACTTTGTCTCAAATGTGTATTGTTTAATATTTGCAGACAGAACAGAAGTTTATGTTGTATGTTATTTATAGTAAATGTCTATTTTTATAAGTATATGTTAATATTTATTTAATATATATTTATTTAAATAAAATATTTTATTTTTCAAATAAAGCCACTGATATGACGTGAGTTTCCTTCTATTACCTCTATGTTGCTCTTGGTCGGTCCTCTACTTTTTAGGTCTTGCCTGAGACAGGGAACACACCGTTCCTTGCAAGAGCTTTTTTGTTTAAGTTTGAGTTTATTGAAAACCAGAGGAAAAAAATAACAGCAGTATAATAAGCATAATAAAGCTTAGTTAACATTGAGATTATATAAAGGGATAAGAAATGCAATGGTTACAATAAACATGCTGTGTGCAAGAGGGGAGTAAAAAAGGGGGAAGGAAGGGGGAGGGAGAAACAATATAATATGTCACTACAAAGATAGAAGACAAAAGAGATATGGAATTAAACACTCTAGGCATATAAATACTTAGGAATTAAATATTACAACATAAATACATAGGCATGAACAATAATATCTTAATGGTTAAGAAAAAGACAACATAGTGTATCTACGGCGGTTTCCATACATCATCCGATGTATTTACAACATTAACAGTAGAAACAGTTGAAGAGACAGACCAGGATAAGTATGTACTAAGTGGAAGCCAGAAAAAATCTCTTTTAATTGCTAGAGAGGTAGGGGTGACATAATTGGTGTTGAGTCTGTGAAGAAAACTCACAGCATTCCACCAGGCTTTGAAAATAACTTTATCCGTGTGTTTCCAATTTGAGGATATTCAATGTAAGGCTACAGCTAATAATAAATCTAACAACTTGAAGTTTGATTGTGATTGAGCCATTGAGGTGACAGTGAGCCTATAAAAATGTTGGGTAAAGAAAAGGGAACATTAACTAAAAATATTATATTAATTTGGGACCAAACTAATTGCCAGAACTGATAGCGTGTGTTTTAAGTCAGCAGTAGAACAGGGACAGGACCAGCTGGGGTGATGGAGTATTGGGAGAGAAAGATGATATAGTTGCAGGGGAACGTAATAGACGTTGATAAACAAAATGAACGGTTTGAGTCGTATTAGCAGCTCTTGCTGTTTTGTGTATCTTAAGCAAAAATGTATCCCAGATGGAGGCTGGCCAGCATTGTGTTAAATTCATTTCCCAACCCACTCAGTCTTTGACTTGTGCCTTTCTGAAGGTAATAATAAATATTTGTAAATTGAAGACGCAGAACGGGAAGTATGTAATTGGGAAAAAATTGTAGAACATTCTGTAGGAAGATTGAGGGTAGTTGGAAGCGTGAGGTGATATTGATTAGAAGTGGGAAGTAGAAGATTATCTTGCGTTTTGAAATAATTAGGAAGAGAACATTTAGTTTGAAGGTCAGTAAAGGATAATAGATCATTATTAGTAAAAGAGTTGGAAAATCCAGAGCAATCCTGTAGATCTCCAAGATTTCCGGCAAATGGTACGATTTTTGATACGTAATAAATCATTGTGCCAAATGTTCTGGTGAGCTAGAGAAGGATAAGAAGATGGTAGAAGAGGAGCTAAAAGTTTACGAGTGTGAGAAATAACCGAAGAGCATAAGGAGGAGATATTAGTGAAGGCGAGGGTTTCTTGAAAGTCAAAAGGGGAGGTGATAAATCTTTCTATAGATTTCCACACTAGGGGATGTGTAGAGAGATCAGAGGAGAACCAATGGGATGCTTGTTTCAGGGAAAAGGCATAGTGATAAGATTTGAAGCCAGGGAATTTGAGGCCTCCATTAGGTTTGTCTTTTCTTAGAAAGGACAAAGCTATTCCAGGAGGCTTGTTCTTCCAAAGAAACTTCATTAAAAGTGAATCAATTGTCTCAAAATAGTATCCGGGAATTTGCACAGGAATCATGGAGAGAATGTATAAAACCAGAGGGGTGAGCATCATCTTAATCAAATCCAATCATCCCCACCAAGAGAGAAAAAGAGGATGCCATCTTGTAATAGTGTCGTTTAAAAAACTTTATTCGTTTCCATTACATGAGAGATCATAAAAGTACAAGAGCAGAAAAAGAATATATAAATACATGGACACAATCAAAAATATATTCATATAAAAGACTAATGGACAAGTACAAAATATATATCTAGAAAGAGGGGCAGATCTCATGAACTTGCACAAAAACATTTCATAGTAGAGATCAAAATTAATTTATAGTGTGCCAAAGTCTGTTATTTAAAAACATAATCTAAAATTTATAAAAAGTGTAGTGTAATGTTGATACAAATCTAAGCAAAAAATATTGATGAATTAAACCCCACAGTCAAGCTATAGGTAAAACATTGCATTGTTGCCTGGGACCTAATAATCGCCTTCAAATACGTTGTTACAGCCAGAATAGTCGCTGGTGTTTCTAGCAGCTGTAATCTTAGAAATGCTACCATACAATGTCTTATATTCCAGCGTCTAAGAATCGGTCTAAGGTATTTCTTTCTGGGTACCGTAAAAAATTTACAAAATAAAGTGCAGTGCATGGTTGATTGTAGTATAACGTCATCACAGGGGCATGCAAGTGTATCGGCTGACCAGGCATTAGCCACTGGGAATAAAACCATTCTAAAAAAGGATCCGAGTTGGAAACGAGCCAAAATCATACGGCTACAGCTTTTCTGTACCGTGAATAAATATTGTTGAGTGCCCTCACCACTCATGATCAGTTGGTTTGCCATTACCATATGTTTTACTATCTCTTTACACCATCTTTGCTCCTCAAAATATTTCAGGCAACAATCTTTCAGATCTTTTCTGGAGATATCTTCCAAACTACTGGGGTCAATAAAATATTCGGGATAACCAATGGCGTTAGTTATCTTTTTTTATATAATTGAACCACACCATGTCTTTGACCCCGTCTAGTTTAAGGCAATCCCGAATTACGTCCCTGTTGAAGCCTGTTTCGTCCGTTGCCCAGACCTTATGCCACAATAACAATGGAGCTATCTTGATGGTGTCTGATATATGAGGGATACCCAGTTCCAGATGGCAGCTGTAAGTAGCAGAGGAGGTAGGGACACCCAGAAGGAAACAGATAAAACCATTTTCGTAAATTTGTATTATGTCTGTTCCTTCAATGCCCCATAAACCTGCCCCATATAACCCAGTGGAAATACATTTTATCTTGTAAACATCCAACAGCTCTTTTACCGGTCTATCTCCTATCTTTCTAGCAAAATTTAAAACTGCCTCTACAGCTCTAGTAAAAATCAACTTTCTGGCTTTAATTGCCGATTTCCATGTACCTTTCTTATCAAAGGTAATACCTAATTAAGAAAAAGTGTCAGTGTTTTCTACCTTTCTGTTATCAATGAAGATGTTACATGTTGTGCCTCTATTCTTACCACAACCCATGGTGAATGTCTTAGTTATGTTCACTCTTAGGCCCCTCTCTTTCATATAAATACCAAAACTGTACACTGCCCTTTAAAGGCCCCGTTGGGTCCTTGACATGATCCCCGCATCGTCGGCGTATAGTAGGAGAGGGACGGGGGCGCCTCCTATAGTCGGGTAGTCGTTTTGATCTCTACTGAGGTATTGGCCCAAACTATTTATATAAAGGGTAAAAAGAAAAGGGGCCAATATACACCCCTGTCTGACACCCTTTTCAATTGGGAATTTGGCAGAACACTCCCCCATCTTCCCATAGCGCACCCTCGCCCCTGCGTTCTTATACATTTCCCTTATGAACAATAATAAAACCGGGTCCACCTTAAGATCTTCTAAAATATTCCATAACCTGAAAAGATCAACACAATCGAACGCTGAACTCAAACCTATAAAAGTAAGAAAAAATGTCCCCCTCTTTACCTTAGTGTATTTGTCTATGATTAAGGTCAGATTCAATCCCTGCTCTATGGTTCCCATGCCTGAGCGAAAGCCATATTGAAGTTTTGTTAAATAAACCCACCTCAGCAGCCCAAATTTGAAGTCTGTTTAAGATTTTTCTCCCCGCAATTTTCATTAGGGCGTCCAAGAGGGAAATGGGCCGGTAACAACTGGGGTCATTCCTATTTCCCTTCTTGAAGATAGGTACAACTATAGCATCTGACCAGGCAGGGATAAGTTTAAAATTGCAAGTGCTATTTAGTTCCATCGTTAGCAGTGGGACCCATAGGTCTATATTCGATCTGTAGACATCCACTGGGACCCCGTCCGGGCCTGGTGCCTTCCCTGCTGCACTCTCCCTAATGGCCCGAGTCACCTCCTCTAGGGTGATGTTCAAGTCAAGGGGGAAAGGTCCCTGCTCGCTTACTACTCGCATATCAGTGACTGCTCTCTTTGATTTGTAGAGGTCCCCAAAGAATTCCACCCACCTTTCTCCCGTAATAGCCACATCTATGATATCTACCTCTTTATCTTGATAAAAAGGAGCATTTACGGCTTTCCAAAAGCCATGATTGTCCTTCAATACACATGCCTGATGTAGGGCTTCCCAGGCTTCCTTCTTTAGCTGACTTTTCCGCTTCTACAGAGCAAGGCGATAGGCAATCCTCGCCTCTCTAATGTCTTCCTTACATTTTGGTATGGTATCCAGCGTACTTTTAAGGTGGGTATGGGCTCTGGAGCAATCTCTATCAAACCAACCCTTCAATTTAGATCTTCTCCCGCTATTTTCCCTCCTTAGGAGTCTATAAGCCTCCTCTGATATCCTTAGGAAGGCAAAGTAAAAATCCTCAGTAGCACTCCCCTGTGTGAGAAGTATTTCCATTTCAGACTGGGTTTTACTAATTAAGTTACACAAAAAGGCCTCAGAGTCAACTCTGTCCCATTTTAGGGAATAACCATTTGTGGCAGCAAGTCGAACCTTAAACTCATAAGGGGCCTGCCTCTTCCTATTTTTATAGTTTTTCAAAACGAGGAGTTTTAGGCTAATTGGGTAGTGATCGCTCATTGAAATTACCTCTGTTTTACACTCCAGAACACTAGAGGCATATCTCTTAGACAATATAATAAAATCAATAATAGAGTTGCAGCCACTCCCTTTAAAGGTTGACTGGAAAGGCATGGGATTTAAGCACAACTCATTTGCAAAGCCCAGGTCGAATTGATATAGAATGTCATTAAACAGCTCCCCACTCTTATTATGAGTAAAATGTGTAGAGGTGTCCTCATTGTCTTCGCCTAGGCCGCAAATTCCATGTTCACTGAGTGCACAGGGGGACTGCGGGGTGGACATAATGGCGGCCTGAAGTGGCGAATAGCCGGGTAACTGCCGTGGCGAACGGTAGCAAGCACGGACTATAGTGGCCAGAAGGGGGTGGAACCCTTGGTGATTGCCACGCGTACGGGAGAAAACGGCGGGCGGCGCGGCAGACCTGGCCATTGTAAACCTGGCGCACAAAGCTGATGGCATTTCCTTGCAGTGGCGGACCGTCCATTGGGGGCGTTGGGGCGTTGCCCCCCCGCCCGCACCTGCAGCTCCCTCGGCGTACTGCTCTAGTCTGAACTGAAGTAAACTCTCAGTTTACTTCAGTTCAAAGCGCCGACGGACAATGCCTGTCAGTCAGCATGATGCAGGACCGCCCACCCCATTCAGAGTCTGAAGGGGGTGGGCGGTCCTGTGTCATGTTGACTGACAGGCATAAGGCATTGTGTGAAGCAGGCAGCAGCACACAGGTGCGCATGAGTGGGCATGAAGGCACGTTTTTTAACCTTGCCCACGCATGCGCACTTGTGCCTGCGCATGCCCATTAGAAGAGCGAAACCTCGCTCTGCTAATGGGCATGCGGGCAGAAAGCAACCATGCCCTGTGTCACTCCTGGTGCTGCTCCAGCACCAGGATTGGCTGAGGACGGAGGGCGGGGTACCGGTTTCCGCTCCAGTGTGAAGGCGCCAAGATCCCACTCCCAGAAGAAGATGCGGCGCTGACCGGCGGTAAGGTAAGTGCGCAACTTTGATAATTGGAAGGTGCTAGGGATTTCCGTGTGGGGCAGAGTGCAGGATATCGGCATGGTAACGCTCCCACGCTTTAATTACACACTTGGGATGCCCCCCGCCGACCCGTGTCTAATAATTCTCTGCTGGCCCTTGAGTAGATTTGTTTAAAAAAATGTGTCCTAGTGACAAGGTGGCGTTGAAAAATCAGAATAAACTTCTCCTCATGGCTGCGCACTAGACCGAACTGTGTCATGCAGCGAAAATCACTTTTTGTCCTTTTGCTTTCATCTCATTAGCTTCCAAAATTCGGCGGGCATACGGATCAGCTAAATGCCAGCATTAAGCAATAAATGACCCTTGATGATACTGGTGGTGGAAAATATTGCCTGGGCAACAGAGCGCGCGCCACTCTTTCCTGAGATACCAGTGCAGACAGTTATTATGGAGAAAGTTGCTAGAGGGAAATGACCGTCTTTTGGAAATTAATGATGAACGGCTCTAGTACAAGAATGGAGTGTGCTTATTAGCAGCGAAGGTTCATTACTGCAATTAATTACATTGAGACAGACTTCCAAAACTGCGCACTGCTCTAACAAAATAAGTGACAAGGAGAGGTTCTCTTCTCCCGCATACGGAGCTGTCATCAATGCAGGTTTTGCATTCTGCCTCCTGGTCTCCTCACGTTCGATTCTGTTTGTCCCTTCACTCACAAGGTGTCATCTGTTGTTTTAGGCATTACTGTTGGTAGGTGATGAGAGAGTAGTAGCTTTTGTCTGTACTGGTCGTGTCATCTTCAGTTTCATCGCAAGACGGGTATTGCATGTTCTTCCATATTGTTGCTGCTGAAGCCAGGGCTGCGCACAGTTTTATGCTAGTTCCATAGGTTTTGCACTAGTGTTAAATATATTACAGTCCAGGGTGTTTAATACTGCTGTTTTGGCCACTCCCTGTGTTTTTCAGTGAGTAGGCCTTCAGCTGACGTCTAATAGCTTGTATACACAAACACAGATATAGTGTGTGCATAAGACGCCGGTTCTGGGCTTATTCCTCCGTGCTCCCTATGCGTGTTTTTGCTTGCATAGCATGAGCAAATGTTTTTTTATATTGCACAAAACAGTTACAAGTGTATCAGTATGTTCACAAGTAAATATAGGCAAATGATAACATCAGCATACGCAAATATTGTCCTCTATAGCTCATAAAATTTGGCAATTTCTCAAATGATGATTAATTCAATTGTATTGCTTTATTATTCTTCCTGCTTTCTTAAATTTGCTTGAAAATGCACCATTTGTCCACTCTTTTTCCAATTTTTTTTCGAGGGGACAACCCCTCGAACCCCCTGTAGGTTCTTTGGGCATCCTTGCTACACTGGTTCGCCGCAGTCGGGTACCACAATAAGTTTACGCCCCACTACTTTCAAATGTCACCAGCCGCCACTGTTTCCTTGCGGACAGTGAGCGCTGACTGCTGTGACATCACACTCACCCCCAGAGCCTGTGGTCCTCCAGCATACGGCGGACTGCCATACACACTATCCTCGGTGAGGTGAATATTACTAACGTGCTGCTTCCCCTCTCCAAGCCTGATTCCCAGAATATACATATACTTGCTATTGGGGAAACAGAGGGATTCACAGCCTGAGGGACATTGCACTGCTCTGTTGTATTGAACAGAGCACCAGCCACACCTTCCCATTGGGCGTCACTACGAGTCTGTTGTAAGACAACTGCGGCTTCTAGCTTGTGGGACACCAGATGGAAGCTCGTCCCCCTTCAGGCAATTTGAACTACGTTGTGGACACTTGTTTCACTCACGATTCAGAAAAGGGGGTGGTGATGAACAGAGTGTCTGAATTAAGCAGACCACTCTTACCCAGTCCAAAGATCAGGGCTTGATCCATCACCGTTATTTATCTCACTGCACCATCCCAGCTGAGAACCTGGCTATATGCAAATCAGTCTGTCCCTGGCCCAGTGCATCACGGGAACAGGGCAGAGCAAACTACCAAGCCAATTCTTCACCAGAAAGGAGACAAGCTACCGGGGACCGGTTTCTGGCATTTCAGCCGTCGTCGGTCCGGCTTGCTTGAATCCTGATGGTGCAGTGAGAAAGGGACTCATGTCTGAGTATACCCTGCCACACCTATAGTGGCCAAAAACGATTCAGAAAAGGGGGTGGTGATGAACAGAGTGTCTGAATTAAGCAGACCACTCTTACCCAGTCCAAAGATCAGGGCTTGATCCATAACCGTTATTTATCTCACTGCACCATCCCAGCTCAGAACCTGGCTATATGCAAATCAGTCTGTCCCTGGCCCAGTGCATCATGGGAACAGGGCAGACCAAACTACCAAGCCAATTCTTCACCAGAAAGGAGACAAGCTACCGGGGACCGGTTTCTGGCATTTCAGCCGTCGTCGGCCCGCCTTGCTTGAATCCTGATGGTGCAGTGAGAAAGGGACTCATGTCTGAGTATACCCTGCCACACCTATAGTGGCCAGTATAAGAATTGGCTTGGTAGTTTGGTCTGCCCTGTTCTCATGATGCACTGGGCCAGGGTCAGACTAATTTGCACATAGCCAAGTTCTGAGCTGGGATGGTGCAGTGAGCTAAAAAACGGTGATGGATCAAGCCTTGATCTTTGGACTGGGTAGGAGTGGTCTGCTTAATTCAGACACTCTGTTCATCACCACCCCCTTTTCTGAATCATTTTTGTCCACCATAAGCGTGGAAGGGTATACTCGGATGTGAGTCCCTAGCTCATTGCACCATCAGGATTCAAGCAAGCCGGGCCGAAGACGGCTGAAATGCCAGAAACCGGTCCCCGGTAGCTTGTTTCCTTCCCAGTATAAGAATTGGCTTGGTAGTTTGGTCTGCCCTGTTCCCATGATGCACTGGGCCAGGGTCAGACTAATTTGCATATAGCCAAGTTCTGAGCTGGGATGGTGCAGTGAGCTAAAAAACGGTGATGGATCAAGCCCTGATCTTTGGACTGGGTAAGAGTGGTCTGCTTAATTCAGACACTCTGTTCATCACCACCCCCTTTTCTGAATCACTTGTTTCAATCAAGCAAGACAGGAGGTAGGAGAAATCAGATCGAGGCAAGGATGGGGAAGCAAGACCCCCGCCAACCTAAACTTACATTTGATGCTACCAAAAAGGTGGCGACTTCCACCACGGAGAGCAGAGCACCATCTGGGTTGGATCAGGCAGCAGGTGGGTCAGCTACCACTGACTTCAATGTCCAACCGATCCTACAAGAAATACGGCAAGGATTTGCCACGGTAGTGGATAAAGTGGACAAGATGTCAACTAGAATGGATGCCATTGTGCACAAGATGGATCAGCACGAAGATAGAATAGGGGAGATGGAGCGGCGCATTTCAGTGAACTATGACATCACGGCTGGACACACAGCGCAACTCACAAGAATGGACAACCTACTGCGGGCTATAGCTGTGAAAACGAGGATTTGGAAGCCCGTAGCAGATGCAATTACATACGCTTCACAGGCGTACCTGAGTCCACCAACACTGGGCGTATGGAGGACTACATAGAAAAGCTACTGCTGGCAACCATCGGGACTGAAGCCCTCTCCACACAGTTCATAGTGGAGCGAGCACACCGTTCTCTCGGGCCACAGCCCAAGCCTGGAGCTCCACCTCGTCCCATAATTGCTCGCTTACTAAACTATCGGGATCGAGATGTGACCTTACGAGTGGCTCGCACTAAGAGAACCCTGTCCTACAAAGGCGTCTCCTTTTCCATTTACCTGGATTTCACCCCGCTGGTTCAAGAGGAAAGATGAAAGTTTATCGCAGTGAAAAATAAATTGCGCGACGCAGAAATAGATTATGCCCTGTTATACCCGGCCCAGCTTCGGGTGACGCACCAGGGGAAACAGCGCTTCTTCACTAAGCCACAGCAGGTGGAAGATTACCTAAAGACATTGAAGAAAGAGCAACGAGGACCGTCTGGACGGAGACCTGCAGACCAAGGCAATCCACACGAGACTGATGAGGACTCCTGAGATCCTCACCATGGGGACTGTCTATGGCCCGATTGAGCGCTAGGGGCAACTGTTGCTATTCCACACTGGATACCGAGAATGGGGACATTGATTGATTACTAAGCAGACTGGGTTTGAGAGTTCCGGTGGTAATGTATTCCAGGCCCCACTACCCCTCCTTGATTGTTGCCCAGGGGGCATCTAGGACTGGGGCACGGGGGGAGGGGAGGGTGGACGTGTGACCACCTAGAGTTATTCCCCCTTGGGTGTTCCCCTATGTTCACTACTGTTTTTCTACTGACGGGTATGTTGTTGGTGGGATGCTGGGGTGGGGGGTTGGAAGGAGATGCTGGCAAGTTGGGGTTGCTTCAGTGGGTGGGGGGAGGAGGACTGGGAGGGGTATGGGTCTGTGTTACTACACAGACTTGTGTTGCTCGTTTGCCACTAGATATTACTGTTCTATGTAGGGAATGGGGAGGGAAAGGGGGGGAAATTTGGAGTTTCTATGTTTTGACTAAAGACAGAGGATGTCGCCTTGCTCCCAGATTTAGGTGGATGGGGGTCTGGTTAACAGAAGGTCATTATTATATGAGAGGGACCGAGATGCAGGTGCTGTCGCGCAGGCAGATACGGGTTCGGGCAATTGAAGCAATGTTCTGTTTTATCCTACTGATGTATTGTGACACTGACTACTGTGATGATGGCTGATGGGTTGACGTCAAAGATATCTGTATTGTCTTGGAATATACGGGGCCTGAACGATGCCAGGAAAGGTAGAAATGTGCTGACAGACATCAAATACATATCGCCCTATTGCAGGAAACACACCTGAGTCCACGTGCCAAGTACACATTTGCTAGCAAATGGGTGACGCATCGACGTTTCTCTTTCTATTCTGCGTATGCTAGAGGGGCTGCTATTTTAATCAAAAAAACAGTGCCCTTTGTGCTGCTCGGTGACCTGCTAGACTCGGAGGGGCGATTTGTCTTAATGTGGGGCAGGCTTGGCACGGATACAGTCACGATAGTGAATTGTTATGCCCCTAACATGGACACACCTGATTTCTTTACACAACTGTGGGGCATGGTGATCAACATAGGCTACATGCATGTTATATGGGGGGGGAGATTTTAATGTAGCATTAGTCCCAGGAATGGACAGGTCGGACGGATGTCCCCAATACAATAGACGTGCCAGGGATGTGTTGAAAGGCATAATACCGGGAGGAGGTTTAATAGACATCTGGAGGCTTGTTCACAGTACACATAGAGAAGGGACGCACTTCACCGCCTACTCCAACACATGGGCTCAGCTGGATTATTGCCTGTTATCTCGTGGACTGAGTGTGGATTTGGGTAGGGTGGTACACTTGCCGAGGACATTGTCGGATCATTGTCCGCTATTGGTCCAAATTAGCATGCCTGGATATGACAGACCGAAGCCCTCATGGCGGCTTCAACCTACAACAATACTAGACGAGGTCTTTAAATCAGAACTAGGTGAAGCGATAGCAGCATTTTTTCCTAGAAATAAGGGATCTGTAGAGGATGTAGAAACGATTTGGGAAGCTTTTAAAGTTATGATCAGGGGATACTGCATCTCCAAAAGCTGTGGTGTTCTGAGGGACATTCGAGGTACCATAAAGAGCAGGAATTGAAAGAGTTGGAGGTGAAAATGACGCGGGAAGTAGGGGGACAGTTCCATAATGACTTTCGGGATAAACTCACACAATATGAAGTTGAGGCAGCTAGAAAGGTCAAGTTCAGGGGTAAGCACTGGACCGCTAGGAAGTACTGCGAGGGAGAGAGGCCAGGGCGAGCGCTTGCAGGACTCACACAAAATCCCCGATATAGCACGCACATACTTGAGATGCTCACACAGGAAGGAAAGAAATGTCAAGATACTATAGAGTATTCTACATCTATTTGCGTCACACTACAGCGGCTTATACCATACACAACGATCAGGTGAGGCAATGTTCGATGACTTCCTAGGTGATGTGGCGTTATGCTGGCTCAGCGACGCACACAGACAATTTCTCAGTGCCCCTTTAGAGTTGGACGAAGTGCGGGATGCCATAATGTCATTAAAGAATGGTAAAGCCCCCGGGCTAGATTGCCTTCCAGCTGAATTTTACAAATGTTATGTGGACATAATGGCCCCAGTCTTGAAGGAGGTTTTTGAAGACGCACTAGAGGTAGGGATACTGCCACGTTCGATGCGAGAGGTGGTGATTACCTCCCTTTTAAAACCTGGGAAAGATTCCTCGGAATGCGATTCGTACCGGACACTATCCCTCATAAACTGTGATGCAAAAATTTTAGCCAAAATATTAGCGACTTGGTTGTCCCTTTTAATGACCATGATAGTGCTCCCAGACCAGGCTGGGTTTGTCCCTGATAGATCTACCACTCATAACTTACGCACTCTTTTCTCTCTGATACGCACCATAGCGCCGGAAGTCCCGGTAGCTGCCGTATTTTTGGATGCTACGAAAGCATTTGATTCAGTTGAATGGGATTATATATTAACCGTTTTGAACAGGATGGGGTTTCCTAGGTTATTTGTCGACTGAATCAGATTGCTCTACAATAAACCTACGGCTAGAGTACTTATCAATGGCGAGCTATCTGACCCGATTTATATCACCAGAGGCACAAGGCAGGGATGCCCGCTCTCCCCTTTGCTTTTCGCTATCGCGATTGAGCCCTTGGCATGTCGTACTAGACAATTCCATAAGCAAAGCGCTTTTAGATGCTTCCAACGGCAGATCGACGTGTCCCTCTATGCCGACGACTTGACGCTGTATGTCGCTGACCCCCAAACTAACCGTAATCCATTGCTGCACGAATTTATAGTTTTCGGCCGTGTGTCAGGCGTACAGATTAATTGGAAGAAATCACAGTTTTTTCCACTCACTCCGGCAGTGTCCCGATTTCAATTAGACTACCCACTAGACTGGTGCAGCTCAGATCTCCGATATTTGGGCATACAGGTGGCCATAGAAAAGGAAGAAACTATAAGGTTGAACTATGGCATTGCGATCACGAAATTGACCGACGATGTCACTCGCTGGATGTCACTACCGCTATCCATGGCAGGTAGGGCGCCGCATATAAAAATGGTTATCCTTCCAAGGTTTTTGTCCCTCTTTCAGAATATCCCATACTACCCGGGCGCCTATTTTTTTAGACCACTGAGATCGGAACTGCTGAGACTATTCTGGGGAGGCAAGCAGCCGCGGCTGGCGTGGCCGGTCATTACTCAACCGTATGCTAACGGAGGATTTGACGTGCCTGACTTTCTTGTATATTATCTGAGTGCGCAGGCACAACACGCATACCACTGGTTCGCACCGACCCCTTACATGCCGCAGCTGGCTGCAGAAGATTGGATAACGCGACCCTTACCCCTGAAAGGAATTATACATGCCCCTGTTGAAGCTATAGAAATGCCGTTCACAACGGTGACCTGTACGGTGGACGCTTGGCGGTGGATCCGTAAAATATTGCAACTCCCGATGCTATACTCACCAGATCTACCTCTTGTCTATCATTCCCAACTGACACTGCTGCAGGAAGGTGGGTTTCAAATTATGTGTCGACAACTTGGCATTCAAAAATGGGGGGACCTCATCTTGAACAGTCAATTTAAAAGTAGGGACCAGATATTTCAGGGTATTCAACCCATGCCTCTCAAACTATTCTATTATGTCAGACTACGATAAGGATTGAAGAGTATACTATCACAATTTCCTGCTGAGCCCGAAACAATGCTGCCGCTACATATTGTATTGATGTCGGCAGATGGGCGTCATATGGTTTCCCACATATATAGGAACATCAGGACACAAAGCGCGAACACACAGTGTAAAGCTCGCAGGCAGTGCAGTGATGGCATGGGAGTTGAAATTGATGATTAGCAATGGGCCTATTGTTGCGATATCACAGCTAACATCTTTTCTAGCTGCAGACTCAAGATTATACACTTTAAATTCCTGCAGAGAATATATTATACGCCAGTCAAAAAGCCGAGATTCCACCTGGCAGATAATGACAGATGTGATAGGTGCAGGGCAGAGGGTGCGGGCTTCTTGCACTTAGCATGGGAATGCCCAAGGATATATGACTACTGGACAGAGGTTCACAAAGCGCTGCAGGAGATGATAGACGGGGTGATAGATAGAAATCCACTCATTATGTTATTGGGATACACGCTGAAGGTACCAAAGCCCACTAGGAAATTTGTTAACATTGCCTTACTGCTTGCGAAACGCAGGGTTGCATGTCGTTGGGGGAGGGGGAGAGCCCACAAATTCAAGGACTGGTTGAATGATATTATTTACTGTCAATACCAAAATCAAATTTATGCAGAAACACAACCAGTGCAAAATAGGCCTAAGGATGTATGGGAACCCCTGAGGGGCTATCTTGTGAAATACTCTAATGCAGTGGGTCCCAAACTCTTGACTCCTGAGGACCCCCATTGAGTCACCACTGGAAGCCGGGGACCCCCGAGCAATTTGTAGGTTTTAAATTTCAAACGTTAAAACAGTGTTAACACAAAACAAATACTCAAATTACTAAGGATTTAAGGGTCATATTTACAAGCCCCTATCACTATGGGAACATCACTTTTTGCGACGTTCCTGTGGCGATAGGGGCTTCACCTTATTTACAAGGCAGCGTTAAGCCACTTAAGGTGGCTTAACGCCGCCTTGTAAATTTGACCCCCTTTCACACAATGCTTAGCGGGAAAGGGGTGGACAGTGGGTGTTGCGGTGGGCATTTCCCCTGCAACACCCATTGATTTTGACGCTGCCCCCTATTTACAAGGGCAGCGTAAATAGGAGGCAGGGCCTAAATTAGGACCAGGGAAAACCTGGCCTTAACTTGGCGAAACAAGGAGAAATTCTTTATTTCTCCTCGTTTTTGTAAAACGCCTTGGATTGTTTATGTTCAGGAAGGTGGCCCTTCCTGCACATCAACAATCTTAAAAAAAAAAGACATTTTGTACCTTCCATGTGTGCTGCATTAAGCAGCACACATAGAAGTGACAAAACGACATTTCAAGATTGTTGATGTGCAGGAAGGGGGACCTTTCTGTACATAAGCAATCTTTCGCTGTCAAGTGTAGCACCGGCGCAGGGGAAACGCAGGGCTGCACAATATTCTTGTAAATATGTTGCAGCCCTGCGTTTCTGAAGTGGTGGAGTGTGTTGTTAAGACAAGGAGGATAACAACACTCTCCGCCACTTCCGCTGTATTTTATATTGTCACGTGTATTTCATTTTTTATAGCATTTCTCATACCATTGTAGGATGTCAGAGCACTTTACATCGTACGCATATAGGAGACAGTGAATCATACGTGTAAGTCAGTGAATAGAAAATGTTACATAAGGCAAAGGAGACTACACGGAGTAGAATTCACATGTCATTCATACTGGTAGGTATTTTTAAAGAGTGCTTGATCTGGAAAAGCACAAACTCAGGATTCAGAACATAACACAGTGGTTAGCATTGACTTTAACAATTAAAATGTATTTCCACAAAAAAAAAACTTTTTAGCAGCATTAGGATAATGAAAGACTGGGAAAAAAATAAGTCACTATCTTGTAACTTGCAGTTTGAAAGCAGCTGTTTGATGACAGTCTATAGGTCACTGTGCTAGATTACGATTGTCACTTATGAACTGCACAGTAACAAAATAATCTCTGTGACAAAAGCAGTAACCCACTGACCTATGCATATAAAATACTTTTTTAAAAATGCATGGTACACTTTCTTTGCAGTAGGCATATTAACCCTCTGTGCTACATTAGATAAGTCAAAGCTGCCACTGGCCAAAACTCTCGTCCCTCTCCAGCAGGGACATTAATTACTGGTGTTATCTCAACACTTTAATTGTTCTTTGAAAACAAACTGCTAATTATACATTATACAAGATAATTTGCAGTGCTTTTGAGACTGATGCCTGCGGACCCCCTGGGAATGAGTCAGGGACCCCTGGGGGTCCGCGGACCACAGTGTGGGAAACACTGCTCTAATGTATCGCATGTTGAGGACCAAGCAAATACTGGTTCTGCTGCTGAGTTATAGATCACAACGCTTGTAGCGTGCTGGGTTACAGATCATACCATATGCTAGTACACACATTGCAATGAGGTAGACATCGTGAAAAAGTAATGTGATTATCCGTCTTTGTACTGTTAAAGATTCATTAATGTTCTGGCGTTGGTATAGTGATGAAATGCGCACGAGATTGTTCTACTTAATGGACTCATTGGTTGTCAAAGACACATACGCTGATATGCTTGTTTGATATGAAGGACATTACCACAGAGGACTCAACCCTTATATCAACATCTGTACTACTGATATAGTGTTATGTTGTGTAAATTGTGCCAGAACTACTGCCTGTAGAAATGCACCTGTATTGCAATTTGAAAATCTCAATAAATAATGTATTAAAAAAAGTAAAACATTTTTTACAAAAATATCGTCGCCTTTATAAAGTGAAGTTCCAGCAGAGCTTTGCAAAGATTCTCTTCTAGTTCTTTCTCGCCTTGTTCTTAAGTAGTTAGCCAGTACCTTCCCCATTTTATTTTGACCTCCATAATAGAAAGTGCTGCTTTTCAAAAGGTATGAGGAAGCAGTTTCCGTGGATATACCATTAAAAGTAAGGTTACCAACAATAAGGTCTTTTAAAGAAGATTCAGTGTTGGAATGATAATAAGCGTATTGTAATTGCTCAATTTTAGTGAGTAATTGAGTAGTTTGTTTTTTAAAACTTTTTTCTTTTGTGAGACAAAATGAAGTATGAAACCCCTTGCGGCTGACTTGAAAGAATCCTAAATCATTGTAGGAGAGAAATCCGGAGTTCTATTAATAGCAAAAAATTCGGGAGCAAAAGAACTGAATTGGCTAGAGAAATTAGGGTCTGCAAGTAATGAATTATTATAACGCCATCTACCAGCAAATACGAAAAAAGGTATCAAATCAAAGTCAACAAAAACCGGGGCCTGATCTGATATTAAAATAGAACCTATCTCGGACTGAAGGACATGTTCAGTTAAGGATGTACTAAAAAGAGGTTGTCAATACGGGATTGTATTTGATGTGGGGGTGAATAGTAACTGTATTCTCAAAGATCTGGAGGGCATAGCCTCCAGATATCGACTAGAGATTTACGGTTTATGGTGGAGGTAAATTGTGAATGCATCTTAGTGTTTACAAATTTAATTGGAGAGTGTCTGTCCAATATGAGATCATGAATTTGATTGCAATCACCACCCAAAACAATATAATCATCGTCAAACAAAAATAATTTATCAGAAACCTGTGTCCAAAATACTTTGTCAACGGAGACTGGGCCATATACATTAAAGATAACTAATGGTATTTTATCTATGAGTAATTTAACAATAACCCAATGGCCATCAGAGTCAGATTCTTGATGAACAACTGAAGCGTGAAATGTTTTATGACAGAGAATCACAACGCCATTTTTCTTACCCAAAGCCGAAAAAGAAAATACATTGCCAATCCAACATTTCTTTAACTTAGAGGTTTCAGATAAATGTGATTACTGAAGTAATGCAATGCCAGTTTTTAACTTAGCTAAATGGGTTAACCCCGTTGTCTTTTAATGGGATTACCTAATCCCTTAATATTCCATGTAGTAACTCTGAATGTGACCGGAAGGTAATAACATAAACAATCATTAATCGTACAGTGATATTGATATAATCGATCTTACAACTGAGAAATAGTGAAAGGATAAGAGTTTAAAGATAAAAGTATTGTTTGATCAGGAGAGAAGGGAAAAGGGAAGTAACAGAATAAACACCAGAAAGAACGAAGACAAATAGAATTATGAAGTAAAGAAACTGGGAGAATATTTCAGGTGGTAGCGCAAGATGAAACTTATTGATGAAAGCATGAACAAACAATAGGTTTACATGAGTAAGAATAAAGTTAGAATATGATAGATAAGAGGAAGAAAAGTGAAAGAAATGAAACATTTGAATTATGAAAGAAAGCAAACTGACGAAATGGTTAAGGTAAAAAAATAATAGAAAGAGATGATAAAAAGGAACTATAAAAAAGAATACCAAAGAAAAAAAGATAAGACAAAGAACAAAAAGACAGTGCAAGCCATACAAATGTCGACTGAAGGACATACCTACAAACACATGACGAGATGGGGATGGCAATTCCAGAAAACAACGGCGACAGCGCTAGAACTCCACCGAACCCCAGGGGAACCACGAATGAGAGTGTCAACATGTAAGGGAGACCATACGGGAAACAGATAGCGAGAAGAATACACATGTGTAAAAAGGAAAGAAAAATGTTATGAAGAAGGAGTTGACCTAGAAACAGGGATAAGAAAAAATATAGATAAAAACGACAATACAAAACCATTGCAAAAATACAGCAGAACAACAATTAGGAAGTTACATAAACAAGAAAACAGTCAACAGGACGAAACAAAAAACATAAATCAAGTAGATTTTGAAATATCCATGAGATCAGCTCAATGTTGACAAAGAAATTCCTGCAAAGCAGCCAGCTTTTCAAACATAGTAGTCTTTTCTTTGTAGGTGACTTTGAATGTGCAGGGATAGATCAGTCCAAATCGGCATTATAGAGCATAACTGAGTATGGAGGTCAAGAATATTTTTTCCGACGATTTTCAGTAATTTTAGTCACATCTTGAGAAAAGACTAGACGATGACCTTCCCAGAAATTTGTTTTTGGGATTTGTCCGCCAACAAAACTTGCAGGAGGTCAGTATATTGCAGGAAAAACATGATGACTCCACGTGGTTTTGCGGATATCTTAGAAACCAATTCTATGAGCTCTTTGAATATTAAGTGGAGAAGTAGCAGGTATGTCTTGGAGCTTAGGTAGAAACATCTGGAAAAAGACTGTAGGGTTGGATCTTTCGATATTTTCAGGAAGACTGTAAATTTAGAGGTTGTTTTTGCGATTTCTATTTTCTAAATCTTCTGTGTGCTTTTTGAGGAGAGATAGTTCAAACTCTAGAGATGAGGTACGTGAACATGAGGATTGAAGAAACTCAGTTTTTTTGTTCCATAACAAGAACACGTGATTCCAGAGAAGACCATTTGTCTTTCAGAACTTGAAGCGTTTTATTGGTATCTTCCACTCAGGGTTTCAAGGCACAAATTTCCTCAAGAATTACATCCAAGGGGGCTGAAGAAGAGTTAACTAGAGACTGGGGATCTTTTTTCGGTCTCTTGGTGGAGATCACAGATATTTTGCTTGGGAGTTGTGTTTTTGGAATGGCGCCTGGTACGTGGTCAGACTTCTGAGGAGAGGTATCCTCCATTTTGTTGTGAATAGAGTCTGAGTGCATAATGTGTTTGGTGGAAGTAGATAATTTAAGGTTTTTTAGTCTCCCAATAAAAGAGAAGAAAAGGGTTTAATAAGCAGTGTGTAGTTGGAGCTTTAAAAGCAGAAATAGGAACACAGTGAGGAAAAGAAGATTCCAAATCTAAACAAATAGAGTATAACGAAGAATGTCGGTAAATCGCAGGGTCCACCCCGTTAATCAATTCAGACACTGTAAACATAGGTCGAAGAAATATATAGTTCACAAAATAAGGACATTTAAGTCTTCCAAATTGTAATAAATAAACTTCCTCTCACGAAACAATGACATACTCTGAAGAAAAGGGCACTGAAAGAAGAAGGAAAAAGCGATGTAAAACATATCTGTTTTCTCTGAATAATTATGCGAGCTGCATATAAGTCTGTTTTCTCTGAATGAATGTGCCAGCTGCAGAAAAACAGAAAGAAACGCGTTGAAGAGAGCCGCAAAAATCCTCCTGATGAAAGAAGCCTTGAGCCATATAGATGTGAGGGGAATCAAGGGGTTGTTACAGCTATGAGGAAAGCGAGCAAGAAATTAAAAATGGCGGCCGCCACCTCAAAATGCCCAAAATCCTTCGACATTACTCTGCTTTCCAAAAACGCTGCAGCGTAGACATAATCAATTCCTGCCACGCACCATATCGTGAGGGAGAGATACCTTGATTCTCAACCCTCTGCGAGCTCTGGAAGAGGTCTTACATCATATACGGGCCCCGGGGTCCGTCGTAGCTCCACGCCATCATGCCATCTTAGGACGGCGCCAGAACCACGCCCCCCTTGCAAGAGCTTTGAAAGCCATTTTTGTTGAAAAATTGTCCCTTCTCTGTGCTTGTTCAGGATCACATACATGCATTCATTGTAGGGAGGAACCCATTTTATACTCCCCTTCTCTTCCTTCTTCAATGCTTCATATGTTTCCCTCCCTCCTTATCTACATTTTACCAGAGATGCTACCCCTGCCACTACCCACCTAGGCCCAGTTGACTCCTACTCACACCCTAGTCTCTCTATTACTTTCATCCGGTTCTAATACCCTATTTCAAAGAGAAGACATGCTTTTTGTTTACTTTATCATGGGAAATATTGTACCATTGTGCACCAGAGACCCCCTTGGAAATGGGGGAAATAGTGTATGCCTACCACTCCAAAATAGGTTTTAAAGAGCACCTCTCGAAAAGGTGGGGCACCACTCAGATAACCTCTTCCGGAACACATGCTACCTGTGCACCAGACTGCAGTGAGCAGAGTCCAGGAAGTGGTAAGGAGACAGACTAGTGCTGTCTCTTCCACAAAACAAAAGTTGCTAAAAAACGATTTTCCCTTTGTATGATTACTGTCTTTGCCTGTGGTTGTTACAGTTTAAAACTGCAGTTTTAACCTGCCTGTGATTGCATATGTTATCACCTGTTTTGTGTTTTAAACTTGTGGTTTTCCCTGCCCATGATTGCTTCCATTTAACGTGTTGAATTGTGGGATTAGCAGTCCAAACTCTGTAGTTTATCCCTTTCATTCCTGGTGACAGTTCAGTTTTCCCTCCAAATTTCTCCTGTGCTCTGTGCTAAGACCTGTATGTTAAAACAGTGCACCCCAGCCACCATTTTGTGTTCACAAGCCAGTGAAACCAGCCCCCCTGCCCCCCTCCCCCAGCAACAGGGATATTCTACATCAGAGGGTGCTTCTGTGAGCTGTTTAAACTGTGTTTCTAGTGACTGTGCATTTCGGTTTTTGGCCAGGAAAGGGAGTAAAGTTGTATTCAAACAGTATTGTTAGATTTCAAGTTAGTGAGGCCTTTACCTGCAGAAGTCCAAAGTGTGGATTGAGCCTGTCTGTCTCCTAGGAGATTATGAACAGGAAAAGCAGCTTTCAACTCCCTAGCCAGCAAAACTTGTTTGAAGTCGCTAGGACCTTAGATGGTCTGATAGTGGTTGGTACATGTGTACACTGATTAGTGGTTGTATCTGGTGTTTCTATTGGATTAGGGTTAGTATTCTCATTGGTTGGGTATTTGAGGGTTCTGATTGGTTTCTGGGTCTGTGATTCAATCAATGTAGGGTTGGGACTAGGGCTAGGGTTAGGATTTCTATTGGAAGTAGGGACTAGGGCTTCCTATGTTATTAGTTGTTGGGAATAGGGTGGGGATCGGGCTAGGGTTAGACCTTTAATTGGAAGTAGTGATTAGGGCTTCTGGTGTGATTGGTTGCTGGACTAGTTGTGGGACTAAGAGTAGGGTTAGGCTTTCTATTGGAAGTAGGGACTAGGACTTCCTGTGCCATTGGTTGCTTCGACTTGGTTTGGGACTACTGGTAGGGCTACGGCCTCGATTGGACGTAGAGATCTGGGTTTTTTAACTGACTGGGTGCTTGGACTATGGCTAACTTTGGCTGTAATGTTCTGGTCTCCTATTGGTTCTAGATTTTAGGATTAGTGTTGTGATTGGATAGTGTTAGGGCTAGGGTTCACATTGGCTGAAGGGGTCACCTGATTACTAGGGCTATAAAAGGCCAAGGTTAGGGTGTCTGAGCCTGGGCGTTGAGGCTAAGGGCGGAGAGGACAAGGGCAGTTGCCTGTTTGAGCCTGTCAAGAGCAGAGAGGATAAGGGCAGTTGCCTGTTTGAGCCTGTTTGAGACTGACCAGGACCAGGGCCAGAAATGCTTACCTCCTTTATGCATGTTTATACTTTCAATGTTCTTATGGATCTATATATTTATCACTTTCTTCTAATTTAGCATTTTAAGTGCACTACCCTATTTCTCGGCCTATACATCATCAATATATTCTCTACATCCACTCTCTCATTTATTCCAAATCCCATACCACTACTATGATCCCCAAAATAACCCTTTCTAGACTCTCTCCTACTCAACCCCTCCTTGCATCATCTAACACCTCTTTTACTATACCGATCCCCTAAAACGAACCTTTCTAAACTCTTCCCTCTTTTCTACCCCATCCCTAACCCTTCTCAATCCAAATAACTGACTGACTAACATATCCACTACTAAAATTACTTTCATGTTTCACCATACGAATTCAACATTAATTATGATGGGTTCCAGAGTAGCGTGCTCGGGGGTAGCAGGCGCTATATAAATACAAACCTCTTTCCCTCTTCTATTCCGCCACCTAACCTTCTCTACCCAAATAACTGAATAACATATCCACTACTCAAATTATTTCATATTTTACTATACTAATTTTCAACACTAATCCTTTATGGGTTCCGGAGTGGCGTGCCACTCGCCAGAAAAGTGCTTCAGCACCCATCAGGGGTAACACGTGCTACATGAATGCAAACCTTTCTACCCTTTTATCCCTCCGCTATCCTTCTCACTCCAAATAACTGACTAATATCCACCACTGAAATTACTGCATATTTCACCATATTAATTCACCACTAATCCTTTATGGGTTTACTAATTATCATGCGTCAACACCCCATCAGGGGTAACAAGCGCTATATAAATACAAACATTTTTCCTCCTCTATCCTTCTGCTATCATTCCAAATCCAAATAACTGACTAACATATCCACCACTTAAATGTACTTGCATGTTTCACAATACTAATTCAACACTAAACCTCTATGGGTCCCAGAGTAGCATGCTACTTGCCGAAAAAGCGCTTTGACGCCTCGTCAGGGGTAGTAAGCACTATATAAATGCAATTACAAAACAATACAATACAATATACGGGCCCCGGGGTCCATCGGAGCATATCGCCGTCATGCCATCTTAGGACGCCAGAACTACACCCCCTTTGCAAGAGCTTTTGTTACTCAAAAAAAACTAAAATGGGCATAGATCCCTCCCCTTTTTTAACATTGGCTGGCTTCAGTGTCACTCTCATTTCCTTGCTTCTTGCATAGGTAAGACGTATTAGCTTTGCCAATGTTTGTTCAATGAAGTGGTCCCCTTCAACCATAGAGCACATATGGAACACATTTATATATTACTTACAATACAAACAATAATGCAATCAATCCCTGAAAACAGATTTTCTTGTGGAATACGCGTCTTCTTCCACATTTTCGATTATATACAAAAAACACTTACAATAAAACAGCAGACAACATTTATTAAAAATTCTAGAAACCGCTTTCTCAACGCTCAAGTATGAATTCACGGATCATGCACATCATCTTGTGCTGGTTTGTATTTGTATGGGAAATTGATGGTGTTTGCCCGTTTAGGGTAATTGGGGTTGGACACTGAGCTTAAAAGAATAGGGGAAACAATTCTCAAACCCCCATATAACACATGTGTACAGATGTGAAACTAAATTTGACACATAGACCGATCATTATTTGTAAATACATAATAAATGATTATGACAGACATGATATTGTTGGTCCCCTAATATGTTGGTCCCCTAATATGTTGCAAAATTGGTTTGTAATATTGCAAGAAAAATACTTCATCCTGTGTAGATAAAGATGCAATTTGTGGAAAGCCAACCCATTGGTTTGCACAGTTCTTAAAGCGTCATTATAGTTTATACAGAATAAGTATTGGATTCTCAAATGATTACAATAGAAAATGCACATAAAATATCCTTAATGAACTTTGGTACTTTCTGAGGATCATAAAGGCCAAACTTTTTTGCACGTAGCGGAAGAGATTTCATTATGACAACAAGGATTCCTGGAGGTGCAACCATGAGACCCGTGTGTTCTCATTGCGTTCCTTGAACTCGTTTATGAACCGAACCAGGCTTCTTTAAACCCCTGTGCTCTAATCCATCCTCCTGAGTGATTGTTAACGTGTTTTGACCTCATTATTGGGTTGTAGGTGATTATCAAAGTTTTCATTAGGGCATGAAAAGATTTCTAGTTTCCTCTTATTTGGATTAAGTGTGCATATTTGTTTCTCTTCTTTCATAAGTTCTAGAGTCCCGGTTGGGTTGTTCCCCCTCCAGAAAATCCCTTAGCAAACTTCTATTATTAATATGTGTACGTTTTTTTTACACCCTAAGTTCTCGCAGAGCCTGCGCCCCCTTGAACCATCATGCTTCAATGGTTCAAGGCTTTGAGCTCTGTGATGTTTGTGAAGACCATGTGCCACTTTTGAATGTGCGGATGTGCCAGACAGGCCTGTACGAACTTGCTATGAGGTAGAGTGGGCGTGCTGGCTGTCCCCATCCCATCACTGCACACTCTATTATTGTAGCAGTGTATCACTTTCCTTAGCTGAGCTAGGGTATCAGGCAGGCGATTTCAAAGTAACTCCAGTGCAGATTGAGCATATCAACATCCTATCAGTTAACTAATTTTCTTTGACCTTTTGTTACATAGGAGTATAGTAGGATAGGATTGAGCAATGTTTGTTTATTCAGGAATGCTGGGAAGTGTGGAATATATTTATGTTATTGCCTGTGGCATGAAACCAACATTGAATCTGCTAAGATAAACAGAATAAAGAATGGCGATTCTCCAATTGTAATGTACAGAGGATCAGTATTTCATTAAAGACACAGAGGCTAACATTATGCATTAAACCTTTTAATTAATGTACAGATTTAAGGCGACCATTCAATAAACAATAATTAAGTGCAAATGATTAAACAATGAAGATCAGAAAGAATAAAAGACAACAAGTTATTTCTCAAAAATACAAAATGAGCATTTATTAGATTCTAAACCATTGAGAAAATTGTGATAATCATACGTTCACATTCATGTCCATCATACAAACTCCCATGCACACTAAATACAAATTAAAAACATTGTTGGAATGATGACATTGTGCTCAACAATGGTAAATTAACGCAATATATGAAAAGCAGGTTCATTTGGAAACTGAGTGGCACAAATTCAAAAGACTGTTAGTATTCTACGCACGTTGTGGCACTACAGGGGTGCCTTAGTTAGGAAGAGGGCCACAGTGGGAACAATTGATGAGTTATTGATGGTGTTGTAGAGACCAGTCGTGTCAAATGGTCATTGGAAACAATGCGGTTCTTGATGTGTAATCTCAATTGCCAATGCAGAAAAACGCTGTTGATATATCGTGTGTTGATAAAATATGTAAGTCCTCTGATATTTCATATCGCCATTTCATTTCAAGACCGGGGGCTACCATTATGCATGTTGGAAGCCCTTCAACACCAAATTTGCCACATGTTTTACTGGTCTAAAGTAATGCTATGCAAATGTTCCTGCATTTGACCAATCCACAGCCTTCATAATCTCTTCCAATCTTCCACCTGTGAGATAGGCCTTATTAGTCATTGCACCCCTTATCGAATGAGGTTTCAACTGCTGAATGTCAATACCTGCTTGCTCCATTGACCTTTTAACATTACTGACTGCTCCATTTGGTTTTACATATGAAATTAATAGTTGTTGTTCACCATCTCTCCTGTTTTCCTTCACTCTGTTTTCATATTCCTGTAAACATTCTATAACACGTGGGGGCATATTACCAACAAGTAGCGATATTTATCGCTAAATAGGCTTAGCGGCGAATTTTTTATCGCTGCCTATCGCTGGATATGTTAGTGGAGAAAACATGCTATTAGCAACGTGTTTCTCCATTGTGCTAAAATATGCAGCGATAGCGGCGAAATGCGTGAATATCGCTGAGAATACAGTGATATTCACGCATTAGCGACAAAATGCTCTTAGCCATGTTATCCACCTCCCATTGGATAACATTGCTAAGAACTGGTCTGAGCAGGCGTTAGTTTGTGGTGATAGCGGGAATATTTCCATCGCCACGTCTGCCTTGCTAATAAGCGATAGCGACATTAGTGACTGCTTTCAGTCGCTAACAGGTTGGGTATGCCCACTTTGCATGTCTTTAGCGATAAATATTGCTGACATGCAAAGCAGGCCCCAAACCGCTCGCTTTCGCCTAAAAGCTGTCGTTAACATCAGTTAGCGACAGCTTGCTAATTGAGCGATAGAATTATTGCCGCTTTGCGGCCGAAAACAGCTGCTAAACTGGCGATAACTGACTATCGCCCCCTTGGTAATATGCCCCCTAGTTTTTACCATTCTGTTAATCTAGGATAAGATAATTGAAGTGGATATTGTCTTCGTTCTCTTACATATTTAGAAATATACTCTATCTGGTCCATAAAGTAAATTACTTACCTCAAAAGCCTTTACATCTGAAGTCCTACTACAAGATATCAAGCAAAGCAAGGAGGTAAACTTCATTGTTAATCTCTTCAAATCCAAATATCTATTTAAAGGTCATGACTTGAATAAAGCCAACATCAAATTCACATGGCGTAAAACTTTATACCTTGCTCTAGGTGGTTTTGTAAGCCTCACACTCTTCAACACTCTACACACCAAAGCATTCCTTCCAATTGCCTTACCATCTACATAAATATGTCCAACTGAAATAACCAATCAATAACAATTCATTGTTCTGTAACCTACTCATCTTTCAAAATGCTCTACCAAAAAGTTCACTACCTCCACTATAGAAGCCTGCATGGGATCCAAACACCTCTCTAAGCACCAACTACACCACACTCTCCAATCTCCTTTGTATTTCCTACTTATTCCACATGTCCAAAATTTCTTGAGGAATTCAACAACCCTGCTAGAAAGTCCCTTGGATCACTCAGATCTGACACCTTCCAAACAAGAAGGTTTAATACCTTGTCCTAAAACAAGGATGTTCTTCCCGTTCTCCATTCATTAACAGGACTTTTGACACCAGAATCTAAAAAGGAACCATACAAGCCAACTCAATTACAGATGGAAACCATACTTGAGCCACCCAAAATGGTGTCACTAACACTATCTGACACCTCTCCATTGTCGCTTTCAACGGAACCCTCTGAATCATTGCAAAAGGTGGGAAATTATAAGCTCTTATCCCCTTCCATATCTGCTGAAATGCATCCAGTGCCGAATCACTTGGGTCTGGCATCCAACTGAAGTACCACTCTATTTGGAAAGTCAGTCTGCTCTTAAAAATATCTACTTCCAGCAGACCGCACTCCTTGTCCAATTTCCTGAAATACCAAGGATTCAAATACCAATTGCTGTATTCTCTGATGTTCCTTGAATTCCAATCTGCTGCTGAATTCCTTCTCCTGTTAAATACTCTTCTTTCACCACAATCATGTGCTTCATGCAAAAATACCAGAATTCCTTTGCTAAATCAGGCAGTTGATAGGATCTGCTCCATCATAACCATTTGATATATGCCACAGCTGAAATATTGTCCATTTTCATCAACACTGTCTGGCCTTTCAAAACCTCTCTGGAATCCATTAAGCATTTAGTCCTACTGTTAGCTCCAAACACATTATGACTCATCCTTTCTTTCCCTGACCATATACCACCTGTTTGTCTCTGTCCCAAAGGTGCTCCCCATCCTCTCAGACTGGCATCCATCTTTAGCACAAAATCCAGAGCACAACCAAAAATTGCTCATCCATTCCAGACTTCTAAATTCTGTAACCACCAGTTTAATTCCTCTAATCCCTCATGATTCAGAGATAATCTGTCTCTGTACCAAGATCAAGTTCAGTAATTTTTATAGCGCACTACTCACCCAGGGGGTCTCAAGGCGCTTGAGTGAGGGTGGGTGCATTATTTATCGAATAGCCAGGTTTTTAGCTGCTTTCTGAAGGAGAGGTGGTTCTGTGTGAGGCGGAGGTGAGTGGGAAGAGAATTCCAGGTCTTGGCCGCTAAGTAGGAGAAAGATCTTTCTCCCATCGTGGATCTATTGATGCGCGGGATTGTGGCGAGGGCTTGACTGGATGAACGTAGTTGGCGGGTGGGTGTCTAGAAGGATAGTCGTTTGTTGAGGCATTCGGGTCCTAGGTCGTAGAGGGCCTTGTGTGCGTGGGTGAGGATACGGAACGTTATTCTCTTGTTGACGGGAAGCCAGTGTCTCTTTCTTACACAATGCACAATAATGTAAAAGCCCCAGAAATATTACTTAAATGGAAGATGACAACAAACCTACCATCCAAGCTAAGTCCCTCAAAGAAAGAAAATCTTTCTTCAACACGTATAATTTCCTTCCTTAATATTCCTACTTTCCTCTCTGGAAGTTGAAGCATCACCTTTACTGTATCTAACTCAAAGCCTAAACATTCCAACATTTGAGCTGGGATAAAGTTCGATTTCTCTGTGTTTTTTCAGAAAACTCAACTTCTCCAGCAAATTCTTCATCATAATCAACCCTTTCCCTTACAGATCTATGCCCTGAGACATAAACAAAATGTCATCCAAATACACTTTTAGTCTTATGCCCCTCTCTCAGAAAATCCATAACTACACTCATCACCTTCGTGAAGCACCATGGGGCAGGTGGTAAACCAAAAGGAAGGCACTGAAGCTTATATAACCTTTTCTTCCACCTGAACTGCAGAAACCTCTGACTGCTATTCTCCATCAGAATAAAATAGTGAAGTAGGCATCATTCAGATCCAACTTCACTTACCAGTCATCATTTAATACTATATCTCTCAAGCAACGGATCCCCTCCGTCTTGAAATGTCTGTAAAACAAGTACCTTTTCACCTCTTAGATTTATAACTGGTCTCCGTCCTTTGCCTTTTTTTTCTATTACAAACAGTGAGGTTATAAGCCCTTTTACATCTTCTTCTATCTGTTTTATTGATCCCTTCTGTATCATAGCCGCCACCTCTGAACCTACAACCAACTCTTTTTCTTTTATCAAACACAATTCCCTTTGTTCCTTCACCTATTGTGGAAACTCCAGAAACTATATTTAAAAACCTTAAATTGTCTTTCTGACGCATGGATCTTTGGTAATTTCTTTCCACTCTTTCACATGACTCCTTAACTGTCTTTCTACCCTGTCTTGGATAAAACCAGAAACAGTCCCGTACTCACCTTGAGATCCTTGGTAACCACGTCTTGAACTTCTACCTATTCCTGGACATCCAGTAGAAACTTGATGCCGTCTGAAAACCTCTACTGTATCCTCTATATTGGCTGTTATAATGGGACCTTTGCAGTCCCCGGCCAATCAAATGTCCCCGTCTACTGGCCCAACCAAAAATTCTGATCAAAAAGTCTTCCTTATGTTAACCTAAGCTTTATCTAATGCAGTGAACTTCGCTACATACTTCCCTAGACTTTTTACTAGTCCTTCACCAAACAGTAAAACGTTGTCATCTTCACTAGGTTCCTTTTCAGCCATGTCACCCAACTTTGGGCTTATCTTCATTAAAATCGCTTTTCTCCTTGCAGCCATCATGCTGGCATTCACATTACCTAGAAGGATAATTGCCCTTTGGCACCATCCTCTATGTAAGTGTAGATTCACTTTTGTTTCATTAACATGCACCTCTTCTGCCATATCAAAAACGCTTGCTAATGGACCCAGGATGTGCAATAACTTCTCTTGGCACTGTTTCAGAGAGTGCTCTAGACCTTTCCCTGGGTCTCTGCCCAGCCTTAATAAAAACCTGATCATCTCAGGATTTAGATTAGGTGTAACACATACATTTTCCTCTATTACTGGTCTTGAACACTCTGCTTTAGCAGCCTTTACAGTTCCTTATCCAATGGCTTTCTCAATAATTCCTTTATGAAATTGCCTATGTGCTCCAATGTCCACCATTCAACACTTTGTGGGTCTCTAATCTTGAAAGAGTGAATATTTCTTCTCCCAAGGGATTCTTCACACTTCTTTAGAGCTTGCACCCACATTTTCCTCAAACTCTTAATCAAACTCATCATCTTCTGTTTTGTCTAAAACATATATATTAATCAGAAGGGGGAAAGAGAAGCTATAGTCCATCCGGCTTCCAGAGGTTAGTATCAAAAATCAAAAGGGGGAGGATGGATCACTTGTCCTGTATACCCGGGTCTTTAATTCACCTGGGAAACTTGGTAAAAATCCTCATATACGTACACAATGGCGTGGGCGGTATATCTTGATTCTCTGCCTATGTGTACTGTAGCAGCATCATCATCGGGACTGTGTCATTGTGGGTATGCTATACCTCCACCTGGAGGAAGACCATCTGGTTTACCAGTAGTGTCCAGGAATGAAGAAATTAAGAAGAGGGCGTTTCTGTGCTCTGGTGAGGTGAGTTTAAAAAGCCCTACATCACTGTAAAGTGACATTTTAATGGAAAAAGCAGTGATGCGGGTAGATAAAAAACAAGGTTGTACGTAGGCGGGTCGAGTTATGAACCCACCGGTTTGAAGAGTGCGGGGGGTTCATAACTCGACCGCCTACGCACGACCTTGTACTATCTCTACATTCAGTTAAACGTTCCCTAAAGCAAAATAAAAGAATACTTATCTCCACAGGAACAGCATTTAAAAGAGAGGAGTGTTCTGTGAAGGGACTATTTATAGAGTAAAATGTTCTGGTTCTAGATTGTGTTGGATTGTTGTGCAAGTTCTTTAAAAGTGCTGCAGGAGTGCAATTAAAAGGTTTAATGCATAATGGTATCCTCCGGTCTTGAAATGAAATTTGTTTCTCCAAAAGCATTCAATTAGCATTTCACACTATTTTCAAGAATCTATTGTTCTGATAGTGAGTCAGTACATACCAATATAAATCATGTAAATGTTTCACTGAAATCACCTTCCTGTTATCTTTACTCCAAACTACAACATTCTAGTCAGCAATAGCTCCTTGAAATGGATTGTCTCCATATTACAGGTTTTAAACCCTCACTTTCTTTTTATTTAAGTCCGCTCATGATAATGCATTACTCCATCATACATGAGCACATACTTCTCACCTTTTGCAATAGATTTTGGACAGAACAATAGCTTAATCCAGCAAAGAGAATGACAATCAGTTTCCTTTTCCCAAACCTGCATCTCTAACAATCACCAACAGTAGGAGTTCGAGAATGTATGTGTGTTTGAAGATGACACCTTCGGTTCTTGTACAATCCTATCACGAGATGAGACAAATTGCTTTTCCAGAAATTCATTCCTCATTCTCAAGCGGATGGATGTGAGCATCCATCCATCACGGAGCTCACATCCATCCGTAAGCGATGCCAGGCTAGTCACCACCAGCATTTCAAGGTCCCACGAGGAACTCTTAGAATGTCAGCAAGTGCTGCTAGGCAACAGACTCCACACTTCTTCCCCCATATAATTACAAAGGAAGAATAACAACTGCATAATAACAGTACAAAGAAAAATAAGAATTCCCAAATGTTACCCCAAAATACCTATATTATACGTGTGAAGCGTTATAATATAATAGAATCAATAACAAATATTCCCAAACAGTTACACAATGTTACACTTAAGTACCCATGAGACATTGTAAGAGTTTAGTTCGCAAATATATTTGATTAATGTTTGGGCAATGTGATACTTGTGCCAAATTTGTTTTTTCCTGTTGGTACCACTTGTGAAGTGGCTGCAAGTATATTTTTTCTATTGATGACTCTCCCATACAAATCCACATTCCTGTTTTCCATGTCTCCATCAGCACCACACTGACGTCCTACTCTCCTACCATTCCCACTAATTCCACCATCAGCTTCCAAACAATCAAAATGTATTTCACAGGATTGAATGATCTTTCCACGTCTGTATAGAGACCTATGACTGGCATGCCATATTTTGACATCACTCAATAGGGCTGCATTGCAAATCATTTTCTTTACAGTGAAAGGTGATGAAAATCTATCATCTCCCTTTGGAATCATCTCACATTTTCACTCTTTCAGAATCAACAACTTGAAGTTCCACTCTCCTCACATCATGCAACTTGTCGTATCTAGTTTTGTACACAGACTGCACATATCATTTTCTCCTTAATATCTTCTGGAGACCAAAAAACACTCTGATCTTGGATATCCACCCCATACCATCCTTATTTAAAGGGGTCTTTTCTCTCATCTGCACAAATTGACTGTGACCAGTGCTTTCAAATAGCTTTTTTTCAGCATGCCCATAATATCTTCTTGATTTCCTTTTCCTAAATTCAATCAACAGCTTTGTGCCAATTCAGTGATTCCTTAGATGACCCTATTGAAGCGCGCTCCATGCTACCATTGCCTTTGGGATGGTAAATGGACATGTCCTGTGTTTGATGCCGATTTCTGTTTATGAACTGATTGGACGCATCTGCTATGAACTGTCTACCATTATTTCTCCCAATAGTTACAGGAACCCCTTTCTGTTGCAAAACGTCATCCACTCATTGTGCTCTATGCACATTTTGACTTCTGGTCACTTTGAAAAGTGATCAACCATCTTTAATACAAACTTCACATCACATTCACCATCCTGACCTGGCCCAATCACAACGATTTCAAACCTTTCCTAAAGCATATTTGTCAATTCAGTAGAGTGCAAAGCCAGCATAAGGCTGACTTGATTCTTATCAGTATTCAAATATTCCACATACTTGCATACAACTCTCTCTACTTCTTTGTCTAACCCTGGCTACCAATGCACTTCCTTATCTGTGTGCTTGTTTTTACTATTCTCAAATGGCCTTCATGACACAAGTTCACCTCCTATTTACACAATTATATAGGATGAAAAAGACTCCCCTTCCGTATCAACAATCCATTCTCCAAAGACAATTCATTTCTTACCTCACAAAATGAATACAGTTTTTCTTATTCGGCTATCCTGCCATTGCATACGCAACTACCTGGCCCAACACAATATCCTCAGCAAATGCTGTTTCCCAGTCTCATTTACTTATACCTTGCAAATCTCCACCCTCCAGGACAGCAACACAACACTCCTCCCATTCACAACTTAGATGTTCCTTGATGGACGCGTGGCATTCTACTCAAAAAGTGTGCCACACGATTCTTAGCACCTGATACATTTTGAACATCATACGTATATTCCATAAGCTGTAAAGACAGTTGGATAATCCTGGGTGAAGCATTTATTAAACCTTGAGTAGTAAGGACCTTGGTTAATGGCTTGTGATCACAATGTATTCACATGTGTGAATCCCCACACAAATTGTTGATAATGGTTCCAACTCCCACTCTCGCTAGTGCCTCTCTCTCAATAACTGAGTACTTCTTCTCTGACGGGGTAAAGTGCGGAAGGAAAATGCTATAACTATTTCTTTACCACACTCATCTAGATGGGCTAAAACAGAACCCAATCCCTTACCTCTAGCATCATTGGTTATTATACTTTTGCACTTGGTCTCAAATCCGGTGCCTTGCAGGTGTCCATTTTGATGTTATTAAAAGCTAATTGGCATTCATTCAACCATTCAAATTTACAATTCTTCAATAACTTATCATCATCAAAAAAAATATTTCGATCACATAGTTCTTGAAAGTACATGGGAAAAAGAAAAGGCAAGTTAAGATGGAAAAAAGGATAAAAGCCATAAAACAGATACAAGTCTTCCAAACATACAGATACAAAATACAATAAAAAGATTTCATATAATAAAGTTTGAGCGTTTGATCAATAAAGCTTTCCAATATATGGCCAAACCAAAAAACTACACTCTGCGAGTATCTGAGGATAAAATGCTCAATACATCAAGCTAGTTGCCAGGGCCAATAAACCTACACTAGGGAATTATCCACTTACCCCTCTGATTCTTATAGTGGGGGTAAAAAAATAACATATGCACAAAGGATTCAGGGCTTTCTTTTCAAGCATCAGTGCGCCACTTATTACAAAACAGTTTGGTGGGAAGAGACTTATACCTAAATTGAAGAAATCATTTACTGCAAGAGGTGGAACAATTTCAATAATGGTTTACTTGAACAGTGGAAGAGGTTTAAAATTCATAAATTCCTGGGTCAGAGTGCCAACCGGTTTGGTCACATCTTTCACCAAGGTAGACTCCTAGTAAACAATTTTTACCCTGCTCTTTGGTATTGCGCACCGCTTCTCAGGATTAGACCAATAAACCTCCATCCCTAATTTCCTCAAAAGGTCTGTCAAGGTTCTAAACCAAGGGATGGTGGTATTTCAGATGGCCCATCAACGCAACTCGGTAAGGGGCAAGCTCCTCAATAGACCACAGGCATTGCCAAAACATTAGGTGCTTGTAATCCAACTTATCAGCCAGTTATCTTTGGGCAAGGTCCAGATAGATTGGCGTCAAGGGGGTCCTAGTTGGTAGATTAAAAACTGATCTTATGAAACTATGTTCCATGGTGGTGAGACAATCTGTATTCCAACTACCCCATAGTTCATCCCCATACAATGCGTCCTCCAAAGCTTTAATATTGCAAATTTCAAGGGCTGGGGCCACTTGCCTGGACACTGTGTTTTTAAGAATCTTACTTATGTGAGCTGTCTGATGGATTAATGACAGCTGTATTCTTTCAATGTGGTGTGTCCAACATAGGTTTGGTGTTAAATGAATGCCCAAATAATCGAAGACAGAAACTTGCTATCCCTTTGAAAAAAATCATATATTTCATTTTAGCCTCATTTAATACCAGACCACACTCATTACAAAAGAATATAAAATTGTTTAATAGCTGTTGGAGGCCTTGTTCGGTCTTTGATATTAATAGCATATCATCAGCGAAGAGGCGTGCGGACACCCTTCTCTCCCCAACTTTAGGGGCATCACACCCATCCCTATTGAGGAATACTACCCCATTGATAAGAGTGAGAATAGGGTGGGCACTAAGACACATTCCGGACTAACTCCGCGATTTATCGTGAATGGCTCTGTTAGTTTGCTATCCTTCTCCCACATGACTTGGGCTTTTTTGCTGAGTGCAGGCTGATTAAAATATCAAGCAAGCTTCAAGGGAGACCCATCTCTGCCACCACCCTCCATAGTTTGGCTCCAGGGACCAGATCAAAGGTGGTCAGCAGGTCCACAGATGAGACATATAAATTCACCCCTTTAATGGCAACCTTTCTCCAATAAATACATTGGAATTGGAATACTTGATCCAGAGTACTAATATTGGCACGAAACTCCACCTACCAGGTGGGATAAAACAGCAACCAATCCCTTAACTCTAGCATCATTGGTTATTATACTTTTCTACTTGGTATCAAATCCGGTGCCTTGCAGGTGTCCATTTTGATGTTATTAAAAGCTAATTGGCATTCATTCGACCATTCAAATTTACAATTCTTCAATAACTCATAAATGTGATATATATTCCCTGAAAAGGTATTCACAAACTTTGAGTAAAATTCTGCTAATCCAAGAAAAGCATGTAGGTCATCTTTGCTCTGAGGCACTGGTGCTGGATTAATGGCTTCAACAAGATTCGTTTTGCAAGAAATACATTAATAGCTTATATTGAGTCCCTAATATGCAATGTTTTCTTTGAAAGCTTGCATCTAGCAAATTCTGCTGTTAATTCATTCTTCTCAGGGATTCCCAATACCTCAGCTAACTTCTGATCACAGTCTTTGTAGTCTTTCTCCATAACCAAAATCTCATCCTTGAAAAAGGTGACTTGTTTGATGCCTTTAAATAGCATATACATGAGCCTTTGAAACAGAGCTGCTTCCGATGCTAAATCAAATGGCACCCTAACAAATTGAAGCCACAAAACTGGTGTTGTAAAGATTGTCAAATGCTTACTGTCAGGGTGTAATGGTACTTGGGGGCATGCTGCAGTGAGATCTACAATGAAAAGCCATTTCATTTCCTTGGTCATGGCTAGCAGTTCATTTATGTGAGGCAAAAGAAAGCTATCCACTGTAATATTCTTATTCAAGTCTCTTAAATCAAAGCAAAGTCTCACTTTGTTGTTTTCCTTGAGGGCCACTACTAGAGGAGCTACGCACTCGAAGACTCCACATGCTCAAGAATGCCTGCTCCCTCCAGTTTCTCTAATTAGGATACAACCTCATTTTTAATCCCTAAGGGAATGGTCCTCACTTTGTGCACACAAGGCTGTGCTGATTCTTTCAGAATTTTTTTGTGCATGAATCCATTTAACCTCCCAATTTTCCTAGGACAAATGTTTGGAAAGCTTTTTAACAAAGTCATCTACATCTTGCTGTTTTTGTGGTTTTGAATTTACTAATAGAAAGTGATGCTGGGTGGTTGTGATCTAACAACATTCCTGCTTCTCCTTGGTCCCTCCACCCAAGTACCAATGGCCCCTTTTTTGTCAACATAAAATTTGCACTCAGCACTCTTGCCTTTACATTCAAATGTAAGTTCTCGGAAATCCAGTAGTTCAATTTTACTCCAGTAAAACTTTGTGGTTTAATGTTAGGCTTCTGTAAATTCATCCCCAGAACTAACACAAATATTTCTTCCCACACATTCTTGTTAAATATAATATAGGGAGAACCTGAATCAGCAAATAACTTTACTTCCATTCCTCTAGCTACTATTTTACAAATTGTTTTTCTTACAGGGCCATTCACTCCTAAAACTTGTCCTTCTTCACTTGTTCCATTCAAATTACTTTCCAAGTTATTCACATCACCTAGGTTGTCTGTGATGCATTTCTTATTGCGACATACCTTGGCAAATTGTCGTTTTAACCCACAGATTGAACACTTTGGTCTATTGCAGGACCCTTTTTTATTGTGAACAAAGGTATATGAGCTTCCACACCTGTAATACCTCCCTTTCAACTCACCCATCCTTCAGTTATGAACATCAAAAAATTGCAAATCTCTCTTCATGTACTTTGCAAGGGGGCCCCTTCAAGTTTTGTTAGGCCACTGCCTTTCAGCCCCAGAGAACCACCTCTTTTGCAGCTGATTAAGGGATGAAAGAGCCCCAGTTGCTGTTTTAAGTGAGGGTTAAAGAGACAGAGAATTAAAATGTGAGCGAAAGGTCGCTGTACTGCTTCTGTGCCGACACAAGAGTCCCAATTGCAGACAAACGTGCAAAAACACCCTAGGCCCATGGAAGGGGAGAGTGAGGCCCCATGTTGATGGGCTGAGCCCGGGGCCCTGGGCAGCTACCCACACTGCCAATACCTACCGCTGGCCCTGGTGATGTGTGGATTGTGGACTCTAGTGGCAGGAAAGAAATACAGGTGCTGCATTGCAACTGTGGCCCCTCCCACTCTTACCTGATGTGTCATCATGCAATTGATTGCCTTCTCCCTCCTATCACAGTCCTGCTTTCCCTTTTCTGTCATCATCTCTCTAGAATTCAGTTGGGTTATCCATCAAGCTAAACACAAACATGGAAATGCATCTGCCTTTTCCTAGAGAGACAGCTGCAGTCTCAGAGACACAGATGATTGGAGAGACAGACAAATATGAACATTCACATGATTCTCAAAAGCACAAATTCACTGAAGGGAGTGAGAAATCCGTGAATTTAAAGGATTCACCAAGTCACAGATGCACTGAAGAGAAAAATGTATCCGTGCATTAATAGGATTCTCAGAATTACAGATGCACTGAAGGAAGAGAAAAAGCTGCGAGGTCACATGATTCTCAGAAGCACAAATGGAGGGAATGAAAAAACGGTAGCTGTGCATTCAGAGGATCCACATAAACACAGGCATCGGAAGGATCAATAAATATGTGCATTGTCTTAATTCTCAGATGGACAAGTGTGCTGAAGGGAGGACAAAATCTGAGCATTCACTTGAATCCTATAAGCACAGGAGTACTCAAGGGAGAGAGAAATGTATGCACTGATAGGATTCCCAGAAGCCTGTGTTCTTAGTGGAGAAAGACATCTGTGCATATACGGAATTGTTAGATGCACAGGTATTATAAACTGAGAGAGACATTTAGGCATTCATATGATTCTCAGGATCAGAGGTTTTCTGAAGGGAATGATACATCTGTGCATTCACAGGATTATCAGAAGCACAATTAGTTGTACAGAAGGGGGAGAGAAATCTTGGCATTGGCATGATTCTTAGAAGCACATATGTCTTGAAGGGAGCGACACATTCATACATTTACAGTGCTTTCAGAAGCTGAAGGAAGAGAGAAATCTGTTCATGTAAATCTTAGAGGCACAGGTGTGCTGAAGGGATAGTGACATTTGTGCATTGACAGCCGCTTCAGAAGAACAGCTGTGCTGAATGGAGCAAATGTTTAGTGCATTCACATGATTCTGATGCATAATCTGGAGATTTTAACAATAACATCTGTTTCTACCTCAAACCGATTAAGGCAAAGTTACTGAAAGCATGGCTACACGTGGTCCCGCACAGTTGAAAGGCCTAATCAAAGGTAGTCTGGTCCTGTAAGACAGTACAATCTGCTTCTATGGTTACCTCCACTTTTTGCCTTGTGCTAAACTGTATTTGACTAGTCTGACTGGGATCTCTAATCAGGACCCCAGTTTATCTGCTTTCTCCCTAAATGGAAATGTTCAGAACTTAGGTTTCCTATATCTAGGGTCACTGCACTTAAAAGCTACAAGTCACCCCTCTAGCAGACCTTTGCAATCCGGAAGGCAGGGTGCTTGGTTCTAAGTGAGATGTTCCCCTGCATGAGCAAGACACCCCTACACCCTACTAATTTCCATTCTCCCGGATTGTCAGTGAAGCAGCCGTGTACTACATTGAGGGGCATCGGGTAATTACGCACTGACCATTTCAAAGTTGGCTGCAATGAATCCTATCATGTTTGGTATCAAACATGTAGGAATCATACTACCACACCGCAAATGGTGTGGGAGTATTATTCCAAGCACTCAAAGGCTTGTTGAGTTTCTTTCAAGAAGATCATTGGGCTTCAAGTAGCCTCAACCTCAAGCACCTCCAGTGACTAAAGTCTTTGTCCACATCACATTGTGTGCACAGTGGCCTGCTTCTTTTGGTGAGCTGCTTGAGGTCCTCTCGCGACTCCAGTGTCCCCAACCTGTGGGTCTATTTAAGGGTCACACTTGTTTTTGTTTAGCTCCCCTGTTTGCTCAGGGCCTACCCTGACTTCCCTGCTTGTGGCGAGTCCCCTGGACCTTGCTGACCCTGAAGTTGCTCCTTCTTCACTGTCTCCATTGGTTGCATTTGCCAAGGATTGTTGGTGCTCCCGTCAGACACAGAACCCTCAGCACTCGACATCCATAATGGGGTAGCTCGTGCATGGCTCTTGGTCCTCCTCAGCATTGCCTGGTCCTGACAGCTGCAGAGTCATGGTCATCATCAAACATCCTGCAACACCTGATATAGGAGGGCATTTGTTTTCCAAGTCTCCTCGTCACTCCTGAGTGACATAGACTAAGTACTCTCTGCTTGCAGCTACCTTTCATCTAGAATCCGCCTGCGGATTCCGCCGGACACTTTCTCCTTTTGCAACAGCTGCATTTTTCTAAAATCCTCCATTGGGTTCGGGTTTCTGACACCACTTCACACGTATGCACCCGGCTTCCCTGGCGTACGTAACATGGGAACTAGGATATCCACGGGTGGGGTGGCTCTGCAACCTTCTGTCTTCCACAGTGTTTCTTCAGGGTCCACTGGGAAGGGTCCTTAATCTTTAAAAATCCAACCTTGACTTACAAGTAGACTTGTACGGAGCACGCAGTCGTGTTTCCACACTGCACACGCACTTCGTGGGGTCCCTATCTATTTACCTTCAGTGGTTCCATGGGTCCACAGCAGTTCTACATCCTCTCGATATTGTCTTGACTCGAGTCTGGGGTCTTTTACCACTTTCTTAGTATATGGTTTGGTGCCCCCCCTGGGGTCCACAGTGCATTCTGTGTTATTTACTGTGTTTCTTTGTTAAAGTATTGTGTGCATTGTGTTTATCTCCTTGTAGGAAGATATTTGAACGTACTAGAGAGCATCATATAACAAAAACAAATATTTATTAATACTTAGTGTGGTTCTTCTTCACTTAATCTATACTATAAGATTGCATGCTGGTGAAACAAGCTGCTTTACACTCCTTCTGGGCTAAGCCTGAAGGCTCCACAGCTACCACTTAGAGAGCTTTCTAAGGTTGTCTTAGACCTTCTAAATCACCATAAGGGATGTCTGGACTGGTGCAGGGTTCCCAATTACATAAATGGACATCATATACCAAGGAAGCTACTCACATGTCCTCTTTTAATCGTTTATTGTTGTATTTTGGGTGTTAAACTGGTATTACAACAGTGAAATATTGGTCCACAGAGATTTGCCATGCATAAAAGGACAAAATAATGAAGTAATACTATAAAAATGTGTCACATTATGCCACACAATGTAGCTACCGCTTAATTTGTTCCCCTCCTCCTGCATAATTCCAGTGGCCTTGTTTATATTTCACTTATTCTGGTTTTAAAGTATCCAATCTGTAGCAAACCCTTATCTGTTTTTCCCTTAAAATGTGTAAGCCTAGTATCATGCACTGAGTGTGACGCTCAGGGCGCAGCAAGGGTGCTAGTGGTCATTTTGCAAGCAAGTAAAATGTGTTCTCGAAGCGTTGCATAACTAGTAAAATAAAAATGCAATAATCATTTCTCAAAATGCGTCCCAGGACTCCGACCCCGGTGACACTGCACCTGCTGCTCCCTTGATAAACAAGTCCCTGGTGGTGGACGCTTTTCCTACTACTGTGCTCTGACGTCTTTTTATTGTGAAAACACTGGATAGTTGCAGTGAAAGAATGGTAAACCTGATTGAATTTCGCACCACTAAACTTACACGGAGCCCTGATGAAAAACATTTTGACTTCCCAGCGTCTGTCAGGTAAACTCACCTCACAAAAGAAATGTGTGAGGATGACTCTCCCGGGGACATCAAGGGGAGTTTCTCCTGGATAAACTCAATTCTTCTTACATCATTTTTCTGCTGAAATATTGTGTACAGGAAACAAAAACACGACCTTCGACTGCTGAGGGAATACAGTGACTGGCAACGCCCCAGGGCACAGACTGCGGACTCAGCAGTTTTCAAATAACAAATAAATAATTAGTGACGTGTGAGGAATGAGGAAGCTCGTGGCGACAAAGTACTACAGGTGCACCACAAAGTCTGTCAGTGCCAGGTAAACTCATATATATATATATATATACATATATATATATATATATATATATATATATATATATATATATATATATGTATATATATTGTCGCTCCAGGTTGTCCTACACATACACATACACATAAATAAAGATGCTGCTCGCGTGCTACTCAATGATGGACAACCTTGGAGCGAGAAGATATATATATATATATATATATATATATATATATATATATATATATATATATATATATATATATATATATATATATATATATATATATATATATATATACGAAGCAGCTTCAGGCAATCCTGAGGTGAGGTGAGGCTCTTCTGGCAGAATTCTTGTGCCATCTCTCAATTTACTGCGTGAACACAAGCAAGTATTAAAATGTGACCTATGACCCCTCAGACAATACAACAATCATTGGCAGAGTCCTAGAGCACAAAATACAATCGTGCAGGTAATCAGAACAGGAAAATGAAACTCTGCAACAGACAGGTGACGTAAGGTGTCTAGTGGCGGAAAAGAACTACAGGTGCACTGTGGCCCCTCCCACTCTTACCTGAGGTGTCATCATCAGAAGGATTGTCTTCTCCCTCCAATCACAGCTCTGCTTTCCCTTTTCTGTCATCATCGCTCTGGCATTCAGCCGGGGTTCCCCATGAAGCTAAAATGCATGTACCTTTTCCTAGAGAGACAGCTGCAGGTATAAAAGCCGGATCAATGGAGGAGCTGGGAGTACTTCAGTGGAGGACGGGAGCCGAGAGAGAGAGGCAGAGAAGAAGACCCAAAGACCAGAGGACACACAGGTGAGAGGCTGACTTCCTCGCAGAATTATAGAAAAAATGCATGTTTTCACAGGCAGCATCAGATGCACCGATGTTCAGAAGGGCGAGAGAAACTTGAGCATTCACAGGATTTTCAAAAGCACTAATGCACTGAAGGAAGAGAGAATTATCTGTGCAATAATAGGCTCCTCAGCAGCACAGATACTCTGACAAGAGAGAGAAAGCTGGGAGGTCACAGGATTTTCTGTAGTGCAGATGAAGAAAAAGAAAGCAGTAAAGCTGTGCATTCAGAGGATTCTCATAAACACATATGCATCGAAGGGATAGATAAATATGTGCATTGTCATGATTGTCATTCAGACAGGTGTACTGAAGGGAAGATGAAATGCATTCACTTGAATCTTAGAAGCACAGGAGTACCCAAGGGAGAGGAAAATGTATGCATTGATAGGAATCTCAGAAGCCCGTGATCTCAACGGAAAGAGAGATCTGTGCATCTACAGAATTATCAGATGCACATGTTTTATAAAGGGAGAGATACATTTGTGCATTCATATGATCTCAGGATCAGAGGTGCTCTGAAGGGAGTGATACATCTGTGCATTCGCAGGATTATCAGAAACGCAGTTACTTGTAAAGAATAGGGAGAGGAATCTTGTCATTCACATGACCCTTAGAAGCACATATGTACTGATGTGAGTGATGCATCCAGGGCCAGCTTCAGCACTGTTGGCGTCTTGTGCAACAATCATTTTTGGTGCCCCCACATCCCATGACCTCCTACTCGGATTCCCCCACTGTCGCTGGGCTAAAGTGCCCTGCATCTCTCCATAGACTCTCTCACATGCATTTAATTTGTTTTAAATCACTGGTAAAGGCTAACTTTACTAATTAGAATGTATATCTACCCAAACAAACCCTTTTCAGCAACATTAGGAAAAGATCATGAAAAAGACTGGGGAAAAAACATAATGTCTCAAACTATTTTAAGCAGTTTTCATGCAGCTCTTTGATGACAGTTCGTAACAGTCATTGTTCTATATTAGGGTTGTAGCTTATGAACTGCGGTGACAAAAGAATCTCTGTGGCAAAAGCAGTAATCCACTCAGATATCCACATAAAATACAGATCTGTGATCTGCACGGCAAGAGTTCTTTGCAGCACGCATATTAACCTTCTGCGCTAAATTATGGCAAATGAAAAATGCCACTAGAAACAATTCTAATCTCTTTCTCTAGCAGGAACATTATCACAAGAGTTATCTTGAGAGTTTTAATGCTGCCTGAAAACTGGACGCACAACAAACTCTGCAGCAGCCATTTTTAAATCATAAGGTATTGCTGTACACAGCACCCTCCCTCCTGAGGTCAGCGTCCCCTTTCCCAGGTGAACGCCCAGCGCAGCTGCACGAGTTGCACTGCCCTAAAGCCGGCCCTGGATATATCCCTGCATTCGCAGTCTTCTCAGAAACAAAGGGGTCCTTAAGGAATAGAGAAATCTGTGCATTCACAGGATTCTCAGAAGCTCTAGTGTACTGAAAGGAGCGATGAACCTGCACATTTGCGTTATTCTCAAAAGCAGTTTCACAGAAGAGATGGAGACATTGGTGGATTTATAGAATTCTTAGATGCACAGGTGTGCTGAATAGAGAAATTAAACCTGCGCATTCGCAGATTTTAAGATGCACAGGTGTACTGAAGGTTGAGTGACATTTTTGCATTCACATCAGTCTGAGACGCACAGCTGTAATGAGTGGAGCAATCATTGTGTGGATCCACAGGGTTCTGGGAAGCACATGTGTACTGAAGAGAGAGATAAATCTGTGCATTCAAATGATTCGTGAAGCACTGAAGCGATCGATAAATCTTACATTCCTGACTCTCAGAATCAGGCTTTTCTAAAGCGCAGGGGGCAGCAGACACAAGAGAAGAGAACAGAGGGGAAGCTGTAATGCAATGAGAATGGAAACTTTCAATACAGTAAAATGGAGAAACATTGGTAGCAGAGTGAACAGAATTATTATAATCAAATTATGCCAAAGGTAAGTATTCCAACCAGTTGTTTTGAGTGGCATTACAGAAGCACCTCTGATATTCTTGAAGGTCTCCATATATCCATTGGATTTAGAGTGTTAACCTGAGAATTTGATGGATGGAGTGTAGAACCAATTGAGCACCAGAATCTTGACATTTATTTAGGGCCCTGTCAGAACCTATGTTGCCAGGGATCCCATGAAGACAGTATATATCAGCCAGAAGTCTCCTTGCCATCATGCTGGCAGATGGGCGTTTCTGGATCAAGGAAAATGTAGCCATCTTGTAAAAGAGGTCTACAGTAGCCATGATCACTCAATTTGCACAAGAAGGTGGTAATTCCACAATTTAGTCAGTAGAAACAGTATGTCATGGATGAGGAAGAACGGATAAAGGCTGGAGAAACCCATAAAGCTTTATCGTGGACCGCCTTGAAATATGGCCAAATGAGAGGACTTTACATATCACTCTCATTCCTGTCAAACTATAGGCTGCCAAAAGCAATGTAAGACTAGCTCTAAAGTTGGTTTAAGTCACCAGTGACTGGCCACTTCAGTGTCGTAGCACATTCCCTGAACCTTGGTTTAAATGCCCTTAGTTGGCAATCCACAAGACCTATTGGAAAACATATAGATTCTGGTGGTAGGCCAAGGATTCTTGGCTCTGTAGAGCATCAAGATCTTCACAATAGATTTCAGCATGAGCATGTCCTACATGCTGCAAAAATATCTTGCCAGGCAAACAACCTTGCCATGGAGCAAAAGAATAGAAGTCTTTAAATCTTGAACCCCAATGGTTCATCTAGACAAGCCATCAGCAAGAATATTCTGTATGCTAGGGACGTGAGTGTTATAAAAAAATACTGTGAAAAGAAGTAGGCTCAGCAAGCTTGCTTGCTGTTTCCGATAGTACATACTCGGCAAAAATCAGAGATTGATGTCTGACCAGACCTCAAAGGTTTCTACTACCACAATTTATAGATGATGCCACAACATACAGGCATCCTTGAGTGCCAAGAGATCACTTTCAAGCATGAATACCTTTGCTCACATTCATTCAGGACAAGGGAAAAACAAAAAATTGGCGTTACCAAGTTGTCTGCCTCCTGGAGCTGAAGCAGAACTTCTCCTAGTACAAAATCCAAAGCATCAGTAACAACAATGTATTTTCTGGACAGATCTGGGTGTCTGAAATCAGAAGCTTGTATCAAAGCCTTCTTAAAACTGGCAAATGCCACATGGCTTTAGGAGTCTAAATAAAACCCTTAGTCAGATTCTTCTTTTTTAAGTTGCCAGATACATGGCTATTTATGCTGTCAAAGTTCTTAATGAACTGTATATAAAAATTAGACAACCCCAAGAAACTCTGGGTCTCCTTGACAGATTTAGGAAAAGACTATTCCAGGGTAGCAGAGATCCTAAGATGGTCTATATATAAACCACTCACAGTGAGGTAATATCCCAGATATTCGACTCTGTTCTCTCAACTTGCACTTCTCCACTTCACCAGGCAGATTTTTTTTCCCCTCAGACATCAAAAAATTGAACAAACATGGAGTAGATGCTCAAGTAGAGAAGTAGAGAAGATCAGGATGTCACAACTGATTCAAGACATTAGAGAATATACTGTTATAAAATTGTTTTAGACTCCTGGAGCACTGGTTTGGCCAAAAGGCATTACTAGACCTCACAATGTCCAAAGGGTAACTGAAAGGCCATCTTTCACTCACCATCCTTCTTTATCCAGAGCAGATGTAAGCTCCAGAGATCTAACTAAGTAAGGCATTTAGTACCTTGAATGGACTCAAGAATGTTTTAATGAGTGGAAATAGTTACCAGTACTTTACAATGACCTTATTCAGCCTTTGTCAATACACAGTGTTAGCTCCTTGGAGTTTTGGGGGTCTAAGAAGAGAAGCAACCCTGGGGGATTAGTAGATTGAACAATAAGGCCATTAGGAAGAGTTTGCCCAAGTATTCCCTCATATCCTGTTTGTCATGCAGATTAAGAGAATAAATCATTCCATATGCATTGAGCAGAGGCCAAGACCCTGCCCACCCCAGACTTTCCTGGGCCGGTCATTCGGCCAGATAAGGCCTTTGCGGACCCAGCTCCTGAGCCCGATGCTCCCACCTCTTCTCTAGCTCTCAGTCCCACCCTCTCTTGTGCTTCTGTGCCTTCCCCCACTTGCTTTTCACTTTTCACTCTTTTTGCCTTTCAAACTATGCTCTTTTCACCTTTGGGATGTTTTCACTCTTTTTCACTTGTGCCCCTTTGCTCTTTTTGTCCTTAGCTGTTTTGGGCTTTTCACTCCTTGCTCTTCTGCTTCTATTTTTACTTTTTTTGCCACTCACTCATTTCTCTTTTCACTTTTTTCACTGTTTTACCTGTTTGCCCTTTTGGGCTCAATCACTTGTTTCCCTTTTGCCTAGTACTTCTTTGCCTATTTGTTTCTTCATTTTTAGCTCTTTGCCATCTTGTGGGGCCTACTTGCCACACTCTGTTTCCTGTCTCCAACCCGTGCCCCGCCTCCTGCAGCTGTTTACCTGCGTCTTCCAGTGCCTCTGCTTCTTTTCGTGCTCTCGCTAATCCCCGCCCACCACCCTTGCACTTCTCCCCCCTCCCAAGACCCAATTTATATAGAGACTGCTTTTAACCAGGTGCAGTAGCCCTGCCCATCTTGGACTTACCTGTTCCAGTCCACCGAGCGGACAAGACCCTCGCACACTCGACTCCTGAGGCTTGCACATCTTCCCCACTCTTACTCCCGCTTTCTCTCATACTGGCTTTGAGCTGTAATTCTCTTCCCTTTTTGTCTTTTTGTTTTTTGCGTTTTGCTCTTCACTGTTTTTGCATTTCACCCCATGTTTTTTTCGCCTTTGGGACTTTTTCACTCGTGCCCTTTTGCCCATGTCTCTTTTTGGTCTTATCACTCTTTGTTTGAAATGGCTGCACTCCAGTTTAAGTATTTTTTGGAACCAAAGACAAAACAACTCTTTGTCATTTGACTGCTCTCTCCCGTAGCAGCAAGACAATGTATAAGCCCAGTGTTGTAATCTGCTGCCTACAGCTGCTGCTTTGAGTCACTTCACCTTGATGGCAGTAGTCAGTGATATCTGTACTGGAACAAGAGTGATAGGGAGTCAGTATATATCTGCCTATGGTCACTAAGAAGCAACTAACTATCTTTGGTCTGGTTATATTTTAACTTAGATGTACCTTTCTTGCTGCTGGCTTAAATTAGTATGACTCTAAGAGGTAATCTGATAACCAGTTGGTAGTGCACAAGTTTTATGATCAGAATGATACCCCTCTTATGATATTACAAGAGGGCTTCCATGATTGTCTTTTCTATTGCACTCAAGCTAGGATGATCTGTACCATGAGCTATTATAGAAAACATACCTCGAAACATATTCTGTTCTACATATACTATTGAGCCACAACAAATAAAAAAGTTTCATTCTAAAAATCCATAAATTATATGGCTGTTCAAAATAGTTTTTGAGAATATGGACACTAAATATGCCCTTTTTGCCCATAGAAATGGAGTCGAAGACGATGACGCTGGCCATGGTAGCCATGACTGTTCTAACTGCAGAGGCTTTCCCCAGGATGATAGCCTCGAAGATGTGCCACATCTCCCAGTATAAGACGCTCATACCATCCGACCTTATAGCCATCCAGAAATTGCGTGACAAATACGTAAGTTAAAGTGGGGTGGTTCAGAACAGAGATCAGGAGTATGTGAAAGGCATGCACTTCCTTCTCAGATCTTAGTTCCTGAAGTGCTATGACTGCACACCGTAGAAAGAAACTGAGAGAGGACCCACAAGATGACTTCATTATCAAGGATACATTTAGTTGATGGTTTTTGTGTTTCTATCAATGACTTACCAGTTCTGTGGAGAACATTGTAGGCCACATTAGAAGTTGGTCACTAAAACAGTTCTGTTGGAGCAACCTTAGAGATCTGTGGAGGACTATCAAGGTGGGAAGATCCCACATGACTGAAAAAACCTACTGAGTTTTGAATTATTCTTTACATATAATGATGCATTAAATGCTTGAAACAATGACTTGGGGAGAAGATGTCCTATGAGCTTTGGAGGCCAACATGTAAGAGATACCATACATGTGAGCATGAAGTGAAGAGCTGATGGTAGAGGCAGTTATACATTCCTACCAGATGTCTGAAACTGTTCCTCGTTACTACAAACATTTCTTACGATGCATCTCTACTTTGTCATAGGAGGAGACAATGCTGCCAATTATCCAGAAATGCTCTAAGAAGCTCTTAAATCTGAGACCAACTGTGTTCCATTTCATGGTAAGAGATTCCACAGGGGCATGAAACCAGGGCTCACCGTGCATCCACACATCTCGCTATGAATCTCTGCTCCTTGTCCCATTAGCCTATCCCATCATCCTGTTACCACTCTCCTTAGCACTCAGATTGTTCTGCATTTTGAGAGAACCCTGCCCCTGAACGCCCCATGTCACTATAGAATGATGCTCTTGGGTATTGTTGCTGTGTTAGTAAGATCTTTTGTTCTCAGTCGGCAGAGCACTAACCGGCAGACAAGTAAAGCACCTCTTACTGAAGAGGTTCATCCAGCTTATCCGCCATGGGTCACACATGATCACAGCTGTTTTCTTCTCTTCTTAAGGTCCATGACAGGCTCATTATTGTTGAAAAGAAGATGACACTGGCAATTCATATCTTGAGGAACATCAGCAATCCTGGGCTGTCCACCTATGCATCCAAACCTTTGGATCTGCTGGTCTCCATCCGAGAGAACCTGAGGCACTGCGTAAGTACTGGTCAAAGACTGACCATAGATTCTGTAACTGATAAATCTAGACCCGGTCTATATTCTGCACTTGGGACCTCTTCACTTATTAACCCCAGACTCTGTACACATACTTGACTTATTAACACCTCTAGGAGATTGGTCCCCATGTCTTCCCAGCCCTGAGCATTTCTTTCTTGAAAGTAATTGGATTTTTGCAGTTAGTTCCATTGTAATGAACATACAACACATCAGTATTAAGAACCAGTCAGGGAATTAATCATGCTGATAACGTTCTACCACTATATGGCATTTTAGGGCCTTTGTACAAAAATGGCACATTATTATCCATGAAGATACTCATGTTTCTTTCTCAAATCATCTTTCAGGTAAATTCTAGGACCCATAGGAACCACCAATCACAGCACCTGGACCAGTGGTTGAAGGAGTTCAACAAGGATAAAGAGATGGTAACCATGGGGCAATGTAATGCTGCAAAGGAGCTGAGTGGGCAGTTGGGAGGACAGGAGTGGGCAGAGGGAGCCTTACAAAGTTTGTAACTTAAGCCCTTCTGTCCTTTCTAGGAATCGCAAGAGTGTCTTGAGGAGATTGTGATCTTCAATCTCTTTCGCTTGCTGAATGAGGACGTCAAGTGTGCGGCGTACATGGAGGTGTGCAACAAGCTGGTTCAGCATTTATCTCCACTCCAAGGGATTACTACTGCCAATTAGCTGCAATAATGCTATAACAATCAATTATTTGATCATCTTGAAGATACAACGCATTGTGCCTCATCCTCCCTTCCTCCTAATGCAGGACGAGCACATCCAACCATCAGCTGCGATTATAGAGGACACCAGTAGCAAATTACTTTTGAACTGAAGTTTTAGAAAAATTGGAAACATAAATCTAGCAGAATTGTGCATTCTTGTTGAAGGAATGTCATGCATTACTTAGGTCATTTTCCTACACTTGAACTCATGGTGCTGTATACATTTGCTGCATTGGTAGACAGTCGTATGTGCCTGAAACAGATTTGAGTCACTCACATTCCTAATGCAACTCGAACCCTCTCACAGGTGCCCAGTTTAGGACCCCTGTGGAGTATGTTGCCACTATGTGGCTTTTACAGTTATCACACCAAGGCACAGTCAAGCATGATACAGTGTTTGTGTGTTAGGGTGAAATTCTGACTCTGTGCATTTCACCTCAGAATCTGATTGTGGATTCATCTCAGAGTGATAGTCCAACAACAGCACTTTGTCTCAAATGTGTATTATTTAATATTTGCAGACAGAACAGAAGCTAACGTTGTATGTTATTTATACTAAATGTCTATTTTTATAAGTATATGTTAATATTTATTTAATATATATTTATTTAAATAAAATGTTTTCCTTTTAAAATAAAGCCACTGATGTGACTTGAGTTTACTTACATTACCTCCGTGTTGCTCTTGGTCATTCCTCTCCTTTTTAGGTCTCGCCTGAGGCAGAGAATACACCGTTGCTTGCAGGAGCTTTTGTTACTTAAAAAAAACTAAAATGGGCATAAAGCCCGCCCCTTACTTAAAATTGCCTGGCTTCATTGTCACTCTCATTTCCTTGCTTCTTGCATAGGTAAGACCTATTAGCTGTGCCAATGTTTGTTCTATGAAGTGATCCACCTTCAGCCATAGAGCACATATGGAGCACAGTAATATATTACTTACAATACATACGATAATGCAATCAATCCCTGAAAACAGATTTTCTTGTGGAATACGCATCTTCTTCCACATTTTGGATTATATACAAAAAAACACTTACAATAAAACAACAGACAACATTTATTAAACATTCTAGAAACCGCGTTCTCAATGTTCAAGTATGGATTCGCAGATCATGCACATAATCTTGTGCTGGTTTGTATTTGTATGGGAAATTGACAGCGTTTGCCCACTTAGGGTAATTGAGGTTGGGGCACTGAGCTAAAAAGAAAGGAGAAACGATTCTAAAACTCCATATATCACATTTGTACAGATGTGAAACCTAATTTGACACGAAGACAGATATTTATTTATAAATACATAAAGCCATGACATTGTTGGTCGCCTAATATGTTGCAAAATTGGTTTGTAATATTGCAAGAAAAGACTTCATCCTATGTAGATAAAGATGCAATTTGTGAAAATCCAACCCTTTGGTTTTCACAGTTCTTAATGCGTCATTATACAGAATAAGTATTGGATTCTCAAATGATTACAATAGAAAATGCTTAGCAAGGAATTGAAGCGGGTAAGCCTCGAACTTGAGTGCACTGCAATTGCCTAAATGGCGTATTTCAAGAATCCACAAATGTAATCAAAATTCAGTCCTTTTATTAGGAATGTATTCAACTCGTTCCTCAGTTGTACTGGTTACAAGGTAAACGATGAAAAGTATAAATGCTTCTACACGGCAGCTGTGTATCAACCTCTTGCTGTCGGATGCCCATACTTTTAAACAAATCTTTCAGTGAAACTTCTTATTTCCAATGCATTTCGAGCTTTTACTGTAGCCCTTCTTCAGGGGATCACTATAAGTTTAAACAAACATAGCCGTTAAAGTTTAACATGGACCAACCATATATTTCACATAACATAGCTGTTTTCAAAGAGTCTTTATCTGATTAACATTTTCCCGCTATGCGCCATGCTATGGCGCTACGAATTTACACATGAAACAAAACAATAAGAAGATTCACTGAAAGATATGTTTAAAAGTATGGGCATACGACAGCAGAACGAGTTGGATACATTCCTAATAAAAGGACTGAATTTTGATTACATTTGTGGATTCTTGAAATACGCCATTTAGGCAATTGCAGTGCACTCAAGTTCAAGGCTTACCCGCTTCAATTCCTTGCTAAGTATTTAAACACGTGGTCCCAGGACAGACCGTATTGAGATGCACACCAAACAATTTTGAACGTTGATAAATGAGTAAATATCGACATCTGCCACCAGGAGTGCGCTTGCATCTTTCATGTTGTTACAATAGAAAATGCACATCAAATATCCTTAAAGAGCTTTGGTACTTTCTGAGGATTATACATGCCAAACTTTTTTGCTCGTGGCTGAAGAGATTTCATTATGAAAGCAAGGCTTCCTGGAGGTGCAACCATGAGACCCGTGAGTTCTCATTGCGTTCCTTAAACTGGCTTAAAAACCGATCCAGGCTTCTTTAAACATCAGTATTGGGTTGTAGGTGATTATCAAAGTTTTCATTAGGACATGAAAAGATTTCTAGTTTCCTCTTATTTGGATTAAGTGTGTATATTTGTTTCTCTTCTTTCATAGGTTCTAGAGTCCCGGTTGGGTTGTTCCCCCTCCAGAAAATCCCTTAGCAAACTTCTATTATTAATATGTGTGTGCTGTTTTTTTACACCCTAAATTCTCGCAGAGTCTGCGCCCTCTTGCACCATCATGCTTCAACGGTTCAAGGCTTCCAGCTCTGTTGTGTTTGGAAGACCGTGTGCCACACTTGAATGTGCGGATGTGCCAGACAGGCCTGTACGAACTTGCTATGAGGTAGAGTGGGCGTGCTGGCTGTTCCCATCCCATCACTGCACACTCTATTATTGTATCAATGTATCACTTTCCTTAGCTGAGCTAGGGTATCAAGCAGGCGATTTCAAAGTAACTCCAGTGCAGAATGAGAATATCAACATCCTATCAGTTAACTAATTTCCTTTGACCTTTTGTTACATAGGAGTATAGTAGGATTGAGCAATGTTTGTTTATTCTGGAATGCTGGGAAGTGTGGAATGTATTTATGTTATTGCCTGTGGCATGAAACCAACATTGAACCCGCTAAGATTAACATAATAAAGAATAGCGATTCTCCAATTGTAATGTACAGAGAATCAGGATTTCATTAAAGACACGGAGGCTAACATTATGCATTAAACCTTTTAATTAATGTACAGATTTAAGGCATCCATTCAATAAACAATAATTAAGTGCAAATGATTAAACAATGAAGATCAGAAAGAACCAAAGACAACAAATTATTTATCAAAAATACAAAATAAGCATTTCTTAGATTCTAAACAATTGAGAAAATTGTGATAATCATACATTTGCATTCATGTCCATCATGCAAACTCCCATGCACACTAAATACAAATTAAAAACATTGTTAGAATGATGACATTTTGCTCAACAATGGTGAATTAACACAATATATGAAAAGCAGGTTTCCATATGTTGGAAGCCCTTCAACACCAAATTTGCCATGTGTTTTACTGGTCTAAAGTAATGCTTTGCAAATGTTCCAGCATTTGAACAATCCACAGCCTTCATAATCTCTACTAATCTTCCACCTGTGAGATAGGCCTTACTAGTCATTGCACCCCTTATGGAATGAGCTTTCAACTGCTGAATGTCAATACCTGCTTGCTCCATTGCCCTTTCAACATTACTCACTGCTCCATATGGTTTTACGCATGAAATTAATAGTTGTTGTTCACCATCTCTCCTGTTTTCCTTCAGTCTGTTTTCATATTCCTGTAAACATTCTATAACACATAGTTTTTACCATTCTGTTAATCTTGGATAAAAAATTGAAGTGGATATTGTGTTCATTCTCTTCCATATTTAAAAATATACTCCATCTGGTCCATAAAGACAATTACTTACCTCAAAAGCCTTTACATATGAAGGCCCACTACAAAATATCAGGCAAAGCAAGGAGGTAAACTTCATTGTTAATCTCTTCATATCCAAATATCTATTTAAAGCAATGACTCAAATAAAGCCAACATTAAATGCACATGACGTAAAACGTCATACCTTGCCCTAGGTGGCTTTGTAAGCCTCATACTCTTCAACACTCTACACACCAAAGCATTCCTTCCAATTGTCTTTCCATCTTAATAACCATGTCCAACTGAAAAATCAATCTATAACAAATCATTGTTCTGTAACCTAATCATCTCTCAAAATCCTCTACCAAAAGGTTCACTACCTCCACTACAGAAGCCTCAACAGGATCCAAACACCTCTCTAAGCACCAACTACACCACACTCTCCAATCTCCTTTGTATTTCTTACTTGTTCCACATGTCCAAAATCTCTCGGGCAATTCAACAGCCCTGCTAGAAAGTCCCTTGGATCACTCAGATATCCTGACACCTTCCAAACAAGAATGTTTAATAACTTGTCCTGAAACAAAGGATGTTCTTCCCCTTCTCCATTCATTAACAGGACTTTTGACGCCAGACTCAAAAAAGGAATTATACAAGCCAACTCAATTACAGATGGAAACCATACTTGAGCCACCCAAAATGGTGTCACTAACACTATCTGACACCTCTCCATTGTCGCTTTCAACGGAACCCTCCGAATCATTGCAAAAGGTGGAAAAGCATAAGCTCTTATCCCCTTCCATATCTGCTGAAATGCATCCACTGCCCAAGCACTTGGGTCTGGCATACAAATGAAATACCACTCTATTTGGAAAGTCAGTCTGCTCTTAAAAATATCTACTTCCAGCAGACCCACTCCTTGTCCAATTTCCTGAAATCCCAAGGATTCAGATTCCAATTTCTGTAATATCTGATGTTCCTTGAAATCCAATCTGCTACTGAATTCCTTCTCTTGTTAAATACTCTGCTTTCACCACAATGATGTGCTCCATGCAAAATACCAGAATTCCTTTGCTAAATCAGGCAGTTGACAGGATGTGTTCCATCGTAACCGATTGATATATGCCACAGCTGTAATATTGCCTTTTTTAATCAACACTGTCTGGCCTTTCAAAACCTCTCTGGAACTCCTTTAAGCATTTAGTTCTACTGTTAGCTCCAAACACATCATGACTCATCCTTTCTTTCCCTGACCATATACCACCTGTTTGTCTCTGTCCCAAATGTGCTCCCCATCCCCTCAGACTGGCATCCGTCTTTAGCACAAAATCCAGAGCACAACCAAAATTTGCTCATCCATTCCAGGCTTCTAAATTTTGTAACCACCAGTTCAATTCCTCTCGTCCCTCAGGATTCAGAGATACTCAGTCTCCGTAGCAGAAACCTTTCCTTAAAGTCTCTTTTTTTATTCTCTGCAATGCACAATAATGTAAAGGCCAAGAAATATTACTTAAATTGAAAATGACAACAAACCTACCATTCAAGCTAAGTCCCTCAAAGAAAGAAACTCTTTCTTCAACACATATAATCTCCTTCCTTATTATTCCTACTTTCCTCTCTGGAAGTTGAAGCATCATCTTTACTGTATCTAACCCGAAACCTAAATATTCCAACATTTGAGCTGGGATAAAGTTTAATTTCTCTGTTTATTAGAAAACCCTACTTCTCCTGCAAATTCTTCACCATATTCAACTCTTTCCCTTACTTATCTATGCCCTGAGACATAATCCAAATGTCATCCAAATACACTATTAGTCTTATGCCCCGCTCTCAGAAAAGCCATAACTACACTCATCACCTTCGTAAAGCACAATGGGGCAGGTGATAAACCAAAAGGAAGGCCCTGAAACTGATGTAACCTTTTCTTCCACTTGAACTGCAGAAACTTCTGACTGTTCTTCTCCATCAGAATAGAATAGTGAAGTAAGCATCGTTCAGATCCAACTTCACTTACCAATCATCCTTTAATACCATATCTCTCAAGCAACGGACCCCCTCCATCCTGGAATGTCTGTAAATCGAGTACCTTTTCACCTCTCTTAGATTTATAACTGGTCTCCATCCTTTGCCTTTTTTTCTACCAAAAACAGTGGGCTTATAAACCCTTCACCTATCTGTTTTATTGCTCCCTTCTGTATCATAGCGGCCACCTCTGAACCTACAACCAACTCTTTTTCTTTTATCAATCACAATTCCCTTTGTTCCTTCACATATTGTGGAAACTCCACATACCCTATCTCAAAACCTTAAATTGTCTTTCTGACGCATGGATCTTTGGTAATTTCTTTCCACTCTTTCACATGACTCCTTAACTGACTTTCTACGCTTTCTTGGATAAAACCAGAAACAGTCCCTGTACTCACCTTGAGATCCTTGGTAACTACTCTTGAACTTCTACCTATTCCTGGACATCCAGTAGAAACTTGATGCCGGCTGAAAACCTCTACTGTATCCTCTATATTGGCTGTTATAATGGGACCATTGCATTCCCTGGCCAATTGAAGGTCCCCGTCTACTGGCCCTACCAAAAATTATGTTCCAGAAGTCTTCCTTATATTAACCTAAGCTTTATCTAATGCAGTGAACTTCGCTACATACTTCCCTAGACTTTTAACTAGTCCTTCACCAAACAATAAAACTTTGTCATCTTCGCTAGGTTCATTTTCAGCCATGTCACCCAACTTTGGGCTTATCTTCATTAAAATCGCTTTTCTCCTTTCAGCCATCATGCTGGTAATTACATTACCTAGAAGGATAATTGCCCTTTAGCTCCATCCTCTATGTAAGTGTAAATCCACGTCTGTTTCATTAACATGCACCTCTTCTGCCAAATCAAAAACCCTTGCTAATGGACCCAGGATGTGCAATACCTTCTCTTGGCACTGTTTCAGAGAGTGCTCTAGACCTTTCCGTGGGTCTCTGCCCAGCCTTAATAAAAAACTGATCATCTCAGGATCTGGATTAGGTGTAACACATACATTCTCCTCTATTACTAGCCTTGGGCACTCTGCTTTAACACCCTTTACAGCTCCTTATCCAATGGCTTTCTCAACCATTCCTTTATGAAATTGCCTACGTGCTCGATTGTCCACTATCCACCACTTTGTGGGTGTCTAATCTTGAAGGAGAGAACATTTCTTCTCCCAAGGGATTCTTTACACTTCTTTAGAGCTTGCACCCACCTTTTCCTCAAACTCTTAATCAAACTCATCATCTTCTGTTTGGTCTAAAACATACTCATCCAAATCCCTGTTCTCATTATTTAATGATATCATTTCTAAGTTATTAAACTCCTCATCTTGTGTGTCACTCAAGACACGTACTCTCTGGGTGCCAATAAGGACACCCTTTCTTTTTGTGCTGCTAGGATCACCTTTCTTTTTTATGGAATCAAATCCATCTTTTCCTTATTTTTTCATACTTATTTCATCTGTATGCTTAGTCTTCTTTAACCTTTTTCCACTTTTCTCCCTCTTATCCTCTTCCTCTGATAATGATTTAACTCCTCGCATGACTTCCTGTCCTTTCTCTTGTTCTCAGAAAGCTTGCTGTCCAAAGTCTTCTTGAACTGCACTCTCATCTCCTGCTCAATTAACGTTTTAATGATCTCTTCATTAACTCTTTCTGCCGAAATCTCCACACTACTACCCTGCTCAGCATCCATATTTCATACACTCTATTGTACCAAAAACTCTCAAAAAATATCAATTCCTTACTCGAATATTCTAAAACTTCTCAGTATTCCACAACCAAAATCACCTTCCTTGAAAAATGCCTTCTCAGTCTCACGACTCGTTAATGAATAGACTTTGAAACCCGTAGAGGTTTTTTGATAATGTGGAGCCCTATTTTCTTTCTATGGTCATATCTTTGGCACAAAGCAAGATGGCTGTCATAACCACATGAAATCACGACGATCCAATCCTGTTACTTTTCCTCCTTGCACAGTGTGCGTGTTAACCTTACACTCAGGCCCGGTTCTAGAGGGTGGGCCGGGTGGGCCAGGCCCACCCAAACATGAGCCTGGCCCACCCAAAGAGGAGCCTTGGCCCTGGCAGTGAGGACTTGAAGGCAGGTGTGCAACGCACAGGTCGTGTCTGTCAGCCCGGGCCGAGACAGATTCCCGGGCTCGCACACAGAGACAGTATTAGATATTATCATAGCCCCCCACCCGAGTACTTAACAGGTCTTTAAAGACCATTAACATGTTAATGAGGCTTTGTTTATTTTTTCACCCCTTTATTTCTGTATGGTGAAAGGTGACAAATCCTTTCTTTGACAATGGTAACCTTTGGTAACCTATGCCTACTGTCCTGCTGGGGTGATATTTCTTTTACTATGCAGCGCAGGAGAAAAGAAGTTTGTTTATTCCTAGTCACCTTTCCTAACCCCTGCAGTGGCTTATCACATCAGGCTGTGACACAAAGTTTGACTAATATAGTAGGTAAGAGAATGTTTTACTATTTTTTTTTTCTTTTTAAAATCTGCACAAGCGCAGCAGGACACATACTTCGTGTGTGCTTCATTTAAACAGTTTTAATCAATATTGTGGCCAATGCAGGACAAAAAGAAAACGATACAAAATGCCCAGATAACGCTGGCGATTAATGATCCTGCTGGAGAGCAATCATTTGTTTGTTAGTAGTTTTTAAATGCAGATGAACTGTATTTTATGTGGAAGCTCAGTGGGTTACTGCCTTTGTCACAGACATCCTTGTGTTACTTGCAGTTCAGAAGGTACAATCCTAACATAGGACAGTGGCCAATGAACTGTCACCAAGGAGCTGCCTACAAACATGAATGGTATAGTTAAAACTTCGCTTTTTTTGTTTTGTGATATAGTTAGAACTTACTCAGTCTTTCATTATTCTAATGTTGCTAAAATGAGTATGTTTGGGCAGATGTACATTTTTATCAGTAAAGCTGACCCCCATGGAATACTCTTTAAATCCTAAGGTTGTGTTTCCCCATATCAAACCCTTTTAAACTATACTGCCCACCAGTATGGATGACGTGATTCATACACCTTGTAATCCTCATTTGCTTAAGTAACATTCCCTATAGGCTGATTTACATACTTGTATGATTCATTGTCTCTGTATAATGTGTGTGTGATGTAAAGTACTGAGACACACTACACTGATATGAGTAGCGCTATACAACAAATGAAATGCATATGAGAGAGGGGCTACGTAAAGATGAGGGGCACTGTTGGAGGGTGGCAGTGAGGGAATCCGAGGAGGAGGTAGTGGGAGGGGCTATGGAGCGATGAGGGGCACTGGTAGAGGATGACAGTGAGGGAATCTGAGGAAGAGGTCATGGGGTGGGGGAGCTAGGGAGAGATGAAGGGCACTGGTGGGGGTGGTAGCGAGGGAGTCAGACGAGGAGGTCATGAGGGTGAGGGGCTACAGAGATAAGGGGTACTGGTCTTCGAGGAGGAGGTCATGAAGGGGAGGGGCTATGGGGGATATGAGGGGCACTTGTGGTGCGAGGAAATCCGAGGAGGAGGTCAATAGGGGCGGTAATGGAGGGATGAGGGGCACTGTAGGAAGGTAGTAGTAAAGGTATTTATGGAAAAAGAGATTAATGGTGCGGTGCCAAAAAAGACTTTCACATCAGTCATGGCCTTTCGGTTTTTGTTTATTTAATTAGCAGTCGGGTCATAAGGGCTACTGTGGAACATACTTTAAAGTGTGTGCTAATTATATTTACTGCTATATTCAATGTTTTAAGTTTGAAGGTGATTTTACTAATGTTTTTACGGGCAAAATGAAAGTGGAGCCCAATGGTGCCTGATATGGGGCTGGGGCCCAAGGTCTGTGTAGTGTTCTGTAGTATCCTGCATATTATACTGTAAGGTGTTTTACCAGCCCTGCTCTGCCAGTGCATGTGCTCTGACTCAGGATACTACATGTTCCTTCCTGCTAGGTTACATTAGAATTGTTATGGTTCTTTCTTGTTTAACATTCCATGTCTGGGAGTTGAACAGTAGGAGCCTGTATCTTAATGCTTGTGGTTGTCTAAGCTGTTCTTCTGCAATAAATCTACCTTCTTCAATCAACCCCTTGTTGTGGATTACTACAGTCAGCTGTGAGATAAGGTGCACTGGAGAGGAATAGTGGATATTCAAGACTGTAAGGGAGTATGTTGCAGAGTCTGGGGTCAGGTGGAGGTAGTAATGAAGAGGGATTCTCCCTGAAGGCTCGCACAGGGGGAGCCCGAGAAGTGTCACTTGCCTGATCCTCCCACCTCAGAAACCTCCTCTTCCCATCAAAGGAACATTACATGGAAAAAACACTTTTTGAGAGTGATGACATTTAGGAAGAGATTTGGAAAAGAGTGCGTTTTGCTGGGCCTTGCAAGACTAAGGAGAGATAAAGGAGGGCCGCGAAGTAGGCCTGCCCAGAAATATATGCGACAAATCGAGCCCCAGTGGCCCACCAAAATGCACCCTTGGCCCACCCAAATAAAAATTCCTGGAGCAGGGCCTGCTTAAACTCGACTGTTCCGTTATTGTGACCACGCACTGCCCTCTCGCGCTATGCTCAACTGTTCTCTTCAAAAGGACAAACCGGCACGTGCTCACACTCGCACTGCACTTCCAATGGCACGTGTGCGTCTCCTGCACCAACGGACAAACGGAGAGCAGGCCACCCACACAACACAGAAAAACACTCTCTCATCTCCCAAGGTGAACATTTTCCTGTTACAAAATAAAGCAATACTCTTTTGATCATATTAACCTAATTTTTCCCTTCACTAAATATAACTTTTAATTAAACTCCCTTCTACAAATAATGATTTAATCCTACAATGCTCATGCTTCTGTTAATTAAAAGCCCTCATACTAATTAAAACTTTTTCGAAGATTTTATCATATCTCTACATGCTGTTAAACGTTGCCTAAAGCAAAATAAAAGAATACTTATCTCCACAGGAACAGCATTTAAAAGAGAGGAGTGTTCTGTGAAGGGACTATTTAAAGAGTAATGTGTTCTGGTTCTAGATTGTTTGGATTGTTGTGCAAGTTCTTTAAAAGTGCTCCAGGAGTGTAAATTAAAAGGTTTTATGCATAATGGTATCCTCCAGTCTTGAAATGAAATTGGATCCTCCCACAGTATTCAATTAGCAATTCACACTATTTTCAAGAATCTATTGTTCTGATAGTGAGAAAATACATCACAAATCCATGCTGATTTAATTTAAAAATTATTTTAGTATTAAAAATCAATTTTCATTATAGTTTTTGAGTCACTACATACCAATATAAATCATGTTAATGTTTCACTGAAATCACCTTCCTGTTATCTTTACTCCAAACTACAACATTCTAGTCAGCAATAGCTCCTTGAAATGCAATGTCTCCATATTACAGTTTTAAAACCAACACTTTTTTCTTATTTAAGTCCGCTCATGATAAGGCATTACTCCATCATACATGAGCACATATTTCTCACCTTTTGCAATAGATTTTGGACAGAACAATAGCTTAAACCAGCATAGAGAATGAAAATCAGTTTCCTTTTCCCGCATCTATAACAATCACCACCAGTAGGAGTTCGAGAATGTATCTGTGTGTGATGATGACACCTTCGGTTCTTGTACGATCCTATCACGAGATGAGGCAAATTGCTTTTCCATCAATTCATTCCTTCTTCTCAAACTCACATCCATCCATCACGGAGCTCACATCCATCCGTAAGCGATGCCAGGCTAGTCACCACCAGCATTTCAAGGTCCCACGAGGAACTCTTAGAATGTCAGCAAGTGCTGCTAGGCAACAGACTCCACACTTCTTCCCCCATATAATTACAAAGGAAGAATAACAACTGCATAATAAGAGTACAAAGAAAAATAAGAATTCCCAAACGTTACCCCAAAATACCTATATGATACTTGTGAAGCGTTATAATATGATAGCATCAATAACACATAATCCCAAACAGTTACACAATTTTACACGTAAGTACCTCTGAGACATTATAAGAGCTTAGTTCGCAAATATATTGAGTAATGTGTGGGCAATGTGATACTTGTGCCACATTTATTTTTTCCTGTTGGTACCACTTGTGAAGTGGCTGCAAGTATATTTTTTCTATTGATGACTCTCCCACACAATCCACATTCCTGTTTTCCATGTCTCCATCAGCCCCACACTGACGTCCCACTCTCCCACCATTCCCACTAATTCCACAATCAGCTTCCAACCAATCAAAATGTATTTCACAGAATTGAATGATCTTTCCACATCTGTACAAAGACATATGACTGGCATGCCATACTTTGACATCACTCAATAGGGCTGCATTGCAAATCATTTTCTTTACAGTGAAAGGTGATGAAATTCTATCATCTCCCTTTGGAATCATCTCACTTTTTTCTCTCTTTCAGAATCACCAACTCGAAGTTCCACTCTCCTCACATCATGCAACTTGTCGTATCTAGTTTTGTACACAGACTGCACATATAATTTTCTACTTAATATATTCTGGAGACCAAACCACCACTCTGATCTCGGATATCCACCCCATACTATGCTTATTTAAAGGGGTCTTTTCCCTCATCTGCACAAATTGACTGTGACCAGTGCTTTTAAACAGCGTTTTTTCCGCATGTCCATAATATCTTCTTGATTTCCTTGTCCTAAATTCAATCCAGTGCTTTTTGCCAATTCAGTGATTCCTTAGATGACCCTATTGAAGCGCTCCATGCTACCATTGCCTTTGGGATGATAAATGGACGTGCCCTGTGTTTGATGCGATTTCTGTTTATGAACTGATTGGACACATCTGCTATGAACTGTCTACCATTATAGCTCCCAATTGTTACAGGAACCCCTTTCTGTTGCAAAACGTCATCCACTCAATCTGCTCTATGCACATTTTGACTTCTGGCCACCTTAAAAAGTGATCAACCATCACTAATACAAACTTCACATCACATTCATCATCCTGACCTAGCCCAATCACATTGATTTCAAACCTTTCCCAAAGCATATTTGGTAATTCACTAGGGTGCAAAGTCAGAATAAGGGGGACTTGATTCTTATCAGTATTCAAATATTCCACATACTTACATACAACTCTCTCTACTTCCTTGTCTAACTCTGGCTACCAATGCAATTCTTTAGCTGTGTACGTGATTTGTACTATTCTCAAATGGCCTTCGTGACACAAGTTCACCACCTTACTACACAATTATATAGGATGAAAAGGACTCCCCTTCCTCATCAACAATCCATTCTCCAAAGACAATTCATTTCTTACCTCACAAAATGAATAAAAATGTTCTTATCCGGCTATCCTGCCATTGCATTCGCAACTACCTGGCCCAACACAATAACCTCAGCAAATTCTGTTTCCCGGTTTTATTTACTTATACCTTGCAAATCTCCACCCCCCCCAGGACAGCAACACAACACTCCTCCCATTCACAACTTAGATGTACCTTGATGGTAGGGTGGCATCTTACTCAAAAAGTGTGCCACACGATTATTAGCACCAGATACATTTTGAACATCATAGGTATATTCCAAAAGCTATAAAGACAGTCGGACAATCCAGGGTGAAGCATTTATTAAACCTTGAGTAGTAAGGACCTTGGTTAGTGGCTTGTGATCACAATGTATGAACACTTGTGAATGCACACACAAATTGTTGATAATGGTTCCAACCCCCACTCTATCTAGTGCCTCTCTCTCTATAACTGAGTACTTCTTCTCTGAGGGGGTAAAGTGCGGAAGGAAAATGCTATAACTATTTCTTTACCACACTCATCTAGATGGGCTAAAACAGCACCCTGTCCCTTACCTCCAGCATCATTGGTTATTATACTTTTGCACTTGGTCTCAAATCCAGTGCCTTGCAGGTGTCTATTTTGATGTTATTAAAAGCTAATTGGCATTCATTCGACCATTAAAATTTACAATTCTTCAATAACTTATCATCATCAAAAAACTTTATTTCGATCCCATAGATATTAAAAGTACATGGGAAAAAGAAAAGGCAAGTTAAGATGGAAAAAAGGATAAAAACCATAAAACAGATACAAGTCTTCCATATATACAGATAAAAAAAATACAAAAAAAAGATTTCATATACTAAAGTTTATGCGTTTTATCAATAAAGCTTGCCAATATATGGCCAAACCAAAAACTACACTCTGCGAGCATCTGTGGATAAAATTCTCAATACATAAAAGTAGTAGCCAGGGCCAATAAACGTACACAAGGGAATTATCCACTTACCCCTCGGATTCTTATAGTGGGTGCAAAAGAATAACATATGCACTAAGGATTCAGGTCTTTCTTTTCAAGCTGAGCACTTGTCATCAGAGGGAACATTAGAACGCCACTTATTACAAAACAGTTTGGTGGGAAGAGACTTATACCTAGATTGAAGAAATCATTAACTGCAAGAGGTTGAACAATTTCAATAATGGTTTACTTGAACAACGGAAGAGGTTTAAAAATCATAAATTCCTGGGTCAGAGTGCCAACCAGTTTGGTCACATCTTTCACCAAGGTAGACTCCCAGTAGACAGTTTTTACCCCGCTCTTTGGTATTACGCACCACTTCTCAGGATTGGACCAATAAACCTCCATCCCTAATTTCCTCAAAGGGCTCTCAAGGTTCTAAACCAAGGGATGGTGGTCACCTGGGGATGTTTCAGAAGGCCCATCAACGCAACTCGGTAAGGGGCAAGCTCCTCAAAGACCACAGGCATTGCCAAAACATTCAGTGCTTGTAATCCAACTTATCAGTCCGTTATCTTTGGGCAAGGTCCAGATAGATTGGCATCAAGGGGGTCCTAGTTGGTATATTAAAAAGTGATCTTATGAAACGGTGTTCCATGTGGTAATCAATCTGTATTCCCACTACCCCATAGTTCATCCCCATACAATGCCTCCTCCAAGGCTTTAATACTGCAAATTTCAAGGGCTGGGGCCACTTGCCTGGACACTGTGTTTTTAAGGATCTTACTTATGTGAGCGGTCTGATGGATTAATGACAACTGTATTTTTTCAATGTGGTGTGTCCAACAAAGGCTTGGTGTTAAATGAATGCCCAAATAATCGAAGACAGAAGCTTGTTCTAAAATACTGTTCCCTGCCTGCGTACATCTGTTGGCTGACTTTGCTATCCCCTCGAAAAAAATCATATATTTTATTTTAGCCTCATTTAATACCAGACCACAGCTCATTACAAAAGAATATCAAATTGTTTAATAGCAGTTGGAGGCCTTGTTCGGTCTTTGATATTAATAGCATAGCATCAGCGAAGAGGCGTGCGGACACCCTTTTCTCCCCAACTTTAGGGGCATCACACCCGTCCCTATTGAGGAATCCTACCCCTTTGATAAGAGTGAGAATAGGGTGGGCACTAAGACACATCCCTGCCTAATGGCTCTATTAGTTTGCTATCCTTCCCCCACCTGACTTGGGCTTTATTTGCTGAGTACAGGCTGATTAAAATATCAAGCAAGCTTCGAGGAAGACCCATCTCTGCCACCACCCTCCATAGTTTAGCTCGAGGGACCAGATCAAAGGCGGTGCGCAGGTCCACAAAGGAGACATATAAATTCATCCCTTTAATGGCAACCTCTCTCCAATAAATGCATTCGAAAGGGAATACTTGATCCAGTGTGCTAATATTGGCATGAAAATCCACCTACAAATCAGTCAGGATAACCAGGTGGGATACAACAGTACCCAATCCCTTACCTCTAGCATCATTGGTTATTATACTTTTCTACTTGGTATCAAATCCGGTGCCTTTGCAGGTGTCCATTTTGATGTTATTAAAAGCTAAATGGCATTCATTCAACCATTCAAATTTACAATTCTTCAATAACTTATAAATGTGATACATCTTCCCTGAAAAGGTATTCACAAACTTTGAGTAAAATTCTGCTAATCCAAGAAAAGCATGTAGGTCATCTTTGCCCTGAGGCATTGGTGCTGGATTAACGGCTTCGTTTTGCAAGAAATACCTTAATAGATTATATTGTGTCCCAAATATGCGACTGTTTTCATGGAAAGCTTGCATTTAACAAATTCTGCTGTTAATTCATTCTTCTCGAGGATTCCCAATACCTCAGCTAACTTCTTATCACAGTTTTTCTAGTCTTTCTCTATAACCAAAATCTCATCCTGGAAAAAGGTGACTTGTTTGATGCCTTTAAATAGCATATACATGTGCTGCTTCCAATGCTAAATCAAATGGTACCCTAACAAATTGAAGCCACAAAACTGGTGGTGTAAAGGTTGTCAAATGCTTACTGTCAGGGTGTAATGGTACTTGGTGGCATGCTGCAGTGAGATCTACAATGAAAAGCCTTTTCATTTCCTTGGTCATAGCTAGCAGGTCATTTATGTGAGGCAAAGGAAAGCCATCCACTGCAATATTCTTATTCAAGTCGCTTAAATCAACGCAAAGTCTTACTTTGCTGTTTTCCTTGAGGGCGACTACTAGAGGAGCTACGCACTAGATGACACCACATACTCAATAGTGTCTGCTCCCTCCAGTTTCTCTAATTGGGCTACAACCTCATTTTTAATACTCAAGGGAATGTTCCTCACCTTGTGCACACAAGGATGTGCTGATTCTTTCAGAATTCTTTTGTGCCTGAATCCATTTAACCTCCCACTTTTCCTAGGACAAAAGTTTGGAAAGCTTTTGAATAAAGACAACTACATCTTGCTCTTCCTTTGGTTTTGAATTTACTAATAAAAGTGGTGCTGGGTGGTTGGGATCTAACATCATTCCTAGTTCTCCTTGGTCCCTCCACCCAAATACCAATGGCCCCTTTTTTGTCGACATAACATTTGCACTCAGCACTCCTGTCTTTAAATTCAAATCTAAGCTCTCGTAAATCCAGTAGTTCAATAGTACTCCAGTAAAACTTTGTGGTTTAATGTTAGGCTTCTGTAAATTCATCCCAGAACTAACACAAATATTTCTTCCCACACATTCTTGTTAAAATGTAATAGGGAGAACCTGAATCAGCTAAAAACTTTACTTCCATTCCTCCAGCTACTATTTTCCTTTTTTTTCTTACAGTGCCATTCACTCTGAAAACTTGCCCTTCTACACTTGTTCCATTCAAATTACTTTCCAAATTATTCACATCACCTAGGTTGTCTGCAATGCATTTCTTATTATGACATACCTTGGCAAATTGTCCTTTTAACCCACAGTTTGAACACTTTGGTCTATTGCAGGACCCTTTTTATTGTGAACAAAGGTATATGAGCTTCCACACCTGTAACACCTCCCTTTCAACCCAACCATCCGTCAGTTATGAACATCAGAAAATTGAAAATCTCTCTGCATGTACTTTGCAAGAGGGCCCCTTCAAGTTTTGTTAGGCCACTGCCTTTCAGCCCCATAGAACCACCTCTTTTGCAGCTGATAAAGGGATGAAAGAGCCCCAGTTGCTGTTTTAAGTGAGGGTTAAAGAGTCAAGGAATTAAAATGTGAGCGAAAGGCCACGGTAGTTATTCTGTGCCGACACAAAAGTCCCAATTGCAGACAAATGTGCAAAAACCATCCTAGACCCATGGAAGGGGAGAGTGAGGCCCCATGTTGATGGGCTGAGCCCGGGGCCCTGGAAAGCTACCCACACTGCCAATGCCTACCGCTGGCCCTGGTGATGTGTGGAATGTGGACTCTAGTGGCAGGAAAGAAATACAGGTGCACTGCATTGCAACTGTGGCCCCTCCCACTCTTACCTGATGTGTCATCCTGCAAATGATTGCCTTGTCCCTCCAATCACAGTCCTGCTTTCCCTTTTCTGTCATCATCTCTCTGGGATTCAGTTGGATTACCCATCAAGCTAAACACAAACATGAAAATGCATCTGCCTTTTCCTAGAGAGACAGCTGCAGTCTCAGACACACAGATGTATGGAAGCGACAGACAAATATGAGCATTCGCAGGATTCTCAAAAGCACAAATTCACTGAAGGGAGTGAGAAATATGTGAATTTACAGGATTCACCAAGTCGCTGATGCACTGAAGAGAAGAATATATCTGTGCATTAATAGGATTCTCAGGAGTAGAAAAATGCACTGAAGGAAGAGAGAAAGCTGCGGGGTCACAGGATTCTCAGAAGTACAGATGAAGGGAATGAAAAAAAGAAAGCTGTGCATTCAGAGGATCCACATAAACAGAGAGGCATCGGAAGGATCTATAAATATGTGCATTGCCATAATTCTCCGATGGACAAGTGTACTGAAGGGAGGACAAAATCTGGGCATTCACTTGAATCCTAGAAGCACAGGAGTACTCAAGGGAGAGAACAATGTATTCACTGATAGGATTCCCAGAAGCCTGTGTTCTTAGTGGGAAAAGACATCTGTGCATATACAGAATTGTCAGATGCACAGGTATTATGAATGGAGAGATACATTTATGCATTCATATGATTCTCAGGATCAGAGGTTTTCTGAAGGGAATGATACATATGTGCATTCACAGGATTATCAGAAGCCCAATTAGTTGTACAGAATGGGGGGAGAAATCTTGGCAATTGCATGATCCTTAGAAACATATATGTACTGAAGGGAGCGATGCATTCATACATTTACAATGCTCTCAGAAGCAAAGGAGTTCTGAAGGAAGAGAGAAATCTGTGCATTCACAGGATTCTCAGAAGCTGCAGTGTACTGAAGGGAGCGATGAACCTCTACATTTGAAGTTTTCCCAGAAGCACTGTTGCACAGGGTAGAGAGAGAAGTCGGTGGGTTCATGTAATTTCATTACAAGACCGGAGGCTAACATTATGCATTATTTTTTTATTTTTTTTTTAATTTTTGAAAACCTTTATTAAGAACAGAGCACACAGCTATTCAGCCTGACATCCCGGAGGCAAGGCAGCATGTGTAATAGGAGAACATTAGTGCAAAAAGATCAACACATAATCATTGAAGGTTAATTTTATATTTAGATGAAGAACTTAACAAAAGGAGCGCCCTAGGGCGCGAAAAGACGGCAATAGAGTCCAGTATGAGTCAGGGCGTCAGGGACAGGTAGGGGAGGAAAGGCAGGGAAGCGATCATCAAGGAGAGGATTTCAGAATGGGAAGGAGGGGGGGGAAGACAACAGGAAAATGCAGTACATCAAAGCTCAGTTAGCGTTACAGGTCAGGGTGACACATGTTCATCCAGAGAGACGGGTTCAGGTGGCAAACACACGTCTCCCCTATATGCGTTCCAGGCCCCCATACTTTATTCCAGGTGCGAGGTCTCCCTCTTGCCACATAGACCGTCTTCTCCCGGAACATACACCAATCCATATTGGCTTTCCATTGTACCACCAGGGGGGCCGTGGACGCACCCCATTTCTGAGCAATATCCCGTTTGGCCACCATGTTCCCCAGGGTCACCCACCTAGTCTGCGCTGCGTTGTGGTCGGACGGTTCCCATACGTTGAGGAGGCACCTCCGAGCTTCCGCGTGAGCGACCACACCAGTAACTTCATCCATAATACGGTGCACCCTCCTCCAGTAGGAGGCTATTACGGGGCATTCCCAAAAGATGTGGAGGAAGGTGGCGAGGGCTCCGCAGCCTCTGCGGCAGAGTCCGTCAGGCGAGTACCCCATGCGCACCAATCAGGGACCTGTCACATACACCTGGTGCAAGATCTTGAACTGCACTAGGCGGAGACGAGCGGAGATTGCAACCTCCTTAGGGGAGGAAACTGCGCTCTGCCAGTCCTCGTCATCAAGTTCTAGACCATCCGCCACCCACTGGTCCCGCAAGCCAAGGAGAAGATCTGTGCGCACGTTTACCAGTTTCTTATATGAAAGGGAGATCGCGCTATCAGGCATGTGCCCATCCAATATCCTATCCTCCAGAGGGGAGCTCTCAGGAATGTCGCCGTCCGGCGGTGTGGCCGAGAGCAGCGCATGTCTCAGCTGGGCGTAGCGGAAAAACTCCGCAGCACCCAGCTGGTATTCGGTTTGCAGCTGGGGGAAGGTCTTAATAGTGCCCCTGGAAAGCATGTCCTCAACTCTGCTGATGCCGATGAGGTCCCATTTGTCAAAACCCTTGGTGTGCCACAGTCTACCCAGGATGTCCGAATCAAACAGAGGGGTGAATCTGGTCAGTCTACCCTGCCAACCCTGCGCCTTGGTAACCGCCCGCCAAATGTGAACCGCCGTCCGTGTAGGACCCGACATCCGCCGATCGAAAGACCTCGAATACAGGGCCCGATAGTAGTTGCCGTCACCCAGGAGCCATCTATCCATGGCGTAGCCGGGACTGTCCACAGGACCGTAGAACCCATGGTTGAGGGCAGCAAGTTGAGAGGACCAATAGTATCGGCGCACATCCGGAAGAGCGATGCCGCCGTCATACCATGGAAGCGTGAGCTTATGGACAGCAACACGAGGTCGTCCGTCCCAGAGAAGGGTCCGCAGGAGACCCTCAAGCTCACGGAAATAGCGCGCCGGAACCGGATCTTGGGCGTTCTGCAAGGCGTACAAGAACCTGGGCAGGGACATCATCTTAAACAATGCCGCACGGCCAAGGAGGGAGAGCGGGAGCTTACGCCAGCTGTCCACATCACGCTGCAGACGCTGCAGAGGAGGGAGCAAATTGTGGTCGTACCGCATCTTGGGATTACCGGAGATGTAAATGCCCAGGTACCTGAAGCCATGACCGGCAATCTGAATATTGCAGCCCCTGGGGAGTCGTGGAGTATCCCCCTTAAGGACGTACAAGGACGACTTGGCCCAGTTTATAATCAGGCCAGAGTAGCGTCCGAAAAGTCTGAGTACGTCGCAGGCCACAATGAGGGACTTACAAGGGGAAGTCAAGTAAAGCAGGATGTCATCCGCGTACAGGGAAACCCTGTCTTCAAAGCCAGGGGCCCAGGTAACACCGTGTAAGTCAGGGTGCGTACGCAGTAGGGCCGCGAGCGGTTCAAGGGCCAAGGCGAACAGTAGGGGCGACAGGGGACAACCCTGTCTAGTACCCCGATGTAAGGGGAATGGTGTCGACAGGCGGCCGTTGACCGTGACGTTAGCCAGCGGCTCGGCGTATAGCAGCTTCACCCAGCTCACAAAGACCGGCCCAAAACCGAGTTTGGACAGCACTGCCCAGAGGTATGGCCACTCGAGGGAGTCAAAGGCCATCGTGGCGTCAAGGGACGCAAGGATCGCTGGCTCCTCGAGAGTGTGGGCTCTAGCCATAACGCCGTGAAGGCGGCGCAGATTGAGGGCGGTATTACGGTGGGGGATGAAGCCCGACTGGTCGGGATGTACGAGATCGCCAATGATACCAATCAGTCGATTGGCGAGCAGTTTGGCGAGGACCTTGGGCTCCACATTCAGGAGAGAGATAGGACGGTACGATCGGCAGACGTCCCGTGGTTTACCCTCCTTATGGATGACCACGATGGTGGCCAACCTTTGATCCAGGGGGAGACGGCCCTTTTCAAATGACTCCAAGAACATTTTCCGCTGATGCGGGGACACCGCATCCGCCCGAATTTTATATAGTTCGACCGGAATGCCGTTAGGGCCCGAGGGATTACCGGTGCGCAACGAACGGATCGCCAAGGCAATCTCGTCAGCGGTGATCTCTCTATCTAAGTCCGCGCTTTCTTCCTCAGAAAGGCGGGGAAGTTCTATACCCGAAAGGAAAGCCGACGAGTCCGCCTCAGAAAAGTCCGAAGTAGATTCATAGACCCCCCGAAAGTAGCCAGCAAAGGATTCGACAATGGCGCTCGGGTCCGTGAGGACTACACCGTCGTCCCCCAAAAGTTCAGGCACCACTCGGCTGGCCATCTCCTTCCTATCCAACCAAGCCAGCAACTTCTCTAGCGCGGCTGGAGTGTGTCCTGAGGCGGAAGCCGGGACTGTGTTTGATTGTTTTACTTGTTCCAAAATTGCTGCTAAATACTGCCAGACAGACTGTGTGCATTTTAAACTGCCAGATACCTTTTAATTAAATTTTGTAATTTGTGCATCTCGCTGGGCGCGAACCCGCGTTCCCGCCTCACCAGACCCGCCATATTGAGTGAGGGGGACGAGCTGGGCGAGCACTCTAGTGCTCTGCCCCGCCCGCCCCTGCCTGCATAAAAACTTGAGAAGCCCTGCACTCGCGTTGATCTCTAGCGCGGCTGGAGTGTGTCCTGAGGCGGAAGCCGGGACTGTGTTTGATTGTTTTACTTGTTCCAAAATTGCTGCTAAATACTGCCAGACAGACTGTGTGCATTTTAAACTGCCAGATAACTTTTAATTAAATTTTGTAATTTGTGCATCTCGCTGGGCGCAAATCCGCGTTCCCGCCTCACCAGACCCGCCATATTGAGTGAGGGGGACGAGCTGGGCGAGCACTCTAGTGCTCTGCCCCGCCCGCCCCTGCCTGCATAAAAACTTGAGAAGCCCTGCACTCGCGTTGATCTCTAGCGCGGCTGGAGTGTGTCCTGAGGCGGAAGCCGGGACTGTGTTTGATTGTTTTACTTGTTCCAAAATTGCTGCTAAATACTGCCAGAAAGACTGTGTGCATTTTAAACTGCCAGATACCTTTTAATTAAATTTTGTAATTTGTGCATCTCGCTGGGCGCGAACCCGCGTTCCCGCCTCACCAGACCCGCCATATTGAGTGAGGGGGACGAGCTGGGCGAGCACTCTAGTGCTCTGCCCCGCCCGCCCCTGCCTGCATAAAAACTTGAGAAGCCCTGCACTCGCGTTGATCTCTAGCGCGGCTGGAGTGTGTCCTGAGGCGGAAGCCGGGACTGTGTTTGATTGTTTTACTTGTTCCAAAATTGCTGCTAAATACTGCCAGAAAGACTGTGTGCATTTTAAACTGCCAGATACCTTTTAATTAAATTTTGTAATTTGTGCATCTCGCTGGGCGCGAACCCGCGTTCCCGCCTCACCAGACCCGCCATATTGAGTGAGGGGGACGAGCTGGGCGAGCACTCTATTGCTCTGCCCCGCCTGCCCCTGCCTGCATTAAATGTCACCCAGACCCAGGGAGCGCAGCGGACGGGCGCAGCGGGAGCGCCGGGCGCGCGCCGAAGCCGCGCCTAAGCCAAGCCCGTCTGCGCCCGTCCGCGACCGGACACGGCCAAGGGCCACCCCCCTGTCCCGGCCACCTCTATAAAGTGGAGTCGCAATGAGCTTGTTAAACTTTCCACCATTGTTTGCAATCCTGGCCTCCATACTATACACGCAGGGGTGGAAACTGGCTGTAGACACTGCCAATTTCAATTTACTACGTCAATAGCCGATACCCCTAGCTGTTCTACCCTGTCCTGCGGCTTACTCAATGTAAGATCACTCCGACGCCATAAATTCGACATCCACGACCTATTAGTCGATAGACAACCGGACCTGATATTCCTTACAGAAACGTGGCTGGATGGTCAATCCGACCCCGACATCATCCAGGCATTACCGCAAGAATACCTGATGACAAGGTTGGACAGACCTGATGGCAGAGGCGGTGGCATAGCTATTGCATTTAAACAGCAACTTGCCTGCCAACTGGAACAATTACACATGGCAGATTGCGAGGCCGGCGTCTTCACCATAAAAGTCAATGGGGGGACTACGGTAAAGGGTTATTTAATCTACCGCCCCCCAGGCCCCCCGGCAAGGTTTAAAAATAATTTAATAGAAAGTGTCACTGAGATGGCGTTGAGGAGAAATAAATTCCTATTACTAGGGGACCTAAACATGCACTTAGAGGACCAGACGGACAAAGGAGCTATGGAGTTTTGTCAAGAACTCCAGGCCTTACAATTAGAGCTAAAGGGTCAGCTCCCTACTCATCAGCACAACCATCTGCTCGATCCAGTGTTTGCTAACTGGGAGGATGTCACTACGCTTCCTCCCGTGCCTCTCCCCTGGACCGATCATTTCCTGGTACCATTTGCAATCTCCCTCCCAAAACAGAAGGTGCTAGATCCCTCCCCCCTCAACTACCCCAGGCGTAATTGGGCCAGGTTCTCTCTACCTGACTTCAATGAAGCCCTTATAGCAGAGGGCCCCCCTGGGGGTGACGACGCGGATGCGGCAAACAAACTGCTCAACGCTTGCATTACTGCGGCCCTTGACCTCACGGCCCCCTTGGGCCATTCAAAGGGGGGTGGTCGCAAACAAAGAACGGCACCCTGGTTCAACAAGGAACTACGGAGTGCCAAGAAGAACTGTAAACGGGCAGAAAGGCAGTGGCGGTCAGCCTATGACAGCCTAGTAAGAGAAAAATATCTCACTAACAGACGGCTGTACCACAATTTAATCAAAAAAGCTAAAACGGACTACTATGCCACTAGAATTATGGATGCTGAAAACTCAGCCAAGGAATTATTCTGTGTTTACAAATCCCTGGCTGTCCCCCAGTCCTCGACAGAACTAGAGGACCGATCAGTCACAGCATGCAATCGCATTGCTGAGTATTTCAGCGACAAAGTTTCCAAAATCTATTCAGCATTCCCTATCCAACCGGTGGCAGGAGGGGAGATTAAAATCCATGATAGAGAGGATGAGGGACAAAATTTGTTGCTTAAATTCTCCACTCCACCAGGAGAAGACCTGATCAAAATTTGCAAATCAGTAAAGTCAGGTTCCCCACGGGACCCATCATCTCCCAAACGGTTGGGCGATAGCTTGACGACACTCGAACCATACATTAGGCATCTGCTGGATACTTCTTTTAACTCCAGCAGTTTGCCTATGGAATGGAAACAAGCTGTGGTGCTTCCCCTCCGCAAGAAGCCCAATATCAGCTTCGATAAGCTGGAGAATCTGCGTCCCATCTCCCTTCTACCCTACTTCTCCAAAGTGGCAGAGAAGGTGGCCAACTTGCAATTAATGCAATTTGTGGAGAACACGAGTCTCCTACACCCTACCCAGTTTGGATTCCGGCCCCGACACTCAACGGAGTCGGCTCTTCTCATGGCAACCGAAACCATCAGGCAGGGTGTTGACGAGGGCCATACCATGGCCCTAATCCTATTAGACCTGAGCGCCGCGTTCGACACTGTAGCTCATTCCATCCTGCTACAGTGTCTGAACAATGGAGGGGTAGGAGGCGCAGCTCTAAAATGGATCCAGTCGTTTCTATCCGGACGTGGTTTCCAAGTCAGACTGGGTGACTGTTACTCAGAGCGAGTGACCCTCGATCAGGGGGTCCCGCAGGGCTCGTCTCTGAGCCCGACACTTTTTAATCTTTATGTTGCGCCGGTTGCCACTATAGTGGAAAGTCACGGCCTGCGCATGGTATCGTACGCTGACGATACACAGCTCGTCATCTCCCTATCGCGAGCGCCCGGTCTGTCGGCAGACATCTTCAGAGCATGCATGCAAGATCTTGCTGCCTGGATGTCTACCAATTGTCTCAAGCTCAACGGTGGCAAGACTGAGGTGCTGGTGGTGGGGGGAGACCAAGCAGCCTGGACATCAGAGTGGTGGCCACCCTGCCTAGGACCCACACCAGTCCCATGCCAGGAGGCGAGGAATCTCGGTGTTCGGTTCGACTCTAAACTCACTTTCGGACCTCAGGTCAACCGTGTGATCGGCTCCTGCTTTGGGACCCTCAAGACCCTTAGGAAGGTCTTGGAGTTCCTTCCCATCAAAGCCCGCCAAACACTTGTGCACGCCTTAGTCACCTCCAAAATGGACTATGGCAACCTGCTCTACTTGGGGACCCTCGAGAAGAACTTAAACCGTCTGCAGGTTTTACAAAATGCCGCAGCCCGGCTGGTCCTCAGACGGCCTAGAAGATCAGCCTCAAAATCCGCGCTTCAAGCACTCCACTGGCTCCCGGTGAGAAACAGGGTGAAATTTAAAGCACTCTGCACGTGCCACCGGATCATCTACTGTAGGGCACCCCTCCCCTTGCAAGATCTTCTGACACAATATGAGCCTGTGCGTTCCCTCAGATCATCTGGCACGCGACGCCTGGCCATTCCTAAGGTGTCCAAAGCCAGGATGGGTGGCAGGTCCTTTAGGTACCTGGTAGCGTCCAGTTGGAATGAACTCCCTGTGGCGCTCCGCCTGGAACCCTCAGAGTCCACCTTTAGAGCTAAACTGAAAACACTTCTCTACTCCCAATAGTGTTCCTCCTCCCTCCCCTCCAGCCTGCACTAGGATCTCAGCGCGGGGACACGCCGTCGGCGTCACCATGCGCTCTACAAATCTCCCTATTATTATTATTCCCGGCTTTGTCGCCTACGTCATAGATACGGCCCTGCTGTTCTTTAGCCAGAGTGAGTGCGGCATTCGTGGCAAGGTCATGGTATTCCGCTTGCTTCAATGAGAGGGTATGCAAAACCGAGGGGTCTGGCTCGGGTCCCAGTTGGGACTCAAGGCTCAAGACCTCTTCCTCAATACTCAGCAAGTCAGCCTCCCTAGTCCGTCGGGCCTCTAAAATGAGCGCCTGGGCCTCACCCCTGAGCACCGTTTTAAAGGCCTCCCACAAGGTAACGGCCGAACCGACCGAGCCCACGTTTTCGGCGAAGTAAAGGTCAATGGCTTTGGCCAGAAGGGAGCGAGTCTTGATGTTGCGGAAGTACCACGGGTTAATCGCCGCCGGTCGCTCCGATAAGGCCACGCCAAAATCGAAGGAGACCCACAAGGGGGAGTGGTCAGAGATGCCCCGCGCTAAAAAGCGGGCCTCAGACACGGCCGATGCGTGCGATGCCAGTGTAAGAACATAGTCAATGCGGGAGAGACTCCCGTGTGCACCCGAAAGAAAGGAAAAGTGACGGAGCGTCGGATGGAGAAGACGCCAACCATCCACCAGGCCCAGGGACTCAAGAAAGGAGGGCAGCCACATCTGCGAGCTGCGGAGGTCCCGAGGCGGTTGGCGGTCAAACATTATGCATTATTAACATTATGGTCCCGCACAGTGGAAAGGCCCTTTCAAAGGTAGTCTGGTCCTGTAGGAAAGTAGGATCTGCTTCTATGGTTACCTCCACTTTTTGCCTCCTGCTAAGCTGTATTTGACTAGTCTGACTGGGATCTCTAATCAGGACCCCAGTCTATCTGCTTTCTCCCTAAATGGTAATGTTCAGTACGTAGGTACATCTCAGATTGTATACTGTGGTTCCCATATCAGTCCCTAGTATATGGTACTAAGACACCCAGGGCATAGGTACCCAAGAGGTCTCCCATGGTCTGAAGCATGTCTTATGACACTCTTGAGAGACCATTCAAAATGGAACTACAGGCCTGCCATTACAACCTGTGTAAGTTGGTGCTTTCACCACTTACGAAAGACATAGGTTTCCAATATCAAGAGTCACTGCACTTAAAACCTATAAGTCACCCCTCTAGCAGGCGTTTGCAATCCGGAATGCAGGGTGCTTGGTTTTAAGTGAGAGGGTCCCCTGCATGAGCAGGGCACCCCTACAGCCTACTGATTCCATTCTCCCGGGTTGTCCCGGGTTGTCAGTGAAGTAACCATATACTACATAGAGGGGCACCACGTAATTACGCAATGACCATCTCAACGCTGGCTGCAATGAATCCTATCATGTTTGATATCAAGCACTGGAATAACTCTCCGTTAGGCTCTCAGTGTTCCCGGTGCCAACCTCCTAGACCCGGACACCACAAAATGGTTGCTGCCGACCAGAGACACATTTCTGCCCTCCTGCTGCTGAGACAAGCTTGAGCAAGGGAAGGCAGAACAATAGACATCCTGTCACAGGGAGGTGTGACCACCTCCCAGACAGAATGTTGTGTATTGGGACCAGGTGGGTGTGCTTGCCAGTACCACGAAGTCTGCATGTGGGGAACATTTGGTGTCCCTGTGATTAGTCCAGTTCAAACCAGTCCTGGCAGCCGTTGGCTCATGTTCTGGCACAAAACTAGATAAAGGACATGGGAGTAACCTCTCCCATGACCATACCCTCCCCTGGGAGGGTCCCCTGAATCTTCCCAACCCTTTCCCGGAGTCCTTAAGGGCTTACCTGGGTGTAGGTCCCTAGATTAATCGTGGGATAAGATTCAGATCAGATACCACTTCTTCTTCTACTGTCTGGGTACTCTGGACTTCGCTGGATTCGTTTGGGCCTGACTTTGTCTTCCTTCCTGTCTGCTGCATCGTCTGTGCCTGTGCACCATACAGGAACCTTCCAAGGTATGTGAAGCATCAAAGACAATTGAAGGAATCTCCCTTGGAGTGAAGGATTCGCTCCCCTGCATTCGCAGGCACCAGGACTGTCGACGTGTCTGCTGATCCCGAGCTCCTCCAGCCTCCGTAAAGCTCTACAAATCATGTGGTGGTTCTCCACAGCTTGCAAGGTCTGCCCTGCCCTCTCATCAAGTTTGAGGCCAGTGTCCATTCTGGGGGTTGCAACCCCTGTGCGCCACGTCAACTTGCAGTTGCAAAGGCTTATTGACTTCCTTCCAAGAAGATCTTTGGGCTCCAAGTAGCCCCAACCTCAAGCTCCTCCAGTGACTAAAGTCTTTGTACACATCACATTGTGTGCACAGTGGCCTGCTTCTTTTGGTGAGCTGCTTGAGGTCCTCTCACGACTCCAGTGCCCCAGCCTGAGGGTATATTTGAGAGTCACACTTGTTTTCTTTAGCTCCCCTGATTGCTCAGGGCCTGCCCTGACTTCCCTACTTGTGGTGAGTTCCCTGGGCCTTGCTGATTCTGAGGTTGCTCCGTCTTCACAGCCTGCATTGGTTGCATTTGCCAAGGATTGTTGGTGCTCCCGCCAGACACCGAACCCTCCACACTCGACATCCTTCATGGGGTAGCTCATACATCGCTCCTGGTCCTCCTCAGCTATGCCTGGTCCTCACTGCTGCAGAGTCATGGTCATCATCAACAATCCTGAAACACCTGATATCGGAGGGCATTTGTTTTCCAAGTCTCCCGGTCACTCCTGAATGACATAGTCTCAGTCCTCTCTGCTTGCAGGTACCTCTCATCTAGAACCCACCTGCGGTTCCACCGGACACTTTCTCCTTCTGTAACAACTGCCTTTTTCTAAAATCCTCCATTGGGTTCTGGTTTCCGACACCACTTCACATGTATGCACCCGGCTTCCCTAGTGTAGGTAACATTGGTACTAGGGTATCCGCGGGTAGGGTGGCTCTGCAACCTTCTGTCTTCCACAGGGTTTCTTCAGCGTCCACTGGGATGGTCCTTAATCTTTAAAAATCCAATCGTGACTAACAAATAGACTTGTACGGAGCACGCATTTGTGTTTCCACACTGCACACGCACTTTGTGGAGTCCCTATCTACTTACCTTGGGTGGTTCCATGGGTCCACTGTAGTTCTACATCCTCTCGATATTGTCTTGACTCAAGTCGGGGTTCTTATACCACTTTCTTAGTGCAATCTGTGCTATTTACTGTGTTTCTTATGTCACCTGTTACTTTAATTTGTACAACTGTCATAGCACCACCACTAGCATTATCACCACCCCCGATTGAGGCTAGGTTTACGCGACAATCGCAGCATAAAGCAAAGGGAGGTATGGTCCAAGCTACCACAAGGAAAAGAAAGGCGGGTGGTGACCACTTACGGCACAACAAACTAGTAAAGTGGCAAAAATAAAGGGTACTGCCCGTGGCAAGAAAGGCCCCGGAGAAGAAGTAGTTCCTGGTAGCCCTACTTGTCTGAGTACATCAAAAAACCAAAACTCTATTGAGTATTGCCAGGCAGAATCGGAAGACAGTATATTGGCAAAATTTGAGGGGAAGCTAATGGTGTGGTTAACACCGCTGTTAGACAAACTTGTAGATATTGACACTCGCTTAAATGACATAGAACAAAAACTTTCCCCACCTATTAGTCAAATATCAAGTAGGGGCACAGCAGCTCAGGGTGATCAAGTAACACACTTGACCGCCGATTTAAACATAGTTCTAGCGGCCAAGGATGTTGCAACTAAAGGGTGTGCACAGGCTCCCACACCAAACAGTGTTAATATCCATTTAGCTCAAACTAGCTCTGCATGGACAGGAGTAAAATCCGGGGAAAGTTATAAGGGTTTGAAGGATTCACATAGGGGAGGTTCGGATATTGTACACAGCAAGGGATATCTTAGCTTACCCCCTGAGTCCACACCTTATATAATTGTGCTTTCAAATGTACCAACAATACCACCCAATTCTGAGGAACATGGACCGCCTTAAAAAATAAGGCACTACACCTATTAGATATCAGGACCGGGTTAGGCAGGCATCTGTTTCATGAGTTTAAAATGGTCCATAGGGTCCCCTGGATAGGGAGATCAAATAAAAGTGACAGGGGTGACTGCATAGTTTTGAATTTTGGGTCTCCTGAGATAGTTAGAACAATCTTAGAAAGAACAGGGACAATACAAATGGGTAGGGAGGGGATTCACATCTTACCCCTGGGTTTTTTCTATCGCAACCCTCCGACACTACCTATATACAGATGCAATAACCCAACTATCCCCCAAAACCAGGAGAGGTATGAATATAACGTTCCAACCAACTACCGTTTTGAACAGGCCTTTTCCAACTTAGACGAACAAGATTGACAATCGGATAGGTTGGTTAGTGCTAATGGCCAAGAGGGAAACTTAATAGGGGAAAGTTTAGTCTACCGCCCAATAAATCCAGTAAGGGAGAAAAAAGCACAGGAACTTACATTTATATACCCAGCAATCCTAGCCACTGAACACCCACAGGCAGAGGGTGCTTTGGGACCAGCATCAGTTACCAATGCTAAAAAACCGAAGAGCTTCCACAATCAAAAAAGGATAATAAATGATTTTGATCTCAATATTTTGAGCTGGAATGTTGCAGGCCTCGAACCAAGATTAGCGGATACAGACTGGATGCATATACTGTCTGGCAAAGACATTATAATGTTCCAGGAGACATAGGCCACACATGATTTACACATAGAGGGGTACCATTGTTTTAGCCTGACAGCACCTAAACCAGACTTTGGTCGTGCATATGGAGGCTTATTCATTGGGATCAGGATAGCTGCTGGAGGAAGCACTAGGGTGATACCAACTGTTAGACATGTCTGCCTTTGGGTAGTCCCTCCAATTTATTATTTATTTTTTTCCCCTTTCTGCCCTCATACCTCTTAATTTTTATGTCCACTGGATACTTTTGTGGTGTTGGACTGGGGGATAGATGCTCTTTTTGCCCTCATTGTTTCTTATCACAAAGCCAGGAGCCTTTTCTAACTAAAAAAGAAAGAAATAGACAAGAAGTATCAATGCTACGAAAAATCTACAAATTAGCTATTAAGAAAAGGAAAAAGGACCTGAAAGCCAACCTTTGGGCACAATTACTAAAAAGCAGCCTGCTAAAAGACAGTTCAGCCTTTTGGGAGATAGTAAAAAATCCTTTCTTAAAAGATACAAATGAAGAACCCTCCATGGATGTAGCCATTAAAGCACAGGACTGGGTCCAACATTTCTCAGGAGTATTTGGTGAGGACCACCTTGTAGACCCTAGTGTTCAGGAATCCTTTCATCCCTTACCTCCGGTGAAGTATCCAATTGACATCCACTTCACACTGAATGAAACAAGGAAAGCCATTGAAGTGGCTAAGTCGGGTAAAGCACCGGGACCTGACTCGGTCCCAATGGACCTTTACAAACTTTTACCGGATCTTTGGGGTCCGCTTCTAAACATAGTATTAAATGCAGCAAAGAACACTAATCTCCCTGACTCTTGGTCCACTTCATTACTAATTCCCACATTCAAGAAGGGAAACAGGGACAGTCCATCCTGCTACCGCCCTATTTCCCTTTTGGACTCCATCGGAAAGATGGCAGGTCGCATTCTTTTGGACCGCCTCCAGGAATGGTCCAAAGAACAAGGCGTATTATCAGACCTGCAATATGGATTCAGGGCTGGTCTGAGTACCGTAGATCAAGTCTTAAATCTATCACTATTGGTTGGAAAATACGTGAACGCAAAAAGATCCTCCTTGCACATGGTTTACGTCGACCTCACGGCAGCATTCGACTGTGTGCAACACTCAAAACTTTGGTCAATAATGCTGCAAATGGGGATCGAACCACCAATAGTAGACTTTCTCCGTGAACTATACACAGGAGCGTCAGGTAAGGTCAGATTCGGGTTAGATGGCCAATTGACAGACAGTTTTCCGATCCAGAAGGGGGTCAGACAAGGTTGTGTACTGGCCCCCTTCTTATTCACGCTCTATACCAACGGGCTCGAGAGGGCAATGCTAAAGGATGTGAAAGATCTCCCGGAAGTAGGTCGTCGGCAGATTCCTGCGTTATTATACGCCGATGACGCGGTAATTCTCGCCCAGACTCCTATCCAACTACAGCGGGCCCTAGATAATTACTGTTCCTTCATGACTAGCCTAAACCTGAAAATTAACATCAAAAAAACTTACGTGATGCATGCGGGTACCAAGGGGGAAAAAAGTAAAGACTATCTTTGTGGACAATCTACCCCTTGAAAGGACTAATACCTACCCCTACTTAGGCATCACCATGGACGACGATCTCAACTGGAAAGAAGCAGTAAATTCACGGAAACTGTCTCTAATAAGATCAACTGGCGCACTAAAAGCCTTTTCCCTTCGTCTGGGAAAAAGACCTCCCACTGAATTGATCAAGATTTATAATGCTAAATGCATAAGCGCCGCTACTTATGGAGCGGGGGTCTGGGGAACAACAAATGTCGAGCAATTGCAAACACTCGAAAATTCATTCTTAAGATTTTTGTTGGCCGTCCCGAGAAGTACAACAACTTACGGATGTCATCTTGAACTCGGGATCGAATTTATCTCTGACATTATAAAAATCCAGCCCATCATGTTATGGCGTAGAATATGGGCGACGGATGAGTGCCATCTTACAAGAACAATAATCCAGGATTGTCTGAAACTAGATAAAGCAAGAAAGATAAAATGGCTGGCCTACGTGGAATCCTTTTTCACAGACATTGGTCATTCAGGGTTTTTTGATGACCCACCGTCGGTCACAGATATATCAAAAAAGGAACTCAAATCAATTTGTATGTCACATTTATCCCAAATCCGGCTGATGACAGAAATAGGGAAGCCTTCAGTCCAGCATTGCTTAATGATCCAGCTGGTCCCTACCATCCAACCTTATTTGCAATATGATTTGACACAATTTGAAAAATTTCTTCTCACCCGTTTTAGGTTTAATTTATTTCATTATCTGGTTTTGTTGCCCAAACAAAATGATTGGACACATAATATCTCACTGTGTCCCTGTGACCAAACATCATCACAGTCTACTATTCATGTTATATTCTTTTGCAAATTTTACATCCCACTTCGCAGACGATGGATAATACCAGTACTAAAAGCACTAAAAATCCGTAGATGTCGCCCTGCGTTTCTGGCATTACAATTCCTGGAAAACAATTTGATGACTAAATCGATTGCCCAATATCTTAAACTTTGTATTAAGCATCGATTGAATTTATGAACTTGTTAGATGCCCAACATTAAGCTTTATGAATTACCAGAGTTAAATTGAATGTATTTTTAAATATTTATTATGTTTTTATGTACTTTTATGGTCTTCAAAATACGAAAACCGAATAAAGTTGATTTTGATTTGATTTGATTTGATTTGATTTGACTAGAATTCACCCAGACCTACAAAATGGTGGCCATCAACTGCCACAACTGCTATCCTCTGAGGAAGTCCCATAGGATAGCATTGAGGCCTTCTAGAATCTTCTGGATCCTGCTGGACCCTGTGTGGCCAGCCTATAAATAGGGCAGGGGCAAGGTAGCCATTTTGTGTAGAAAGTGACCAGAGGGAGAGCGAGGTGGACAGGGACAGGAGGGAGGCGACTTTGTAAGGAGGGCAGCGCTTCTGCAGGAATAGACCGACTTGTGGGCCGGCTGATTTCCCAAACCGACGCTGCCCCTTGTGAATTGACCAAACCCTGACCTGAGTGTTCCAATACTAAATCTCGGAAGAGATCTCGCATCTGCCTTCCCTGAGTCTTGTGAAGGGAGAGCTAGAACCCAAGGACTGACCAGCGGTGAGAGATTACCACCGGGAGATCGCTGTGGTCGCAGAGGCAATTACCCCACACAGAACTGACTGTGGAGAGTTCACATTTGTCGGCGGAGATTTCGCAGTGCGCGCAGGCACAAAACTCACTGGCGGATGACGTGAGGCGTCAGCTGTCATCACTTCAGCAAGCGGGTTGCCCCATCGCGTCGAGTCAGTTTCCGACCGCGGAGAAGAAGAAGGCACGGCTGGGCGGAAGCCGCCTGTGAGGAGGTGGAGTCCCGCGGTGACGTCGAGAGTGAGAGGCGGGGAGACGCTGAGCGAAGCCGTTGCGGAGTCCGGGACCTGACCCAGGAAGTCTCTGTCATCGTCTGGAGAGGCGGAGCCGACCTCGGAGGAATCCCCGGACGTGAGGCAGTGCGAGCAGGGAAGAGCGGCCCCGTGATCCTTGGAGGAGCCTTTCCATCTCCGGCGGGAAAACGAGTGACCGGAGCACCGTAGAATCTCAAGTCGAGCCAGATCCTCCGTGTAAAGTAAGCTGGGAAATTTGTGGGGAAGCGGGAGGCGGTGCAGCGAGAGACCGGGGACCTGTGAACTGCCGGAGCCAAAAGTAACTGCCATAAGACTTACCGGCTTGGACCTCTGCTAGCTAGTGAGCGGATTCTTTATATAAAGGAGCGGCACGGTGACCTGGGTGCTCTGAGAAACAAACCCCCCCTCTCCCATGAGAGAAAGGAATTTGGATCGTAGGGCTACACTAGAGACCAAAGAGCAGTGATTTAGAAATTCCCCAGTGGTTGAAGTGCTCTGAGGAGCCAGAGTTTCTCCACTATAAATTAAGCTCAAGTAAAGCCATAAGAATTGTATGAGTAATCTGCCTATCTTCTTTTGATTGTGTAGTTGGCTGTATATTCGGCTGGGGACGCTGCTGGGGGTAGAACACGGTGCAGCTGTAAATCAAGCTAACTTGGCCACTAAGTTCTTGTGGGTAATGTACTTGACTGGTTATATGTCAAAGAGCCTTAATCTAGTGCTGAGACCTAACTAGACTTTACTGTTCAGGCTAAAAAGAGATGGTCATAGCTGTGAATATTGTTGTTTAATCTAAACTGAATGTATTCTCTAATGAAATTAAGTAATTGATTAATATTGCCAATTGATGGTGTACATTTCTAATGAATTGAATGTATGTACTTGTTTTTGAACTGTAGAAGAAGAAAAAAAAGAAAAGGTACAAAGAGAAACTTTTATAAATGGTACTGGTATTTTTCTACAAAGGTGTGGTGTCTTTTATTTTTAGTGGTAGGACATTGAGTCACTGTGATTGAATTGTAAGCATTACACTAAAGCCACGGAGGTTAGCTGTTTCCACTCTGTGCCAGGCTACCCTATGTAACCTGGGTGTTCCCTAGTTTCAACATATTTGGTGCTTCAGCGATGGGATACGGGTTTGTGCTTCCAACCACTTATTAGTGACACAGTGTTTACCACGGGCCTACACCTGGAGTTTTCTCCAAGCGGACTCCCTGATTAAAATTTTGATTTTTCTAAATTCATTCCTGGTGGTGGGTGGAGGTAGCTTCAGATTGCCCCTTGTAAATCTATTCTTGTTGTGTGCTTGTCCCTGAATTGCCTTTAGCAAAATGGAATTTGCATTGGAAGAACTGGACACTTATTCTGTAGCCCAGCTTAAGGACTTTTGTCAACAGATGGGAGTGTTCTTTAATCGTGGGGCCAAGAAGGGGGAACTCCAGACCAGTTTGAGGGCTTGGGTGGAAGCACATGGAGAAGGGAAGGAGGAGGAAGAGGGGACGGACCGGGAAACAGTCATAGGGGTAGAGGGAATGTTCCATCCTGAGATGGAAAACCTACTTCCAGGACCAATGGCCTACTCAAAGAGGAGCAGTAGTGTCTCCGGAGGAAGCTTGAATGAAGCAGAACTCATAGACCGAAGGGAGAAAAGGCAGCTGAAGTGGGAGTTAGCCAGGTTAGAACAGGAGAGGGAAGAACGGAGGATGGCTCATGAGATTAAACTAAAAGAGCTAGAATTCCAGGCCCTACAATTAGGACCCTCCCCTACTCCAAATGGTGGCAGCAAAACTAAAGAACCAACCAGGGAGTCCAGACCCTACCTGCCCAAAGAAATAGTTGCCAGCTATAGTCAGGGGGATGACATAGCCAAGTGGCTGGCTGCCTATGAGGTCTCTTTAAGAGCCCATGGGATCCAGGAGAAACACTGGGGGGGGTGGGTTGTATAAGTATATGCCCCCCACTGGTCGGGACACCTTGTTAGCCCTAGAACAGGAGGGGCAGACCCACTACCCCACCATGAAGTTGGCATTAATCAAAAAGTTTGGGCTAACCCCGGAGAAGTATCGCCAAAAGTTCAGGGGGAGCCACAAGTTAAGCACCCAGAACTGGGTGGATTTCCTGGACTATGCGAGGAAGGCATTGAAGGGCTGGATACAGGGCAGCGAGGTGAAGGACTATGAGGGGTTATATGACCTTTTTCTTAAAGAGCATCTACTCGAGAAATGTTTTCCCGAGCTGCGCCAACACCTGGTGGACAGCAAGCTGACCAACCCCAGGAAGCTTGCAGAGGAGGCGGACATCTGGGCAAGTACCCGGGTGTCCTCAAAGGGGACTGGAGGGGATTCCCAAAGGGCCGGACAGGGCGCCCCTCAGAAGAAGGAGGGGGGAGATAAAAAGAGGGAGTTCTCTAAAGGTCCCCAAAACAGTTTCCAGGGAAAGGGAACAGGTTTCACCCCTACGGCTAACCCGCCCAGAAACCCTCATCCTGGCCAGAGCCAGCAGCCAAGGGTTGTCCACTGCTTCGAGTGTGGTGGCGTTGGACATTATAAAGGAGATGTCAAATGCCCAAAGACACCACCCCCTCCCACCGGAGGAAAAGCCCCGGGAGTAGCTAGTGTAGTGCTCGGGGAGGAGTTGCCCTTAGATAAGGGGGTGAGTGGGCGGGTGTCACCTTAGTGTTCCTGGGGAATCGGGAGATGGTTCCTAAGATCCAGGTGCCCCCAAATACTACCAAGTATGGGCAGTGGATCACCATCAACGGCCAGAGAGGGGAGGCTCTGAGAGATACAGGAGCCAGTATGACTATGGTGAGGAGTCAACTGGTGTCTCCAGAGCAGGTGATTCCCAATGTACTCCACCCCACCGCGATGGCTGATGGCAGAATGGGCCACTACCCTGTGGCCGAGGTTCCATTTGAGTGGGAAGGGGTTGCAGGTTCACTTCGAGTTGCCGTAAGCCCTGCCGTGCCAGTTGATTGTCTGCTGGGGAATGATATGGAGCACAATGCTTGGAGAGAGGTGGAATACCGGACGCATTCAGAGATGCTGGGTACACCTGACTGGGCCTGTGTAAGCACAAGGTCTGCGACTGCCCGGAGAGGGAGTTCGCCCGGGTTGGAGCCTGGAACAATGGTCCAGCCCGCTGCCAAAAAGGGACAGACCCGAAGACAGGAGAAGCCTGCTTCGGCTTCGACGCCCCATGTGATAGATCGGCCACCTGCGGTGGTGAGCCAGGAGTTCGTGGGGGGGGGAAGTAGTCTCCCTGGAGGACCTACCCATCCCCGCTGAGTGGCATGTGGAGGGAGGGCCTACCAGGGAGGAGTTCTGTAAGGGCCAGAAGGAGTGCCCTACCCTTGAGGGACTGAGGCGACAGGCCGAAGCCCAGGCAGCAGGGAACGTTGCAGGACACTACCACATTTACTGGGAGGACGGACTCCTCTACAGTGAATCCAAGGTACCCTTACCTGGTTCATCAAGGGCCTTGGTAGTCCCGCAACGGTACCGAGCCTTTCTGTTGGAATTGGCTCATGAAATACTCTTGGCAGGACACTTAGGTCAGGACAAGACCTTTGCTCTGCTTGTTCCCCACTTTTACTGGCCTCAGATGAAAGTGGCGTCTGATACCTACTGTCGGACGTGTGTATCCTGCCAAGCCAGTGGGAAAACAGGGGTGACGCCGAAAGCTCCCCTGGAACCACTTCCTGTCATTAGCACCCCCTTTGAAAGGGTGGGCATCGACATTGTGGGGCCATTGGATCCACCGACAACAGCTGGTCACAGGTTTATCCTGGTTCTGGTGGATCACGCCACACGGTACCCGGAGGCAATTCCTCTGAGGACTGTCACTGCACCAGTAGTGGCTAGGGCCCTGATGGGGATCTTCACCCGAGTGGGTTTCCCCAAGGAAGTTGTGTCTGACAGGGGAACCAACTTCATGTCAGCGTATATGCGGGCAATGTGGAAGGAGTGTGGAGTGACCTACCGGTTCACCACTCCCTATCACCCCCAGTCAAATGGACTGGTGGAAAGGTTCAACAAGACCTTAAAGGGCATGATCAGAAGTCTGCCTGAAAGCCTGCGGAGGAAATGGGACGTCCTCCTACCCTGTTTGCTATTTTCCTACAGGGAAGTGTCACAGAAGGGAGTGGGCTTCAGCCCCTTTGAGCTTCTGTATGGGTATCCTGTACGCGGACCTCTCAGCCTGGTGAAGGATGGTTAGGAAATGTCTCCCAGGAAGCCCCCTCAGGATGTGGTGAGCTACATGCTGGCCTTCAGGAGCCAAATGGCGAAGTTGTGGAAGCAAGCTTCTGACAACTTGGAGGCCAGCCAGGCAGTAATGAAGGAGTGGTATGACCACAACGCTCACCCGGTGGAATTGGAGCCTGGCCAGAAAGTGTGGGTGATGGAGCCTTGGGAGCTAAGTGCTCTCCAGGATCGCTGGACAGGCCCCTTTGAGGTGTTAGAGAAGAAGGGTAAGGCCACATACCTGGTGAACCTTAAGACCCCTCGACAGCCCCTACGGGTGCTACATGCTAACCGCCTTAAACCCCACCATGAGAGGCCCGAGGTCATCTTGATGATGGTGACTGATGGAGGAGAGGAAGCGGAAAGCGAACCTCTCCCAGACTTGTTTTCGTCTCAGGAAAAGAATGGGTCGGTGGAGGGAGTGATTCTCTCCCCATCCCTAACTCCTGAACAGCGAGAGGACTGCCGCCAGATCCTGGAGCAGTACTCTGCGTTGTTCTCCCTTGTCCCGGGAAGGACCCACCTGTGTACCCATGATGTGGACACAGGAGACAGCCCACCAGTGAAGTCAAAGACCTACCGGCTGTCAGACAAGGTGAAGGCTAGCATCCATGGTGAGGTTACCAAGATGCTGGAGCTAGGAGTTATAGAACCTTCCAGTAGCCCCTGGTCCAGTCCGGTGGTTCTAGTGCAAAAAGCAGCTCCACCACGCACCACTCAAGAACTGAGGTTCTGTGTGGATTACCGGGGACTGAACTCAGTTACCAAAACTGATGCTCATCCGATCCCTAGGGCGGATGAATTAATTGACCGGCTGGGAGCTGCCCAATACTTGAGTACCCTTAACCTCACTTCAGGGTACTGGCAGATCTCCCTGACTGATGGAGCAAAGGAAAGGTCAGCCTTCTCCACGCCTGAGGGACACTTCCAATTCTGTGTGATGCCCTTTGGGCTCAAGAATGCCCCTGCCACTTTTCAGCGGCTGGTGAATCAGGTCCTCTCCGGAATGGAGGGTTTCTCCGCTGCTTACCTGGATGACATAGCTGTCTTCAGCAGCAGTTGGGAGGACCATTTGCAACATTTGCAAGCAGTTCTCCAGGCCCTGAAACAAGCTGGCTTGACAATCAAGGCCAGCAAATGTCAGATTGGGCAGGGGTCAGTTGTGTACCTAGGCCACTTGGTGGGTAGGGGAACAGTGCAGCCCCTCCAGGCAAAGATTAAGGCAATCATGGCCTGGGAACCCCCCAAGACCCAGACTGAGGTCCGAGCTTTCCTGGGCCCCACAGGTTTCTACCGTCGCTTGGTGAAGGGGTATGGCAATATTGTAGGGCCCCTCACAGAGCTCATATCCAAGAAACAACCTCGACGGGTAGTTTGGACAGAGGCTTGTCAGCAAGCCTTTGAAAAATTGAAGCAGGGAATGTGTGCGGCACCGGTCCTGAGGGCCCCAGACTTCTCTAAGGAGTTCATTGTCCAGACAGACGCATCAGAACATGGCATTGGGGCAGTGTTATCGCAACTCAATGAAGAGGGTCTTGATCAGCCTGTAGTCTTCCTGTCCAGGAGACTGCTTCCCCGGGAACAGAAGTGGAGTGCAATTGAGAGGGAAGCTTTTGCGGTGGTCGTTGGCTGATGCAAATGAAGGGGGAAAATCCCAAGTTGTTGAGATGGTCCATCTCCCTACAGGGAATGGACTTCCGGGTGGAACATCGGCCTGGAGTGGACCACGCCAATGCAGACGGTCTCTCCTGGTATTTCCGCCTTAGTGATGAGGACTCCCAAGGGGTTGGGTAGCTCTCCCCACTTTCAGCTGGGGGGGACGCGTGTTAGACCTGTCTGCCTTTGGGTATTCCCTCCAATTTATTATTTATTTTTTTCCCCTTTCTGCCCCTCATACCTCTTAATTTTTATGTCCACTGTATACTTTTGTGGTGTTGGACTGGGGGATAGATGCTCTTTTTGCCCTCATAGTTTCTTATCACAAAGCCAGGAGCCTTTTCTGACTAGAATTCACCCAGACCTACAAAATGGTGGCCATCAACTGCCACAACTGCCATCCTCTGAGGAAGTCCCATAGGATAGCATTGAGGCCTTCTAGAATCTTCTGGATCCTGCTGGACCCTGTGTGGCCAGCCTATAAATAGGGCAGGGGCAAGGTAGCCATTTTGTGTAGAAAGTGACCAGAGGGAGAGCGAGGTGGACAGGGACAGGAGGGAGGCGACTTTGTAAGGAGGGCAGCGCTTCTGCAGGAATAGACCGACTTGTGGGCCGGCTGATTTCCCAAACCGACGCTGCCCCTTGTGAATTGACCAAACCCTGACCTGAGTGTTCCAATACTAAATCTCGGAAGAGATCTCGCATCTGCCTTCCCTGAGTCTTGTGAAGGGAGAACTAGAACCCAAGGACTGACCAGTGGTGAGAGATTACCACCGGGAGATAGCTGTGGTCGCAAAGGCAATTACCCCACACAGAACTGACTGTGGAGAGTGCACATTTGTTGGCGGAGATTGCGCAGTGCGCGCAGGCACAAAACTCACTGGCGGATGACGTGAGGCGTCAGCTGTCATCACTTCAGTGAGCTGGTTGCCCCATCGCATCGAGTCAGTTTCCGACCGCGGAGAAGAAGAAGGCGCGGCTGGGCCGAAGCCGCCTGTGAGGAGGTGGAGTCCCGCGGTGACGTCGAGAGTGAGAGGCGGGGAGACGCTGAGCGAAGCCGAGCGGAGTCCGGGACCTGACCCAGGAATTCTCTGTCATCGTCTGGACCTCGGAGGAATCCCCGGACGTGAGGCAGCGCGAGCAGGAAAGAGCGGCCCCGTGATCCTTGGAGGAGCTTTTCCATCTCCGGCGGGAAAACGAGTGACCGGAGCACCGTAGAATCTCAAGTCGAGCCAGATCCTCCGTGTAAAGTAAGCTGGGAAATGTGTGGGGAAGCGGGAGGCGGCTCAGCGAGAGACCGGAGACCTGTGAACTGCCGGAGCCAAAAGTAACTGCCATAAGACTTACCGGCTTGGAACTCTGCTTGCTAGTGAGCGGATTCTTTATATAAAGGTGCGGCACGGTGACCTGGGTGCTCTGAGAAACAACCCCCCCCCCCCCCTCTCCCATGAGAGAAAGGAATTTGGATCGTAGGGCTATACTAGAGACCAAAGAGCAGTGATTTAGAAATTCCCCAGTGCTTGAAGTGCTCTGAGGAGCCAGAGTTTCTCCACTATAAATTAAGCTCAAGTAAAGCCATAAGAATTGTATGAGTAATCTGCCTATCTTCTTTTGATTGTGTAGTTGGCTGTATCTTCGGCTGGGGACGCTGCTGGGGGTAGAACACGGTGCAGCTGTAAATCAAGCTAACTTGGCCACTAAGTTCTTGTGGGTAATGTACTTGACTGGTTATATGTCAAAGAGCCTTAATCTAGTGCTGAGACCTAACTAGACTTTACTGTTCAGGCTAAAAAGAGATGGTCATAGCTGTGAATATTGTTGTTTAATCTAAACTGAATGTATTCTCTAATGAAATGAAGCAATTGATGAATATTGCCAATTGATGGTGTACATTTCTAATGAATTGAATGTATGTACTTGTTTTTGAACTGTAAAAGAAGAAAAAAAAGAAAAGGTACAAAGAGAAACTTTTATAAATGGTACTGGTATTTTTCTACAAAGGTGTGGTGTCTTTTATTTTTAGTGGTAGGACATTGAGTCACTGGGAGTGAATTGTAAGCATTACACTAAAGCCACGGAGGTTAGCTGTTTCCACTCTGTGCCAGGCTACCCTATGTAACCTGGGTGTTCCCTAGGTCCAACACCAACTAACAGCCTAAATATACAGATATTGGAACACAAAAGACGGGTCCCCTTCTACTTGATTAATTTTTATAATAATGACTTTTATTCTGTTCAAAATAGGAATTTTACTGAGCTTTTTAAAATCATATCAGATTTAGACCAACATCAAGGCGCAGATGATGGTATTGGGATCCTCTTAGGGGGTGATTTTAATGCTAAAATTCCAAAGGCATATCAGTATATGGACAAATCTCAAGCAGATCCAGCAGTGCGAAGGGGTTTAGAGTTAGATATTTTTATTAGTGAACACATCCTCAGTAATGGAATGGATTTGGTTCATACCCCTAGAAATGAGCAGGCACCAAATTTTAGAGGCAGGGCTGTTTTTCAACTATTGATTATATTTTTATGTCTCCATGCCTTGCAGACCGTCTAATAAAAGCTAAGGTTCATGCAACGGACTTTGGGGACCATAACCCGCTGATAGTGGTATTAGGATTAGGATCCCGCCCCGTGTATACCATCTCTCATGGGGTGAGAGATGTTACTACCTCGACAGATAATTTAAGGTTGAAATGGAGGGGAGTAGATAGCGGTAGAATAGTTGAGACTGTGATAGAAGAACACCAGTATTTAATTACTTCATGTTTGTCAACAGAAGGTAACTATTTGAGGACAATTGAAGATTTTACCAAATTATGCTCTGTAATCAGATCCCTCCTGTCAGTGCCATTGCACAAGGTTGACAAAGAACCCAGATGGTTTGACCACAAATGTTCAGAAGCAAACAAGAATTTACGTAAGGCTCTAACCTCCAAACCTAGGTGCCCTATGGATGTAAGGATAGCAAGGAGGATGTATAAAATAACAACTAGAGAACGGAAGGCTACCTTACTGGGGGAGCACTGGGAGGCATTAGTTGACTCAGCAGGGGGAAAGAATGGAAATTCATTCTGGTCCGCAGTAAGGGACCTGCGTAACATGGGTCATCAATTGACACCAGTTAGCTGCACCATCTCCAGTGATTCATGGGAGAATCACTTCTCTAAAATATATGTTGCACCAACACAAGGCAAAGTTTATTATGTGCAGGGACATCTTTACTGCCTACAGATTACGCTGCTGAAGGTAGAAGTGGCAATTATACAGAGCCTTGGCAATAAGGCTCCGGGCCCTGATGGGCTACCTATAGACTTAAAGTGGAAACCAGAGTGGGCCCCGATCCTGTTGAATGTCTTCTATAGTCTGCCTGTAGCCCCCATGCCGGACATTTGGACAACGAGTACTAATATGCCAATATATAAAAAGGGGGATAGATCTGACCCAATCAATTATAGACCAATCTCGTTGCTCGATACTACATTAAAGATTTTGGGGCGAGTAATTTATAACAGGGTCTTGAAATGGACGGAGGAAAGTGGAATGTTGGACCCCTGCCAACTGGGCTTTAGAAGCAAGGTTGGCACGGTTAAACAATGTTTGAACCTTAATTTGGTTATTGGTAAATATAACATTGCTCGATTATTTGTATTTATTTGTATTTATTTATTTGTAAAGCGCTAACATTCATCCTGAAAGGACATCACGGCGCTGAGGAAAGTTGCAAGTGATTTGACATCAGCTCTGATTGAAAATTAGTGATCTAGCCTGGGAAAAAGGAATGTTTTCAGTTGTTTCTTAAATGAGACAAAGCAATCATTTGTTCTAAGTTTAGGGGGTAGCTCATTCCACTTTGTTGCCGCAATGTGAGAGAAGGCCCGCTCTCCCAACCTGACAGTACGAGCTCGGGTAATAGCTGCTCTTCCTAACGTCATAGATCGTAGGTTTCTGGAGGGTTTATGAAATCTAACCCTGTCATGTAGGATGGTGGGGCCTGAGCCGTGGAGTACCTTGTGAGAAATACACAACAGCTTAAAAATGGCTCGTTGCCGCATTGGGAGCCAATGAAGCTCACGCAAGCAATTTTTAGCTGAGTCATATTTTCTTTTATTGCAGATGGCTTTGGCAGCGGCATTCTGAACCATCTGTAATTTAGAGAAGAGATAATCTGCCATTCCTACAAACAGAGAAATACCATAGTCCAACCTACTCATCAGTAGTGACTGGACTAAGGTTTTCCTGCAATCCGTTGGCACCCAGGGGAAGACTCGTCTAAGCATCTTCAAAAGTCCAAAACTCCTTCCGCAAGTTATGGAAACATGGGATTTCATGGATAAGTCCCTATCCAGTGTTATTCCTAAGTTTTTTGCTTTTGCAGTAGGATTGGGAGGCAAACCCAAGTCACTTGGCCACCAGCTGTTGTCCCAGGCCTGTGTACCTCTGCCGAACAATAGGATTTCGGATTTGTCGGCGTTTAGTCTAAGACAATGGTCCTGCATCCAAGTTGCCACTTCAGTCAGACAGTTCGTCAATCTAACAGTTTCGTCAATCTATCAGTTTATCCCCTGTTTACTTAGCATTCATGGACTTATCGTCCGCATTTGATTTAGTCAACAGGTCCAATCTCTGGTCCATTCTGTTGGATTATGGATTAGACGAATCTTTGGTACATTTCCTGGCATTTTTACACACTGATCTTAAAGCACAAGTCAGGATTGGTATGGGTGGGGAGGTTTCTGGTGCCATCAGGGTGGGAAGAGGGGTTAGACAGTGGTGCGTTTTAGCACCCCTGCTTTTTATCATTTATATTAATGGGCTGAGCAATTACCTAAAACAGTCGACCCCAGATGTCCCGAAAATTAACGGGAAACTATTTCTTCACTACTTCTTTACGCAGACGATGCGGTCCTTATTGGCCGCACTCCGAACTCTCTGCGTACTTTGGTAAAAACCTTTGTACAGTACATGGACGGCCTGGATTTACGCGTGAACTTCAAAAAATCTTTTATTTTGTCATGCGGGACAGGGAAACGCCAGCTCAATTCTATCCTAGTGGGGATTGATAGACTAAATTCTACCTGCTCTTTTCCATATCTCGGGATGGTCTTTGCTGCGAACGGCTCGTGGACTGGGCATATGGCCCACTCCACGAGCAAGTTCTCAAAGGCCATCAATTCAATTCTTAGTCTCCCACGTCCGAGGAAGACGGGCGCTATTAAAGCTATTTTCACATTTTTTAAATTGCAATGCGCTCCAGTGGCTACATATGGGGCTGAGATATGGGGTCTGGCAAGAAATCGTTGCACCCAACGAGAAGAAAATCGTTTCTGTAGGAAACTTTTGGGTGTACCGATTTCTACTTCTGAGTACATTTGCCATAGGGAATTAAACTTTCATTTCATTTGTGACTACATCAGGACAAGACCAGCGTTATTTTGGCTCTCAGTTTGGAGGAACAAATCAGCAACCATGGCGCAAGAAATCATAAGTGACTGCCTTAAATGTGAAAAAGGAATGGACATTCCCTGGCTCTCAGGAGTTTATAAGAGGTTATGCAGTGTGGATAAAGGCTACCTCTTTTTAGAACCGATCAGAGTTGAGCCACCAGATAAGAATGAATTAAAAAAAAGCACTATATGCACTTTATAACTTAGATGGGATTAATAAGGAATCTAAGAAATCTACAGTCTAAGCTTATATGGGTAAAGAGCTGTACAGGTATCCTTTACCATTATACCTCAATTTGCCAATGGCTAATTGGGAAAGATCCCTCTTGTTTCGTTTAAGGGCGGGAATCGTAAGATTCCTATTAAGTTTCCCCCTGGGACACTGCTCAAACCCAGACTACAAACCATGCCCCTGTGATGGAGTGAGCGCACAAAATGATTTGCATTTCTTCTTTTTTTGTAAATGTTATTTGAAATATGTAAAATGGTTTTTAGCTCCGTTTTTTAGAAAACCAGACCCCTCTCTTTGGGGGATTCTTATCAGATGTTGCTCTCCCTGGACAATGAAGAAATAGTTTCTCGCACCAGCACTTTCTTGAGACTTGTTACTCGAGTTCGTAAAATGATGGACAATTCTTGATCTGCCGTTTTTATACCAATTGTTTTAATCATCTGCTGTCTAATTTGGGAATGTCAATTTGTAAAAGTTTTAAAAAGGAATTTTAGGATATTTTTGTAAATGAGATCTGCTTTTATGAATTTCTGAAATTCGAATAAAGACTTTTGAATTGAATTGAATTACTGTGTTTCTTTGTTAAAGTATTGTGTGCATTGTGTTTATTTCCATGTAGGAAGATATTTGAACGTACTAGAGAGTATTATATAATAAATACACATTTTTGTAAATACTTGATGTGGTTCTTCCTCACTTAATCTATACTATAAGATTGCATTCTGGTGAAACAAGCTGCTTTACACTCCTCTGGACTAAGCCTGAAGGCTCCACAGATACCACTTAGAGAGCTTTCTAAGGTTGTCTTAGGCCTTTTAAATCACCATAAGGGATGTCTGGACTGGTGCACGTTCCCAATTACATAAATGGACATCATATACCAAGGAAGCTACTCACATGTCCTCTTTTAATCGTTTATTGTTGTATTTTGGGTGTTAAACTGGTATTACAACAGTGAAATATTGGTCCACAGAGGTTTGCCATGCATAAAAGGACAAAATAATGAAGTAATACTATAAAAATGTGTCACATTATGCCACACAATGTAGCTACCGCTTAATTTGTTCCCCTCCTCCTGCATAATTCCAGTGGCCTTGTTTATATTTCACTTATTCTGGTTTTAAAGTATCCAATCTGTAGCAAACCCTTATCTGTTTTTCCCTTAAAATGTGTAAGCCTAGTATCATGCACTGAGTGTGACGCTCAGGGCGCAGCAAGGGTGCTAGTGGTCATTTTGCAAGCAAGTAAAATGTGTTCTCGAAGCGTTGCATAACTAGTAAAATAAAAATGCAATAATCATTTCTCAAAATGCGTTCCAGGCCTTCGACCCCGGTGACACTGCACCTGCTGCTCCCTTGATAAACAAGTCCCTTGTGATGGACACTTTCCCTACTACTGTGCTGTGCCGTCTTTTATTGTGAAAACACTGGATAGTTGCAGTGAAAGAATGGTAAACCTGATTGAATTTTGCACCACTAAACTTACACGGAGCCCTGATGAAAAACATTCTGAATTTCCAGCGTCTGTCAGGTAAACTCACCTCACAAAAGAAATGTGTGAGGATGACTCTCCCGGGGACATCAAGGGGAGTTTCTCCTGGATAAACTCAATTCTTCTTACATCATTTTTCTGCTGAAATATTGTGTACAGGAAACAAAAACACGACCTTCGACTCCTGAGGGAATACAGTAGCTGGCAACGCCCCAGGGCACAGACTGCGGACTCAGCAGTTTTCTAATAACATATAGAGTAAGTGACGTTTGAGGAATGAGGAAGCTCGTGGAGAGAAAGTATTACAGGTGCACTACAAAGTCTGTCAGTGCCAAGTAAACTCATCTAAAAATAAAATGTGAAGCTGCCTCAGGGAATGCTGAGGTGACGTGAGGCTCTTCTGGCAGAACGCAGGTGCCATCTCTCAATTTACTGTGTAAACACAAGCAAGTATTAGAATGTGACCTTTGATCCCTCAGACAATCCAGCAATCATTGGCAGAGTCCTAGAGTCAACTACAATCGTGCAGGTAATGAGAAAATTAAATGCTGCAGCAGACAAGTGACGTGAGGTGTCTAGTGTCGGCAAAGACACTGTGGCTCCTCCCACTCTTACTTGAGGTGTCATCATGAGAAGGATTGTCTTCTCCCTCCAATCACAGCTCTGCTTTCCCTTTTCTGTCATCATCGCTCTGGCATTCGGCCGGGGTTCCCCATGAAGCTAAAATGCATGTACCTTTTCCTAGAGAGACAGCTGCAGGTATAAAAGCCGGATCAATGGAGGAGCTGGGAGTACTGCAGTTGAGGACAGGAGCCGAGAGAGAGGCAGAGAAGAGGAACCAAAGTCCAGAGGGCACACAGGTGAGAGGCTGACTTCCTCGCAAAATTATAGAAAACATTGATGTTTTCACAGGCAGCATCAGATGCACCGATGTTCGGAAGAGAGAGAGAAATTTGAACATTCACAGGATTTTCAAAAGCACTAATGCACTGAAGGAAGAGAGAATTATCTGTGCATTAATAGGCTCCTCAGAAGCACAGATACCCTGACACGAGAGAGAGAAAGCTGGGAGGTCACAATATATTCTGTAGTGCAGATGAATCCAAAGAAAACATTAAAGCTGTGCATTCAGGAGGATTCTCATAAACACATATGCATCGAGGGGATAGATAAATATGTCCATTAACATGAGCCTTGTACAGACAGGTGTACTGAAGGGAAGATGAAATCCGTGCATTCACTTGAATCTTAGAAGCACAGGAGTGCCCAAGGGAGAGGGAAATGTATGCATTGATAGGAATCTCAGAAGCCCGTGATCTCAACGGAAAGAGAGATCTGTGCATCTACAGAATTATCAGATGCACATGTTTTATGAAGGGAGAGAGACATTTGTGCATTCATATGATCTCAGGATCAGAGGTGCTCTGAAGGGAGTGATACATCTGTGCATTCGCAGGATTATCAGAAGGGCTGTTATTTGTAAAGAATAGGGAGAGACATCTTGTCATTCGCATGATCCTTAGAAGCACATATGTACTGATGTGAGTGATGCATCCAGGGCCAGCTTCAGCACTGTTGGCTTCTTGTGCAACAATCATTTTTGGTGCCCCCACATCCCATGACCTCCTACTCGGATTCCCCCACTATCACTGGGCTAAAGTGCCCCTCATCTCTCCATAGACTCTCTCACATGCATTTAGTTTGTTTTACAGCACTGGTAAAGGCTGACTTTACTAATAATAATTTATATTTACCCAAACAAACCCTTTTCAGCAACATTAGGAATAGATAATAAAAAAGACTGGGGAAAAAACATAATATCCCAAACTATTTTACTCAGTTTTCATGCAGCTCTTTGAAGCTCGTAACAGTCACTGTTCTATATTAGGGTTGTAGCTAATGAACTGCGGTGATAAAAGAATCTCTGTGGCAAAAGCAGTAATCCACTCAGATATCCACATAAAATACAGATCTGTGATCTGGACGGTAAGAGTTCTTTGCAGCACGCATATAACCCTCTGCACTACTTTATGGCAAATGAAAACTGCCACTAGACACAATTCTAATCTCTTTCTCTAGCAGGAACATTGTCACAAGAGTTATCTTGAGAGTTTCAATGCTGCCTGAAAACTGGACGCACAACAAACTCTGCAGCAGCCATTTTTCAATCATGTTATTGCTGTACACAGCACCCTCCCTCCTGAGGTCAGCGTCCCCTTCCCCAGGTCAACGCCCAGCGCGGCTGCACCAGTTGCACTGCCCTAAAGCCGGCCCTGGATATATCCCTGCATTTACAGTGTTCTCAGAAGCAAAGGGGTCCTTAAGGAATAGAGAAATCTGTGCATTCACAGGATTCTCAGAAGCTCCACGGTACTGAAAGGAGCGATGAACCTGCACATTTGCATTATTCTCAGATGGACAGTTTCACAGAAGATATGGAGAAATTGGTGGATTTATAGAATTCTTAGACACACAGGTGTGCTAAATAGAGAAATTAAACCTGTGCATTCACAGATTTTAAGATGCACAAGTGTACTGAAGGTTGAGTGACATTTGTGCATTCACAGCAGTCTGAGACGCACAGCTGTAATGAGTGGAGCAACCATTGTGTGCATCCACAGGGTCCTGGGAAGCCCAAATGTACTGAATAGCGAAATCTGTGCATTTAGAGGGTATTCAGAAGCACATGTGTACTGATGAGAGAGATAAATCTGTGCATTCAAATGATTCTTGAAGCACTGAAGGGATCGATAAATCTTACATACTTGACTCTCAGAATCAGGCTTTTCTAAAACGCATGGGGCAGCAGACACAAGAGAAGAGAACAGAGGGGAAGCTGTAATGGAATGAGAATGGAAACCTTCAATACAGTAAAATGGAGAAACATTGGTAGCAGAGTGAACAGAATTATTATAATACAATTATGCCAAAGGTAAGTATTCCAACCAGTTGTTTTGAGTGGCATTACAGAAGCACCTCTGATATTCTTCAAGGTCTCCATATATCTATTGGCTTGAGAGTGTTAACTTGAGAATTTGATGGATGGAGTGTAGAACCAATTGAGCACCAGAATCTTGACATTTATTTAGGGCCCTGTCTGAAACTATGTTGCCAGGGATCCCATGAAGACAGTATATATCAGCCAGAAATCTCCTTGCCATCATGCTGGCAGATGGATGTTTCTGGACCAAGGGAAAATGAGCCACCTTGCAAAAGAGGTCTTTTGTAGCCATGATCACTCAATTTCCTCAAGAAGGTAGTACATCCACAATTTAGTCAGTAGAAACAGTATGTCGTGGATGAGGAAGAACAGATGAAGGCTGGAGAAACCCAAAAAGGCTTATTGTGGACCGCCTTAGATAATGGGCAAAGGAGAGGACTTTACAGATCACTCTCCTTCCTGTCAAACTGTAGGCCGCCAAAAGGAATGTAAGACTAGCTCTAAAGTTGGTTTAAGTCACCAGCGACTGGCCACTTCAGTGTAATAGCACATTCCCTGAACCTTGGTTTAAAGGCCCTTTGTTGGTAATCAACAAGACCTATTGGAAAACATATAGGGGCATATTAGCAAGAACCTCGTTAAACTTATCGCCATTTTAGCGGCAGGAAACTGCTGCTAAAATGGCGATAATGGGCTTGCTAATATGCAATATAGAATTCCAAGTGAAGCCCAGGTTATATGTGCAGGACATCTAACGTGCTATTGGAATTCTATAACGCATATTAGCAAGCCCATTATCGCCGTTTTAGCTGCAGTTTCCTGCCGCTAAAACTGTGATAATTTTAACGAGGTTCTTGCTAATATGCCCCATAGATTCTAGTGGTAGGCCAAGGGTACTTGGCTCTGTAGGGCATCAAGGTTGTCACAATGGATTTCAGCATGAGCATGTCCTACATGCTGCAAGAATATCTTGCCAGGCAAACAACCTTCCCATGGAGCAAAAGGATAGGAGTCTTTAAATCTGCAACCACAATGTTCCATCTAGACAAGTCATCACCAATAATATTCTGTACGCTAGGGACGTGAGTGTTATAAAAACATACTGTGAAAAGAAGTAGACTCAACAGGCTTGCTTGCTCTTTGCTATATTGCATGCTCTGCAAAAATCAGCGATTGATGTCCTTCCGGTCCTCAAACGTTTCTACTACCACAATTAATAGATGATGCCACAACATACAGGCATCCCTGAGTGCCAAGAGATCACTTTCAAGCATGAATACCTTTGCTCACGTTCAGTCAGGACAAGGGAAAAATGAAAAATAGGCGGTTCCAAGTTGAAGCTGAAGCAGAACTGCTCCTAGTACAAAATCCAAAGCATAAGTAACAACAATGAATTTTCTGGACTGATCTGGGTGTCTGAAATTAGAACCTTGGGTGAAAGCCTTCCTTAAATTGGCAAAAGTCACATGTCTTTAGGAGACTAAATAAAACCTTTAGTCAGATTTTCCTTTTTTAAGTTGCCAGATATATGGCTATTTATATCATCAAAGTTCTTAATGAAGTGTATATAAACATTAGACAGCCCCAAGGTCTCTTTGACAGATTTAGGAGGAGACCAGCCTAGGGTAGTAGAGATCCTAAGAGGGTCTATTGATAAACAATTCACAGCGAGGTATTATCCCCGATATTCTACTTCTGTTCTCTCAACTTGCCCTTCTCCACTTCACCAGTCAGATGTTTTTCCCTCCAGACATTAAAGACTTGAACAAACATAGAGTTGAGGGTCAAGTAGAAAAGAAAAGAAAACCAGGATGTCACAAGAAACTGATTCAAGACATCAGAGAATATACAATTAAAAAATCTCTTTTAGACCGTTGGAGCACTAGTTTGGCCAAAAGGCATTACTAGAACTCACAATGTCCAAAGGGTAACTGAAATGCCATCTTCCACTCACCATCCTTCCTTATCCAGAGCAGATGGTAAGCCCCACTGAGATCTAACTAAGTAAGGCATTCAGTACCCTGAATGGACTCAAGAATGTTTTAATGAGTGGATATAGTTACCAGTATTTTACGATGGCCTTATCCAGACGTTGATAGTCAATACATGGTGTTAGCTCCTTGGAGAGATAGGGGCCTAAGAAGAGAGGCTCCCTTGAGGGAGTAGGAGACTGAACAAGAAGGCCATTAGGAAGATTCTGCCCAAATATTCCCTCATAACCTGTTTGTCATGCAGATTAAGAGAATATATCATTCCACCTGCATTGAGCAGATGCCAAGACCTTGTCCACCCCGGACTTTCTTGGATCAGTTGTTTAACAAGACAAGGCCCTTGCGGACCCAGCTCCTGAGCCCGATGCTCCCACCTCTTCTCTAGCTCTCAGTTCCACCCTCTCTTGTGCCTCTGTGCCTTCCTCCTCTTGCTCTTTTTTGTCTTTTTTGCTTTTCACTTTCACTGTTTTTGCCTTTCAATGCTCTTTTTACCTTTGGGATGTTTTCACTCCTTTTCACTTGTGCCCCTTTGCTCTATTTGTCCTTAGCTGTTTTGGGGCTTTTTAATCAGTGCTCTCTGCCTCTCGTTTTTCTTTTTTGCCACTCACTCTTTGCTCTTTCCATAACCTCCGCACTCTGCCCCCACTCCCACATGTATGCCATATCTCCCCATACTGTACTCCTTATTACGCCAAGGAAAACCAACGTACACATTTTTGTCTTGTGGTGGTCATTTGTTTGCCGCAGTTTATTACTACAAGGAAACATGTATATACTTTGTATCTTGCATGTAATGTCATAACAAAGTTCCTTGGTATTGTCTCTTGGCCCTTCTGGGCCCTTTTTTCTTTGGTAGGTTGGGTTTTTGCGCCCCTTTTGCGCGGGAGGGGAGAAGCTTCTGTCCAGGAGTTAGGCCACCTCGCTACCTTGTCTGGCTTTGTTGTGCCCTGCCACTGGCGGGGGTTGGGCTGCGAGCGCCGTCTCCGTTTGCTACCCCCTCCTTTGGTAGGCCAAGCTACCCAGCCATGAGGCATCCCAGAGTGGGTGGTCCTACACACCTGGCCTTAGGCCAACTCACCCAGCCGTAAGGCATCTGAAGGTGAGTGGACCTATTCTGGCACACCGCCCTCCGGTGTGCCTCCGTACCAACCGATATCAGCGTAGTTCTTCGCCACGCCTTGCCTCTTCCTCGGCCCTGCAACATTAAGTGTTCCTTAGGTGTGGTTGGGTGGGACAAGATTATGCTCCAATGCCGTCGCTGCTCCCCGCTCCGTGAAGATAGGAGCTTGCCTGGGAGAGCAGCGCTTATATGCCTCCCTTCTCGCCTTCCCCCCGTGTGGGCCCTCTTTCCATTGCGGGGTTTGTATCCCGCCCTGGCCCCCATTGGTCGGGGGGTGGGGGGGTTGGTGTCACTTCGGCGGCTGCTGACGGGGGGGGGGGGAGCCCTGGGCCTTCTATCGCCCTTTGTCCCGCTTTGCGTGCCAAAAAGGCGTGCCCCCACTGGTTTGTCCGGGGGCGCAGCGCACGTTATGGCGCCGGCTCTCGAGCCCCCTTTGGGAGCAGCCTCTGCAACTTCTTTCACTGCCCTTTTTCGCCTTTATCACTTGTTTCCCTTTTGCCTTGTACCTTTTTGTCCATTTGTTTCTTCATGTTTAGCTCCTAGCCATCTTGTGGGGCCTACTTGCCACAGTCTATTTTCTGTCTCCAACCTGTGCCCCACCTCCCCCAGCTGTTTACCTGCGTCTTCCAGTGCCACTTTTTCTTTTCATGCTCCAGCTAAGCTTCGCCTACCACCCTTGCACTTCTCACTCCTCCCAAGACCTGCTTTATAGCGACTGCTTTTAAGCAGGTGCCTCAGCCCTAACCATCTTGGACTTACCTGTTCCAGTCCTCCAAGCAGTCAAGACTCTCACACACTAGACTCCTGAGGCTTGCACCTCTTCCCCAACTCTTACTCCTGCTTTCTCTCATACCGTTGAGCTGTACTTCTCTTGCTTTTTTGTCTTTTTGCTCTCTGCTCTTCACTGTTTCTGCACTTCCCCACTTGCTCTTTTCGACTTTGGGACTGTGTCACTCGTGCCCTTTTGCCCATGTCTCTTTGTGGTCTTAGCACTCTTTGTTTGGAATGGCTTCACTCCAGTTTAAAGTATTTTTTGGATCCAAAGACTAAACAACTCTTTATCATATGACTGCTCTCTCCTCTAGCAGCAAGACAACTTATAAGCCCGGTGCTGTAATCTGCTGCCTACAGTTGCTGCTTTGAGTCACTTCACCTTGATGCCAGTAGTCAGTGATAGCTGTACTGGAACAAGAGTGATAGGGAAAGTGTACTGTAAATGAAAGCTCAGAGATTAAGCTGGGCTGGAAAAAGAGGGAAATCTGTACTGTTATATGAAATATCAGAGTCCAAACTGGGCTGGAGGAAGAGGCTAGTGGTGCTGTTACAGACATCATCAGAGAAGAGCTAGATTGGACACAGAGGAAAAGGGATACCCGTGCTGACAATGGAAGAATCAGGGACCTATTTGGGATGAAGAAAGAGGGAAATCTGTGTGTCATAGGCAATATACACGTAAAAACTATGTTAGAGAAAGAGGGATATCTTTGCTGCCACGAGCATCATCAGAGAATAAACAGACAGGAATTGGAGGGAGACAGCTACCGATGCTGGCAGGGGAAGCATGAGAGACATAGTTAGGCAGGAAAGGGGGATATCTGTGATCTCATAGGCAGTATCAATGAAAACACTGTTTGAAGAAAAAGGGATATCTTTGTTGCCCTAGGTTTTCTCAGAGTCAGACCTAGACTCCAGGAAGAGTTTGTGCTGCCAAAGCAGATCCGGATCCAGAGCTAGACAGAACAAATAGAGAAATCTGTGATGTCACCGATAATATGAAAGGCATAGGTAAAACTGGGGGGGGGGGGGAAGAAGTTCTGGTAGTTAAAGGAAGTGGAAGGGCATACATCCTTGTGGTTATGTTTCAATAATGTCAGAAAGAATGGTGCTATTAAAGTAAATTCTAAGGTGGGAAACAGAATGTCTCTTGATGTTAGTGTATATCTGCCTATGGTCACTAAGAAGCAACTAACTATCTTTTGTCCAGTTATAGTTTAACTTAGATGTACCTTTCTTGCTGCTGGCTTATATTAGTATGACTGTAAGAGGTAATCTGATGACCAGTTGGTAGTGCACAAGTTTTAGGATCAGAATGATACCCCACTTATGATATTATAACAGGGCTTCCATGATTGTCTTTTCTTTGCATCCAAGCTAGGATGATCTGCACCATGAGCTATTACAGAAAACATACCTCTAAACATATTCTATTCTACATATACTATTGAGCCACAACAAAAAAAAAAAAGTTTCATGCACAGAATTTATAAATCATATGGATGTTCAAAATAGTTTTTGAGATTATAAACACTAAATATGTTTTGGGTTGCTCTTTCTGACCATAGAAATGGAGTCGAAGAGGATGACGCTGGCTATGGTAGCCATGACTGTTCTAACTGCAGAGGCTTTTCCCAGGATGACAGCCACGAAGATGTGCCACATCTCCCAGTTTAAGACGCTCATACCATCCGACCTAAGAGCAGTCCAGAAATTGCGGGATAAATAGGTAAGTTACAGAGGGGAGGCTCAGAACAGAGATCAGGAGTTTGTGAAATGCCTACACTTCCTTCTCAGATCTTAGCTCTTGAAGTGCTATGACTGCACACTGCAGAAAGAAATAGAGAGAGGACCCACAAGAGGACTTCATTCTTAAGGATACAATTAATTGATGGCTTTTGTGTTTCTATCAATGACTTACCAGTTCTGTGGAGAACATTGTAGGCCACATTAGAAGTTGGTCACTAAAACAGATCTCTTGTGAGCAACCTTAGAGCTCTGTGAAGGACTATCAAGGTGGGAAGATTCTACATGACTGAAAAATAATGATACATTAATAGCTTGAAACAATGTCTTGGGGAGAAGATGTCCTATGAGCTCTGGAGGCCACAAATATCTGATGGTGGAGGCAGTTTATACATTGCTACCAGATGTCTGAAACTGTTCCTCGTTACTACAAAGATTCCTTAAAATGGCTCTCCACTTTGTCATAGGAGGAGACGATGCTGCCAATTATCCGGAAATGCTCTAAGAAGCTCCTAAATCTGAGACCAACTGTGTTCCATTTCATGGTAAGAGATTCCACAAGGGCATGAAACCAGAGATCACCGTGCATCCACACATCTCGCTATGAATCTCTGCTTCTTGTCCCATTAGCCTATCCCACCATCCTGTTTCCACTCTGCTTAGCACTCAGATTGTTCTGCATTTTGAGAGAACCCTGCCCCTGAACACCCCATGTCACTATAGAAAGATGATCTTGGGTATTGTTGCTGTGTTAGTAAGATCTCTTGTTCTCAGAGGCTGAGCACTAACCAGCAGAGATGAAAAGCACCTCATACTGAAGAGGTCCAACCAGCTGGTTCGCCATGGGTCACACGATGATCACAGCTGTTTTCTTCTCTTCTTAAGGTCCATGACAGGCTCATTATTGTTGAAAAGAAGGTGACACTGGCGATTCATATCTTGAGTAACATCAGCAATCCTGGGCTGTCCATCTATGCATCCAAACCATTGGACCTACTGGTTTCCATCCGAGAGAACCTGAGGCACTGCGTAAGTACTGGCCAAAGACTGACCAAAGATTCTGTAACTGATAAATCTAGACCTGGTATATGTTATGAACTTGGGACCTCTTCAACTATTAACCCCAGAATCTGTACACATACTTAACTTAATAACACCACTAGGAGATTGTTCCCCATGTCTTCCCAGCCCTGAGCATTTTTTTCCTGGAAGTAAATGGATTTTTGCAGTTAGTTTCATTGTAATGAACATACAACACATCAGCATTAAGAACCAGTCAGGGTATTAATCATTCTGATAAAGTTCTACCACTATATGGCATTTTTAGGGCCTTTGTACCAAAATGGCACATTATTATCCAGGAAGATACTCATGTTACTTTCTCAAATTATCTATCAGGTGAATTCTAGGACTCATAGGAACCACCATTCACAGCACCTGGACCAGTGGTTGAAGGAGTTCAACAAGGACAAAGAAATGGTAACCATGGGGCAATGTAATGCTGCAAAGGGAGCTGAGTGGGCAGTAGGGAGGACAGGCGTGGGCAGAGGGAGCCTTATTAACATTTGTAACTTAAACCCTTCTGTCCTTTCTAGGATCCCAAGGAGTGTCTTGAGGAGATTGTGATCCTCAATCTCTTCCAATTGCTGAATGAGGACGTCAAGTGTGCGGCATACATGGAGGTGTGCAACAAGCTGGTTCAGCATTTATCTCCTCTCCAAGGGCTTACTAGGGCCAACCAGCAGCAATAATTATGACATCTAATTATTTGACCATCTTGAAGATACAACGAATTGTGCCTCATCCTCCCTTCCTCCTCATGCAGGACCAGCACATCTAACCATCAGCTGCGATTATAGAGGACACCAATAGCAAATTACTTTTGAATTGAAGTTTTAGAAAAATTGGAAACATAAATCCTGCAGAATTGTGCATTCTTGTTGAAGGAATGTCATGCATTACTTAGGTCATTTTCCTACACTTGAACTCATGGGGATGTATACATTTGCTGAATTGGTAGACAGTTTTATGTTCCTGAAACAGATTTGAGTCACTCACATTCCTGAAGAAATTCGAATCCTCTTACAGGAAGCATGAGTGTGTCTTAACTTTAATACAAGTTGCAGCAGGTGCCCAGTAAAGGACTTATCATCTGTGGAGTACGTTGCCACTATGTGGCTGTTGCAGTTAGCACCCCAAGGCATAGTCAAGCACGGTACGGTGTTTGCGTGTTAGGGTTAAATTATGACTCTGTGCCTCTCACCTCAAAATCTGATTGTGGATTTATCTCAGCACGAAAGTCCAAAAACAGCACTTTGTCTCAAACATGTATTATTTAATATTTGCAGACAGAACAAAAGTTAACGTTGTATGTTATTTATACTAAATGTCTATTTTTATAAGTATTTGTTAAAATTTATTCAATATATATTTATTTACATAAAATGTTTTCTTGTTAAAATAAAGCCACTGATGTGACTTGAGTTTTCTTACTTTACCTCTGTGTTGCTCTTAGTCATTCCTCTCCTTTTTAGGTCTTGTCTGAGACAGAGAATACACCATTGCTTGCAGGAGCTTTTGTTACTTAAAAAAACTAAAATGGGCATAACGCCCGCCCCTTACTTAAAATTCCTTGGCTTTATTGTCACTCTCATTTCCTTGCTTCTTGCATAGGTAAGACCTATTAGCTGTGCCAATGTTTGTTCTATGAAGTGATCCACCTTCAACCGTAGAGTACATATGGAGCACAATAATATATTACTTACAATACATATGATAATGCAATCAATCCCTGAAAACAGATTTTCTTGCGAAATATGCGTCTTCTTCCACAGTTTCGATTATATACAAAAAACACTTACAATAAAACAATAGACAACATTTATTAAACATTTTAGAAACCGCTTTCTCAACACTCAAGTATGAATTCACAGATCATGCACATAATCTTGTGCGGGTTTGTATTTGTATGGGAAAATGACGGCATTTGCCCGTTTAGGGTACTTGGGGCTAGGGCACTGAGCTAAAACGAAAGGAGAAACGATTCCCAAACCCCCATATATCACATTTGTACAGATGTGAAACCTAATTTGACACATAGATATTTATTTGTAAATACATAATAAATGATTATGACAGCCATGATATTGTTGGTCGCCTAATATGTTGCAAAATTGGTTTGTAATATTGCAAGAAAAAGACTTCATCCTGTGTAGATAAAGATGCAATTTATGGAAAGCCAACTCATTGGTTTGCACAGTTCTTAAAGCGCCATTAGACAGAATAAGTATTGGGTTCTCAAATGCTTACAATAGAAAATGCACATCAACTAGGTACTTTCTGAGGATCATACAGGCCAAACATTTTTGCACGTGGCCGAAGAGATTTCATTATGAGACCCGTGTGTTCTCATTGCGTTCCTTAAACTCGTTTAAAAAACGATTTAGGCTTCTTTAAACTCCTGTGCTCTAATCCATCCTCCTGAGTGATGTTAACACGTTTTGACCTCAGTATTGGGTTGTAGGTGATTATCAAAGTTTTCATTAGGACGTGAAAATATTTCTAGTTTCCTCTCATTTGGATTAAGAGTGCATATTTGTTTCTCTTCTTTCATAAGTTCTAGAGTCCCGGTTGGGTTGTTCCCCCTCCAGGAAATCCCTTAGCAAAATTCTATTATTAATATTTGTACTGTTTTTTTACACCCTAAATTCTCACATCATGAACCATCATGCTTCAACGGTTCAAGGCTTCCAGCTCTGTGGTGTTTGGAATCCCGTGTGCCACACTTGAATGTGCGGATGTGCCAGACAAGCCTGTACAAACTTGCTATGAGGTAGAGAGGGCGTGCTGGCTGTTCCCATTCCATCACTGCACGCTCTATTATTGTAGCAGTGTATCACTTTCCTTAGCTGAGCTAGGGTATCAGGCAGGCGACTTTAAAGTAACTCCAGTGCAGAATGAGCATATCAGCATCCGATCAGTTAACTAATTTCCTTTTATCTTTTGTTACTTAGGAGTATAGTAGGATTCAGCAATGTTTGTTCATTCAGGAATGCTGGGAGTGTGGAATGTATTTATGTAATTGCTTGTGTAATGAAACCAACTTTGAACCCGCTGAGATAAACAGAATAAAGAATGGCGATTCTCCAATTGTAATGTACAGAGAATCAGTATTTCATTAAATACAAGGAGACATTATGCATTAAACCTTTTAATTAATGTACAGATTTAAGGAAACCATTCAATTAACAATATTTAAGTGCTAATGATTAAACAATGATGATCAGAAAGAACCAAAGACAACAAATTATTGATCAAAAATACAAAATGAGCATTTATTAGATTCTAAACAATTGAGAAAATTGTGATAATCATACATTCACATTCATGTCTATCATACAAACTCTCATGCACACAAAATACAAATTAAAAACATTGTTGGAATGATGACATTTTGCTCAACAATGGTGAATTAACACAATATATGAAAAGCAGATTCAATTGAGTGGCACAAATTCAAATGACTGGTGGTATTCTACACGCGTTTTGGCACTACAGGGGTGCCTTCGTCAGGAAGAGGGATATTGTCTTCGTTCTCTTCCATATTTAAAAATATACTCCATCTGGTCCATAAAGTTGATTATTAACCTCAAAAGCCTTTACATCTGAAGGACTACTACAAGATATCAAGCAAAGAAATTAGGTAAATGTAATTGTTAATCTCTTCATATCCAAATATCTATTTAAAGGCCATGACTCGAATAAAGCCAACAACATCAAATTCACATGGGGTAAAGCTTCATACCTTGCCCTAGGTGGCTTTGTAAGCCTCATACTCTTCAACACGCTACACACCAAAGCATTCCTTCCAATTGTCTTCCCATCTACATAATATGTCCAACTGAAATAACCAAGCTATAACAAATCATTGTTCTGTAACCTAATCATCTCTCAAAACGCTCTACCAAAAGGTTCACTACCTCCACTACAGAAGCCTCCACAGGATCCAAACACCTCTCTAACCACCAACTACACCACACTCTCCAATCTCATTGGTATTTCCTACTTGCTCCACATGTCCAAGATTTCACGAGCAATTCAACAGCCCTGCTAGAAAGTCCCTTGGGTCACTCAAATCTCCTGACACCTTCCAAACAAGAAGATTTAATACCTTGTCCTGAAAAAAGGATTTTCTTCCCCTACTCCATTCATTAACAGGACATTTGACGCCAGAATCAAAAAAGGAACCATACAAGCCAACTCAATTACAGATGGAAACCATACTTGAGCCACCCAAAATGGTGTCACTAACACTATCTGACACCTCTCCGTTCTCACTTTCTACTGAACCCTCTGAATCATTGCAAAAGGTGGAAAAGCATCCACTTCCATATCTGCTGAAATGCATCCACTGCCCAAGCACTTGGGTCTGGCATCCAACTGAAATACTGCTCTATTTGGAAAGTCAGTCTGCTCTCAAAAAGATCTACTTCAAGCAGACCCCACTCCTTGTCCAATTTCCTGAAATACCAAGGATTAATCTCTGATGTTCCTGTAATCTCTGATGTTCCGTGAATTCCAATCTGCTACTGAATTCCTTCTCCTGTTAAATACTCTGCTTTCACCACAATCATGTGCTCCATGCAAAAATACCAGAATTCCTTTGCTAAATCAGGCAGTTGACAGGATCTGCTCCATCGTAACCGATTGATATATGCCACAGCTGAAATATTGTGCATTTTCATCAACACTGGCTGGCCTTTCAAAACCTCACTGGAACTTTTTTAAGCATTTAGTCCTACTGTTAGCTCCAAACACATTATGGCTCATCCTTTCTTTCTCTGACCATATACCACCTGTTTGTCTCTGCCCCAAATGTGCTCCCCATCCTCTCAGACTGGCATCCTTCTCTAGCACAAAATCCGGAGCAAAACCAAAAATTGCTCATCCATTACAGGTTTTTAAATTCTGTAACCACGGGTTCAATTCCTCTTGTCCCTCATGATTCAGAGATATTCAATAATGTAAAGGCCCCAGAAATATTACTTGAATGGGAGATGACAACAAACCTACCATCCGAGCTAAGTCCCTCAAAGTCTCCTTCCTTATTATTCCTACTTTCCTCTCTGGAAGTTGAAGCATCACCTTTATTGTATCTAACTCAAAACCTAAACATTCCAACTTTTGAGCTGGGATAAAGTTCGATTTTTCTCTGTTTATCAGAAAACCCAACTTCTCCAGCAAATTCTTCACCATTTTCAACTTTCTCTGACTGATCTAGGCCCAGAGACACAATCAAAATGTCATCCAAATACACCATTAGTCTTATGCCCCTCTCTCAGAAATGCCTTAAACACACTCATCACCTTCATGAAGCACCATGGGGCAGGTGATAAACCAAAAGGAAGGCACTGAAGCTGATATAACCTTTTCTTCCACCTGATCTGCAGAAACTTCTGACTGTTCTTTTCCATCCGAATAGAATAGTGAAGTTAGCATCGTTCAGATCCAACTTCTCTTACCAGTCATCCTTTAATACCATATCTCTCAAGCAATGGATCCCCTCCATCTTGAAATGTCTGTAAATCAAGTACTTTTTTACCTCTCTTAGATTTATAACTGGTCTCCATCCTTTGCCTTTTTTCTACCAAAAACAGTGGGCTTAAAAACCCTTTCACATCTTCTTCTATATGTTTTATTGCTCCCTTCTGTATCATAGCCACCACCTATGAACCTACAATCAACTTATTTTCATCAAACACAATTCCCTTTGTTCTTTCACCTATTGTGGAAACTACAAAAACTCTATCTCAAAACCTTAAATTGTCTTTGTCACGCATGGATCTTTGGTAATTTCTTTCCACTCTTTCACATGACTCCTTAACTGTCTTCCTACCCTTTCTTGGATAAAACCAGAAACAGTCCCCATACTCACCTTGAGATCCTTGGTAACCACGTCTTGAACTTTTACCTATTCCTGGTCATCCAGTAAAAACGTAATGCTGGCGGAAAACCTCTACTGTATCCTCTATATTGGCTGTTATAATGGGACCTTTGCATTCCGCAGCCAATCGAAAGTCCCCGTCTACTGGCCCTTCCAAAAATTCTGCTCCTAAAGTCTTCCTTATATTAACATGAGCGTTATCTAATACAGTGAACATCACAACATACTTCTCTAGACTTTTAACTAGTCCTTACCCAAACAATAAAACTTTATCATCTTTGATAGGTCAGTTTTCAGCCAAGTCACCCAACTCTGGGCTTATCTTCAATAAAATCGCTTTTCTCCTTTCAGCCATCATGCTGGCATTCACATTACCTAGAAGGATAATTGCCCTTTAGTCCATCTTCAGAGTAAGTGTAGATCCTCTTATGTTTCATTAATATGCACCTCTTCTGCCATATCAAAAACCCGTGCTAATGGACCCAGGATGTGCAATACCTTCTCTTGGCACTGTTTCAGAGAGCGCTCTAGACCTTTCCGTGGATCTCTGCCCAGCCTTAATAAAAAACTGATCAACTCAGGATCTGGATTAGGTGTAACACATACATTCTCCTCTATTACTAGCCTTGGACACTCTGCTTTAGCACCCTTTACAGTTGCTTATCCGATGGCTTTCTCAACCATTCCTTTATGAAATTGCCTATGGGCTCCAATGTCCACTATTTACCACTTTGTGGGTGCCTAATCTTGAAGGAGAGAACATATCATCTCCCAAGGAATTCTTCACACTTCTTTAGAGCTTGCACTCACATTTTCCTCAAACTCTGCATCTAACTCATCATCTTCTGTTTTGTCTAAAACATACTCATCCAAATCCCTGTTCTCGTTATGTAATGACATAATTTCTAAGTTGTTAAACTCCTCATCTTGTGTGACACTTAGGACACTTACTCTCTGGGTGCTACTAAGGACACCCTTTTTTATGTGCCGCTAGGATCACCTTTCTTTTTTATGCAGTCAAATCCATCTTTTCCTCTTTTTTTCATACTTATTTTGCCTATACGCTTGGTCTTCTTTAACCTTTTTCCACCTTCCTCTCTCTTATCCTCTTCCTCTGATAATGAATTAACTCCTCGCATGACTTTCTATCCTTTCTCTTTTTATTAATATTCAAATGTTAGTTCTTATAATGGAAATGGCCAGAAGCCGTAAGATGAACCTTTACCTATGTTTTATTGATTTTAGCTCAGCTTTTGACACAGTGCACAGAAATATTCTTTGGAACAAGTTAACGAAAATGGGAATCTCACCGAGTTTGTTGAGAGCGATACAATTGCTATATGCTAATACTTGGACGAGAGGAAGGTTGGGCCAAGGAACAGTTTTGTCCAAAAAAATGGTGATAAGGGACGGGCTGAAGCAGGGGTATGTTTTGGCCCCAATCTTATTTAACTTGTATTTAGCTGGGATTTCATCAAGGCTTAGTGAAATTAATTCTCACTCTCCGACTGTTGCAGGTTTTAATGTTTTACATATGCCAATGATATTGTTTTAATAAGCTATACCAAGGTGGGTCTGCAGAGATTAATTAATGAAAGTGCACAGTACGCCTCCACTCATGGCCTAAAGATTAACTTAAAAAAGACAAAAACAATGCTGGTGACTAGAGGGTTGGCTGTAAGCAGTGGTGGCTAGTGACATTTCAAAGTGGTGGGCGTAAAAGCTGGGATGAATTTTACTTAGTGAGTGAGTCTGTCCAACCTAAGGATGTTCAGACAATGCCTCATTCACCCAATTAACCCCCAATTTATTCCAAACATGTTTCCATCTTCCTCTTGATTAATCCGTTTATCCTTCCTTCTAGACACTCTCCTCCTTATTCACTCAGTTACCTACCCAACCATCTAGGTATCCAATTACTAGAAAATCATCCATTCATTTGTCCATCATATGGAGTATTCACCCATTCAACCTTGTATACATCCACTCATTCTACTGGACACACTCTCCTGTAACTCTTCTGCCCTCCCGTAAATCTATGTATCCTTTCACCACTGGAGAATCACCAGTGCATCCAGCCATCCCCAGGCGATCTCCCATCCATCCATGTATCTCTCTATCCATCTATCTTTCCACACACTAAACCAGGTAGCCTCAAGTAATCTACAAAGGCTCTCCCATCAAAACATCTACTCAGCCTACTAAATAGAAAAGATAGAGTCTTCTAATTGTCTTGCCATACATACTATTCTTATTTTTATGAGGTCACAAAAAGTTTGCAGTGCACCAATTAAAACTAGCTCTCTTTAGGAGGTGCAGACGGAAAGTGAGAGCGTACATCATTGGTTTACAAATCTCACTGCATACACGCTATCGGTATCGAATTATTCTAAGAGAGTACTTAAAATACAGCAATCGCTGTTATAAATCCTAAATTTTAAATAAGTACAGCAAAAGCAGCCATTATGACCCCATACTAGTTGTCTAGAAACAAAGCAGGACTTTAATATACACAGCACATTTGCCTGACTTCCAACCAGCAGAGGGGGATTTTAGCACTATAAATGAAATGACATGGCTAAATACATTTAAATCCCAATTAAATAGCCAATAATGTAATGCCTCGATTTCCCAAAAACACTCTTGATATACACAACTATAGTTTTAAAATGTTCGTTTTTGTATCTACGACGAGCAGACTGAAGCATACAGTACTTTTACTTGCAGCATTTAAAACCTGAGAAGCATTGACCAATTTGGTAAAGATGACAGAGAAAACATCAGCTTTCACATTGCTCATAAAGATCGCAGTTTACTTTCCAAATCTACCATGTGGTCTGTATTAAAATGTGAGCCTTGAAAATCACAGTATCGTGAATAGCCATATATTAAATTGAAAAAAAATAAAAACATCACGTGCGGGCATTAAGCACACAAGGAGAAGGGAAACAAATGTTATGCCCCTCTATGTGTGCATGAAAGTTATAGTTTCCAAACAGAGTACTTATGTACTTGATGCACAAAATATGTCACTGCAACTTATGCAAACTGTTTAGGAGGTTTGTGAGGAGCACTCCTGTTTAAACTAAAGTTTCAATGTAATCAAACGGTGCAGCAAACCATCATACCGACGGAATCTTGTTTGAGCACTCTGTACAGAACATCGACAGCGGAGTAATAAGGACACAACAAACCACTCAGGAGGTCGTGACAGCTCACCCAGTTAAGGACATCAAGCCTAAGTAAAGCGTAGGCTGATTGAACATACTCACCACATTGAAAGATCATCCCCTGATGAAGGCACTATATGGTGCCGAAATGCATTGGGCATGAGCAAATATATAATTGAAATGTCATGTATTATTAGTGGTAGAAAATTTATATAGAACATATTGTATTAAGACAAATAATGTGATAACCTGTGCAATTATGATTGTATCACAACTACAGAATGTTTTATGTAGTGATTAACTAAAAAAGAATCAGTATATGAAATTAAAATAACTGATTGACAGTTATATTTTGAGTTGAAATTGTTTATATATTTAAGGTGTAGGATCACACCAGGTGCACTGTGCGCAACTAGATGAGATTATTTCTCACCTTAACTAGCACTGCAACTTATGCACCACTACAAATTCTGTAAAAAAAAAACTGGGCAAAACACTAGTACACCAAACCTGCTTAATTAATTAGTTCCACTTAGCGCAGTTTATGTACTCAAATAATTCAAAGAAAATATCCATACACCCACGCATTTCACAGACCAGTCACCGAGTGTGGAAAATATCTGTGGTGCCATTCAAGTTCCAGTTATCTAAAAAAAAAAAAAACAGTACATGTCTGCGGACCGGAGGAGAGAAAGTGCATGCAGCCGCGGTGCTATTTCTCACTCCTAGCATCTCGACTGCTCCGAGTAGAATTAGGAAACCATTTCCTCAACTCTCCCTCCATGCCTTAATTGATTCCGCTCACCCTCTTTTCCTCCTCCCTGAGAGGGTTGAAATTAGTAAACTGTTCAGAGGCTGGTAACGGAATCCTAAAATACACGAAAGGAGGGAAGTGCAGACTTTTAGCACTAATTCCATTTCTAATTTTAGTTTCGTTCCAGGCTCGCCGAGGCGCGTTAACACAATGAGGGGGACTCGAGGTGAATGAATTTCAACAGTCGCCAGTTAGGCAAACCATTCATTTTATTTGGCCTTTCGTTGCCATCAGCCATAAAAAACATTGGGAGGCACATGCACAGAAGCACGCACACAATCGCTGTTTGCTTCGCAATACTGGTGGGGCGGTCACGCGGGGAGGGGGAGAGGGGGGGGACCGGGGAATTAGAATAAAGAATGAAAGAAAACTTACCTCCCCGCCGGTCAGCGCCACATCTTCTGGTACCCCGCCCTCCGTCCTCAACCAATCCTGGCGCTGGAGCAGCGCCAGGATTGACACAGGGCACGGTTGCTTTCTGCCCGCCTGCCCATTAGGAGAGCGAGGTTTCGCTCTTCTAATGGGCATGCGCCAACCGAGCAGGCACAAGTGCGCATGAGTGGGCAAGGCTGAAAAATGTGCCCTCCGTCCCACTCATGCGCACCTGTGCTGCTGCTTGCCCCCGACAATGCCTGTCAGTCAACATGACACAGGACCCCCCACCCCCTTCAGACTCTGAAGGGGGTTGGCGGTCCTGCATCATGCTAACTGACAGGCATTGTCCCTCGGCGTCTTTGAACTTAAGTAAACTGAGAGTTTACTTCAGTTCAGAGACGCTGAGGGAGCTGCGGGTACGGGCGAGGGGCAACGCCCCAATGCCCCCAATGGACGCACGGCCACTGGCTGTAAGACCAAAATTGAGAATGGAGGGGACTGAATTAGAATCTGTCACTGAATATAGATATCTGGGTGTTATAATAGATGCTAGGGTCACAGGTAAAAACCAGTGTGCTGCACTACAGAGAATTAACAACTCATTAATTGCTGCATTTTCCAAACTTTCAAAATAACTTAAAAGGGTTTCCCCTTAACCAACTATTACAAATTATGTCAGTTAAACATGTGCCTACTCTTGCATATGGAGTAGAGACCTTAAGAGGTTGTGCTGACAACACCATAGATAAGCTAGTGACAGGGACCTACCGACGTCTGTTTAATCTTCTGCTACATACTTCACAGGCACAAATCCGACTTGAGTTCGGACTTAAACGACAGAACCTAAATAGCTTAGGAGCTTATTTAAAATTCTGCCACAAAATTAGAAGGGATAATAATTCCTCGCTTATGACAGTGGTTTGGGAGGCAATATGCGATAATAAACATAAGCAGGCCCATGAATATTTCAAACTGGCGATAGATACGTTCAATGCGGAACAACTATGAGCCTTAACTCTTTCACAGGTGGCTTTTAATAAAGTTATAAATGGGTGCAGCAAAACATTGTCGTCTTTATGGGATAAAGCAGTACTGGCAAAGAGATCCCATGCATGGACAGTTATTGCTTCGTACGGTATGCTAAAACCCCAAAGATATTTAGGAGACTCAAATAGCCAAAGGACAAAGCTGAAGCTGATGAATCTCCGATTTGGAAATAGCCAATTTCTTGGAGACGTCCCTACATGGAAATTGATGAGTAGTGAGAGGGTGTGTCGCCTCTGTTATTACAAGAGGGAAGACATTTGTCATATCATCTGTAGCTGACCTGCACTAATAGAGCAACATAGGAGTCTGTTAAGGTCGTACTTTAATAGTCAAATTATACGAACATGCCGGCAAGCAGTCATATCAAGTTTACAAGGAGAAAGCTTGCAAGTTACGGGTAGACTTTTGAAGTTTATAGAAATAGTGGAGAAGAAATTGCTTAACTGTGGACAATGAGGATGGTTTTATTTATATTTGGTTTAATACATTGATTAAAAGTTTCTTTTAATTATGTGGTCTTAATAATGTATGAAATGTAAGAAGAATTGTATAATGTTGTTTTAATTGTAAGTTTTTAGTAACTGAACAATACATTTTTTCTTCCTTTCTCTTTTTTTTAGAAAGCATGCTGTCCAAAGTCTTCTTGAACTGCACTCTCATCTCCTGCTCAATTAACTTTGTAATGATCTCTTCATTAACTCTTTCTGCTGAGATCTCCACACTACTACCCTGCTCAGCATCCATATTTCATACACACTATTATATCAAAAACTCTTTCAAAATATCAATTCCCTACTCGAATATTCTAAAACTCCTTAGTATTCCGCAACCAAAATCACCTTCCTTGAAAAATGCCTTCTCAGTCTCACGACTCGTTCATGAATAGACTTTGTTACCCATAAAGGTTTTTTGATAATGCAGGCCCCTATTTTCTTTCTATTGTAATATCTTTGGCGCAAAACAAGATGGCTGCCGTAACCACATGAAATCCCGACAATCCAATCCTGTAACTTTTCCTCCTTGCCCAGTGTGTGTGTAAACCTTACACTTGACTGTACCGTTATTGTGACCGCACACTGCCCTCTTGCGCTATGCTCAGCTGTTCCCTTCAAAAGGACACACTGGCACGTGCTGACACTGGCACTGCACTTCCAATGGTGCGTGTGTGCCTCCTGCACCAACAGACTAACGGAGAGCAGGCCACTCGCACAACACAGAAAAATGCTCCCTCATCTTCCACGGTAAACATGTTCCTGTTACAAAATAAAGCAATAATCTTTACCTACAATTTGCCCTTCCCTAAATATAACTTTTAATTAAACTCCATTCTACAAATAATAATTTAATCCTACAATGCTCATGCTTCTATTAATTAAAAGCCCTCAAACTAATTAAAACTTATTCAAAGATTTAATCATATCTCTACATTCAGTTAAACATTCCCTAAAGCAAAATAAAAGAATACTTATCTCCACAGGAATAGCATTTAAAAGAGAAGAGTGTTCTGTGAAGGGACTATTTATAGAGTAATGTGTTCTGGATCTAGATTGTGTTGGATTGTTGTGCAAGTTCTTTAAAAGTGCTGCAGGATTGGCAATTAAAAGGTTTAATGCACAATGGTATCCTCCGGTCTTGAAATTAAATTGATACCTCCCACAGCATTCAATTAGCAATTCACACTATTTTCAAGAATCTATTGTTCTGATAGTGAGAAAATACATCACAAATCCATGCTGATTTAATCTCAAAATTATTTTAGTATTAAAAATCAATTTTAATTATAGTTTTTGAGTCACTACATACCAATATAAATCATGTAAATGTTTCACTGAAATCACCTTCCTGTTATCTTTATTACAAACTTCAACAATCTAGTCAGCAATAGCTTCTTGAAATGGATTGTCTCCATATTACAGATTTAAAACCTACACTTTTTTCTTTTTTTAAGCCCGCTCATGATAAGGCATTACTCCATCATACATGAGCACATATTTGTCACCTTTTGCAATAGATTTTGGACAGAACAGTAGCTTAATGCAGTGTAGAGATTGAAAATCAGTTTCCTTTTTCCAAACCTGCATCTCTAACAATCACCAACAGTAGGAGTTCGAGGATGTATCTGTGTTTGATGATGACACCTTCAGTTCTCGTACGATCCTATCAGGAGATGAGGCAAATTGCTTTTCCATAAATTCATTCCTTATTCTCAAGCTCACATCCATCCATCACGGAGCTCAAATCCATTCGTAAGAGCTGCCTGAATAGCCACCACCAGCATTTCAAGGTCCCACGAGGAACCCTTAGAATGTTAGCAAGTGCTGCTAGGCAACAAACTCCACACTTCTTCCCCCATACAATGACAAAGGAAGAATAACAATTGCATAATAACAGTACAAAGAAAAACAAGAATTCCCAAATGTTACCCCAAAATAACTATATGATACTTGTGAAGCGTTATAATAGCATCAATAACAGATATTCCTATACAGTTACACAATTTTACACCTAAGTGCCCATGAGACAGTATAAGAGCATAGTTCGCAAATATATTTGAGTAATGTTTAGGCAATGTGATACTTGTGCCAAATGTGTTTTTTTCCTGTTGGTACCACTTGTGAGATGTCTGCAAGTATATTGTTTCTATTTATGACTCTTCCACACAATTCCACATTCCTGTTTTCCATGTCTCCATCAGCATCTTACTGACGTCCCACTCTCCCACCATTCCCACTAATTCCACCATCAGCTTCCAACCAATCAAAATGTATTTCACAGGATTGAATGGTCTTTCCACGTCTGTACAGAGACATATGACTGGCATGCCATACTTTGACATCGCTCAATAGGGCTGCACTGCAAATCATTTTCTTTACAGTGAAAGGTGATGAAAATCTATCATCTCCCTTTGGAATCATCTCACTTTTTTCACTCTATCCGAATCACCAACTTGAAGTTCCACTCTCCTCACATCATGCAACTTGTTGTATCTAGTTTTGTACACAGACTGCACATATAATTTTCTCCTTAACATCTTTTGGAGACCAAACCACCACTATGGTCTCGGGTATCCACCTCATACTGTCCTTATTTAAAGGGGTCTTTTCTCTCAGCTGCACAAATTGACTGTGACCAGTGCTTTCAAACAGCTTTTTTTCAGCATGCCCTAGTATCTTCTTGATTTCCTTTTCCTAAATTCAATCCACTGCTTTTTGCCAATTCAGTGATTCCTTTGATGACACTACTGAAGCGCTCCATGCTACCATTGCCTTTGGGATGATACATGGACATGTCCTGTGTTTGATGCAATTTCTCTTTATGAATTGATTGGGCACCTCTGCTATGAACTGTCTACCATTATTGCTCCCAATAGTTACAGGAAACCCTTTCTGTTGCAAATCTTTATCCACTCAATCTGCTCTATGCACATTTTGACTTCTAGACACTTTGACAAGTGATCAACTGTCACTAATGCAAACTTCACATCACATTCACCATCCTGACCTGGCCCAATCACATTGATTTCAAACCTTTTCCAAAGAGTTTTTGGCAATTCAGTAGGGTGCACAGGCAGCATAAGGGTGACATGATTCTTATCAGTATTCAAATATTCCACATACTTGCATACAACTCTCTTTTCTTCTTTGTCTAATCCTGGCCACCAATGCAATTCCTTAGCTGTGTACTTTATTTTTACTATTCTCAAATGGCCTTCATGACACAAGTTCACCATCTTACTACACAAGTATATAGGATGAAAAGGACTCCCCTTCCTCATCAACAATCCATTCTCCAAAGACAATTCATTTCTTACCTCACAAAATGAATACAGTTTTTCTTATCCGGCTATCCTGCCATTGCATATGCAACTACCTGGCCCAGTCCAATATCCTCAGCAAATGCTGTTTCCCAGTGTCATTTACTTATACCTTGCAAATCTCCACCCTCCAGGACAGCAACACAACACTTCTCCCAATCACAACTTAGATGTTCCTTGAAGGAAGGGTGGCATTCTACTCAAAAGGTATGCCACACGATTCTTAGCACCTGATACATTTTGAACATCATAGGTATATTCCAAAAGCTGTAAAGACAGTCAGACAATCCTGGGTGAGCTATGTATTAAACCTTGACCTTGGTTAGTGGTTTGTGATCACAATGTATTAACACAAGTGAATGCCCACACAAATTGTTGATAATGGTTCCAACCCCCACTCTCCCTAGTGCCTCTCTCTAACTGAGTACTTCTTCTCTGAGGGGTTAAAGTGCTGGAGGAAAATGCTATAACTATTTCTTTACCACTCCCATCTAGATGGGCTAAAACAGCACCCAATCCCTTACCCCTAGCATCATTGGTTATTATACTTTTGCACTTGGTCTCAAATCTGGTGCCTTGCAGGTGTCCATTTTGATGTTATTAAAAGCTAATTGGCATTCATTTGACCATTCAAGTGTACAATTCTTCAATAACTTATCATCATCAAAAAACGTTATTTCGATCACATAGATCTTAAAAGTACATGGGAAAAAGAAAAGGCAAGTAAAGATGGATAAAAGCCATAAAACAGATACATATATACAGATAAAAAATACAATAAAAAGATTTCACATAATACATTTTGAGCGTTTGATCAATAAAGCTTGCTAATATATGGCCAAACCAAAAATTACACTCTGCGAGTATCTGTGGATAAAATTCTCAATACATCAAGGTAGTGGCCAGGTCCAATAAACCTACACAAGGGAATTACCCCTCGGATGCTTATAGTAGGGCAAACAAATAACATATGCACTAAGGATTCAGTTCTTTCTTTTCAAGCTGGGCACTTGTCATCAGAGGGAACATTAGAACGCCACTTATTACAAAACAGTTTGGTGGGAAAGGACTTATACCTAAATTGAACAAATCATTTACTGCAAGAGGTGGGACAATTTCAATAATGGTTTACTCGAACAACGGAAGAGGTTTAAAATTCAAAAATTCCTGGGTCAGAGTGCCAATCGGCTTGGTCACATCTTTCACCAAGGTAGACTCCCAGTAGATAGTCTTTACACAGCTCTTTCTTATTGAGCACAGCTTCTCAGGATTAGACCAATAAACCTCCATCCCTAATTTCCTCAAAATATCTCTCAAGGTTCTAAACCAAGGGATGGTGGTTACCTGGGGATGTTTCAGAATGCCCATCAACGCAACTCAGTAAGGGGCAAGCTCCTCAATAAACCACAGGCATTGCCAAAACATTAGGTGCTTGTAATCCAACTTATCGGCCATTTTTCTTTGGGCCAGGTCCAGATAGATTGGTGGCAGGGGGGTCCTAGTTGGTAGATTAAAAAGTGATCGTATGAAACGGTGTTCCATGGTGGTAAGACAATCTGTATTCCCTCTACCCCATAGTTCATCCCCATACAATGCGTCCGCTAAGGCTTTAATATTACAAATTTCAAGGGCTGGGGCCACTTGCCTAGAACCTGTGTTTTTAAGGATCTTACTTATGTGAGCGGTCTGATGGATTAATGACAACTGTATCTTTTCAATGTGGTATGTCCAACATAGGCTTGGTGTTAAAAGAATGCCCAAATAATCAAAGACAGAAACTTGGTCTAAAGTACTGTTCCCTGCATACGTACATCTGTTGGCTGACTTTGCTATCCCTTTGAAAAAAATCATATATTTTGTTTTAGCCTCATTTAATACCAGACCACGCTCATTACAAAAGAATATAAAATCGTTTAATAGCTGTTGAAGGCCTTGTTCAGTCTTTGATATTCATAGCATATCATCAGCGAAGAGGCATGCAAACACTCTTCTCTCCCCAACTTTAGGGGCGTCACACCCATTCCTATTGAGGAATCCTACCCCATTGATAAGAGTGAGAATAGGGTGGGCACTAAGACACATCCCTGTCTAACTCCTCAATTTATCAAGAATGCTCTGTTAGTTTGCAAGCCTTTCCCCACCTGACTTGGGCTTTATTTGCTGAGTGCAGGCTGATTAAAATATCAAGCAAGCTTCGAGGGAGACCCATCTCTGCCACCACCCTCCATACTTTGGCTCGAGTGACCAGATAAAAGGCAATGCGAATGTCCACAAAGGCGACATATAAATTCACGCCTTTAATGGCAACCTCTCTCCAATAAATGCATTGGAAACGGAATACCTGATCCAGAGTGCTAATATTGGCATGAAAACCTGCTTAAAAATAAGTCAGGATAACCAGGTGGGATAAAACAACACCCAATCCCTTACCTCTAGCATCATTGGTTATTATACTTTTGTACTTGGTATCAAATCCGGTGCCTTGCAGGTGTCCATTTTGATGTTATTAAAAGCTAGTTGGCATTCATTCAAACATTCAAATTTGCAATTCTTCAATAACTTATAAATGTGATACATCTTCCCTGAAACGTATTCACAAACTTTGAGTAAAATTCTGCTAATCCAAGAAAAGCATGTAGGTCATCTTTGCTCTAAGGCACTGGTGCTGGATTAATGGCTTTAACAAGATCCGTTTTGTAAGAAATACCTTAATAGCTTATATTGTGTCCCAAATAGGCAACCGTTTTCTTGGAAAGCTTGCATTTAGCAAATCCTGCTGATAATTCATTCTTCTAAAGGATTCCCAATACCTCAGCTAACTTCTGATTACAGTCTTTCTAGTCTTTCTCCATAACCAAAATCTCATCATGGAAAAAGGTAACTTGTTTGATGTCTTTAAATAGCATATACATGAGCCTTTGAATCAGAACTGCTTTCGATGCTAAATCAAATGGTACCCTAACAATCTGAAGCCACAAAAGTGGTGTTGTAAAGGTTGCCAAATGCTTACTGTCAGGGTGTAATGGTACTAGGTGGAATACTGCAGTGAGATCTACAATGAAAAGCCATTTCATTTCCTTGGTCATAGCTAGCAGTTTATTTATGTGAGGCAAAAGAAAGCTATCCACTGTGATATTCTTATTCACGTCTCTTAAATCAACGCAAAGTCTCACTTTGCTGTTTTCCCTGAGGGCGACTACTAGAGGAGCTATGCACTAGATGACTCCACATGCTCAATAATGCCTGCTCCCTCCAGTTTCTCTAATTAGACTACAACCTCATCCTTAATCCCTATGGGAATGTTCCTCACCTTGTGCACACAAGGCTGTGCTGATTCCTTCATAATTCTTTTGTGCATGAATCCATTTAACCTCACAATTATCATAGGACAAATGTTTGGAAAGCTTTTTAACAAAGACATCTACATCTTGCTGTTCTTGTGGTTTTGAATTTACTAATTAAAGTGGTGCTGGGTGGTTGGACTCTAACAACATTCCTAGTTCTCCTTGGCCCCTCTACCCAAGTACCAATGGCCTCTTTTTTGTCGACATCAAATTTGCACTCAGCACTCTTGTCTTTACATTGAAATGTGAGTTCTCATAAATCTAGTAGTTCAATAGTACTCCAGTAAAACTTTGTGGTTTAATGTCAGGCTTCTGTAAATTCATCCCCAGAACTAACACAAATATTTCTTTCCAGACATTATTGTTAAATATAATATATGAAGAACCTGAATCAGCAAATAACTTTACTTCCATTCCTCCAGCTACTATTTTTCAATTTTTTTTTTCTTACAGTGCCATTCTTTCCTAAAACTTGCCCTTCTACACTTGTTCCATTCAAATTACTTTCCAAGTTATTCATATCACCAAGGCCCATGGAAGGGGAGAGTGAGGCCCCATGTTGTTGTGCTGTGCCAGGGGCCCTGGGCAGCTACCCACAATGCCAATGTCTACCGCTGGGCCTGGTGATATGTGGAATGTGGACTCTAGTGGCAGGAAAGAAATACAGATGCACTGCATTGCAACTGTGGCCCCTCCCACTCTTCACCGGTTGTGTCATCATGCAAATTATTGCCTTCTCCCTCCAATCACAGTCCTGCTTTCCCTTTTCTGTCATTGTCTCTCTGGAATTCAGTTGGGTTACCCATCAAGCTAAACAGAAACATGAAAATGCATCTGCCTTTTCCTGGAGAAACAGCTGCAGTCTCAGAGACACAGATGTATGAAAGAGACAGACAAATATAAGCATTCACAGGATTCTCAAAAGCACAAATTCACTGAAGGGAGTGAGCAATCCATGAATTTACAAGATTCACCAAGTCACAGATGCACTGAAGAGAAAAATATATATGTGCATTATTAGGATTCACAGGAGTACAGATGCACTGTATGAAGAGAGAAAGCTGCGAGGTCACAGGATTCTCAGATGGAGGGAATGAAAACAGAAAGCTGTGCATTCAGAGGATCCACATAAACAAAGAGGCATCGGACGGATCAATAAATATGTGCATTGCCATAATTCTCAGATTGTCAAGTGTACTGAAGGGAGGACAAAATCTGACCATTCACTTGCATCCTAGAACCACAGGAGTACTTAAGGGAGAGAGAAATATATGCACTGATAGGATTCCCAGAAGCCTATGTTCTTAGTGAAGAAAGACATCTGTACATATACAGAATTGTCAGATGCACAGGTATTATGAACGGAGAGAGACATGTATGCATTCATATGATTCTCAGAATCAGAGGTTTTCTCAAGGGAATGATACATCTGTGCATTCACAGGATTATCAGAAGCACAGTTAGTTGTACAAAATGGGGAGAGAAATCTTGGCACTTGCATTATCCTTAGACACACATATATACTGAAGGGAGCGATACATTCATACATTTACAGTGCTCTCAGATGGAAACGAGTTCTGAAGGAAGAGAGAAATCTGTGCATTGACAAGATTCTCAGAAGCTACAGTGTACGGAAGGGAACGATGAACCTCTACATTTGAAGTTTTCTCAGAAGCACGGTTGCACAGGAGAGAGAGAGAAGTTGGTGGGTTCATGGAATTCTCAGAGGCACAGGTGTGATGAAGGGATAGTGATATTTGTGCATTCAGAGCCGCTTCAGAAGAACAGCTGTGCTGAATGGAGCAATGTTTAGTGCATTCACATGGTTCTGATGCATAATCTGGAGAATTTAACAATAACATCTGTTTCTACCTCAAACGGATTAAGGCAAAGTTACTGAAAGCAGTGGAAAGGCCTTTTTAAAGATAGTCTGGTCGTGTAGGAAAGTAGGATCTGCTTCTATGGTTACCCCCACTTTTTGCCTCGTGCTAAGCTGTATTTGACTAGTCTGACTGGGAATAAGTATGGGCGAAATTTGCGAATTCGCGTTCCGCGAACTCGCGTGAAATCGAATTCGCAATCCGCAAAATCTGCGAATTTGTGCGAATTTGCGGATTTTTGTCTTTTGCGTGTTCGCTGGGTTTTTTGCGTGTTCGCAGGGTTTTTTGCGTGTTCGCGGGGCTTTTTGCGTGTTCACTGGCCGCTTGCATGGCGAAGTTACCCATGCGGTCGTGTATGGGCGCAGCACCCTCTGGTTCACCACTGCCACCCTCTAGTTCATCACTGCCACCCTCTGGTTCACCCCTGCCACCCTCTGGTTCAGCACTGCCACTCTATGGTTCACCCCTGCCACCCTCTGGTTCAGCACTGTCACCCTCTGGTTCACCACTGCCACCCTCTGGTTCACCCCTGCTACGCTCTGGTTCAACACTGTCACCCTCTGGTTCACCACTGCCGCCCTCTGGTTCACGACTGCCACCCTCTGGTTCATCACAGCACCTCTGGTTCACCACTGCCACCCTCTGGTTAACCACTGTCACCCTCTGGTTCAGCACTGCCACCCTCTGGTTCACCACTGCCACCCTCTGGTTCACCACTGCCACCCTCTGGTTAACCACTGCCACCCTCTGGTTCATCACAGCACCCTCTGGTTCACCCCTGCTACGCTCTGGTTCAGCACTGTCACCCTCTGGTTCACCACTGCCGCCCTCTGGTTCACGACTGCCACCCTCTGGTTCATCACAGCACCTCTGGTTCCCCACTGCCACCCTCTGGTTAACCACTGTCACCCTCTGGTTCAGCACTGCCACCCTCTGGTTCACCGCTACCACTCTCTGGTTCACCACTGCCACCCTCTGGTTCACCCATGCCACCCTCTGGTTCACCCCTGCCACCATCTGGTTCATCACTGCCACCCTCTGGTTCAAACCTGCCACCCTCTGGTTCACTCCTGACACCCTCTGGTTCAGCACTGTCACCCTCTGGTTCAGCACTGTCACCCTCTGGTTCACCCCTGCCACCCTCTGGTTCATCACTGTCACCATCTGGTTCATCACTGCCACCCTCTGGTTCACCACTGCCAGCCTCTACCAAGACCTTTTGTGACGCAGCGGCAGTACAAAAGATGCGCCATGGTGCTGGGTATTAACAACATGACGATTCTGAGAGATGTGTCACGTTGTAAAGCCCTGCGCCATCAGGAGGCGTTCCGGGGCAGGGGAGGGCGTTCCTGCACAGGAACGCCTCCTAAAAGTGGCTGAATGAAATCTACAAGATTTCACTCAGTCACTTTTAGGCCAAAGCTGTGTCAAAACCCTGTGCCTGCTTGAAGCAGGTGCAAGGCTTGATGCAGCATTGGGGAGATAGGGCCCCCCAGAGCATTGCTGGAGCTGCGTCGCAAGCGCGACGCAGCTCCAGCAATGCGCTGCTTTTACGGCACAGATGCGTGACGCATCTGTGCCGTTTTTGCCACATGCGGCGCACAATAACTGGCGCATCCCTGGGGATGCACCAGTTATTGTAAATCTGCCCCTATAAATTTAGCCAACGAGGGAGCACTTACTGATTAGACAGTAGAAAGTACTCCAGTTGAGTAGATGTATTGCACAAAAAGGTGGCATCTTCGTGGACAAACACGCAGGGCGGGATTCAATCTGCCCCTTGTTAGACTTGCTTTTTGTGCCCTTCTGCCCTCTGTTAGACTCGTTTTTCCCTTGTTTTTCTGCCTTTCTGCCCTCTGTTAGACTCGTTTTTCCCTTGTTTTTCTCCCCTTCTGCCCCCTGTTAGACTCGTTTTTTGTGCCCTTCTGCCCTCTGTTAGACTCATTTTTGTGCCTTTCTGCCCCATTAGACTTGTTTTTTGTGCCCTTCTGCCCTCTGTTAGACTCGTTTTCCCCTTGTTTTTCTGCCCCTCTGTCCTCTGTTAGACTGGTTTTTTGTGCCCTTCTGCCCTCTGTTAGACTCGTGTTTCCCTTGTTTTTCTGCCCTTCAGCCCTTTGTTAGACTGCTTTTTGTGCCTTTCTGCCCTCTGCATCACCACATCATCACTCAGCGCTACCCCAGCATCACTCAGCACCCCCACATTATCACTCAGCACCACCACAGCACCACTCAGCACCACCCCAGTATCACTCAGCACCACCACAGCATCACTCAGCACCACCACAGCACCACTCAGCACCACCACAGCACCACTCAGGGCCACCACAGCATCACTCAGCACCTCCAAAGCATCACTCAGCACTGCCACATTATCACTCAGCACCACCACAGCACCACTCAGCACCACCACAGCATTACTCAGCACCACCACAGCATCACTCAGCACCACCCCAGCACCACTCAGCACCACCACAGCATCACTCAGCACCACCACAGCACCACTCAGCACCACTACAGCACCACTCAGCGCCACCACAGCATCATGCAGCGCCACCACAGCATCACTCAGCGGCACCACATTATCATTCAGCACCACATCATCACTCAGCGCTACCCCAGCATCACTCAGCACCCCCACATTATCACTCAGCACCACCACAGCACCACTCAGCACCACCCCAGCATCACTCAGCACCACCACAGCATCACTCAGCACCACCACAGCACCACTCAGCACCACCACAGCACCACTCAGTGCCACCACAGCATCACTCAGCACCACCACAGCATCACTCAGCACTGCCACATTATCACTCAGCACCACCACAGCACCACTCAGCACCACCACAGCACCACTCAGCACCACCACAGAACCACTCAGTGCCACCACAGCATCACTCAGCACCACCACAGCATCACTCAGCACTGCCACATTATCACTCAGCACCACCACAGCACCACTCAGCACCACCACAGCATCACTGAGCACCACCACAGCATCAATCCGCACCGCTCAGCACCACCACAGCATCACTCAGCACCACCACAGCACCACTCAGCACCACCACAGCACCACTCAGCGCCACCACAGCATCACGCAGCACCACAACAGCATCACTCAGCGGCACCACATTATCATTCAGCACCACCACAGCATCACTCAGCACCACCACAGCATTACTCAGCACCACCACAGCACCAATCAGCACCACCACAGCACCACTCAGCATCACCACAGCATCACTCAACACCACCACAGCATCACTCAGCACCACCACATTATCACTCAGCACCACATTATCACTCAGCACCACTCAGCACCACCACAGCATCACTCAGCACCACCACAGCACCACTCAGCATCACCACAGCACCACTCAGCACCACCTCAGCACCACTCAGCGCCACCCCAGCATCAATCTGCACAACCATTCAACAACAACTGGTTCAAATATGTTCTCTCAATGTTTCAAACTTTATTACAAATGTCACAAAAAGATGTTAATATTTCACTTCTGTTCTTGGATTTTTGTCACAATAAAATACACTGAACATAATCTTCACAAAAGTTATTTACAAAAGTTTAAGCTATTGCCATTATAAATTAAAATCACTTTTATTTAAGTATTAATTATTTTAAAAAATTAAAAGCCATTGTAATTTGTAATATCAATACAGCTAAGTCACGTAAATACAAAACATGTTGCATTACAAATGCTATAGGTGTCACATTTGCGAAAGTTATAACTATTGGCATTGTAAATGACAAAGCTATTAATTTAGCTATTTTCAAAACCAACACATAAATAAAAAAAATTGTCATTTACAAGACCAATAGCTCAAACTTTCCTAATGCAAGACCTATTGCATTGCAAATGCTTGTTTTTATATCTGTCAGTGCTTCCTGTTGAGGTTTAATTTTCATGACAGGCGCCTCATTGCCTACTTGGAACTATTCTCTGACCCTGCTTCAAGGGTCAGAGCAGGGTCAGAGAATAGTTGCAAGTAGGCAACGAGGCGCCAGGAAGCACTTACAGGCTTACAGCAGCAGGTGCCCAAGTTGTAGTTAATTTCTTTGTAACCCTTTTGTAAAAGGTTACAAAAAATTAGCTTCAACTTTTGCACCTGTTTTCTGTAACCCTGTAAGTGCTTGGCTGAAAATTCGTACCCGCTGATTCGCTGGTTTTACCGCGATTTCGCGAGATTCGCGGTTGGCGAAATCGCGGAAAATCCGCAAATTCAGCGAGCGGAACGAATTTTCAGCCCATGCTTAACTGGGATTCTGCTAATCAGGACCCCAGTCTATCTGCTTTCTCCCTAATGGTAATGTTCAGTACATTGGTACATCCCAGATTGTATACTGTGGTTCCCTTATCAGTCCCTAGTATATGGTACTAAGACACCCAGGGCATCGGTACCCAAGAGGTCTCCCATGGTCTTATGCCACTCATGAGAGGCCATTAAAAATGGAACTACAGGCCTGCCATTACAACCTGTGTAAGTTGGTGCTTTCACCACTTATGAAGGACAAATGTTTCCTATATCTAGGGTCACTGCACTTAAAACCGATAAGTCACCCCTCCAGCAGGCCTTTGCAATCCTGAAGGTAGGGTGCTTGATTCTAAGTGAGAGGGTCCCATGCATGAGCAGGACACCCCTACAGAGTACTGATTCCATTCTCCTGGGTTGGCAGTGAAGCAGCCATATACTACATAGAGGGGCACTGTGTAATTACGCAATGACCATCTCAAAGCTGGCTGCAACAAATCCTATCATGTTTGGGATCAAACATGTTGGAATCATACCCCCACACCATAAACGGTTTAGGAGTATGATTCCAAGCATTGGAAGAACTCTCTATTAGGCTCTAAGTGTTCCCGGTGCCAACCTCCTAGACCAGGACAGCGCAAAATGGTTGCTGCCGACCAGAAACACATTTCTGCCCTGCTGCTGCTGAGCCAAGCTCGAGCAAGGGAAGGCAGAACAATAAACATCCTGTCACAGGAAGGTGTGACCACCTCCCAGATACAATTTAGTGTATTGGGACCAGGTGGGTGTGCTTGCCAATGCCACAAAGTCTGCATGTGGTGCACATTTGGTGTCCCCATGCATAGTCCAGTTCAAACAAGTCCTGGCAGTCGTTGGCTCCCACTCTGGCACAAAACTGGACAAAGTACATGGGAGTAACCTCTCCCCTGACCAGACCCTCCTCTGGGAGGGTCCCCTGAATATTCCCAACCCTTTCCCGGAGTACTTAAGGGCTTACCTGGGTGTAGGTCCCTAGATTCATTGTGGGATAATATTCAGATCAGACACTGCTTCTTCTTTTACCGTCTGGGCATTCTGGACATCGCTGGATTTGTTTGGGCCTGACTTCTTCTTTCTTCCAGCCTGCTGCATCATCTGTGCCTGTGCATCGTACAGGAACCTTCCAAGGCATGTGAAGCATCAAAGACACTTTAAGAAATCTCCCTTGCAGTGAAGAATTCGCTCCCCTGCATTCGCAGTCACTGCGACTGTTGATTTGTCTGCTGATCTTGAGCTCCTCCAGCCTACGTAAGGTTCTACAAATCAGGTAGTGGAGAATCAAATTAAATATAACTTTATTTGATTATTAAAATACAATCATAAAAGTATACATCAATAAGGAAGAGAGAATTATCTGTGCATTAATAGGCTCCTCATCAGCACAGATACACTGAAAAGAGAGAGAAAGCTGGGAGGTCCCAGGATTTTCTGTAGTACAGATGAAGAAAAAGAAAACAGTAAAGCTGTGCATTCAGAGGATTATCATAAACACAGATGCATCGAAGGGATAGATAAATGTGTGCATTGACATGATTGTAATACAGACAGGTGTACTGAAGGGAAGATGAAATCCGTGCATTCACTTGAATCTTAGAAGCACAGGAGTGCCCAAGGGAGAGGGAAATGTATGCATTGATAGGAATCTCAGAAGCCTGTTTTCTCAACGGAAAGAGAGATCTGTGCATCTACAGAATTACCAGATGCACATGTTTTATAAAGGGAGAGAGACATCTGTACATTCATATGATCTCAGGATCAGAGGTGCTCTGAAGGGAGTGATACATCTGTGCATTCGCAGGATTATCAGAAGCGCAGTTATTTACATTAAAAAATATTTGTACCGCGCACATACACCAACGGTTTCTTGGCGCTTATTTGTAAAGAATAGGGAGAGCAATCTTGTCATTCGCATGATCCTTAGAAGCACATATGTACAGACAGGAGCGATGCATCGAGGGCCAGCTTCAGCACTGTTGGTGTCTTGTGCAACATCATTTTTGGTGCCCCCACATACCATGACCTCCTACTCGGATTCCCTCACTATCACTGGGCTAAAGTGCCCCTCATCTCGCCATAGACACTCTCTCACATACATTTAATTTGTTTTAAAGCACTGGTAGAGGCTTACTTTACTAATAGGAATATATATCTACCCAATCAAACCCTTTTCAGCAACATTAGGAATAGATAATAAAAAGACTGGGGAAAAAACTTAGAGTCCCAAACTATTTTATGCAGTTTGCATGCAGCTCTTTGATGACAGTTTTTAACAGTCACTGTTCTCTATTAGGGTTGTAGCTTATGAACTGCGGTGACACAAGAATCTCTGTGGCAAAAGCAGTAATCCACTCAGCTATCCACATAAAATACAGATCTTTAATCTACACGGTGAGAGTTCTTTGCAGCAGGTATATTAACCATCTGCGCTACTTTACGGCAAATTAAAACTGCCGCTAGACAAAATTCTAATCTCTTTCTCTAGCAGGAACATTATCACAAGAGTTATCTTGAGATGTTTAATGCTGCCTGAAAACTAGATGCGCAACTAACTCTGCAGCAGGCATTTTTTAATCATAAGTTATTGCTTAACACTGCACACCCTCCCCTCCTGAGGTCAGCGTCCCCTTCCCCAGGTCAACACCCAGTGCAGCTGTACAAGTCGTACTGCCCTAAAGCCGGCCCTGGATATGTCCATGCATTCGCAGTCTTCTCAGAAGCAAAAGAGTCCTTGAGGAATTGAGAAATCTGTGCATTCGCAGTCTTCTCAGAAGCAAAAGAGTCTTCGAGGAATTGAGAAATCTGTGCATTCACAGGATTCTCAGAAGCTCTAGTGTACTGAAAGGAGCGAAGAACCTGCACATTTGCATTATTCTCAGGACAGTTGCACAGAAGAGATAGAGAAATTGGTGGATTTACAGAATTCTTAGACGCACAGGTGAGCTGAATAAAGAGAGAAATTGAACCTTTGCATTCGCAGATTTTCAGATGCAGAGGTGTACTGAAGGGAGAGTGACATTTGTGCATTCTCATCAGTCTCAGAAGAACAGCTGTAATGAGTGGAGCAATCATTGTGTGCATCAACAGGTTTCTGGCAAGCACAAATGTACTGAATAGAGGAAGCTGTGCATTCACAGGATACTCAGAAGCACATGTGTACTAAAGAGAGATACATCTGGGCATTCAAATGATTTGTGAAGTACTGAAGGGATCGATAAATCTTACATACTTGCCTCCCAGAAACAGGCCTTTCTAAAATGCCAGGGGAAGCAGGCACAAGAGAAGAGAATGGAGGGGAAGCCGGAAAGGGATGAGAATGGAAACCTTCAATACAGTAAAATGGAGAAACATTGGTAGCAGAGTGAACATAATTATTATAATCAAATTATGCCAAAGGTAGGTATTCCATCCAGTTGTTTTGAGTGGCTTTACAGAAGTACCTCTGATATTCTTCAAGGTCTCCATATATCCATTGGATTGAGAGTGTTAACCAGAGAATTTGATGGATGGAGTGTAGAACCAATTGAGCACCAGAATCTTGACATTTATTTAGGAACCTGTCTGAAATTATTTTGCCAGGGATAATGTGAAGACAGAATATATCAGCCAGAAATCTCCTTGCCATCATGCTTGCAGATGGACGTTTCTGGATCAAGGGAAAATGAGCAATCTTGTAAAAGAGGTCTACAGTAGCCATGATCAATCAATTTGCTCAAGAACGTGGTAAATGCACAATCTAGTTAGTAGAAACAGTATGCCATGGATGAGGAAAACAAGATAAAGGCTGGAGAAACCCAAACGGATATCATTTTCTGCCTTGCATTATGGGCAGAGGACAGAGCTTTACGTGTCACTCTGATTTCTGACAAACTGTAGGCCGCCAAAAAGAATGTGAGACTAGCTCTAAAGTTAATTTAAATCACCAGTGACTGGCCACTTCAGTGCCATAGCACATTCCCTGAACCTTGGTTTGAAAACCCTTGGTTGGTAATCATAGATTTCAGCATGAGCATGTCATACATGCTGCAAAATATCTTAAACAACCTTACCATGGAGCAAAACGACATGGGTCTTTGAATATTCAACCACAATATTTCATCTAGAGAAGTCATCACCAAGAATATTCTGTATGCTAGGGGCGTGAGTGTTATAAAAACATACTGTGAAAAGAAGTAGGCTCAGTAAGCTTGCTTTCTGTTTCCTGTATTGCATGCTCTGCAAAAATCGGAGATTGATGTCTGTCCGTACCTCAAAAGTTTCTACTACCACGATTAATAGATGATGTCACAACATACAGGCATTCTTGAGTGCCAAGCAATCACTTTCAAGCATTAATAACTTTGCTCACGTTCATTCATGACAAGGGAAAAATGAAAAATAGGTGGTTCCAAGTTGTCTGCCTACTGGAGCTGAAGCAGAACTGCTCCTAAAACAAAATACAAAGCATCAGTAACAATGAATTTTCTGGTCTGATCTGGGTGTCTGAAAATAGAAGCTTGGGTGAAAGCCTTCTTAAAACTGGCAAAAGTTACATGGCTTTAGGAGTCCAAATAAAACTTTTAGTCATATTCTCCTTTTTTAAGTTGCTAGATATATGGCCATTTATATAGTCAAAGTTCTTAATGAACTGTATACAAAAATTAGACAGCTCCCAAGAATCTCTGGGTCTCCATGGCATCATTAGGAGGAGATCAGTCCAGGTTAGCAGAGATCCTAAGTGGGTCTATTAATAAACCACTCACAGTGAGGTAATATCCCAGATATTCTACCTCTGTTCTCTCAACTTGCAGTTCATCACTACACCAGGCAAATGTATTCCCCTGAGACATTAAAGAATTGTACAAACATGAAGTTGATGCTCAAGTAGAGAAGTAAAAAATATCAGGATGTCATAAGAAACTGATTCAAGACATCAGAGAATACACTGTTAAAAATGTATTTTAGACTGCTTGAGCACTGGTTCGGCCAAAAGGCATTACTAGAACTCACGATGTCCAAAGGGTACTGAAAGGCCATCTTCCACTCACCATTCTTCTTTATCCAGAGCAGATGGTAAGCTCCACTGAGATCTAACTAAGTAAGGCATTCTGTACCCTGAATGGACTCAAGAATGTTTTAATGAGTGGAAAAAGTTAGCAGTACTTTACAATGACCTTATTTCGCCTTTGATAGTCAATACACGGTGTTAGCTCTTTGGAGTTTTTGGGGACAAAGAAGAGATGCCCCACTGAGGGAGCAGTTGACTTAACAATGAGGCCATTAGGAAGATTTTGCCCGAAAACTCCCTCGGTACCTGTTTGTCATGCAGATAAAGAAACTATATAATTCCACCTGCATTGAGCAGATGCCAAGATCTTGCCCACCCTGGACTTTCCTGGATCAGTCCTTCGACAATACAAGCGGACTCAGCTCCTGAGCCAGATGCTCCCACTTCTTCTCTAGCTCTCAGTCCATCTCTCTTGTGCCTCTGTGCCTTCCTCCTCTTGCTCTTTTTTGTCTTTTTGCTTTTAACTTTTCACTCTTTTTGCCTTTCAATGCTCTTTTCACCTTTGGGATGTTTTCACTCGTTTTCACTTGTGCCCCTTTGCTCTTTTTGTCCTTAGCTGTTTTGAGCCTTTTCCCTCATTACTCTTCTGCCTCTCTTTTTGCTTTTTTTGTCACTCACTCTTTGCTCTTTTCAATTTTTTGACTGTTTTACCTGTTTGCCCTGTTTACCCTTTTTGCTTTTATCACTTGTTTCCCTTTTGCCTTGTACCTTTTTGCCCATTTGTTCCTTCACTATTAGCTCTTTGTCGTGTCGTGGGGCCTACTTGCAACACTCTGTTTCCTGTCTCCCACCCATGCCCCTGACTCCCCAAGTGGTTACCTACATCTTCCAGTGCCTTTACTTCTTTTTGTGCTCCAGCTAAGCTCCATGCACCACCCTTGCGCTTTTCCCCCCTTCCAAGACCTGCTTTATAGCAACTGTTATGTTATGTTAACATTACTTGTAAAGCGCAAACACCTGCCCCAGCGAAGGGGCATTCCGGCCCTGACAGCAAAGCAACTGACAAGACGGATGGGCCAGAGGGAGAGACTATGGTGCAGGAAACAGGTAGGTTTTGGTGGCCTTCCTAAACTCCAGGTACCTGTTGAGGGCCCGGATCTGGGCTGGGAGTGTATTCCAAAGGAGGGCAGCTCTACAACGGAATGAGCGGCCTCCAGCGTGGACTCTCTGTGTTCGGGGAACAACTACCAGATGTTGGCCCTGGGAACGAAGATGGCGTGAGGGAACATAGGGCAGAAGAAGTTGTGCCAGGATGTCGGGAGAAGACAGTTTCAGGGCTTCAAAGGCGATACAGAGAGCCTTAAATTCAATACGCATGGCCACCGTCAGCCAGTGTGGGCGCCAGATGGCGCCAGACACCGAGGAGGACCTGCGCAGACCTAGAAGGGTTCTTGCTGCCCCGTTCTGTAGCCTTGGAAGCCTCAACATTTCTGCCTTATTAGACCCTGAATATAACAAGGAGGCATAGTCGTGTCTAGAAAGAACAGAAGCTTGAATGATGATCTGGCGAGTCGGGCGTCAAAAAACCCCAAAAGAGGTCGAAGCCCACGCAGGAGTCCAAAGCAGGTACCTGCCACTTTTTTGGTTTGGACTCGAAAGTTGAGAGATGAGTCGACCCACACTCCCGGATTTTTTACAGCCCCCTTAGGAGGGGGGCGCAGCCAAGGCTTGTGGTCACTCCACTGACCATGGGCCTTCCCCACCAGTAATACCTCCGACGTGCTGGCATTAAGTTGGAGGCAGTTGGCGGTCATCCACTCGGCGACTGCCGCTAGGTCGCCCTGAAACTTTCGGGCTTCCTGCTCGGTGTTATTGGAGAGTGCCATCACCAACTGGGTATCGTCAGCATAGGAGACCATGGTCAGTCCTCTGCACTTGGCTACAGCGGCTAAAGGTTGCACGTCAAGATTGAAAATCAGAGGACTGAGGGAAGAACCCTGTGGCACCCCTTGTTTGATAGGGTGTGTGCCCGAGGCGAATGGGGGAACTGTCACCACAAATGACCTTTCCCGAACAAAGAAGGCAAGCCACTCCAATGCCGGTCCGGTGATGGCGGCCTCCTCCTGACGGTGCAGTAGAATGGCATGGGACACCGTGTCAAACGCGGCGCTCAGATACAACAGGATCAGCGCCGACTTTTGGCCGGCCTCCAGGGCACACCAGAGATGTTCTGTCACAGCCAGGAGGGCAGATTCCGTGCTGTGATCCGGTCGGAAGCCATTCTGGGAGGGGTCTAGCAGGTTATTCCTGGTCAGGAAATCCGACAGGACGGAGTGGACATAGGCCTCAGTAATCTTTGCCGCCCAGGGAAGCAGGGAGATAGGGCGATAATTCTCTGGCTTGGCAGGATCGAGAGAGGTTTTTTTAACCGCATCGCTGCGGCGGCTTTTCCCGCTGAGTGCGGCATTTTTTAAAATACCGCGTTACATGACGAGCTCAGCTCGTCATCAGCATACAAGCGCCGTAGCATCGAAGCATCGAAGTGGTTAACAAGGGTATCACCATGGCCTGTTTCCATGGATGGTAGAATTGTAGGAAACAACTTCCTAAATTGGTCAGGTCTGAGCGGGTCCAAAGGGGAACCAGACTTGACTTCAATGCATAATGCAATGAATGCAATAAAGCAGGTGCCGCAGCCCTGCCAATTTTGGACTTACCTGTTACCTGTTCCAGTTCTCCGAGCAGTCAAGTCCCTTGCACACCCGACTCCTGAGGCTTGAACCACTAACCCCACTACTACACCCGCATTCTCTCATACCTTTGTGCCATACTTCTCTTGCCTTGTTGTCTTTTTGCTTTTTACTCTGCTCTTCACTGTTTTTGCATTTCACCCCTTTATCTTTTCGCCCTTGGGGCTTTTGCACTCATGCCCTTTTGCCCAAGTCTCTTTGTGGTCCTATCACTCTTTGTTTGAAATGGCTGCATTCAAGGTTTAGTATTTTTTGGATCCAAAGACAAAACAACTCTTTGTCATGTGACTGCTCTCTCTTCTAGCAGCAAGACAATTTATAAGCCCAATGCTGTAATCTGCTGCCTACAGTTGCTGCTTTGAGTCACTTCACCTTGATGCCAGTAGTCAGTGATAGCTGTACTGGAACAAGAGTGATGGAGAAAATGTGCTGTCAATGAAAGCTCAGATATTAAGTTGGGCTGGAAAAAAGGGGAAATCTGTACTGTTATAGGCAATATCAGAGTCCAAACTGGGCTGGAGGAAGAAGCTAGTGGTGCTGTGCAGACATCATCAGAGAAGAGCTAGATTGGACATAGAGGAAGAGGGATACCCGTGCTGTCAATGGTCATCTCATCAATTAATTCTGAATCCCTCCAAAACTGAATTCCTCCTCTTCTCCTCCTCACTCTCTCCTCCCCCGGTTCAATCATGGATGGATCAGATGAATCTGCTAAACAACAAACCCATCATTGTCGACAGCGCAAAATCTCTTGGTGTCATTCTAGACAAAAAACTCAATCTAACTACCCACATCAATTCTATTGCAAAATCTGCTCGCTACCAACTGCGCCTTCTTTGGGGAATCCGTCGCTTCTTCCCGGAGCAGGACCTTATAACCCTTGTGCAATCGCTGGTCCTCTCCAGACTAGACTACTGCAATTCTCTTCTTACTGGCCTCCCCAAATCTCACCTGTCCCCACTTAAGTCTGTCTTCCATTCAGCAGCTCGTTTCATCTATGGGGCCAAAAGAAGCGATCACATCACACCGTTGTTATCTACCCTCCGCTGGCTTCCCTTTGAGGCTAGAGCTATCTACAAGACCGCTTGTATCACCCACAAAGCCCTGCACTCCTCCTCTCCCCGCTACCTGGTGAATAAACTGAAACTCTCTGGAGGCTCTAGACCTTCACGCAATGCCGAGAATCTACTGCTTGAACCTCCCACTTTCAAGAAGGAAAGAACAATGGCCCAATCCTTTTCAGGCAACGCAGTGAGAATCTGGAACTCGTTTCCGCCTGAGCTCCGGACCACCGCCTCCTCCCAGGCCTTCAAAAGGGACCTCAAAGTTCTCCTCCTCCAGAGACACCTCCAAAAGTAATTCACGTCCTCTTGCTATTCGGAGGAAGACTTCCCACTACTGATATTTTCTACTTTCCATGACCATGGGAGTGCCTTCCCAGTGTTTTCCTGTGGTGGGAGTGTCTGCCTTTTTGCAGTATTCTCCATGTACTTGTGTTCGGTGCCCTTTTGTAACGTGCACATACCACTTTGCCCTTATAACACACGGTTGCTACCTCTCACATGTTTTTACCTTTGATACTTGCACAAGTGCCACCTTGCCTACGTAACGCCTGTTCTTGTGCCTAGCACTTATTGCAGTATTATACCTCAAATTATACTCTGTTTTCTCTTTTAACTGCACACTTGTCACTTTTCCTCTTATGCACTTTTGACTACCTCATGTATTTTTTTGTTGTTCACAATTTTTACTACCTCAAGTATTTTGTTTGCTCACAATTGTCACTATTACCTTTACTACCTCATGTATTTTTGGTTGCTCACAATTTTTACTACCTCAAGTATTTTGTTTGCTCACGATTGTCATTATTACCTTTACTACCTCATGTATTTTTGGTTGCTCACAATTTTTACTACCTCATGTTTTTGTTTGCTCACAATTGTCACTATTACCTTATGTAACGTAACGTATGCTTTTGTAATCTGCTCTTTTATAATGTTTCTCACTATGTTTCATTTCTGTTCCTAATGTGAAGCGCTCTGACGCCCTCGGGTAAAGTCCGCGCTATATAAAAATGCATAAATAAAAGCATCAGAGACCTAGCTGGGATGAAGAAAGAGGGAAACCTGTGATGTCATAGGCAATATACGGGTCAAAACTATGTTAGAGAAAGAGGGATATCTAAGCTGTCACAGGCATCATCAGAGAATAAACAGACAGGAATTGGAGGAAGACAGCTACCAATGCGGACAGGGGAAGCATCAGAGACATAGTTAGGCAGGAAAAAGAGGAATATCTGTGATCTCATAGACAGTATCAATGATAAGACTGGTTGAAGAAAGAGGGACATTTGTGTTGCCCTACGTTTTCTCAGAGCTAGACCTATACTCCAGGAAGAGGGATATTTGTGCTGCCAAAGCAGCATCAGAGCCAGAGCTAGGCCGAACAAATAGAGATAGCTGTGCTATCACCGATAATATGAAAGGCATAGTTAAAACTTGGGTGGAAGAAGTCCAGGTAGTTAAAAGAAGTGGAGGGGCATACATCCTTGTAGTTAAAGGAAGTGTAAAGTTATGTTTCAATAATGTCACAAAGAGGGTGCTGTTAAAGTAAATTCTAAAGTGGGAAACAGAATGTCTCTTGTTGTCAGTGTATATCTGCCTATGGTCACTAAGACGCAACTAACTATAGGCCTCATTAGGATGGCGTACGGACCTGCATCCGTCCGCCACCCCAGAGTAGGAGGGACCGTCCGCAGGGGCAGCGGCGGTCCCTCCGTGCAGATTAGGATGTGACCGCCACCCTGGCGGTCACATCCTGTATATTTAACATTGCGGCGGGTGCTGCTTGAAGCAGCACACGTCGCAATGTTAAATAAACCATGTTTTCATTTGCGTGCACGAAGCTGCAGGCACCGCGTGGTGCCAGCCGCTTCGTGCAATCAAAGGCAGGGGGGTACCATAGGTACCCCCCATTTGCACCCCCCACCCCCCCTTCACCCCTGGGGGCCCACAACAGGCCCCCAAAGAAAAGTCAGTATGCCTTTCCACGGCGGAAATGCCGCCGTGGAAAGGCATAGGACCAACGCCATCCTAATATGGCTGGCTGTGTCTGATAGACACCACCAGCCATGTTAGAGCTTATCCGCCGCGGTCGGAAGGCGACCGCGGCGGAAAAGCGGTGGACGGAAAAAAGATCCCCCAGCCATCCTAATCTGGCAGGGGTCTTTTTTCTGTCCGCAGCGGTTAATCCGCATCCTCCGGGCCGGCGGTGGCAATGAGGCCCTATCTTTGGTCTGGTTTTATTTGAACTTAGATGTACCTTTCTTGCTGCTGGTTTATATTAGTATGACTCCAAGAGTCAATTTGATGACCAGTTGGTAGTGCACAAGTTTTATGATCAGAATGATACTCCTCTTATGATATTACAAGATGGCTTCCATGATTGCCTTTTCTATTGCACCATAGCAAGGATGATCTGTACCATGAGCTATTACAGAAATCATTCTTCTTAACACATCAAGTTTCTACATATTCTATTGAGCCACTTCAAATAGAAAAGTTTCATGCACAGAATTTATCAATCATATGGCTGTTCAAACTAGTTTTTGAGATTATAAACACAAATTATATTTTGCGTTGCTCTTTTTGCCCATAGAAATGAAGTCGAAGTGGATGACGCTGGCCATGGTAGCCATGACTGTTCTAACCGCAGAAGCTTTCCCCAGGATGACAGCCACGAAGATGTGCCACATCTCCCAGTATAAGACGCTCATACCATCCAACCTTAGAGCAGTCCATAAATTGCGGGATAAATACGTAAGTTACTGAAGAGAGGTTCAGAACAGAGATCAGGAGTATGTGAAATGCATACACTGGCTTCTCAGATCTTAGTTCCTGAAGTGCTATGACGGCACACTGCAAAAGAAATTGAGATGGGACCCACAAGATGACTTCATTCTAAAGGATACATTTTGTAGCTGACTTATGTGATTCTATCAATGATTTAACAGTTCTGTGGAGAACATTGTAGGCATCATTAGAAGATGGTCACTAAAACAGATCTCTTGTGAGCAACCTTAGAGATCTGTAGGACTATCAAGGTGGGAAGATCCTAAAAGACCCACTGAGCTTTGAACAATCCTTGCATATAATGATACATTAAAATCTTGAAAAAATGTCTAGGGGAAAAGATGTCCTATGAGTTATGGAGGCCAACTTGTAAGAGACACCCTACATGTGAACATGCAGTGAAGAGCTGATGGCGGAGGCAGCTTATACATTCCTAGATCTGATTGTTAACCAGGTGTAACCAGATGCCTGAAACTGTTCCTAGTTACTATAAATATTTTGTTACAATGCCTTTCTACTTTGTCATAGGAGGAGACGATGCTGCCAATTATCCGGAAATGCTCTAAGAAGCTCTTAAATCTGAGGCCAACTGTGTTCCATTTCATGGTAAGAAATTCCTGAGGGGCATGAAACCAGGGCTCACCATGCATCCACACCTCTCGCTATGAATCTCTGCTCCTTGTCCAATTAGCCTATCCCATCATCCTGTTTCCACTCTCCTTAGCACTCAGATTGTTCTGCATTTTGAGAGAACCCTACCCCTGAACGCCCCATGTCACTACAGAATGATGCTCTTGTGCATTGTTGCTGTGTTAGTAAGATCTCTTGCTCTCAGAGGCCGAGCACTAACCAGCAGAGATGAAAAGCACCTCCTACTGAAGAGGTCCTGCCAGGTGGTTCTCCATCACAGCTGTTTTCTTCTTTTTTTAAGGTCCATGACAGGCTCATTATTGTTGAAAAGAAGGTGACACTGGCGATTCATATCTTGAAGAACATCAGCAATCCTGAGCTGGCCACCTATGCGTCCAAACCTTTGGATCTGATGGTCTCTATCCGAGAGAGCCTAAGGCACTGCATAATTACTGGCCAAAGACTGACCAAAGATTCTGTAACTGATAAATCTGAACTTGGGACCTCTTCAATTATTACCCCCAGACTCTCTACACATACTTATTTTATTAACACCTCGAGGAGATTGTTCTCCATGTCTTCCCAGCCGTGAGCATTTCTTTCCTGGAAGTAAATGCATTTTTGCAGTTGCTTCGATTGTTTGTTTTTTTTAAAGTTTTTTTATTATTCATCATCAGATATTAAACTTCAACAATTAATCAATTCAATGCGTATGTATAATACAACATATATTCTTCAATTAAGAGATACAAACACATACCACCGTATACAAAGGCTAATATAAAGGAATATACAGGAAAAGGAAATCGGAGGAACTAAAAAGAGAAAAATATATATAAATTAAGGAGGCAACATGTTATCCAATCCATATGAAGACAACCATCCCTTTTATTTTCATGATTAATCATCTAGCCTTAATTTCCATTCTTCGACCGGTGCCCAGACCCGTTTGCCAAGCTGCCTCGCCTTCCTGCCTTTTTTCTCATACAGAGCTTTCTCCAAGGTGTAAATAGCTAGCAGCTTTGAAAGCCATTGTTGAAATGACGGAGTGTTAGGGTCTTTCCATAACGTTGCAATACACAGTCGGCTCAGGGTCATTGCAATAAAAATAAATTCTTGATGAGGTGTCTCATCATGTCCCTCTCTTGCTACCCCAAGGACCATAACCTCGTTAGTTAGGCTAATAGAGATCCCCAATTCCTCCTCAAGAAACTTTTCTAATGCTTGTTTAAAAGGGTCTAAATTAGGACAAGATGCGAACATGTGTATCGTATCTGCCTGTAAGCTTTGGCATCTTGGGCAAGATATCCCACTAGTTCCCCCCAGCGGGCTATTCTATACGGTGTGTAATAGAGTTCATACATGGTCTTATAATACTGTGCTTGCAGATTCGCCATCTTTAAAATAGTGTTTGCAAGCATAAGTGATTTTTCACCCAACTAAATTTAGCTTAATTTTCCATTTCTCATATACCTTTACCCGGTCATCATAATTATACTGGCATATTTCGCCATAAAGTTGTGAGATTGAACAGCCATCCTCATCTTGTACATACTCCATCAGGTCCTCCCTTTTAAATTTGCAATTACCCGCTTGCTTTCTTTGTAACACTGATCTTATCTGCAAGTATTTGAAAAAGTCTCTCCGATCCAGACCGTATAACTGCTGCACCTTATCAAATGTAATTAAGCCTGATTAATCCATTAAATCTCCTATTGTCCCAACCCCGAGACTATCCCACCATTTCATCACCTGGTCATGGAACACCTCTGGGAGTGACTCGTTCATATACAAAGGGGTGTAAAAATTCATTCTCCCAAGTTTAATTTTTTCCCGAATCATAGACCAGACTGAGATGGCATCCCCCAAAATCTTGAACTTTGTTCTTTTATAGTAATTTAATTCCTTAAATGTGAGAAGTCCCTTATTAGAACCAAGGACCAACTATTCATATATATCCGGGATCCCTGCACTATCCCTCCAGATGTCATTTGTGTTCCCACCTAAGAGTCCTCTAATGTATTGCAAAGCTGCAGCGAGATAGTAAGCCTTAAAGTCAGGTACTGCGAGGCCCCCCCCTGTCTCTAGAAAGTGCTAACAATTTTATAGCTTTCGAGTTTTGCCTTTTGCCCATATAAATCGATTGCAGAGCCCCTCAATTTCCTTAAACCAACTGTTGCTGAATTTCAATGGAATTGTACGGAAAAGATATAGAATCTTAGGTAATAGCAACATATTTATTACATTACAACGTCCAATAGTTGTTAAATGCAGATTGTCCATCCTATCAAGATCTAATTTAGCCTTTCTGATCACGGTGGTCAAATTTTTCTCTCTTAACTAACAGGAGCCTTAGGGGGATAAGAAGCAGGCCGCCCCCCACTCAAATTACTCTTACACAACAATGGCCTGCCCCTAGTAGGCTCTATGGCTACAAGGAATTTGTATTGTGGCAGAGGAAGTGTATACCTTCTGTCCACACAATTTTGCACTCCGTTGCAAATTTGAGTCTGGCAAGGTTGCCTATATGCGTGTGTCTAATAGCTCCACCACCCTGCTACATATGTCCCCTGTCTTCCAAACGTGAAAAAAAGGGGGAGGGAAGGTTGACAGTGCCTCACGGAAGCAACACCAAGGGGAGGATTCTATCAGACTGGTACTCGCCTGATTCCTCACTTCTCATCATCGGCTACTGTCAACCCCAAAAGAAATGGGAGAAAAACAAAACTAAAAGAAAGTGCATAAGATCAGACAGCCATCAAGTGTTGTATGTGCTAGAACCCGCTGTGATATATCTGTGCCCAGAATAGTGAAAAACAAATATACCACGTTAAAAAGAGTAAGGCTAACTGGCAACTCCTGACTTTATTCTGTGCTGTTAGCTCACTCTGTTAAACGTCAACCAACATGTTTCATCACTTTATCTTACGTTTCAGTGATTTCTTCAGGGTTTTTGTGGGTCAGCGTATAGCATGCGCCTTTCTGAATCTTCCCTTATTGTACCAGGTGGCCTTCTCTGGCAAGCCTACCCGGCCCCCGTGGACGAATGCTTGATGTGTACCGTCCCCTAACTCAGTAGTGGGAAACTGTGAACCGCCAAATGGTCGGTATCGCTTACGCGTCCAGGTGTGGTCTGCGAGGGGTGAGCGCCAGACTCAAATGCCAGGAGTGCAAAATTGTGTGGACAGAAGGTATACACTTCCTCTGCCACAATACAAATTCCTTGTAGCCATAGAGCCTACTAGGGGCAGGCCATTGTTGTGTAAGAGTCAAATTTTTCTCAACAACTTTCGATAAATCAGACATTATAGTGATACCCAAGTATACTACCGACTCTGTGACTCTCTGATCATCTATTACGGCTAGGTGATTTTTGACAATTTGTGCTTTGCCTTGGTTCAGTTTATACCCTGATAGGAGCCCATACATTTTTGCTTCATTCTCTATTTCCACTAATGCGGTAACTGGAGCAGCTGATGTTATTGCTAGATCATCTGCATATGCCAGGATTTTGGTCTCATGACCATTCAAAACAATTGGCAAGATATTCTTATTTGATTCGATACGTCTTATAAATGAGTCTATATAAAAGGCAAAGAGTAGCGGGGAGCAGGGGCCTAGTTCCACGTTCAATTTTTATTGTCTTGCACTGTCCCCCCATTACTCTGAGCCTGATACCCGGGCTCCTATATAGGGCTTTTAACGCCCCTATACATACTTTTCCAAAGTTAATTTTGCTCATTGCTGCCCATAGGAAGCCCCACGAGACCCTATCAAAAGCTTTTTCAGCGTCCAGCAATATTAAAGACATAGGGGCATATTACCAAGCAATAGCGATAATTATCGCTATTGCTTGGTTAGAGACAAAAATTTACCGCTGAGCTGCGGCGATTTTTACCGCAAATAAACCTTGGTATTACCAAGGTTTATCGCAAATGCGATAAAAATCGCCGCAAATGAATGAATATCGCTGAAAAGTCCGCGATATTCATGCATTACCGAGCTAATGCTCTTAGCCATGTTATCCACCTCCCATTGGATAATATGGCTAAGAACTGCTCAGGGCAGGTGTTAGCTTTTGGAGATATTCGCGCTTAGCACGAATATCTCCAAAAGTTGGTAATAGGAGATGGCGATGTTAGCAACTGTTTTCAGTCGCTAACATCTTGGCATGCCCACTTTGCATGTCATTAGTGATAAATATCACTGACATGCAAAGTGGGGCCCAAGATGGTCGCTATCTCCTACTAGCTGTCGCTAACTGGTGTTAGCGACAACTAGGTAATAGGGAGATAATTTTATCACCGCTTTCTTGGCTTTTAAAGCCAAAAAAGCTGAGATAAACCCCCTTGATAATATGCCCCATAGGGTCTTGTGAGGCTGCTGTACCGTCAAACAGAGTACATACCCTCCTAATATGGTCAGCGGTGCCCCTCCCAGGGATGAACCTGTGTTGCCAGGGAGAAGTGACCTTACCTATTATCAAGCTCAAACGATTGGCCAAAACTTTAGAGTAAGCCTTAGTGTCGCTGTTCATTAGGCTTATTGGTCTGTATGAGCCTGGGTCAGTAGGGATTTGATTTTTTTTAGGAAGACCACCATTGATGCTTCGCCCCAGGACCCCGGCGGTGCCGCTCCATTTTGTATTGAGACCATAAGCTTATTAATATCTGCTTCTAAAATTGAGAACAATTTCTTGTAAAATTCTAGCGGTATTAAATCAGGTCCCCCTGCTTTCCCTGAAGGGAGATCTTTAAAAGCCCTTTGTATTTCTTCTGGGGTAAAACTTACCTCCAAAGCATTTTTATCATCCGCCGTAAGCCTATCTAGTGAGGCAGCCTCTAAATACTGCTCAATTTCCTCTTCGTTTGGACATGCCCCCCTGTCCTGGCTATATAATTTCGGATAGAAATCCTGGAAAACTGAGCAGATCTCCTTTGGTGTTTTAACTAATATTCCTGCCTTCGTGATCATCTCTGTGATCTGACCCCTGGTAGCTGCCTGCCGTGTTCTTATAGCTAGAATTCAACCAACGTGTTCGCTATATTCATATTGCTCTTGCCTCCAAGCTAAATAGTTTCCTGCTGCCTTTGAAGCATATACTTCGCCTACTGCCGCCTTTGCCAAAGCCAGATTTTGTGTAGTTCTTATCACATCCCCTTTAGCTCTAATAATTTTAACCAGCTCTTCTTCTAACGTCACTACTAAATTTATCTTTCTCTCTATAGTTTCCTTTTCCAGCTTGTTTCGTCTGAAAGAGTAACTAATAGTTTCCCCTCTGATACCCGCCTTCAAGGCATCCCACACTATTGCTGGTGAAGCCGTCCCCTTGTTAATCTTCAAAAATTCCCTGAGCCAACCTTCCATATGGGCAATATAATTTTCATCTTGCAATAGAGCTCTCTCAAATGACCAACTAGTTGTGCCTTTCTGCTGATTTGGTGTAGAGATATCCATAGAAAGCGGGTTGTGGTCTGACATCAATCTCAACAGCTTTTTAATCTTGACCATCGATATCAGCGAGGGTGAGATCAAAAAATAATCAAAGCGCGCTAAAGTTTTGTGGGGGGCCGAGTAGTATGTGCTATCCCCCCCCCCCCCAATTATCTGCTCCCAAGTGTCGATCAGACCATTGTCATGCATAAGCTCTATCAAAGCTCTGTGGCTTTTTTTCTTTTTGCCGATAAACCTACCGGGATCATTCTTCCAAAGCATGTTCAAGCCATTTATGTTCAGATCCCCACACAATATAATGGGAAGAGGCCAATTAGGCAGTTGAGAATTTATGTGGATAAGGGTCTCTGGGTCGTCCACTGTGGGTGCATAAATAGAGCATAATGTAAAATTAAAATCTTGCATTTGAAGAACTGGGATGTCAAATACCCAGCGGCGCCAGGGACACGCCCAAAGTCCTCTGGGTTCCCTTGCCTTGGTACACAGAGACACGGAATACTTCTAGGTGGCGTCAGAGATCAAATTTATTAGCTGCAGCTAGTAGCAGAAATCCCAGCAATACAACACGGTGTACAACTCAAGAAACTGCTCAATTTTACTAAGGCGAGACATCCCTATTTATACACAAAAAGGTACATTTTAAATGCACGCCCCTGCACCAAAATTCAACCAATAGAAAATACATGACATCACACAGCATCATACAGTAAAGCTCATTTTACAGTGTCCCAACCCACAAGTTAATATTTAGACATATCTAAATAATAATCTGGAAGGCCCGGACAAACCCTTAATTGAAAGCGTAACCCATGAAATGAAGAAACAGTAAAGAAAAGTAGTTTCAGATAATGTGCAAGATAACAGAAACGTAAAGACACTTAAAAGTTAACAAATGTCTTGAATAGTGATTGGGAAAGTGGATAACGATCTTGCAGAGAAATTGGCTTGGCAGGGTCAATTCCAGGTGAAAGGCCAGCTTCTGAAATTAACTCCAGCGCACGAAGAAAACCTTAGTTAATGTATACATGACCCACAAAAGGTCAGACTGCTTTGCTCGCAGACTAACTTCTAAGGCCTACATAAAAGGCAACACCAGATGGCAGTCACGACGCATGGCAAAAACCCATGTTTAGAAAAGAAAGTCGTAAGGAAAGAAACAATTTAGAAATTGATTAGGATAAGATATGTGCAAGGAAACTAAAGGTTAACAAGGTCCTGAACAGTGATTGAAAAACTCAGACAACGATCAGCTAGTGAAACTGGTTTTGCAAAAGGTCAGTTTCAGGTGAAAAGGGTCACTCTCTCTGCAGTTCATTCAGAGTCAGAAAAACCCAAGTTAAAATATGCACAAACTCGGAAGGCCAGGCCACTTGTTCGTTGGGCCTACTTCACAGGCCTACGTGAGGGCAAGACTAAAATGGAGTCAGGTTTGAGAATTACAGAACCACAGACCCTCCTTTTGCCATTACGTAGGCAATAACCTAAACTCATGTTAATCTGAATATAGGTCTATATCTATTCTCATCAGGTCATCAAGGTGTTGCTGTAACATCATCATCTTATTATCCTTCACTTCTCTCGGGACTGGTCTTCTCACACAGATCGTAGCACAAAGACTACAAATGGCGGGACCACACTGGATGCATAAACAACACGAGAAAAGGATAGCTAACGCATTACCAAGGAACATCAGAATCTTCCATCCCCATTTGGACAGCGATTCCCATAACCATCCCATCAACGACCAGTCACCTTCGTCCACATGAATAGACTCAGAGATCTTATGTAGTCTAGAGATGGCTTGGTACACTGTCGGGGCATTATCTGGTATGAAAACGCAACAACTAGATCTAATCAATTTGCATACCCCACCTATATCTGCAAGTATAATATCTAAAACAAAACGGTTCTGTAATGTCATAAGGCGATCCGCTTGAAGCTCAGCTGTAATATTGCTAAGGGCACCTGCAGTCTCATTTATAGTGGCCTCAACCACTCTCGTAAGCTGACGAATATTCCTACTATTAGCCATAGGACCCCAAAAGGGTAGGACACCCTTGAAGAAGTCTCCAGCTTCTTGTGCAACAGTATCTTTCGCATCGATAATACCTCTACCATATCTTGTCTTATGGTAGTCGAAAACAGCAGTGTATGTAGGAGGAAGCAAAAATGCCACGTAACATGTGCAGGAAAAATCAGATGGCAACCATGTGTATGCTCTATCGTGACAAACAAAATACGTGCCTTTAGCTGGCACGAACGGAGGAGATTTCTGGGACATATAAACGTATGTGTGAATACACACACTCTTACCAAGCTGAGCTCTTGGATTCTGACCATTACCTTGCAAACAGAGATGACCATCGTGGGGTATAATCCAAATAGGAGGAGACCTTCGCTGCCTTTCTTTCTCCGTCAAGCTAACACTATATGTTGTCTTATTCCAACCAACATATGCTCGTACCTCATCTCTAGGGATAGCGTTATACGCATCGATATCTCTAATCATATCAACTATTCCCCGTATCAAGGCATTATTACTTGCATTGTCTTTGACGGAACGTACAGGAGAGGCTTCATTAGCATAGATAAACATTGATTGGAGTGCCCAAACTGACCCGTTAGGCGAAAAAGGCAAAACCAAATATGGCATTCACTTATCTGTAGTATGTGGCAGAAGACCCAACACCCAACAATTCGTGGTATTTATAACTAGCTGATGCTGATGCAACATCTGTATGAACGAATTGTTCACAAATTCTGATCTACGTGTCTGTTCATGTTCAGGTAACGTATGAAACTCATGTGGAGAAACAGTAGAAAAAGAAAGAGTAGGTTGGGAGGTAGAAGTAAGTGGCAATTGTGTGACATAGAAAATCCAACCCACACAAGCTAACGTAATATTCACAAGCATAAGAAAACACATTATTAAAAAAACATTTGCTACTAATCAATATACATGTTCGGACTTTAGAATCCACTTTCCTAACACATTTATCAGACTCAAGAAACTCCATCCTCTAACGTGCTACTCACGGAAATTTTCCTTCTTCACTTAAGTGTGCGCCAAGATCGCACTAACGACCCTGAACCACAAACCTTGTGTCAATACGCGGCTCACCCCTTAAGAACTTCCTTCCGTGACCCTGCAGCTGAGTACGGATGGTGACTCGAAAAAGGAAAAAGCAAAAAAGTCTCCTGATCTAACAAGGTGTAATTCACTGTATAAAAAATTCGGTTTTACTTGTCCATGGCAATAGGCTTTCTTGGCCTTAAATCTTAGCGTTCTTTATCAGGTACAGTTGAATCCTTAAATAAAAGTTCCGGATTGGTGGTGTCAATCTTTAGATGAGGAGGCACAGCAGCTTGCAGAACATCATCATCCTCGCGTTCTGACGGTGTCCATGTCAAATGAGCATCACTAAATGGAACGAATTTGGAGACTCTCTCTCAATCTGTGTCAGCTATACCATCCCTCACCCACTGATCATACGGTAAAGGCAAAGGAACTTTTTTCATATGAGTGGCATGCACCCAGTTCTTTTTACCAGCTACTCTAACAGCAGTTCTAGTGACCAGCAATACCAAATAGGGACCAGTCCATCTTAGTTCCAAATTCTTGGATCGCTGAAAATTCTTTGTCAAGATAAAATCACCAGGTTGGATCATGTGCCCTGGATCTGTAGTAGCTGTCGGCAAACTGTCATAGACCTGTTGGTGGAGAACACGTAATTTAGCAGTCAAGTCATGTAAGTAATCCACCAACATAGGGTACTGAATACTGCTGTATTCTTTAGGACGAGGCATACCCCAAACATTCGCAGGACGACCAAACACAATTTCATACGAACTAAGTCCCACTCAAGAATGCACTGTCGTCCTTGTTGACAAAAGAGCCAACGGCAAGGCATCCGGCCATGTAAGACCAGTGCTCGCTTGTACCTTAGCTAATTTCAGCTTCAAGGTACCATTGTAACATTCAACAAGTCCAGCAGGCTGGGGGTGATTCGCTGCATGGAACTTCTGATTTATTCCCAAACCAGCACATACTTTCTTCATGATTTGACCCACAAATTCACTCCCATTGTCCGACCATACAATTCTCGGCAAACCATACCCATGGAAGTACTCTCTCAGCAAAACCTTGGCTGTAGACAAGGCAGTATTATCCTTTAGGGGGTAGGCCTCTATCCACCTGGAAAAGGCACAAACAACCACAAGACATACTGAAAATTATTGCATCTCTCCATATGTATATAATATAGCTGTATCACCTCAAACGGATAAGTCGGAGGAGCAAAATGACCAGCTGGAGTTGGAGTTCCCTTACCAGGATTATACTTCAGACAAATCATACAATGTTTCACCACGTTCTCTGCACATTTCGGAATTCCAGCATTCTGCCAAACTGGAGCCAACAACTTGCATATTCCCTTCGAACTTATGTGAGCCATTCCATGAGCCATTGTAACCACTGGGAGCACATACGCATCTGGCAACAACCATCGCTGGTGTTCTGACAACTCAACCCAACAACCTGTCGAATCCAACATACCCATAGTCTCTCTCCAAACACTCACTTCTTTCTCAGTCGCTTCAGCCTGAATCATTTTCACACTTTCTATTGTGTCTTCGCACATTCCACCAGCCATAACCCAAATAGCTGGGCCTGCAACATACATACGGCTCATCATGTCTTTCGCCATTTCCTTCGCAACTTCATCCGCAAACGCATTCCCTCGACCAACATCATCCACAACTTTCTTATGCGCACTACACTTCATAATTGCAATCTGCTTTGGGAGAGTGAGAGATTCCAAAAGTTCATTCACCAACTGCCCATGCTGTATTTTGGTTCCGTGCGAAGTAAGGAACCCACACTCTCTCCATAAAGGCCCAAAACTATGGGCAACACCAAACGCATAAGGCTGTCGGTGTAAACATTCACTTGCTTTCCTTCTGACAACACACATGCTCTAGTCAGTGCAATCAACCATGCTGCTTGCACAGAATTCTGTGGTATGCGTGTTCTCTCAACAACTGTATGTAAAGTTGTAATAGCATACGCTGCAGTCGTTTCACCATTTGGAAGCTTAAAACACGAAGCATCTACCCATAGGGTACCATCAACATCCGTAAGGGGAGTATCCCTCAGGTCAACTCTAGCCTTCGTTTCTTCCTCTGTACGAAGAAAACAATCATGCTGTTCCTGAGGATCCGTCTCTGTAGAGATCGGTAACAACGTAGCTGGATTCAACACATTACATCTTTTAATGTGCACATGACTAGCCAACAATGTCGACTCGTAACCTGACAGACGTGCACTAGTAAGGTGCTGTGTCTTAGTCCTGTTTAATAAGGTATCCACTGCATGTGGGACCATCACAATCAACGTATTATCCAATACCAATCCAGCAGACTGTCGGATAGAAACAGCCGCTGCAGCTGTAGCTCTCAGACAACTCGGCAACTCCTTAGCAACTGGGTCTAACATTGCTAAAAAATACGCACATGGACACTGCTTGTCCCCAAATGGTTGTGTCAACACTGACAACGCACAACCTTCTCTCTCGTGCACGTACAACGTGAAAGGCTTACTATAGTCTGAAGTACCCAACACAGGAGCTGAACACAATGCATCGCGTAGTTCAGAAAAACTTTTCTGACGTTCGTCAGACCAAGGAAGAGGATGCGGAGTATCTTTCAGAGTCAATGCTAACAGAGGTTTCGCCAACAGTGAAAAATTGGGGATCCACTGTCTACAATACAATGTAATACCTAAAAAGGCACGCACTTCTCTCTGTGTGGATGGTACATTCATTTGCGCAATTGCTTGAATTCGTTCTGGGGTCAATCTCCTTCCCGCCTTCGACAAGAGATGACCTAAGTAGGTCACTTCTTGGCGACAATATTGCAACTTTGAAGGTGACGCTTTATGATGAAGGTCAGACAAATACCGCAACAAAGAAAGAGTAGCCTCTTTACAAATCTTTTCATCATCAGCAGTAATCAACAAATCATCGACGTACTGAATAAGAGTAGCACCAACAGGTAACACAAAATCGTCAAGCTGAGTTTTCAACGCCTGACTATAGATGGAGGGACTTTCACAATAACCTTGGGGAGCTCTCTTAAACCGGAAGCTTCGGCCTCCTAATGAGAAGCCAAAAATATCCCTGCTCTCCTCAGCAATAGGAATACTGAAGAAAGCATTCTTTAAATCGATGACAGAAAAGCTGCCGAAGCAGGAATCAAAGTCAACAAAGCAGTAATATCAGGTACCATAGGAAACTGTGGCACGACAATCTTGTTTACCTCTCGAAGGTCGATCACAAACCGGTACACAGGTGGCTGGAAGCATCAATACGTTTAAGGACAGGCAAAACAGGACTGTTACAAACATTACCTTTAGTTACTCAACTACACCTTTCTCAACCAGATCATAGACAATCGCTAAAAGAGCTCTCTCACCATCACTCGAGATCTTGTATTGGGGAATACGAAGTAGCCTAGCATTTGACTTAAGGGTGACAACATAAGGTGGAATCTGCAAAAGACCAACATCATTTGGACCTGTAGCCCAAAGTGTATCAGGAAGCGATCGCAATTCCAGTGGCAAACAATCCTTAGACAAATACATTGGGGAAATCACTTTCTTACCGAGGGTAAGTTGTACTCCTGAAGGAGAACAATGTAATGTCGCATACAATCTTTTCAGCAGGTCCAAACCCAACAGATTCTCACCACAACCAGTCGTTAGAATAAGTGGAGCTTCCAATTCACAAGGGCCAATGGAAAGGGACAAAGGACTAGAAACCGGATTACGAACTGGGGCGCCTGAAAACCCTACAGAAACATTGGTCAAGCCAGACAAAGGTGCACCAGGAAGTTTAGAGTGCATAATAGAACTCTTCATCACACCAGTATCCAAAAGAAAAGGTTCTGCCACACCTGATGTAATCACTTCAACATAAGGTCCACTCTGATCTACTGGAACTGACACTACTCTCTCACTTTGTCCTTGGCTGTCCTAGTTATCATTATAACCAGAACTCTCACCTTCGACATAGTAATCCTCAACATAGTACTGGGCAGACTGACCACTCGGAACATTCTGTCTGTCAAAATAATTTTCAGAATTCTGTAGGGAGGAGGAACGCTCATTCTGAGGGATCACACCACGTCCCCTACCCCTAGGAGCTTGCTGAAAACCACCACGACCTCTCTGACCAGATACGCCATTCGCACGCTGTAACAAAGCTGGGCAACTATTCTTGTAATGAACTTTCTCTCTGCAATAAGCACACTGATAAGGCCCAGGAAAGAATCGTGAAACATAAGGCTCAGGCTTCTGTAACAATCTCTGAAATTGTGGAGGTTGCTGAAACTGAGGCTGATTCAGACGAGGCGGATAAGCTTGCTGCAAAAGAACTTTCGTCTTTAACTCTTTCATTTTCTTCTCCACTTTATCCTTCTCATCTTTATCCCTATTCTCGTAATATTGTGCAGTAGCCAATATCTGGGCCGACGACGAAACAGCCCATGAACTCTCAGAGTCCTTTAACTTACTAGAAAGTTCAGGAAGCAAATTAAAAACAAATTTATCCACAAACAACCTTTGACCACCCTCCGTACTCATATCCTGACCACTATGATCGATAAACGTTTCTTCAAACCTAGTGAAGAAATCAGATGCACTCTCGTCTTTCTTTTGCTTACATGCTGCTAACTTATCCCAATTCACTCGTAAAGCGGGCATCATTGTTTTCACCAGATTAATAATTCTACCTGATAATTCTGAAACTAAGGGTTCAGGTTTAGTACCTTCCTCCTGTCTACCATCTGCAGCAACAATATTCGCCCAGGTATCACCTAATTCAGCAGCATGATTCTCATGACGAATCTTCGCCCACAAGGGTTGAGGGACTACATTACCCATCAACATATTGATGTCAGCTAAATTCAAAATACACACTTCAACTGTCTGGGGCAACTCCTTTTAATAACCAGCAGGATTCTTACGAGGGTCAGGTAAGGTCTGCTTAAGAGCCAAGACCTCTGCTCTCTTCCAAGGGAGATGTACCCATATTCGCTGAAAATGAGCCGGAGCGGCAACAATACCCTGATTTACATTGGCCTCAACTGCTTCTATCCATACAGGAGGAACTTCTCTCATAGGGTACTGTTTCACTTTCCTCCTAACAGAGGAATCAGGTTCATACAATGTCTAAGGCGAAAGTCTAGATCAGAAAGCAAGTATTGTCTCTACGGCATCTGTAACATCAGATTCCACTATCATCCCTTTAGCAAAATCTGACAGAACATCGAGCACATCCTGCGAAATCGGACCCAGCTCGTTATCTTCCCATTCCTGATGCCGAAAAGTACACATTACATCAAAAACATACCTTTGCTTAGGCGGTTCCCACTGAAAGAAAACATCCATAACTGCTGGCAAATCATACCTCAGAGCATTTAAAATCCACCTACGAGCCAACAAATCCAACACTGTCCATTCTTCAGAACTAGGAAGCTGACTACGACTCTTTTTACGTTCCGAAACAGGGGTCATATTCAGTGACCCAAACAATGGGGACAACAGATTAACAACAGTCTCGGTCATTTGTTTTCGAGCAGAAGGGGAAGAAGTAGACATAAGAACAGGAGAATAAGTATTCTGAGGCAAGGAAGGTGTAGGGACAAGAACAGTAGAAGTCGAAGATGCAGAATCAGAAGGCAAAGGAGTTTGAGGCAAAGCTGGTAGCAAGGCTGGCGACCCTAGAATGGGTTGCGCAGGAGGAGGCAAAACCATCTGTGGAGCACAGGGTGGGTGAACAACAGCAGGAGGTTGAGCAACAAAGGGTGGAACAACCGGGAGTAATAGAGGCGCAGTCGCACCCTGCACATAGGGAGGAGGGAATCTCAGTAAATGAGAGATCAAAGGATCTTTTTCAAGGTCTTCCATCACTTTCGGAGGAGAAGATGGCAAGGCCGGATAACATTTATCTATGGCCATGCAACACTGTCTATCTAAGACTTAACTCGCACGCTCTTCTCCATCTTCCTTAAATTGTCTAGCAGCTTGTAGTACTGACATATTCTTATCTTTCTTATCTCTCTTTGCTTGCTTAATTTCTCGCTGTTTGGCTTCCTTACGCCAAAGGCGGAAAGAGTCAAACATTGCCGGTCGGGCTTTCTTCTTAAATAGCCTAACTTCTAGATTGTTTAAAATCTCTGTTTCAAAACTACCATGTGGGGGCCATTGCAAAACACCATCTTTTTTTGTGTAGCAGACCCATATTTCATTAGAAGTAATGGGACCCACTCCGTGTTTAGAATAGAGCTCATAAGTCGGAGTTCCAACCGGAGGTATCGGACATGAATCCTCCAATCGGGAATCCCTGTTACTACCACAAACAAACCAATTACCAAATTTACCAAGACCAGGCATCTTGCTCACTAGTCTGGTTTTAAACTTCAAAGGGAATCAAAAAATGATACACTCGCAAATATACAAGCCCTTCGGCTTTGGGTACTGCAGCAACCAAATCAAAACCAAGGAACCAAACAAAGTCGTGGGAGCGACCCACTTATACTTAACCAAATATCTGTCACGCCACCAGAAGACCGTCTATCGTCTCGCTTTACAAACGTCAATCGGAGGGTCCAAGACAAGGTGACAGTCAGGGCAGCAGTCCTTCGTAGCCGTTGGAAAGCAGGAAACCTCGCAGAAAAGACCTTTGGTCCACGTCGACATGCAGGGGTCGATGAAGTGGGGGCCCTCCTCCAGAAGTTCCTCACGTGGCTCCTCGCAATCTTCGGGCTTGGGCCGGTACCACTGAAGTCGCCCCACGTTGTCCGCGCCAACTGAAGAACTGGGATGTCAAATACCCAGCGGCGCCAGGGACACGCCCAAAGTCCTCTGGGTTCCGTTGCCTTGGTACACAGAGACACGGAATACTTCTAGGTGGCATCAGAGATCAAATTTATTAGCTGCAGCTAGTAGTAGAAATCCCAGCAATACAACACGGTGTACAACTCAAGAAACTGCTCAATTTTACTAAGGCGAGACATCCCTATTTATACACAAAAAGGTACATTTTAAATGCACGTCCCTGCACCAAAATTCAACCAATAGAAAATACATGACATCACACAGCATCATACAGTAAAGCTCATTTTACAGTGTCCCAACCCACAAGTTAATATTGAGGCATATCTAAATAATAATCTGGAAGGCCCGGACAAACCCTTAATTGAAAGAGTAACCCATGAAATGAAGAAACAGTAAAGAAAAGTAGTTTCAGATAATGTGCAAGATAACAGAAACGTAAAGAAACTTAAAAGTTAACAAATGACTTGAATGGTGATTGGGAAAGTGGATAACGATCTTGCAGAGAAATTGGCTTGGCAGGGTCAATTCCAGGTGAAAGGCCAGCTTCTGAAATTAACTCCAGCGCGCGAAGAAAACCTTAGTTAATGTATACATGACCCACAAAAGGTCACACTGCTTTGCTCGCAGACTAACTTCTGAGGCCTACATAAAAGGCAACACCAGATGGCAGTCACGACGCATGGCAAAAACCCATGTTAAGAAAAGAAAGTCGTAAGGAAAGAAACAATTTAGATATTGATTAGGATAAGATATGTGCAAGGAAACTAAAGGTTAACGAGGTCCTGAACAGTGATTGAAAAACTCAGCTAGTGAAACTGGTTTTGCAAAAGGTCAGTTTCAGGTGAAAAGGGTCACTCTCTCTGCAGTTCAATCAGTCAGAAAAACCCAAGTTAATATATGCACGAACTCAGAAGGCCAGGCCATTTGTTCGTTGGGCCTACTTCACAGGCCTACATGAGGGCAAGACTAAAATGGAGTCAGGTTTGAGAATTACAGAACCACACATTTGGCACTAGGCTAAAACCCATCGACCGTATTTATCTGAGTGCTGTTTTTTCAATATGACGGTATTTGCTCTTGCCAATATCGCTACCGCACGGGTTTTAGTCCCCTAAGTCGTGCAGGCCAGAAATCTACACCCCAGTTGCTTCAGTAAAAACTTCCGAGAAATCTCTACATGTGTTTCCTGAACACAAATCAAATCAGCTCGTAGTGCCTTAAAATATTCTTTCAGGTCCCTTCTTTTTCTTGCATCATTTAACACACACACATTAATTGTGACTATCCGCATAAATTTTCTTTAGTATCTGCATTCCACTTCCTATATATCCACATCTGATTTTCTTTCTTCCCTGATGATGAATTGTTTCCCCATTTTTCCCCAAGGTGACCCACCCAAACCCCCCCCCCCACACGCCTCATCCCTCCCCCACCCCCCTCTCCTCCCAATGAAGCAAGCCAGCTTAAGACCTCTATGATAGTGTCTGGTAGTCGACCTCCTTCCGTCACCCTAATTCTAACTAGTGTGCTCATGTGTTCATGTGCATTTTTGCCACCTAACATCATAAGGTTCCCAGCTTTTTAGCACCCTACATAGCGATATTCACAATGCTTATATTACAAGGAATTAACTGGCAAGATGAAATCAAAAGAAATAAAGAGAAAGATTCCAGATCAAAAGTTCTTCAAGTCCCTACAACCGGCATTCCTGATTTTAATGTGTCCATATAAGCTCTAGCTTGTATTTCCGAGGTGAAAACTCCGGTAGTGTTCCTATAAACAATTTTGAGCCTTGCTGGGTTCATTAAATATGCCTGTAATCCCATCTGTTGACATGGCTCTATCAGTTCTCGTAGTCGCCACCGCCTTTCCACCGTTGAATTACAGTAATCCGGAGTCGTGAAAAAGGACTGAGTATCATATGAGCGTTTTGAATTAGGCCGTGCGGCGGAGTATACCTCCTCTCTTAATAGAAAATTACCGAAGCATATTAAAATTGCTCTTGGCCTTGGGGTTCCACCTTGTGCTTTGGGCGGATTCTTCTTCACCATCATGGGAAATCGATGAGCCCTTTGAATTTCCTTTTCCCACTCCCTTTGGTTTAGCTTTAGAAATGCCCCTTTCATCAATTTTACTACATAGGACTTGATATCGTCCCCTTCAGCCCCTTCCTCAATGCTCAAAACCCTCAGATTATTGTGGCGTTGCCGGTTTTCTAAATCTTCCAACTTCCATTGGACATCTGTCAATTGTTTCTCGTGCCCACTCATAGTTGTTGTATCTTTGTCCCGATGATCTTCTAAGGTGCTGACACGTTCCTCTAGCTGGGCCACCCTTGCATTTGTATCAGTACATATTTTAGCCACTTTCCTGATTGCGCCCTGCAGGTTCTTATTTGCCAGCCTATACTTCTTACCCACCGACTTAATCTCATCTTGAACCTGCTTAATTAATCCCAAAATAAGCTGTAGCGAGGAGGTCTCTGATGTGCCGCCCCCCATAGCGTCTGCTCAGGATAGGTATTTTGTGTAGCTGAGTAATCCCATCTCAAAGCGGGCTCGGGGTTCAAACCACTTGTCTGCTTTTGCCCACTCCCTGCTTTTTCCTGGGAATGTGTGCCTTTTTGTTTACGTGATAACCTTTTCCTTCTTGTAGCTGTTTCTCTTTCCCGGGAAGACGCCCTCTTACCCTCCTCGGAGCTAGAAATTAAGTTTAGGCATGATGGTTCCCCCTTTCACTCTCCTCTGGCTCCGAGGGAGTGCCTTCCGACCCATCCGATCAATCTGTGACAGAGAAAAAATTATCTATAGCATCTTGAGTTTCTTCGGGGCCACTAGGGCCCCTAGGGCCACTGCTCGCTGTAACCTCTTGAACTAAAATTTCAGTTGTTATCTGGTCACTTCCAGATATATTTTGCCCAGTTTGACCCATTTGGCTATCTGGAGCAGGTTGATTACTAGGAACCTCTGCTTCTACCATCTCACTCCACTGTGGCGTGTCTAATAGTACGGCTACCTGGACAGTCTGAGGCAAAGTTAATATTTCCACTGGCTGTATTGTGCGCTCCTATCCGAGAATTGTATCCATATTTCTCCCAGATTCTCCCATTTATGTGCCTTTCTTAGCTGCTTCACTCTGACTGACTGGAAAAAAAAAACGGTTATGCTATTATTCTGTGCACCGGCGCTTCCTGACACAGTTTTTTTTACCCCTAGTGTAATTCTAGGTCCCAGTGTTAATCTTGCCCTTTTTTAAGATGACGCCGTCCTCACCTTGATTTTTTTACGGCTCCCTTCTACAGTCTTTTACACCGTCCCTGCCTGGGTCCTTCAGTTGTGCAGGGGTTTTTGCAGGAGTTTTTGGGGGTACGGTCGCTCCCTGCTACTCCTCTGGAGTCTTTCCCTTTCCTCCCCGCATAATTTTCGGAACCACCATTCACAGCACCTGGACCAGTGGTTGAAGGAGTTCAACAAGGACAAAGAGAAGGTAACCATGGGGCAATATAATGTTGCAAAGAGCCTGAGTGGTCAGTAGGGCGGACAGGAGTGGGTATAGGGAGCCTTATTAAAGTTTGTAACTTAAACCCTTCTGTCCTTTCTAGGAATCCAAACATCTTCTTGAGGAGATTGTGATCCTCAATCTCTTCCACTTGCTGAATGAGGAGATCAAGTGTGCGGCGTACCTGGAGGTGTGCAGCAAACTGGTTCAGCATTTATCTCCACTCCCAGGGCTTACTACAGCCAACCAACTGCAATAATGTTATGTCATCCTTGACTATCTTGAAGATTCAACGTACTGTGCCTCATCCTCCCTTCCTCCTCTTGCAGGACCAGCACATCCAACCATCAGCTGCGATTATAGAGGACACCAGTAGCAAATTATCTTTGCACTGAAGTTTTAGAAACATAAATCCAGCAGAATTGTGCATTCTTGTAGAAAGAATGTTATGCATTACTTAGGTCATTTTCCTACATGTGAACTCATGGTGCTGTATACATTTGCTGAATTGGTAGACAGTCGTATGTGCCTAAAACAGATTTGAGTCACTCACATTCCTGAAGCAACTCGAATCCGCTCACAGGAAGTATGAGTGTGTCTTAACACAATTTGCAACAGGTGCCCAGTTTAGGACACCTGTGGAGTATGTTGCCTTATGTGGCTGTTGCAGTTATCACCCGAAGGCACAGTCAAGCACGATACAGTGGTTGTGTGTTAGGGTGAAATTCTGACTCTGTTCCTTTCACCTCAGAATCTGATTGTGGATTCATCTCAGAGTGATAGTTCAACAATAGCATTTTGTCTTAAATGCGTATTATTTAATATTTGCAGACAGAACAGAAGTTAACGTTGTATGTTATTTATACTAAATGTCTATTTTTATAAGTATATGTTAATATTTATTTAATATATATTTATTTAAATAAAATATTTTCTTTTTAAAATAAAACCACTAATATGACTTGAGTTTCCTTCTATTACCTCTACGTTGCTCTTGGTCGTTCCACTACTTTTTAGGTCTTGCCTGATACAGAGAACACACTGTTCCTTGCAAGAGCTTTTTTGTTTTAAGTTTGAGTTTATTGGAAACCAGAGGAAAAAAGAACAGCAGTATAATAAGCATAATACATCTTAGTCAACATCGAGATTATATAAAGGGATAAGAAATGCAACGGTTACAATAAACATGTTGTGTGCAAGAGGGGAGATAAAAAAGGGGGGGAGGAAGAGGGAGGGGGAAACAATATATTATGTCACTACAAAGACATAAGAAAAAACGAGATATGAAATTAAACACTGTAAGCATAGTAATACTTAGGAATTAAATATTACAATATAAATACATAGGCATGAACAATAATATCTTAATAATTATGAAAAAGACAACATGGTGTATTTACGGCAGTTTCCGGACATCATCCGATGTATTTACAACATTAACAGTAGAAACAGTTGAAGAGGCGGACCAGGATAAGTATTAGTAAGTGGAAGCCATAAAGAATCTCTTTTAATTACTATAGAGGTAGGGGTGACATAATTGGTGTTGAGTCTGTGATGAAAACACACAGCATTCCACCAGGCTTTGAAAGTAACTTTATCCGCTTGTTCCCAATTTGATGTTATTCGATGTAAGGCTACAGCTAATATGAAGTTTGATGGTGATTGAGCCATTGAGGTGACAGTGAGCCTAAGAAAATGTTGGGTAAAGAAAAGGGAACATTAACTCAAAAAATCTAATTAATTTGAGACCAAACTAATTGCCAGAACTGATAGCATGTGTTTTAAGTCAGCAGTAGAACGGGGACAGGACCAGCAAGTAGATGGAGTATTGGGAGAGAAAGATGTTACTTTTGCAAGTGTACGTAATAGACATTGATAAACAAAATAAATGGTTTGAGTTGTATTAGCAGCTCTTGATGTCTTGTGGATCTTAAACCACAATTTATCCCAGATGGAGATGGCCAGCATTGTGTTAAAAAATTTTCCCACGCCAACTCAGTCTTTGACTTGTGCCTTTCTGAAGGTATTAATAAACATTTGTAAATAGAAGACGCAGAAGGGGAAGTATCTAACAGGGGAAAAATTGTAGAACATGCTGTAGGAAGATTGAGGGTGGTTGGAAACGTGAGGAGATGTTGATTAAGAGAGGGAAGTAGAAGATTATATTGTGTTTTGAAAGAATAAGGGATCATTGTTAGTCAAGAGTTTGAAAATCCAGAGCAAACCTTTGGATCTCCAAGATTTCCAGTAAATGGTACGATTTTTGATACGTAATAATGAATTGTGCCAAATGGGCTGTTGAGATAGAGAAGTAATAAAAGGATAAGAAGATGGTAGAAGAGGAGCTAAAAGTTTACGAGTGTGAGAAATAACGGAAGAGCTTAAGGAAGAGATATTAGTGAAGGTGAGGGTTTCTTGAAAGTCAAAAGGGGAGGCAAGAAATCTTTCTATAGATATCCACACTGGGGGATGTGTAGAGAGATCAGAGGAAAGCCAATGGGAAGCTTGTTTTAGGGAAAAGGCATAGTGATAAGATTTGAAGTCAGGGAATTTGAGGCCTCCATTAGGTTTGTCTTTTTTTTAGAAAGGACAAAGCTATTTGAGGAGGCTTGTCCTTCCAAAGAAGCTTCATTAAGAGTGAATCAATTTTCTCAAAATAGTATCCGGGAATGTGCACAGGAATCATAGAGGTGTGGTTCAGATTGCTGCCTGCAGGGCTGTGGGCAGCAGGGTACACTGATACACACTCTGTGAGAGTGCCTACAGTGAGAATTGGTAGAGACTTCTGGGAGGGGGTCTAGGTTAGGCTCCCGGTGGAGGTAGGAGCAGCCCTGGTTTTCACTTCCCAGCTGGTTTACATCAGCATCTGGGTGAGGTGACGCTAGATAGCTGTAAGCTTCTATTCTGCAATGTGGCACTGGCAGTGGCCTGGAGGGACATGGTGTGTTATTGGGGCAACCAATATGGAGTGGTGTAGGTGGCAGGAGGAAACAATTTACTGGGTGCTGGCTTGCCTACCAAAAGTTTGAGAAGATATGGTATCTGTTGATAGCTGAGGAAGAGGTATGATTGGAGTGGATTCGGCGGGAGCGGTGAATCCATGTGCAGCTTGGAAGTTGGGTGGGTCTGCTGAAGGCACCTTGGACTTTACGGACTGAGATTTCCTTTCTGTAGTTTGTAGTTTGAACCTGCAGATATTGCCACATGATGGTGTGTTTGTATACATGTGCTGCAGCAACCTGGGGGGTTTGGTTGAGTTATGTATCATTTTACATATTGTGTTTTGAGTTAGATTTCAATAGAAACATTTTCAAAAAATGCTCTCCTGTGACAACCTACTTCACCAGGTCTCCAAAAGAAGGCTTCATAAGCCCCATATACAGTTACTCCTTAGCATGTAATCTTTGGGAGTGCTTAGAAACTGGCTCAATGCAGATGGCGAGTGAAATTAAAAAAACACTTCTTATCCCTATGATGTAAATTCACTGAGGAGGGCAGACACCCCCCTACCAAGATAAATGTTTTCCAACGTTTAAGCTTTGGCCATAGAAATAGGAGATTAACGTCTAATGCTGGCTTTACCACTTTGCCAAAATAGCAATGTAATAACCTTTCATTTGAAGATCTAGGTAAGGCCAACAAAACTGTGTCAATGTCTTGGGGAGAGTCCCTATTCCATTAAGCCTACTGGGGAGCAAACAAAAGGTATAGTACTGGCTCCTGATAGGGGAAGCAGATAGAAACCCTAAAATGAAGGTAACTGAAAGGGGAAAGAACAAAATAAAAATGCAGGGTGCCAAAAGTGGGGGTCAATTATCATAAGCGTGAACCTTAGAACACAACATTGCAAGGCAATATCTCTTTCATCTGACTATACCTATAGGTACCTGGAAGAACTCTGACCTTTGTGAGTGTCTATTCTCTCCCTTCCATTGTGTCCCAACCTTTACTAAACCAGTCTTCAAAGTCTCTGTTGGGATCTAGATCAAGGGAATCTAAGCCATCCTGTCTTAATTCAGCTTCCAGTTCATAAAGTAAGGACATTTTTGACTGATTGATAAAGAGTGAGATTAAAGGGATGGGGATAAGGAATGGTAAATGATGAATGATGGACAGTAAAGATGGATGATATATGATCAATTATGAATAAAAGATGAATGATGAGGAATGATCAATGATAGATAAGAAATGTGGGATGACAGATAGGGGATGAATGAGGATTGATGTCTGATGGACGAGGGATGATGGATAATGGATGAAAGAAGATGTAAGAGAGGTGGCACATGTTGGATGAGACATAATGGATAATGGGCGAAGTGTTAGGAATGATGGATGAGGAATGATGGAGATAGGTGAGTGATGAATGATGACATTCGTATCCCTTATCCGTCATCACTCATGCCTAATCCATCAATCCTCATCCATCTATCCCCATTTATCAATCATCATCTCTCATCCATAAATTCTCACCATCAGTCATTCTTCATCAATTATCCCGCTTCCATCATCTATTATTCTGGTCCCTAATTCCTCTGCCATCATTCATCAGCACTATGGGCTAAATATAGGAATGAATGGGAATTACCGAATCGGTATTTACCGATTCAGTAAAAGGGGGGAAACATTCAAGGGTGGCAGGGTGTCACTTTGACACCCTGTTGCACCCCTGAAATGTACATGGGTGCACATGTGGCACACATACATGCCCTAAGGGCGTGTATGTCTGCCACATGGCACTGTTTTTAAATGCAAAAAATAGCTTTTTTTAGGGTTTACGTAATTTACCACCGACTTGTAGATGGTGGTAAATAACGAATCCTTACAGGTGAAAAGCACTCACTTGAGTGCTTCCTACATTTCAGATTTGGTAATTTACCGAATCGGTATTTACGAATTTGGTAATTTACCGAATTCTTAAATACCGATTCGGTAAATTACCGAATCTGAAATGTACCCACCTAGGGCTAGATGTAGGTAAGTCTTATTTACTGATTCATAAATTCCGAATTTTACCGATTCGGTATTTATGAATCGGTAAATAAGATGTAGGCAAAAATTCGGTAATTTATACCGAATCGGTAGGATTCGTTATTTACCGATTCGGTAATTACCAAATCGGTATTTGCCATTGATTCCTATGGGCCTTGAAGCCCTTAGGAATCAATAGCAAATACCGATTCGGTAATTACCGAATCGGTAAAAATACCGAATTGCCAAGGGGGACAGGGTGTCACTTTGACACCCTGTTACACCCCTGTTTCTGGCTTGTGTGCCATTCCTCACCCATTCAGGGAAGATGGATGTGCAGAGATGGTTAAGAGATGAGGCTGGATGATCTATGAAAGATGAGCATTGAAGGATGAGGAATGATGCATGATGGCTGATGCTTGGTGGGAGAGGGATGATAAATGAGGTATGATTTATAAATGGTGATGAATGATAGATGAAGAATGTTGGGTGAGTACCAATGGATGAGGGGTGATGAATCAAGAATGATGCATGAAAGATGAGGGATAATGGATAGTGGATGAATGAAGACATTTAATGGCTCATGATTAAAGAATGAGAGATGAGGGATGATGGATGATTTGTGATGGATGAGGTATGACAGCTGATAAATCAAGAATGATCGATTATTGATAAAGAATGATAGGCGAGGAATTAAATAGCATAGGTAATTAACGATGGATGAGGGACAATGGATGATGGATAATGGATGAGGAATGAAAGCAAATAAATTATGGACATAGAATGAGGGGTGAAGGATGAGGAATCATGCATGGTGGATGAAGAAAGATAGATAGGGGGATGAATGAGGCATGATGAATGATGGATGAGTGATGATGGATGAGGAATGAGAGATGAGGGAAGATGAGCGACTGATGATGGTGGAGGGATCAAGTATGATTAATATGGAATGACGAAGAGAAATGATGGATGAGGATATACTTTCTAAACAAAGTTATAATGGACCACAAGCAAAAGGGTGCGAAAAGCATGAGCTTTGATAATTTTTACATTCGGGGAACTTGTGAGATACGGTAGTATAAGTTCCATGCACTAAGAAACCTCCTTAGAAACCAGCATCTAAAATGATGAAGCAAAGCTATTTGTGAAACAGAGGTTGGATGCTGCCACCCAGTGGTCGTAAATTGAAGCACGCATTTATTTCCCGGTCTACACAAAAGTAGCCATTTATTTATGTTATGCATTTAGCACTGGCTTTTCCAACGAGTAGCTCGTGGGCTACTGGTAGCCCTCCAGCTACCTCAAAGTAGCTCTGCTGTGTCCAGCCAAGCCTACTAAATAAGAAGCGTTTGCATGGATGAATTTATATATGTACACCAAAACTGAAAAACTTGTTTTTGAGATGAAAAAGTGTGTATTTTCAGAACTCATATGATGTTTGGAGAAAAATGGTTGACTTTCTAAACTATATTTAAAGCCAATATTTGAGTGTGTTGCATGCACAGTCAATCAATAGGAATCTTTATTCGGTAAGTAAAATCACCGTAAACTAATACTGGTCAAAAACAATATTATCAATTTCATTAATAATGAAAACATGCAACAAGATTACTCCTAAAAATAGAGAACATTAAAACAGGTAATCAGGTCTTGTTTTCCTGCACATCCAGACAGCTTGTAAAAAAGATAATACAGTAAAAATCACATGCTCAGTGGGAAACATCTGAAGGTACAACAAGACAGGCCTAACGTTTTTTAAATTATATTATTTCAGCAAGAGGATTAGAAAATGCTTCCGTGGCCAACTGAAGTAAGAGCAAAACATTATAAAATGGAGCATATCCTGTGGAGACACATTGTCACAGCCACAAGGAGTCCTTACCTCAGACCGAGCCTACCCACATAGGGTCACCAAGAAACAATGCAATTGATTAAACATGAACCTAACCAGTAAAAACCTGTTGTGCTGTGAGCGAACCAAACCTAGGTATGGCTCCATCCCTTGCACATTTTTTAAAAGCATGTGGCCCCTCACTGAAGGTTTCTGAAGTTCTAAATCTTCTCACTCCAAATGGGAGTGTGCCAGAAACAATCTTTTAACACTCCCCAACTCGTGGATGGAGAGAGAGATAGGATTCATTAAAATATCAGGCCTACCTATAGATACAAAGGCTGCCTTAACATGAGCAATCCAGGGTATACTAGTTACCCAATCCAAAGCCAGACATTCCTCGAGAATCAACCGGCTTAGCTTCAGCTCCGCCCTGCTCCAAATCTTAATGCAGCACAGGAGCGGGCTTAAAGTCAAGATATCAGGTCTGAAACATGATCAAACCTAAGCTCTAGAGGATTGGGGGAAACGGACCAGCTTGCGCAAAAAAATTATTCTCCATTGTTTGAATTCGATCCAACTTGACATACTCCCAGATCTCACTACCATGACGCAGCTGTGCAATGCACTTGGCCTGATAGAGTTTTAGAAGGTCCCTTAGTATCCTGGACCCAAGCCGATGTGCAAAACTTAAAAACGCCCCCGTAGTTTTAATGGACTCTGATCTTTAAGCCTTAACCATGGGTTTCCAGCAGTTGTTGACGTCAAATAAAACTCCCAAATAAGGGAAGGCCTTGACTTTGCTGAAGTTAAAATTAGATACCTTGAAGGTCTTACTACTTGTAGATTTGGGGCCCACTATCATTATGTGGGATTTCAAGAAGTTAACCAACAGGTCCAGGAGCCCCATGAAGGACACATACTTGGCAAATAACAAGTCCAACCCCTGTGCGGTCCGAGCCGTCAGGACCGCATCATCTGCATATAGTTAAACAGAGAGAAATCTGTCCCCAATCTTAGGGCAATGGACCGAAACTGATAAAAGTGCAGACTCTAGCCCATTCATGTACAAAGAGAACAAAAAAGGGGCAAGTATGCTCCCCTGACAAACCCCACAGCTCGTAAAAATTGATCGGGTGCACGCTACACCTTGAGAAAAATGCACCGATGCTGAGGTCGTTGAGTGGAGGTCAGCTAATAAAGCCACAATACTGGGATCAACCCCCATCTCCCTGGGCAAATCCCAGAGTTTCACCCAGTTCATCCTATCAAAAGCAGACGTCAAGTCCATGAATGTGAGATGTAAAGATTCCGACCATGCCTCTGGAACTGCTGCATGGCTGCCTACAGGTGACGCGGGGTTCTCGAGCAGCTCCTGTTAAACTATTTACAGATTAGCGACACCCGGGTGCTAGAGGCTGTTACAGGCATGAGTTTACAAACACCCAGACCTATGCCTATAAAATCTTCCAATACCTCCCCCACCACCTGCGTCACTATCCAGACAAATATAAATGTCATGCAGGCAGGATGCAAAGAGAGAAAATTGTAGGTGCTGAGGGTCCACCTGAGATCATTTTAGCCTTCTCCCCTGGTCAACAGCGGGGTACAGAGCAGGAATATCGCCGCAAAAATATCGCCTAACATAAATATCGCCGCAAAAATATCTACAGGAAGAAATATCGATGACAAAAATATCGTCTGACCAAAATATCGACAGACAGGTAAGTAATATCGTTAACATTAATATAGTTGTAATAAATATCGTTTACAAAAACATAGTTTACAATAATATCGTTTTTTAAATAATTATAAGTAATGTAGTGTTTTTAATGATTATTTTTAGTCAAAGTACTATTTTTAGTAGTATATTATTATTTAATAATGTATTTTCAGTTGAATTTAGTATTAATAGTTCCGTAGCGGGTTGTGGGTTTATAGGGGAGTAGGGTGGGAAGTAATTTAAATATAATGAAATAATACATTAATTAATGTTTTAAATGAATATAAATAGTGTAATAAATAATAGTTAATTAATTTCAATTAGTTAATTGAATAATAATTATGTAATTAATTATGTTAATTTTTTAATTATTTTTAGGTGTGTGTACAGGATTTTTTTAGTGAAAATGTTTTTGGGTAAAGGGGTATTTTTAGGGTTCAGGGTCAGTTTTCAGTTTTTGGGTAAAGGGGTATTTTTAGGGTTCAGGGTCAGTTTTCAGTTTTTGGGTAAAGGGGTATTTTTAGGGTTCGGGGTCAGTTTTCAGTTTTTGGGTAAAGGGGTATTTTTAGGGTTCAGGGTCAGTTTTCAGTTTTTGGGTAAAGGGGTATTTTTAGGGTTCAGGGTCAGTTTTTAGTTTTTGGGTAAAGGGGTATTTTTAGAGTTCAGGGTCAGTTTTTAGTTTTTGGGTAAAGGGGTATTTTTTGGGTTCAGGGTCAGTTTTCAGTTTTTGGGTAAAGGGTTTTTTAAATATAATGAAATAATAGATTAATTAATGTTTTAAATAAATATAAATAGTGTAATAAATAATAGTTAATTAATTTTAATTAGTTAATTGAATAATAATTATGTCATTAATTATGTTAATTTTTTAATTAATTTTAGGTGTGTGTACAGGATTTTTTTAGTGAAAATGTTTTTGGGTAAAGGGGTATTTTTAGGGTTCAGGGTCAGTTTTGGGTTTTTGGGTAAAGGGGTATTTTAATTATATATATGTATTATTGTTGTTATATAAAGTAATGTGTAAAATTAATTTATATGTCCACATTTATTAAGTTTATAATTAAAAAGTGTAGTAAATTTGTTTGAAATAGTTAAAAAATAAAAGTAATGTAATGTATTTTGTTAATAGTACTTATATTTATTTATTATTTAATGTAATTTTAATTATTTTAAAAAGTCGATATTTTTTACATCTATAATAATTACAACGGTATTTTGGAGTCGATATTTATGTACTTACTTGTTTAAGTATAGGGTGTCGATATTTATGTAAACGATATTTTTGCAACGATATTTATGTCAGCTATATTTTTGTTATCGATATTTTAACACCCTACCCAACAGCGGTTCCGCTTATAAGGGCCCCCCTTGACAGTGGTTTTGGGCCTATGGCAATGTCCAAGTTTAAGGATAATGGATTGTGGTTACTAAAAGGACTTAAAATTATGTTAAAATAAATAATGAGCAGGTATAATAGTGCTGAAATAAATCTAAAATAAATAATCGATCCACTACCCCTCTCTTTGTAAGGATTCAAGGAATTCACCAATTTCTCTATGCTGAAAACCGGGCTATGAGAATCTAAGAGCTCATTTTGCTCCCAACCAACCTGTGAATGAACAAAATATAACCCTTCATTCAAATAAACACCACCATCTAGGGAAGGATTGCATAATTGACATTTAAAATCATCAACAAGGACGAATTGTGCTTGGCCATCACCCATGACTGATATAGAACTCAAGGCCCGATCCAGGTGAGGAACTCCGGAGGGCTCGAAGCTCCAGCCCTTGCTATTATCAAAAATAATTAAAAGCATTGGAAAGTACTGAGACATTGAGAGTCATACTCCCTGTGTTGTGCGAACATGCCAGTTGAGATCCAAAGTATAACCACTTAACTCAGATCTACCAAGCATAATTATCCCCCCCCCCTTCCTTAGCCCTACTTGCCATTGAAGGAACAGCAGGTTCGAAATAGGTCGTATATCCCTCAAGGAAAAAGCTGTTATTAGTTTCTCAAGTTTCTTGGAGACAAATTATGTTAAAGGATTTAACATAACACAACCACCTGGAGTCACTAAACTTTGAAGAAAGACCTGCAATATTCCCAAGACAGCTACATAAGACCCTTTGCCTGCTGAGAGGGAACTGCTGGGAGGCGCTGTGGGCCCTAAGAGACTGGACAGAATCACAAAGGTCCAGTCAGTCACAGGACTCCAAACCACTCAAGGAAGGAAGTCTGTTGGCGGAGGGCACCGGGGGGCGGCCTAGAAGCAAGGGGGTCGTCGGGTGGACAGGACCCCCTTTCAGAGAAATTATAGTATAATGGACGAGCTATACTACCTGGCTTATAAGAAAAAAGCAAAGGCAGGGCGAATTTCCATGGTGGTCGTGATGTCAATCAGGGGCGGCAGAAACTGGATCACCAGCTAACCAGGGATTATTAAAGTTAACTACCACGCAATCCCCCGCCATTGGTTTCCTGTCCTTGCCTATCCAGCTTACTCTGCGCACCATGATAATAGAATCCACAAGCTCCCTCATATGAGAGAGATGTGAGCTAAACCAGTGCAACACATTGTTCTTGAGTTCCTGGTAAGATTTCCCATTGGGGCTGCTATGGGGGACATTCCTCGCGACCATAACATAAGGAGTTGCTTCTGGGGGCAAATTTAAGATACCTCTGGGGTTGGTAGGAGACGCTGAGCGCCAACTCCCCCCTAGTTCATCCAAAGGACGGGGGCATCAGTATTTCGAGAGCTAAGAATTACCCCCACGAGCCCTGGCTCCGGTTCCCCTTGGGAGGGACCTGAACCTGTACCGCCCAGGTCATGGATTGACGTAGAGTCCCTTCCAGGGCCAACAGGATCAACTGACCTCCGCGGCTCTTCTGATGTGCCCTGCGCCTGACCAGCCTCATACCCAACCCTCCCCTTAGTTATCAGGGAAAATAATTCAGAAACCCTATTTTTAAAATGGGAACTTCTCAACCGGATTCGGTCCAACTTATTATTAAAAAATTTCTCAAGACCCCTAATCGAAACATTCCTGAGCGAAGAGCCCCCCTCCTCTCCAGATGAGTTGGAAATACGTTGGGCCACCAGCAAAGACTCTGAAGGGGCCAGGGCGGATGCACAAGCCTTCCTTTTCCGCCTCAGGCTGATAACTGGTGTAGTGGGAGTTATGAGTCTACCATTCCAGGGGTGCCCCCCCCCCACATGATATTCATCACAAACTCTGTTGGTCCCATGTCACGAGGGAGCCCCTTCACGCTGGTGCAAGTGGGTGACCCATGGGGGGTGCGTTGGAAATGTCCCTGTCCAGCAAGAGCTTCATTTCAACAAGTTCTATTTCTTTTGATACAGCCCCCACAGCCCGATGGAGAAACCCTTCTATGGACGAAACACAGGAGGCAGCAGAGTGGGACAGAGGTATCATGGGAGGTCCTTACTTTTTACCCATTGTTGTAGCACCCTTCTGCACCATTTAGCCCTATTCACAGACTAGATAACAACAGAGTGTTGCCAAGCAGGGATGCCAATGAGTAGCCTAGCGAAGCAGCCAAACGAAACAATCACAATCACTGAATACTGAATCCCAGAGAGAAAGTACCTTGACCAGGTCCCTGGTAATATGTTAGAGCAGGGCAGGTAGCTTCCAGTCTGCTCAGTGAAGATCAAGCCAAAGGGGGTAGCCCAGCCCCGTCCCGCCTCTTCCTGCCACTGACGGGCGCAAATTGGCTCGCTCTTGCGCCGGTCTTCACCTGTCCACACGCCTGCATGCGTTCAGCACTGTGGGAGCCCTTCAGGGCTTAAGTTAAGCGCCTCCGGGCGTGGACACCACGCTGGTGGCATCCTGCCCCAACATGTTCTGGGGCTTGTAGACCCCCATCAAATTGCAAGTACTGCAATATTTTAGTCACAAATAATAGTGCTGGAGAGACTTATTACTCATATTATTACCTTGGCACCAGGACATTACAGCTATAGCTAATATGTATGACCCACTTTTTTCAAGCCATGTTCACATTACTGCTGGCAGCCCTGTCTGAGGCACTGAGGTGAACACTGCAATCTTGCAAAGGGTGTCCACTCATGTAATCTTGTCTGACATGCTCACTATTACAACAGTAATAACGGTAGCTCGCATGATATGCATTGACCATAAGTAGCTGAAAGAAAAGGTTAGAGACCTCTGCTCAGTGGCAAAGTAAGGGTTGCTGGACACCCCCCTTCTCAACTGTGGCCGTCGCAGGGGAATTGCCAGCACCCCACCTTTAATTCCGGCCCGCTGGCGGCAAACGCAGGGACCTCCACGGGTGACAAAAGGCCTAGCTACGCCACTACCCCTGCTAGCATCTGTAGAGCTTAAATGCCAATAATGTACCCCTCACTGTCCAGATGACTACAGGCACACTTCTATCTGTAGCAGAAGAGTGTGCGGGTGCTGGTGCAGCAGGCCTTATCTGAAAAGTGTTGGGTCTGGTACGTGAGGTCCTCACACTTGCTCTTGTCATGTCGAATGAACTTGTCTCTGCTGCTATGGGTGCAAATATTTATCGAGTATGCAGGGAGTAACAGAATGTAGCTCACGCAGTATTTATTAAACATACCTGTTCTAGTAGTCATTTGAGGTCATATTCGCTAGTAAAACTAGGGATGCATATAGTTAAAAAATAAAAGAATACCTTCTTAAACATGTAAAACAATATGGGATAAGAATTTAACCATAACCAGCTTAAACTGCAAGAGAGTGTGGCTTAACGGCTAGGGCGGACGAATTTGGAGCTGGGGTGGTGCTGGCCATTCTGAGTATGGAGTCTCAAACCTCCTGTGAATCTGGGCAAATCACTATGGGCCAGATGCACCACCCTATCAATTTGCACATTGCAAATTGCACCATTTTGCGACTCGCAAATAGGAATTTACAACAGTGTCTCAGACACTGTTTGCAATTCCCAATGGGGTCGCAAATTGCCTGCTTCATTAATATATTTATGAGGCAGATGCAATTTGCGACCGCATTAGAATGGCTAGCACTCTGAGGGATGGTGGCCTGCTGGAGTCAGGAGACCAACATGTCTGTGACTGCTTTTTAAATAAAGCGTCTTTTTCTTTTTTTTAAATGCGGCCCGTTTTCCCTAAAGGAAAACCGGATGAATTTAAAAAAGAAAAATGAAACATTTCAGTTTCATTTTTTAAAGAGTAAAATATTTTACTCTTAAAAAATATTTTTGCACACACTCACAAAGTGAGACTTGCTATTAGGAAGGAATGCCCTTGGCACGCCACTTCCTAACAGCGATTTGCAAACTCTATTTTGCGAGTCGGTAATAGGTTATGAATATGGTCGTACATCTGACCCTTAATCTCCCCATGCCTAAAAATGAATCTGTCAGTTTGTAATGCAACTGGTGCTCATGTGAAGCGCTCTGATCCTTCGGGTCGAGTTCGCGGTATATAAAACTGCAACCAAAAAAACGTACCTGCCCAATATCTTACTTTTATAACCATTGCAGTTTATTAACTGGAAAACTGTGCCTGTTGGTCACAGTTTTTAAAAAGTTCACGCAGTGACTGATTGTCTACAAACTCCCCGCATCAGAAGTGCTCTGCCCTTTCCAGTGAGCGGCCCAGTCAGGTCTTGATAAAGACTGGCGCAGCTGTTATGTTTCTCATCAGGAAACTGAGTGTTCGCCAGGGCGTCGGCACGACGTGAACACCTGATAAGAGTACTCACATGCCAGAATAAACTGCAAATATACCGCGAGTGGCGTCAGAGCTAAAGGTGTCCAACTATTATTCTGAACAATGACTTCACAGAAGAACTAGTAAGTAATAACTTTATTGTTTAGTTAATTAAAACTATAACAGTTGTAACATGAAATAGAATACAACAGGTTTCAAATTAAAAATAGACTTGACTAATATTGTGTTAAGCATTAAATCCTTATTTTCAAATAGTCCAAGATGTATACATTATTTAAGAACCCAAAATGCATGCGGCTCGCTGCAGCTAGAAAACGCAGGGCCCAATTCACAGAACTAACTTAAGACTCAATCCGAAATTTACTACTATTTTGGTATTCACAGAATGCACTTACTCATTTCGGTATTCACAGAAGGCACTTACTCATTTCGGTATTCACAGAAGTTAGTAGTCCTAACTTTAGGACTCCTAAATGCCTTCTGTGAATACCGAAAGTCTTAAAATTTGGATTTTTCTCAATTTAGTAGTAGTAAAGTTAGGAGTCCTAACTTTACTACTACTAAACTGGGAAAAATCCTAATTTTAAGACTTTAGGTATTCACAGAAGACATTTAGGAGTCCTAAAGTTAGGAGTCCTAACTTTTCTACTCCTAAACTGAGAAAAATCCTAACTTTAAGACTTTCGGTATTCACAGAAGGCATTTAGGAGTCCTAAAGTTAGGACTACTAACTTCTGTGAATACCGAAATGAGTAAGTGCCTTCTGTGAATACCGAAATGAGTAAGTGCATTCTGTGAATACCAAAATAGTAGTAAGTTTAGGATTGAGTCTTAAATTCATTCTGTGAATCGGACCATTGTCTTTGGGCCCGATTCACAGAACTAATCTGAGACAAAATCCTAAACGTACTACATTTGGTATTCACAGAAGGCACTTACTTGTTTTGGTATTCACAGAATGCACTTACTACTTTTGGTTAAACTTACTACTTTTGATATTCACAGAAGGCTTTTAGTAGTAGTAAAGTCCTAACTTACTACTACTAAATGCCTTCTGTGAATACCAAAAGTAGTAAGTTGAACCAAAAGTAGTAAGTTTAACTAAAAGTAGTAAGTTTAACCAAAGGTAGTAAGTGCATTCTGTGAATACCAAAAGTAGTAAGTGCATTCTGTGAATACCAAAAGTAGTAAGTGCCTTCTGTGAATACCAAAAGTAGTAAGTTTAGGATTTTGTCTCAGATTAGTTCTGTGAATCGGACCCTTCATTCTTAAAATGGAATAGAATATGCATTACCTCTAAAGTTGATGATCAATGTACAAAAAAATAGGAAGCTGATCCCATGTTTAAAATGAGCAAGGTATACACTGGCTTGGTTTACCAGGAGTATAAAGTGCATTGCGCTACCTAGAACTCCCACACCAGGTTCCTTCTACATACCAGCCTGGCACTTCCCTCGTCTAGAGGTAAATTCAGTGTGCAGAGTTGAACAAGGTAAACCTACACTCCATTGTTAGTTTAAAACGTTATTAAATTGCATGCATTTGCTTAGCAAATAAAATACATTTGTGCATTGTGTTGACTAAAGTAATTGTAATATAAGTTATTTGTTGCCTGGCTGCTAAATCATTGCACATAGCATACAACAATAAAAGGAAAAGACAGGCTCAAATTCAAATACGTATAACAAAAAGCTATAAACATTTAAAACTCGGGCTATTCGGGAGAAGATAAACTTTTCTATGCTGGTCCCGGTAAAACCATAGCTATTTCATGGGTGGCCAGGGTGCAAGGCCAATGATGTAATTAAAGTCTGCTTTTGTTCCCGATGAGGTGCTGTGGCCTGTTGTTTTAAAATGTTCACAAATGTAACACACCTCCCCAGCACCCCAGGGGATCTGCTGTTAAAGCAAATAAGGATGCCTGTCCACAAGGACATACTCCCTCAGCCAGAAAAAACGGTTTGAGCAAGAGTCTCCTTTGCTGATCTGTAACGGGGCAGTAACACAGCAGATGAACCCGTGATTCTTGATTTTTGTGGCATAACCTACAGGGACTATTGACACCCGAGCATGCCCACTATGGATTAAAGGGACATATTATCAAGGGGGTTTATCTCCGCTTTTTTGGCTTTAAAAGCCAAGAAAGCGGAGATAAAATTATCTCCCTATTATCTAGCTGTTGCTAACACCAGTTAGCGACAGCTAGTAGGAGATAGCGACTATCTTGGGCTCCGCTTTGCATGTCAGTGATATTTATCACTAATGACATGCAAAGTGGGCGTGCCGAGATGTTAGCGACATCGCTTTCTCCCATTACCCACTCAAAAGCTAACACCTGCCCCTGAGCAGTTCTTAGCCATGTTATCCAATGGTAGGCGGATAACATGGCTAAGAGCATTAGCTCGGTAATGCATGAATATCGCTGACTTTTCAGCGATATTCATGCATTTCGGCCAATTTTTATCGCTAAGGAGATAAACCTTGATAATAGCAAGGTTCCTAAGCGATAAAAATCGCAGCAGCTCGGCGATAAAAAATAACGCCGCTAAACCAACATAGCGATAATTATCGCTAGTTGTTGGTAATATGCCCCAAAATCCCTTATAGGTAAAGCAAGTACTCTCATATAGAGGATCTGGGCCCATGTTGTTGCATTGAGGGGATCCATATAGTAAGATTGCGGTTTCCTTACATGATAGGAGTCCATTCGAGGTTGCGTCACTGCAGAGCTGTCAACCTCAGTTAGATCCTGTTCCCAGGAGGCCAATTTTGTTTGTCCATTGATTGCGGACTTCCATACAGAGTATGGGATGGCACCATCCCCTAAGGCAGGTACTTAAATTTTGAGTGTCAGGATTGCGTCTTTTAATCGGCTAGATCAAGGGTTACCAGGGCTTTCATGGTGGTTTTTAGAAGGTTTTTTATGGAGTTCTTAGGAGCCATCCTACACTTGTAATTTTGTAGCATGGATGCCTTGCATTCAATGGATTGAGTTATTAGCTCCAACTCTAGTCTTAATCTGGAGCGTCGCTGAAATAATTTCTTATGTGCTCTACTGTGGCATTGCTTCAAGTTAGGCATGATGACCATACTGGGCTGAAGTTAAAGTTACCTTCATTACTCTTTAAATAGGGGCTGCGTAGGTGCTGCTTAAATGACACAGCCCTGTTTTAACCCACCGTTGGCGTCAACGTTTCGTGTGGCCATGGATTGGGCGGTCTTCACCCGTAATCATGTCTCTGTGTGTAAAAAAATAATTTGTATGCCCCATGCATTAAGCTTCCTCCAAAGGGTGGCCCTGTTCACCCTGTCAAAAGCTGCACTATAGTCTATAAAGCAGCACAAGAGAGGTAAGCTATTCTTCTGAAGGGCGCAATTTATGAGGACTGATAGTGTGCTTGGATGTCTCCTAAAGTAGATGCAAAGACCCTGAAGCCTGATTTGGAAAAATGGCAGAATGTCCTCCTCAGCTTCCAGGCTTCTAGATGTTGTAAGAGAATTAGGGCACACACGTTTGCCTCAATATCTAATAAGGCAACCATTCTATAATTTGCAGCTAGCATCCGATCTTCATGTTTTTAATATGGGGCATACAATGGATCCTCTCCAGACCTCAGGGGTGATGACGTTTTGAAAAGAATAATTATAAAGCACTGGTAGCACCCTCGCCCAACTTGTGTGGGCATCATTGAATAGGTTAGCTGGAAGGCCGTTCAGGCTTGTTTAAGTATTTTTGTAACCTTCTGGAACCTTGTTAGATTTCCCAAGTCCAATTGCCTCTCCTCCACAAGGTACCCCTGATCGTGAGTAAGATCACCTTGATGATGTGACCTAGGTTCACTAGTTCCAGTGTTTTGCAACAAGAATAGGTTTTTGAACATTCAGACAGACCAGCACTTGATACTGTGTCTGACTCATCCACATACAGCTCAACAATATGCCACACTCATGCTGCTTCAGAGATTCTGTTTTTTCTGCTCGCATTGCTGTTTTTTTATTTGTTGATATGGACCCAGAAGCAAGCCTGATTAGAGTCTTTTAGTGGCTGAAAACTATGACCCATTCTTTGTCTTGTCTTTCCTTCTGGTGCACCCAAACTGTCTTCTTAATGTGACATTGTGGCCAATTTTACAGCTGAGATCTGTGGTTTTTGGTGGATTGAAGTGATAAGCACACTGGACTTTACTGAGGCATCTTTTGGAAAGGTAATTGATTCACTATAGAAACCAGGTGTCACCAGTTTCCGGCCTGCCTGTTGGGAGTCGGGCTTTTCTCCTGTTCCAGTACATTCGTTCGTAGATCCTCCATATGTCTTCTCCACTCCTGAAGGCTGCATTCTGAATGAGTAGACTTTAGAATAAGCTCCAGTGCCTCTAACCAGGTACTGACCGTAAGAGCTATAATCTGACTGCCACTTAATTCTTCTTCCTAATTTCACATTCTCTTCCCCCATTAAAGTGCCCTGGTTGATTGTGTCCTCAAGTTGTACTGTAAGATTCAGAGTACACTTCAATGGGTTACAGTCACTTTCTGGTCTAACTGATATATCAAAGTGGCCCAGTCGGACGACCAAACTCACAGATAAAAAAGTTTAGTCAATGGTCAATGTATCTTTACAGGTTGGTGGGAATACCCACTTCTTCTTTCTCACCTTGGACTCTGTCTGAGCTGATAATAGATAGTGGAGCTTTAGAAAATCATTAATGATAGATCCTGCTCTTGACTGGAAGTCCCCAGCGATGGTCCCTCCAAACCCCTGATGTTGAAATCTCCTGTAATTATAAATATGTGCCAGGGATGGTCTACAAGGAGTTCTTCGAGGCTTTCAAGGAGTTGGCTTGCCAACTCTGTCATTACTTTCCTTGGAGCGCTATGATAGCAATTGACCAAGATCAAGCCCATTTGCTTGTGGTTGATTTTTTATTAAAAGAGCCCTGATGAAGTTCAAGTGTACACTGAACGAAACGAGTTGGCTGGATGTTATGCGTTGATGCAAAGAACATGAATTGATTAAATAAAGGAAGAATTAAAAGGAATACTTTTTCGTACACATTTCCTTATTGACTTTTGACACAAAGCTTTTTGGTGTGCCATTTCAAATATTAACCCCTTGGATGCGGGTTGATTTTCCGCACTGTGCGGGAGAAATAAACAGCGGGTGGGATTCGGACAGCTCACGGCCGTTGTGCGCACACGCCCACTGTGACGCATGTCGGCCAGGAGCCGTCATGAGCATGCAAGGGGTTAAAGATTTCTGTTCTGCGTTGCAGTTTCACCGAACAACGATAGGTGCAGAAATTGTTGTGCACATTTGTACAAAACACTGATTAGAAAGAAACAGAACAGTGAAGTGCGGCTTTGACAGTTCACCATCGTTTTACTTGATTGTTGATTTTCAGACCCTGAATTTGGGAGACTTGGACTGCCCTACATTTGCTGTCAGGCACCATGGCCTCTAATTTGGCAGCATGCTTAATGAAGATCGATAGACCCCCAACGGGTGCTCGAAAAGACTAGTGTGGGATGCTGCAGTAAAAATCTCATGGAAGCCTGACAAGGCTGTGGGGGCCAAAGCCAAAGTTTCTTGGAGGCAGAGGATGCGTCTGTATCCAGGCAAGGCCGCCTTTCACTGCTTTCAGTGATTTTCTTAAGCCATGTCACATTCCATGAAATTATTGAGAGTTTAGACATTCCCTTTTGTGATGTTTGACTTGATCCCAATGATATTATTGGGAGTCTAAATTTTGTGTTTCATGATGCTTGATTTGGACTCCAATCAGGGCTGAGACTTGTGGCCCAGTGTTCTGAGCATGTGATTCTCCTCCTGTCTCACCTGATGAATGACTGTTGTGGGGGCCAATCGCACCTCTCTCTGATTAAGTGTGTGGACAATCGTTAAACTTCTGGAATCTTTGATGTCCTCTATTTCCCAACTTCTGTTTCTGCCTGCTGTGCCCTGTGCTTTGTGGTGTCTGTCGCATGGGTGTGTTAAGTAAAATGTAAAGGTATTTTGGGGAGGTAGATTTATCCAAGTCTATCCCCATGTGGCAAAGGTATTTATTCTCCCCACACTGCTTCCCTCAAGGCCACAGTCCTCCATGCTGTTCTCGAGACCTCCCATGTGGGGTTTAAGAATGGAGGGTCATATTTCACCCCTAACTAATTCTCTGAGGTAATATGCTTGAGAGCAGGGAGGTGACTACACAATCTCAGCAGGTTCCCACTGTTAAGAGTGTCCTGGTGGCCCTTGGAGAAGTACCTAGCTATAAAAACTATTTTAGGGGTTGCTGCCGACCACATCCCGACAGACCAGTTGGGTAGGTTCCAGTGGCTCAGGATTAGTTAGTCGGAGATCCCAATGTTCCCATACATACTCTGTTGGGTTGCAATTGTGCAATTGTCCACAGTACACCTTCTCTTGTAAGTGGCTGAATACAGGATTTCTACATAAAATCACAAGCCCCAGAGCAGGAATTCAAGCCCCAGACAACATTCCCTTTTTTGCCGGCTTACAGGGTTTCAGGGGTGTTGCTCCTGTAGAGGGATACCAAAAGGGTGTCCCTGGAATGTGGCCATGGGATGAATCTGGGCCCTGTAATGCTATCAGGCTCTTACATACCTGGGAGATGAGTAAATGTACAATCTGTGACGTTGTAAATACTAACTGTAATTTTGGTCGTTTTCAGAACATTTTTTCAGTAACATTTTTTGAACTATTTCAACTGTAGATCTATGATTGAAAGTGTTATGATGTGCTATAGTAAATGTTTATAGTTTGAATTGTATTTTGGATACTCTCCACCTCGGGTATCATTTGTATTCTAAATATCTAATGTGGATCTTTATTTATAAATAGTGACTGTGAGTTAGGAATGCACTGGTGCTTTTAGGAAACTAAGTAAAATGACAACTTGAGGATGGAACTATATATTTCACCTTTACTCCCATCTGTCATTCCTATCTTCTGTTCTGCTGTTGAGTAAATGAGACCCTATTATTTTCACATCCCAAGATGATAATTACACAATTTTGCGGAGTGACTCATTGGATAACGCAATATAGTGCTTTGGAACTGGTCGACATTGAGGACATTTTAATACAATTTAGTGTAGGCTGCTTATGGGCAGGATAATTACAAATGAATAAATAGTACTGGGCAACTAACGAATAATATAAAATAATACCCCTTATTTTATTTTACACGATCTCTACAGATTATGTGATATTGTACTATTATGATGAAATTTCAGTGGGGACGGGTACTCTTCCTTTTTGAATTATATTTTTGAAAATAAATGTCTGATTTTATTGACTATAGAATGCTTTGAGTATGAGAACACACTAAATAAATTGAATAGACAACGTAGCGTAGAATAACTCACTGCGTTTGTTTTAAGATATAAAATATATCAACAAGAGTCCAATATAACCCACTACGATATGGTGAATCTAATATGGCGCCAGGAGTTGGCGCCGATTAGAAAGTGTATTAGAGCACCAACTAACTAAGCCACTACAAGATGGCGTGTGGCTTTGGAAGAGTATAAATTGGAATTTCAATATGGCGCCGGTGCAGGACGCCGACCAGAGTGCACGTTCGTGGATAGACGAACTTGAAACTAGATATAGGAATGTACGAGCACATTAACGTAGTGAGAATTATTTAGATTGATTAGTTACGATAACGTAATGGGAGATATACTGAAATATTATTTGAACTCGATCTTTATTACAGTTCGAGAGTGTGACGATCATAATGGATAATATGTGAGGACTCCTGTTCAGATAATACTTGAGAGTGGGGTAAGTCTCTTGTGGATAAAGAATTGTGATATAGTTGCCACATTAATTACTTTAAGGTACTTATCTAATATAAGTTCTTTGGGTTGCTTAAATTACAGGGTCACTTGACTTCATAACTGGAAGTTCAAAGTAAATGAATTTCGTAAAAGTGAATTTATCGCTAAATAATGGAGACGTGCACACTAACTCGGGTGTATGTTCTCTTGGGTCTGCCGGTTTCATTTCTTTTCTACTTATCACGGGATTCCTTAACTTATTAGAGTATAGTGAATTATATGTTATGTTAAATGAACTACACTGATATTTATTTATTTGTATTGTGATTTCAGCCCTGACGAAGTCAATGTGTAAATAATTGACATGACGAAACACGTGTTGGCTGGTTAATCCAAAGACTTTTGTATATGGAATCTGGAGAACTTGAATCCATAAAAGGAAATAAAATACTATCCGTGATTTGATGGACTTATGTGGATGATTTCACTTGGATTACCAACCTGTGACTGCATCAGATTAACTTAGTTGAACTTTAATTTGAATATTTGACTTGTACATTTTGAGTGCTCAGGGAATTTAACCTCTTACATACCGCCTGTGTACTTTCGTCCTTAACACTTCGAGGTTCATCTTGACGCTGACCCAGGCTGTCAGTCAGGGAGCCAGGGGTAAGTCCCGATGTCCTGTGAGCCGTTTCTGTGGGCAGGTCAGCTGTGTGGTTGCTTCATTGGTGCCTGACCGGCTGGATGATCCCAAGACATTGGATGGTGTCTGCAGAGGCTTAGCCTTACTTTCCTGCCCAAATATTGGGTCAGATTGGTGAGTTGCGGAAAGATGACGCAGCTCTTTTTAATAGATGTTGCTTCATTGTTTGTATTTTAGTTTCTTTTTTTGCGCTCCTTGAGAGACTTCCCTGCTAAGCCTTCCCTGCTTGTCTATCGATACCTGCACCTAGCTATATGCAGATCGGCTTGGACTGGGTTACCGGTAGCCCGACCCCCTGCAAAAACCACCTCTAGGGGGTCTTCAAGGGCCCCCTGACCCGCCTTTATTGAGCTTATCAGCTCCTCCGAAGCATAGCTTATTTCCTGAGGTGATGTATCTAATCTTACAGTATTGACCTAGTGGCCTCCACCAGTGCACCCAAGACCTCTGGAAGGGAGCTTAGCTTGTTGATAATGGGGGAACATGGCCAAAGTTTATCCTTTGACCAGCATGTAATTTAATGTCTAGTCGGGTTAATAGGTTTCCTAATTCTGCTAGGTGTGTTGCAAGTGGATGCACAGACAGAATATTGAGTTTAAAATGTCAATATTTACAAATATCGAGTTTTAAATATCGTGATACCGAAATATCGACATAAAGAATATTGTCGTCAAGAATAGCGACTTGCAGGTATGAAATATCATTTTTGGAAATATCAAAGTTGTAAATATCGTTTGCAAATATATAGTTGTTTAAAATATCGATGTTCTAATTAGTGTTATGTATTTTAGTATGTATTTTAAGAGTATGCAATCAATTTGTTTGTATAAGAATTTGTTGTTTTTTAATATATGTGTTAAATTTTTAGTAGTTATTAGTTTTATCTTAATTACATTTTGTGTTTTTAAGGTCCGTAGCGGATTGTGGGTTTATAGGGGAATAGGCTGGGAAATAATTTAATTATGATAAATTAATGATTATTTTTTAAGTATGAATATTTATTTCATTTAGATTTTATAGGGTTAATTGTGGAAATTAATTTATTATTAACTATTGATTAATTTTAATTAATTGGTTGTTAATTATTATTAATTAATTAATTGGCAATTCGGTTAATTGTGTCATGTTTTTAGGAGTAGATTGTAAGTTTATAGGGGAATAAATAAAAAAAGAATATGTAATTTTATTTATTTTATTTGGATTTTATAGTGTTAATTGTGGGAATTAATTTATTATTAATTATTAATTAATTGGCTGTTAATTAATAATTAATTAATTGGCAATTATGTTAATTGTGTCATTTTCTTAGGAGTGGGTTGTGGGTTTATAGGGGAATAGGGTGGGAAGTAATTTAATTATAATAAACGTATTAATATTTTTTATTTATTAACATTTATTTAAGTTATATTTTATGGTGGTAATTGTGGGAGGTATTGTATTATTAAATATTTAATTGGTTGTTAATTATTATTAATTAATTAATTTGAAATAGATTATTATAATTGTGTCATTTTTTAGGAGTGGGTGGCGGGGTTTATAGGAGAATAAGGTGGAAGTAATTTATTTATATTTAATTAACAATCGTTTGTTAATTAATGCTAATATATTAATTACAATATGACAATTGTGTAATACATTTTTGATGTAAGTTGTGGGGTTTTTAGTGGTAAAGGGTGGGAAGTAAATTATTTTAAATTATTTAAAAGCTGTTGTTAATTGATATTAATTTATGGATGTAAAATTAGTTATAGAAAATGCGTAATGATTTTATAGGGGTGGGTTGTGATGTTTATTGGGGTAGAGGGTGGAAAGTAATTTATGTTTAATCAATTAATAATTAGTTGATTATAAATATTAATTTATCAATTGATAAATATTTATGGTAAGCATTTATTGTTATTTTGTGTGTGTTTTTCTTTTTATAGAGGTAACTTTTGGGGAGTAAATTTATTTTTATTTGTTTAAAAAAATTAAAATTAATAATATTTGTTTAATTGATAATTAATTATGTTAATTATGGAGGTACTTTTTAAAAAAATGTAAATGTGGGTTGTGAATTGTGTGGTCATATAGGGTAGGAAATAAAAAAAATTACATGTATGTAATAAATAATGTTTTTGTTTATAAAAACGTTTATTAAAATTCGTTTTTTGTTTTGAAATTATTTTTGAATTTTTTTAAAAGGCAATTTAAACTTTTATATATGTTTTATTTCTTGTTTTTTTCAAACTTTTATGTTGTTGTTGATAGTTTTTATTTTTTTTATTTTGAACCTACTCCAGTAGAAATATTAACTTTTACCCCTCCACTATCCAACACTTTCCTTACTGTTGCACTGACTTAAGTGAGAATAGTAATGTTTACCCCTCCGCTATCCAACACTTTCCCTACTGTTGTACTCATTGGAGTTGGAATATTAAGTTTTACCCCTCGGCTATCTAACACTTTCCCTACTGTTGCACTCACTAGAGAGGGAATAGTATTTTTTACCTCTCCGCTATCCAACATTTTCTTTATTATTGTACTTACTGGACTGGGAAAATTGAGTTTTACCCCTCCCCTATCTAACGCTTTCCCTACTATTTCACACACTGGAGTGGGAATAGTAATTTTTACCCCTCCGCTATCCAACACTTTCCCTACTGTTGCACCCACTGGAGTGGGAATAGTAAATTTTACCCCTCGGTTATCCAACACTTTCCCTACTGTTGCACTCAATGGAGTGCAACATTTAATTTTAAAGACTATTAAACATTTTAATGTTTTAATTTATAATATTTTTTTATTAGATTTTTTTCTTTTTTATGTATGTTAATATATATACATTTATTTATCAATTTGTATCAATTTATAAAATTATAAAATAAATTAAAATTAATTGTTTTAAAGGAACTATATATATTTGTATTACATTTTATATATGTATGTTTAAATATTTTTCACATTAAATTCATTTTATTATATTTATAAGAATGTATTTTACATTTAAAGAATTTTTCTAGAATTAAGTTTATTATTTAATATATTTTTAATATATAATTTTTTGTTTAAATAAAAAAAAATTGATATTTTGTACATCTATATTCTTTACATCGATATTTTTGTTTATATATTTTTGTATATACAATTTTAAATATAGGATGTCGATATTTTTGACATCGATATTTTTGCAGCAATATTTGTGTATGGGGATATTTTGGGAATTGATATTCTATCAGTGAACCTTGCAAGTGACTAGAGCAAGTCGATCTGTAGCTCCATTTTACTAGATTGCCAGAGAAGAGCCCTTGCTTTTGTATCCTGCAAGGCACATATGTCTGCCAGTGTTGGGCTCTTTAAAGAGACCGGATCTGAGTCTGAGGTGATGTTACTCAGCCTTTGTCCCAATATCGGGGTTTGACTAAGCGTGTCGTCTATTTGGGCCTCAATAGAAGCTAGAAATCGATCCGAGAGTTTGCCCATCTCCTGGTCTGTGATGCTCCTTTGTCTGGCCTTTGATGCAATACTAGTTGATTAATTCATTGCTAAATGTATTGCTGAGTTTATTGCTACAGAGGGTTTAACACTTGTGAGCAGTGGTAAGACAGGGAGCTCCCTGGATCGTTGGTTCTAAGGACTTGGGCTGCTACCGAGTTTTTGTTAGTTGTGGATTCTATAAGTTGGTTACTGGATCTTTTATTGGTAGTATTGGAAGCCAGGGGGCTAATCTTGCCTTCTTGCTCCGCTTTGGCCCTGTGGAAAGTTGGACTGATGGCAGTAACGGTGGCTGAAGCACCTGGCTCCAGTTCATGGAGGCATAATATGTCTTGTGTAAACTCCTCATTTGTTAGCTTTGGACATGATTGGGAGCGTTGATTATTAATGCCTGCTGCTGATAAATTATGGCTGACATTGAGTAGACTGGTTTCCGGAGAGAGGGAAGGCCCTGTGCCAGTGAGGTCTGAGGCCAAGGCTAAGTCACCCAAAACAGTTCTGAGGGCACACTGGTGGCCCAAAAAAAGCTCCAGATTGATCATTTGGTGGAGGGGGTCACCCGCCCCACCAATACAAGTTTCGCTCCTGGCCTCTCTCTCATTTTGTGGTGAATTATCCAGTTCCAGTCCAAGCTACTTTCATGTTGAACTGGGGTAATTTCTGCCTCCCCATTCCCAGTGAGCTGGTACTTGCATGTGTCTTGGATGGAGTTTTAAGAAATCCAGAAACCCCTACCCAAAGGGCTTGTATGGAGAAGAATAATCACTCCCAAAAGTACCGCCTTACCTCCTGTACTGCACTAGGTACTCTGTCCTGGGCTCAAGCATGCTACAAGTGTTATTTATATGAAATCTACAAGTTGGACGGACAGGCTTCAGTGTTGCCTTACTTTAACCTTCTGTGTTCCACAGCAACTGTGTGCTGTGCACTCCAGTGCACTAATGCATTTCAGCAGATGGCATACCGCAACTTTTTTAGTATTTGGGTGGACCAAGCACTGAACTTATACTGGGCTGCAAAAGAGGCATAGTAGGCAGGGAAGGGCTCACTAGGGAGAGCTCACACCGGTTGCAAGCCGCTCCCAATCCCAGATGGGCAGGTTCCGCGGGCCAGCGGCTCAAACCGCCTGTAGCTGGATCTATACCAGCTACCTTGCAATCCTACTCTGCCACCTGCCACCATTGCCCTTTACATCCTTCACTCACCTAACACTTCGATGTCTTGCTGCCGGCTGTTACTGATCCCTCGGGCTTAGCTGCAGTAGGTAAGCCCCGCCCCAGACAGCTGGTTCCTTGCCCTGCTGAGTGCTTGGGCATGACAATGGTCACCTACCCAGACAGGGACCAATGGGGCTAACCACTCCTTGCACCAGCTGCTCCGACCACTTTGATAGAGTTTGTTGGAGTGCAGAGGAAAGGCAGTCAATGTGCGGTGGGTGCATGCCTTGACCAGCCAGGACAAGCATGCCCCCTCAGCGTGTCGGCGGCTCACTTTTACTCGCCAGGCCCCGGGGGGCTAGAATTGGCTCCACGGGTATCTGGACAGCTGGCCTTCTCTGGGTGCCTTGCTCCAAGTGTCTCTTCCGGAGTCGGCTCACAAGTCGATGCAGCCACGGCCCACTGTGCTGCTTTGAAGAACTAGACAGTAGCTCCTGCGACCTCCAGTGGCAGTTTCGCTTTTCCCTCAGAAGTTCAGGACTCTGGTATCACAATGAAATGAAAAAAGCCGTCCCAGCTGAGCTACTCACGCCTTAAAGGGGGAAATTAAATATCTTTTGACGGTTCCCAAAACTATAAGCAGGGAAGCATTTTAAAATCACACTGAAGAAGAGGGCGCAACTGATGTGACAAAGAGGAATAATAATAACAGAACAGAGAGCCAGGTAATGGGGAGAAGAGTCTGGGAAAAGAGAAAGGCTAGAAATATGCAGAAGAACCAGCTACACGACGAACATGGGAAAAAATAGGGACAAAAACATGTAAGAGAACCAGGAATTCAACTACCCAGGACCAACCTTTTGGCATTCTTTCTATTGAGAGAAACCCCATACCCCAATCTTGGTATGTGCTTTAACGACTAAGGAGTCGATTCCGATCTCGCTCTGAAGGCCTATGAATCGGATTTGGCTTTAACGGATCCAATTCGTAGCCCTTTTACCCAAATGATTCGTACACTGGCCAAACTACCAAGTACGATGCGAAGTTCGCGTACGCATCGAGATAATTATCTCCGACCCCGATCCAGTCCATACGGTGGACTATGTTTCCAAGTGAGCAAGTACAATGCACGATTCGGACAGCCTTCGGTATGTCCGAATCGAAAAAGCTGCCGGAATCATATTTTTTGGGCCCGTAGCAGGTCCACCATCACCTAGAGTCCTCGGATTCAGACCCGTGGGGGTACCCAAGGGTCCCCCCTTCCCATGTATGGGCAATGTGGTGGGCAGAATGGGGTTCCCGCCACAGGGTGTTTGCTTTTCCCCACTCATCCCTTTTTGCTATGGGAGCCTGTGCACGCGTCCAGTATACAGGCACCCATAAAGTTCAATGGGAGTCCGAGCGAACCGAGTCCGTAAGCATAAGAATGGATCAAACTCGCTCGTTCAGACTCCAGCTGCACAAATTGCTCATAAAGCCCTACTGATATGAGTCGTACGGAGGGCTTTACTAGCGAGATCGGAATCGGCCCTAAGCTGGAAACAAAGGACGTGATGTTCTAAGATTTCTTCACAATTTGTGACCAGTATTTGAGCAGTGAGGTATATTGTGATTCGACCTATATATTAATAGGTCATTTTGTAAAGTACCAAATCGTAATGGATTGAAATTCTATCTTTCTCATGAATATTAATGAAGTAGGTCACAAATTGCGACCCACTATGATTCGTAAACAAAACAGGTGATGGACCGAATGTGGATCAATGTCACACATTCAACCCAGTCAAAAGATCTGGGCCCAAATCCATCGTTTTTTTGCACTCCACACCACCCTGGGTTAGACAATGGCGATATGCAAATCAGCTCTGACCCTGTGCCCCATGGGAACAGTCCAGTCCGAACTACAAAAGCCATGTCCTTCCCAGAACGGAATCAAGCATCCGAGGACCGGACCGGTTTCGAGGTAACACCTCTCATCAGCCCGGCTAGCTTGAGCCGGGCTGTTGTAGTTCGGACTGGACTGTTCCCATGGGGCACAGGGTCAGAGCTGATTTGCATAAAGCCATTATCTGACCCAGGGTGGTGTGGAGTGCAAAAAACGATGGATTTAGGCCCAGATCCTTGTACTGGGGTGAATGTAAGACATTGATCTACATTCTGTCCATCAAATTGTTTTTTGTAATTTTCCCACTATGATTCGTAGCCATTATATGGATGATGGCCTGCTGGGGTCAACAGACCATCATGTCTGTGATTGCTTTTAAATAAAGGCCTGATTTTTAAAAAAAAATGCAGCCTTTTTTCCTTAAAGGAAAACATGCGTTTAAAAAAAAAATGTATTGTCAACATTTACAGACCCTTGCAGACCACTTCAAATTTATAAAAGGATTTCCACTACTGTTGTGTATTCTGTAATTTAGCAATGTTTTCTGACTGGCTTTTGGTAGCAAAAGGTTAATACATCCCATTCCAAATCAGCATTAGGAAAAGACACCCTAAACATGCCCCTTCCAAATACTGATTTGGGGGCCGATTATGATGGCGGACGGACCTGAGTCCGTCCGCCACCATAGAGTAGGAGGGAATCTCCGCATTGCCTGCGGAGTTCTCTCCTGTGCAATTAGGATGTGACCGCCACCCTGGCGGTCACATCCTCAATCTTTAACATTGCGGCGGGTGCAGCTTCAAGCTGCACCCGCCGCAATGTTAAAAATGCATGCACGGCATTTGCGTGCACAAATCAGCAGGCACCGTGCGGTGCCTGCCGCTTTGTCCACGCAAATGCAGGGGGTACCATAGGTACCCCCCATGTGCACCCCCACCCCCCTTCACCCAGAGGGCCCGCAACGGGCCCCCCGAAGTGAAGCTCCGTATGCTTTTCCACGGCGGAAAAGCCGCAGTGGAAAAGCATACTTTGTACTGCATCCTAATATGGATGGCGGTGTCTGATAGACACCGCCAGCCATGTTAATGCTTTTCCGCCGCGGTCGCCTTCCGACCGCGGCAGAATAGCGGAGGACAGATTGTAAGACCTACCAGCCATCCTAATTTGGCGGTGGGTCTTTCAAGCCTCCGCGGCGGATTTTCCGCATCCTCCGGGCCGGCGGTGGCTTCCGCCGGCACGGAGGATGCGGGAAATCCGCCATCGTAATGACCCCCTAGATATGTACGCGCAAACACAAATTGTGATTAGTAACATATAACCAAATCAAAATTTATATTTGTTACATAGCAAAAGGGCTTTTTGCGATCGCAAACAGCTTGATTTTGTAATAAGACCCTTCGCTACGGCAAAAACTGGCTCCAAATCATGAGTGGGTCCTGGTGGAAGAGGTTAGAGAGGAAGACGCTTCATTTAAATAAACTATGACAAACAAACAGTGCAAGCCAAGTGTTTACACAACTTTCCCTCTGTTAGACATGGAGTTAAACTTAAATTTGTTGCCCTCCATTGTTGCCCGGTTGATAGACTTTCTGACTGGTATGGCATGGCGGTTGCACATATCAAGTTTGTGGCACAGATAAAGCATGCGAAGGTCAAATTTCACAAAGAGAGTAGCTATTAATGGTGCAGCGCGGACAGTGGGACCAGGGCCTCCTATGAGCTTCACACAGCACACCAATTATGTCTTGTGCATCAAACAAATGGAACGCCCTTCCTAGAGATCTCCGGATGGAACCCGTTCACCTTAAATTCAGAAAAGCCCTCAAAACCTTTCTCTTCCCCACCACTTCCTAAATCCGTCCCTTCTTGAGTTCACTATGTTCAGGTCAATTTCAGCGCTGGGACGCTTCAGGGCAGCCATGCGCTCTATAAATCTAAATCTAATCTAATCTAATCTAATCTAATCTTGTGTTTTTTGTTTGCGGTAGGGCAGATGGCACCTTTGCTAGCCACTGATGTTTGACAGGTTCACTGTAGCACCAACTATAGAACTTCTGGTTCAAATATTTTGCAGTGGGTCAGGGCTCATTCAGGGAATCCTATGGCCTTAGGAACTTGAGTAATCAAGGAGATTTCTTTCTCCATAATCTGTATACAATGTGCTAGCCATGGAAAAACCACAAGACTCCACACATCATGTTGCTTTTTGAACTAGGAACTCCCCAGGCTAGTGAGGATTGAGAACACAAGCAAGGAAAATGGGCCCGCTGCGTTTTGTTCTTACTTAAACAGTGCTACATCTATCCCGTTATTTCTTCAGCCTTATCATGAACATTTGGGGGCAGATTCTGATCCGGTAAAATAACCGTCCGTACGATTCGCATCCGGAGCCGTCTCCGTACGACTCGTACACACGCCGTACGACCCGACGAGTACGATCCGGACCGGGGAATCAGGACTCGATTCGTACGGTCCACGTCAGGTAAGGGCGATTCGTACGGAAAAGCGCACAATCACATACACACTGTACGGCGCGTACACACCATGATCGCAGGGGTACGCGTCGTACCCCTGCGATCATGATGGGTACGCGCCGTACACCCAGTGTACATGGGGTACGGCGCGTACCCCATGTACGCTGGGTGTATGGTGCGTACCCCCCATGATCGCAGGAGTACATGCCGTACCCCTGCGATCATGGGGGTACTCGCCGTACCCGGGGGGGGCCATTCCGTACCTGTTTCGGCGCAAACTCTGCTTTTACGGCTGTTTTCAGCTCCCGTAGAAAAAGGGTTGTACGGTGCGTACCCGACACGTATCGTACTTGCTGGGTCGTATAAACCAGCCGCGAACCATACGTATGTCACGTACAGCGGGTTCCGAGTGAGAATCGTACGGAGATTAGAGTCGTACGGTCTCTGTACGATTCGTACGGAGTCCAGCTGCTGGTACGAATCGTACTTCGTTGTACGTACGGGGGACGTTGCAGGGTACGATTTGTATGGGAAAAACGCTCCGAACGGCTATTCGGAGTGTTTTTTACCGGATCGGAATAGACCCCTTAATAATATTTAAATATTATTGCTCCATACAATGACCTTCAAACACCATTCTGTTGTGATAACATCAATATGCTGCCCCCGCTCTAGGTTCCTACAAGTCCAGGTATCACCCATATGCTGATGACACCCAGCTCCTCCTGAAGCTGGATGACAACTTAAAAACTTCCACAAGCTTTCCCAAGGCCTCTTATACATAGCAATCTTAGATTCATTACATAGATAAATGCAGTATGCAAAAATGGATTTTCCACCTTTGTAAATTGTAGGGGATCTTAACTATGCTTCATGTTTCGCAAACATTTGCCTTGATCCTTGCAGTGGTTGTGTGCCATCTTGATTACTGCAGTGGACTCTACACTGGCCTCCCTGTCACTTCCCTTAAGAAAATTCAGCTAGTTCAAAACTATGTTGCTGAGCTGGTATTCAATCTCAATAACAATGACCATGCTACCCCGGCTCGCAAACCCCTACATTGGCTCCCAAAGCAGGAAATGATTAAGCTCAAAACCTTGGGGCATATTTACAAGCCCCTATCGCCACCACAATATCACTTTTAAGGATGTTGTAGAGTCAATAGGGGCTTCGCCTTATTTACAAGGCAGCGTTAAGCTACTTAACAAAGCTTAACGCTGCCTGGTAAATAAGTCCCCCTTTCAATCTATACTTGGCATGAAAGGGAAGGGCAAATGCTGTTGCTGTGGGCGTTCCACCACAACACCCATTGGTTTTGACGTTGCCCAATATTTACAAAGGTGGCGTAAATAGGAGGCAGTGCCAAAATTAAGACCACGTAAAACCTGGTCTTAACCTGGCGAAACAAGGAGAAATTTTTAATTTCTCCTTGTTTTTGCTGTTTCCATGTGTGCTGCATTGTGCAGCACACATGGCAACAGCAAAACACCATTGATTGTTTCTGTACAGGAAGGTGTCCCTTCCTGCATATAAACAACCAATAAAAACAAATTACTTTTTGCATTAAGCAGCACACTTAGAAGTTACAAAATGCCATTTAAAGATTGTTTATGTGCAGGAAGGGATAGAAACTTCACCTCAACGCAGACACCCTTGCACTATGGTGCAAGGGTGTTTACATTGGCGCTAGGCAGCTAAATTAAGTGCCAGCACAGGGAGAAATACAGGGCTGCACCATATTGTTGTAAATATGGTGCAGCCATGCGTTTCAGAAGTTGTGGAGTGCGGCGTAAGTCAGGAAGGCTAACGCCTCACTTTGTCACTTCATAGTAAATATGCCCCTCTGTTTCTTCAACAAAGCTATAAATAACTACACTCCAAACGATATCTCAACTCCAATATTTTTGTTCCTTATTTACCACTGGAGATTCTCAGGTGTGCCAAAAATAGACTGTCAACACCACACCAATTCAAATATATATGATTTGGGAGCCAGGCCCTTCTCTATTAAGAGACCTCCTCTGGAACTCATTAGCTAATCACTTCAGATTAGAAAGTGATCCCCTCAAATTCAGGAAATCCCTACCGACCCTCCTTTTTTCCTTGGCAGTCAGTTACTGCATCACCTAGAGAATCTATGCATTAACTTCTTTCCAGTGTTCTGGTCAGACGCCCAAGACTGGTCCACCTTTTTCCAGGGCCGTGTCTAAAGATTCTCAATGCTTTACCTCCTTGTGGGATTTGTGTTCTTTTTAGTGGATTTATTTTCAACTCTACCTGAAAATCCACGTCTTCATTGGGGTTCCTCAGTTCAAAGGTTTACTCCACTGTATGTACATTCTAAGGCTACCTTTTGGTAGTTAACAGCATCTTATAAAATTCATGAATAAATAAGTAAATAAATAAATAATATATGGGGAAAAGTACCCCTGACGTAAATTATAAGGATTTTGCAAGTGACCAGGAAGTTCTGTGCTTATATAGTGGAATGAGGCCTAAATTGGAGTTCCTTTGTAAAGTCATGCAACATCCAAAGTGACTTGCAATATTCATTTAAGTGTAGGATAAGGTAACTTTTTCATTTTAATACATGGACACACCATCACCGTTCCCAGAAACTACTTTTGGTGTCTATATCTTTGATATGAAAGAGATTGATTGGTTGCAGGCATGAGGACTACATGTTGATATGTAGTGCGAAATTGAAGAAAACCAAAATGCAGTCAGTAATTTGTTGCAAAAAAGATATAAGTTAGTTTATGGTAAATCAGATTTTAAAATGCTGTAGCTCAAAGTTTGTAGAAACAACAGGTATAAATAACATGGTGCTATAAATAACTCATTTCTGCTCGTCACATTTAATTTTAGTAAAAACAGATCAGAAGAAAAGCCAGTTCTCGTTTCCCTTGTTTAACATTCTGCTGTAAGTATGATGTTTGACCTGTCTTTTACATTGGTTCCTGGCAATGGAAGGAGACATTAGGTGTCACAACTTAGCTGTAATATCTTATTACAGTTGGTCAGTTGTGTTAATTCATTATTCTAGGAGGCTAGGGATGTCATAACTTGAAATAAGGACATTTTAAACAGGGTTTGAAGCCTCCGATATATTATGAGGTGGTGCATAAAACAGACCAGTATCCCAGTATTTTTCAGCTTTGCAGCATACCACACAATTGTGCCTTGACACCAATTATTTACAGAGTGATATTAAGGTTTGAAAAAGCTGTAATAGTCTGTGAAACATATGTCGGCTGTCCAGTGGCGGCTCTTCCCCTGAGGCGGAGGAGTGTCACCCCCACTGCTCTGCAGCAGTGAAAGAAAGTAAAACTAAAATGATAATAACTTGATGTTATTATCACTTTATTTGTTCCTGTTGCTGCAGCATGGGGATGGGGGGGCTGCTCTGCTCACAGAGCAGGGCACGGGAGAAGTGGTAGGCATACTGACGTGTGCATAGCGCTTTGGCCTGCAGTCTGGGGCCGTCCAAACAGTCATGCACACTTAGCATTTTCTCCACCCAGGCTGTATTACAGCCTGGGTGGAGAACATGCCCAGGCCCCCATTCCCTGACTGAGCGCCACACTTCGGCGCTCAGACGAATTACAGTGCTGAATTGCAGTGTTGTCATTGGCTTAGGCGAGCCAATCACAACGATTTGCTCAGGGGAGCCTGGCTGCTTCCTGTTCAGCCAATGCAGAGGTGAGACAACGTGTGAGACATCAGCGAGGAGGTAACTGTTTTTTTTATTTTTTTACACCATCTTGCCCCCTGCCTCACCACCACAGATCCGTGCCAGCTGCCATTGCGGCTGTGACTCAAGTTCCACAGTTTCGCCACATGTACAAACCTTGTGATTATAAAATCTATGGGGCCCGATTCACAGAACTAACTTAAGACAAAATCCTAAACTTACTACCATTTTGGTATTCACAGAAGGCACTTACTCATTTTGGTATTCACTAAAGGCACTTACTCATTTTGGTATTCACAAAAGTTAGGAGTCCTAACTTTAGGACTCCTAAATGCCTTCTGTGAATACCGAAAGTCTTAAAGTTAGGATTTTTCTCAGTTTAGGAGCAGTAAAGTTATGACTGCTAACTTTAGGACTCCTAAACTGAGAAAAATCCTAACTTAAAGACTTTCGGTATTCACAGAAGGCATTTAGGAGTCCTAAAGTTAGGACTCCTAGCTACTGTGAATACCGAAATGAGTAAGTGCCTTCTGTGAATACCAAAATGAGTCAGTGCCTTCTGTGAATACCAAAATGGTAGTAAGTTTAGGATTTTGTCTTAAGTAAGTTCTGTGAATCGGGGCCTAAATTGTGAATAAAATTTGCTGTTCTTTTAAATAGTACTACAAACTACTATGCTCTTCACTGAGGGCCCTCTCCTCTATCACTAATGAGAATAAAAAGTTGAAAATACTTAGCTTATTATTTGAAATGGACTTCATTGGGTGAATGGACAGTTTATTTCAGTAACAATACTGTTGTTTTTGTTTACAACCTTAAACAATTTTTGAACGCCTCTCCAACGCCTTCCTGTATGGTTAGCAAAAGACAGACATAATTAGGAGACTTTGGTCCTTCACACTACTAGGCCCTGGTGCCACAGCTCCTACTGCACTAGTGACAGCTGTGTCCCTAAGCCAATTGTCTATTATTGCTGAAGGTGTGCACTGACCATGGTGAGAGAAACCTCTTTAAGACGAAATTTGGCTTTCTAAATCAGTAGCCTCTAGAATGTACTGATGCAACACTTATAACCAGTCTTTCCCACCAATAATACAGTAATTCCAAAAGACACAACACCCCAACTGCTGTTAGGCTACTGGCAGGCATGGATTTGGGGCGGTGTGATAGGGGCAGCCGTACCTGGCGCTGAGCTCGGGTGGGGTGGTGGAGCGGGGGTGGGGGGGGGGGGGGGGGGGGGGGGGAGGGGGTTGACGACCGTGTGTGTAAAAATAACTTATGGGTTTAAAATCACTGTTGAAGTGTTCCTTGTGTCCTTGTTTGTCCAGTATTTTTAAGAGAAGAATAAGAATGTCAAGATAACTCTTGTGATTAATACTCATGCTGGAGAGGGATCGGAGTGTTGTTTAGTGGACGTTTTGACTCATCCTGGAGTAGTGCCGAGGGTTAATGTGCCTTCTGGAAAGAATGTGTGAGTAACTCTATAAAGAAAAACATTTATGTTAGAGAGAGGCTAGGGAGAGATAAGGGGCATTATTGGCAGGGGGTGGTGAGGGAATTCGTGGAGAAGGAGGTTGTGGGGGAGAGGGGAAAAAGATTGTTGCACAAGGCGCTACAAGCGCTAAAGCCGGCCTTGTCTACTGGTAATCATACTCTGGCCTTTCACAACGCTGTGCCAATTGGGCAGGCTAAGGGGAAAATGGATGGTGGGAGGTTAAACACAAAAATCTCATTACCCACACCCAGCCCTAGATTTTGAATATTAATATTAGCAAGCTAAATAAAACAGTGTGACAAAATGCACGTCAAGTTCTTTTTGATAACCACCAAAATAAACAATTGCAGGTGGGATTTTTCACAGGAAAAGAGCAGAGTCACAAACTCTTTGCAGACACAGAGCCTGCCCTCTATTTATGAAGGTATCTGGCAGGCCGTAGCTGTTCTCTTCGATCCCTCCTGTGAGGGCACCGATTTAGAAGCAGCACAATTAATCATGACAAGACCTCAGAAGGGGTGATGCTTAGCATGCCTGTTAGAAACGGGGTTTCTGGTTGGCTAGGGTATGCACCTAAGCAAGGCAGAACTCACCACTGTAGTCAGGGAAAGTTAGTTACACACCAAAGCTCACCCCCTGGTAGCTTGGCAATGAGCAGTGGCTTATACCCAGAGGCAATGTGTAAAGTATTTGTGCAACACATAAAATACAGTAACACAGTTAAAACATCACAAAAGGACTCCACGCCAGTTTTTAGAAAAATGGGTATCTTTATCTGAATGAACTAAGACCAAAACGCAAAAAAAAAGTAAATCACAAGATATCCAATAGTTAATTTTTAAAAGAGTTATCTAATATATCTTGCTGTTCTGTGATGCCTTAGTTCATGGTGATTCTAACAACCAATCCACTTCTCCCAGGTATATGAGGTAATACCGAGTAACAAGGCGAGAAGTGCAGTGCAGAATGTTGGGACTGCGTGGGTCCCAAATTTGTGGATCAACGTTTGTCTTAAAGCTTTTCAAGTAATTCAGGCTAGCAGCGCTAGCGCATCTGGGAGCATTGATGAATCAGGTAATATGTCCCCAAACATCCGTGGTCAGCAGAAAGAAATTAAGCTGCTCTCTTTAAGAGAGTTACAGTAGTTTGGGTACCTGGGCCGCTTCACTTTATGTAATTTAGATTGAGTCAGAAATATCACGAGTTAAGGTATGGAGCGCTGCATACTGCTCCCGAATGCGGTGCAGGTCCCAAAAGCTGTGAGCCCCAGCAGTAAAGCAGGGTGCCTCCAAAGTTGATGGTACCTGACAAACCGATTGCGGAAGATACAGTAATCTCCTATGCACTGGCTGCATCCATTTCTGAACTAGAGGGGCCGTAATATCACAACAAAACATTACCCCCACAATCCCTAGCACCACACCAGCAGTGCGAGCCCTGTGACACATTACCTGGAGTTTCGGCAGGCTTGCACACTGAACCGCATTGTCCTCTAGCGCCCCAGCGGCTCTCCGGCCCTGTACTGCAGTGTTGGCGGGTCTCACACATGGTGCTCATTTCGATGAGTGCTGATGCTGACGTAGGTGGGTCTGGGGCTTAACAGCTGCAGAGGCTTTCTGAAGGAATCTTCAGCCTGGGGGAACCGGGTGAGGCCGCACTCAGCTGTTATTGGTTGCCAGACAGCACAGCAGTGATTCTTGGCAAGATAGTGCCTCTGGCAACGAAGCAGACAATCCAGAGGCTCGCGGAGAGTGTCCCTGATGGTCCAGTTAGAGTTAAAGCTGCACCACAGTAGATGTCGCTTTGTAGGCAGGGCACAGATTGAACACAAGGAAGACTTTGATGTCCCTGAGTAATCCACAACAGGAGGCAAGCTAACAAGCCCTTGCAGTTTCTTTGGATCAAGAGGTTGTAGACGGCAAGTCCAATCCTCTCTCACTGAAGAGATAGCAGGCAGCAGGACAACACAAGAGAGCACAGTGCAAAGTGGCAGTCCCTCCCGGCAGGAAAGCAATTAGCAGGCAGCAGGCCAACACAGCAGAGCAAGTGGCAAAGTGGCAGTCCCTCCTGGCAGTGTAGATTCTCTTGATTCAAGAGTCTCCTGAGGACCCCAAAGTGAACTGAACACATGGGGGTTAGATCCGGTGGACTTATTCTCCAAAATGTCTTTGTTCAAAAGGTGACTTAGAAGAAAACCTTTCAAGTGCAACACAAACTCCTTTCAACCCAGCCCTGGCTCCACACCTCAGTAGGGAGTAATTCAGCCCTTTATGTGAGGCAGGACACAGCCTATACACATGTAAGTGTGCCCCGTCTCCTCTCTCCCATCCTAGGAAAACTATCAGTATGCAGATGGATGCTGATGCCTCTCATGTCACACCCAGCCCTTCCTGTGTTGTGGCTGTCTGGAAAGTATGCACAAAGTGTAACTGTCACTCTGCCCTAGACGTGGATTGCAAAACACTAGAGTTATAAGCACATATGCCCACTTTCTAAAAGTAGATGAGTCATTATTGAGCGACTGCACTCCTTCCCTTTAATCATTGCACTTATAATCCAACTCACTGAATGAAATGCGTGCGAGCAGAAGCCGTGAAGCGCCTCTAATCACAGCTCAATTTGAAAAATACTCCAAAAGGGCACGTTTCTCCTGCACCCAACTGTCGCACTGCAGAAAAGGAAATCCTTCCGGAATGAAACACTTCCTCCAAAGTTACGTAATTTTGATCTATTCATCAATGTTAATCCAAAATCTTATGTCATGCGTCATTCTTAATATTTCACCACTACGGAGACAGCATGTTTGCGCTTTGAATTCTTTTTTCAACATTTTCAGGTGCCAAACGTTGCCAATCCAGGCTTTAACGAAGGCATGTGTGGTCAAACATGTTTAGAAAGTGGTCTTATAACATCAGCGTGCTCCCAATGCATTTCGAATCTTTACAATTCTTCGTCAGGGGTTAACTAAAAATACAATGAAGAAACAATTCAACTAGCTGCTCAACCATTACTATTGTGCAAAAACCCCACTCATTACTCTAGCTCCACCCTCACCCAAACAGAACTAAAAACCATCGATATTAACACTGAAAATGAAACACCCTCCATGCTCAGTGCCTTTTCAACTCTCAAAATGTACATCCCCAATGTTCTCAACATCTACAGTAAATCACAACTCCCTACCAACTGAACAATTTCCCCAAAACTCTGAGCCACCCTTATCTCCCATTTACCTTCTCAGCCCCACAAACCGGCAGCATGACCTCACTTCACTTTCTCACCACAAAAACTCTTGTTGCTTTTCCCTGCCGCTCGGGCCGTTTTTAGGTCTCGCAAAGAGACCTATTGGGGTCAAACCAGAAAGCTAAAACCAGGCGGATTTTGCCGAGTGCATGTGTGTCCGTGCACGCGCTTTCCATTTGCTTCCCGAGCTGCCTGCCTGCTTCACACATCAAAGCCATCAGCCTCCCTCCCACCTCCCCCCTAATTGCTTTCACTTTCACGGCCGCGAGGCCATGAGCTACTTCAAAGGGATCCGCTCCCCGCCCCCCCCAACCGCCGCTTGCATTTCCCGAACTTGTTTTTATTTTTGACTAAGAAGTCCACGAGGGTGCATGTGCTTGCCTGATGTCTCCCTCGTGTGCTTCTCTCCTGTTCCTCCGTATTGCGCTCTCTCATATGTCTGCGTCTCTGCCCCCACTCTGTCCTTCACATCCATATGCTTCTCTCCCCTACGCTGTGATGTTTTCTTGACTGTTGCTGTCTGCCATGTCTGAATTTTGCCCACTCCATGTGTTGCTGTCTCCTTCGTGTACTTCTCCCTGTGTTGCTGTCTCCCTCGTGCTTTTCTCCCACCACTCGTGTTGCTCTCTCCCTTGTGAACCCAACCCACCCCCCGCCGCTTGCATTTCCCGTACTTGTTTTTATCTTTGACTAAGAAGTCCACGAGAGTGCATGTGCTTGCCTGATGTCTCCCTTGTGTGCTTCTCTCCTGTTCCTCCGTATTACGCTCTCTCGTATGTCTGCGTCTCCGCCCCCACTCTCTCCTTCACATCCATATGCTTCTCTCCCCTACGCTGTGATGTTCTTTTGACTTTTGCTGTCTGCCATGTCTGAATTTTGCCCACTCCCTGTGTTGCTGTCTCCTTCATGTACTTCTCCCTGTGTTGCTGTCTCCCTCGTGCTTTTCCCCCACCACTCGTGTTGCTCTCTCCCCCCCGCCGCTTGCATTTCCCGTACTTGTTTGTATTTTTGACTAAGAAGTCCACAAGAGTGCATGTGCTTGCCTGATGTCTCCCTTGTGTGCTTCTCTCTTGTTCCTCCGTATTGCGCTCTCTTGTATGTCTGCGTCTCTGCCCCCACTCTCTCCTTCACATCCATATGCTTCTCTCCCCTACGCTGTGATGTTCTCTGAACTGTTGCTGTCTGCCATGTCTGAATTTTGCCCACTCCCTGTGTTGCTGTCTCCTTCATGTACTTCTCCCTGTGTTGCTGTCTCCCTCGTGCTTTTCCCCCACCACTCGTGTTGCTCTCTCCCTTGTTTTTAACTTGTTTTTCTTGCTCTGCCTCTTATTTCATTCCAGCCTGATGGCAAAAATGCAAAAGACTCGTTTTTTTCCCCCTTGTTCTAGACAGCCAGTTGCTTGTTCTGGATGGTGCTTGTGCACCGATCAGCACGTATATTATTCTTTCTTTATTACATACATTGAAGAATCTCCCCTTTCTGAACTCCGTTTAAATTTAAGGAACATTGCCATTCCGACTCACTTTAAAAAATGCTGTTTGTTCTACTGTTATTGAAATTGGATCAATAAAGTTGTGATTCAAATTCGAACCACGCATTACATGCCTCATAAAATATTTTTGGGAATCATTTAGTGGTCACGATTTTATTTATTTTGAGCATTCCAAAGTGGACTGCGCACTTCGAAGATCCTTTGCTGAGTGTAAACGAAAATACTGCATTGTTTAAATGCATTATTTTCACATCATAGCAATACGGTACAGCGCCATTAAAAGCGCATAGCAGGCTGGGATAGCTTGTATACGATCGCTGAAGGGAGAGGCGAGTGGAATTGAATCACGGAGGCTTTTCAGTGATCTTACAGAATTGGTAAGGTGAGTTCAATCTTGTTGTAACACAGGCTGCCATATATATTCGACACTATTGAGTCTTAGAACATGCTGTATTATCACTTTTTCAGATACGTTTGAATTTTTGGGGATGCGTTATGAGCACAACACAGCAGATGGTCGCCATTCAACGCACTGATAGTTCAGCGGTAAACCTTTCCATTAAATGTGGTTTAGCACATAGCGGGCCTCATTTATGAGAAATGACGCATCGCTGCGTGAAAGCAGCGATGCGTCACTTCTCAGTGCGCACTCCTTGCGACATTCCTGATGCGTCATATTTAATGTATGACGCATCATGTCGCAAGGAATTACAGATACGTCAGTATTTCTGACGTATCTGTAAGCGCAAATATGACGCATTGCTGGAGTGTGTCACAAAAGTGACGCAACTCCAGCAATGCATCCTTTCACATGGGGCAAGCCCCATGTGAAAGGGCCTGCGTCAGTCTTACGCCTACTGTGAGGAAGGGCAAGATTTTGACGCAACGCGTCCTAAAAGTGACGAAGTGAAATCTCATAGATTTCACTGCGTCACTTCTACGACCCTTCCGTGCATCAATACGCCCCCCTTGCATACATTATGCCTGGCGCAGGTATAATGTGGCACAGGGGTTTACAAAGTGACGCATCTACCTAGATGCGTCACTTTGTAAATATGGCGCAACAAGGTGCTTTTTTTACGCCACTGGGGCGTCACAAAAAGTGACGCACCGGCGGCGTAAAAGTGACGCACAGCCTCATAAATGAGGCCCAGCGTTTTTAACCTATTATGAAACATTTCAGCTAGTCGTTAATTTTTTACAGCCCATTAAAACCCTGTGAGGTTTAACATCAAGCTACTTGCTTACTGTCTGATGGACATTGCATACAACTGGTGCGCCTTGGTAAACACAGATTTATACGCCATACCGCAGTAACACGATTCTAACATACTGACGGGTAAGATTTTCACCGCTAGTGCGCTAGCATTTTACATGGCTGTATAGGGGTATTCTTTGATGAACACGTGAGGCTATGATCACCTTTCATTTAAATTTGGTATACACAGGTATGGCTCCTTTCTGTTATTCTGATATTCTTTTATTTGTTGTTAAAGTCTTAGAGTGCAAATTCTAAATGCAATTATGTAACACCTTCACTATGATATGAGGAATTGCAGTATCTTGTTTTAAATAGTTGTTGGTGTGCCTCGGTGTGAACACAACTTTAGTAGCTTGCTGTGCTTGATTTGCATCCCACAGATGCTGCCTACGAATAGATTTCAAGCTGTCTTCCTCTGCTTGTTAGCGCTTCATTAGCCTGCCCTTGTTTCCTTTCTAAAGTGTAGATTTACCCTCCAAATGATCACACTATCGCAGACTTTCGGTCTGCTTTTGGCCACCCAAAACGACGTTTGATTTTGAGTTTACGTGTAGCGCTGTGACTAAAACAAGCTTCTGCAAACTTTAAATCTGGAAACTTTCACCTAATGCTGCTAAAAATTTGCCCATAATGACTAGACCGTTTTCAATAGTAACACAGTAGCGCTTCATTTTGCAGAGAAATATTTATGTGAGAACAGCTACTATTATGTACGTATGCTTTCTATATGCTTAATTGTTGTTAACATTACACTTTTCTACAGCTTTAAGTGGACCGGGTGCAAGCAGGTACCGCAACAGGGGCCAATGGGCCTGCACATTTATTACCTTTGTCATTGGTTAACACCTGCAATTAGAATCCTTTCTTTCTTTCCTTTCATCCTTTCTTTCCTTCTTTTCTTTCCTTCCTTCCTTTCCTTCCGTCCTTTCCATCCTTTCTTGCCTTCCTTTTCTTTCTTCCATTCCTTCCTTCCTTTCCTCCTTCCCTCCCTTTCATTCCTTTCTTTCTTTCCTTCCTCTCTTCTTCCTTCTTTCTTTCATTCTTTCTTTCTTTCTTCCCTTCCCTTCCACATTATCACTCAGCACCACCACAGCATCACTCAGTACCACCACAGCACCACTCAGCGCCACCACAGCATCACTCAGCGCCACCCCAGCATCACTCAGCGCCACCCCAGCATCATTTAGCGCCACTCCAGCATCACTCAGCGCCACCACATCATCACTCACCGCCACCCCAGCATCACTCAGCACCACCCCAGTATCACTCAGTGCCACTCCAGCATCACTCAGCACCACCACAGCACCACTCAGCACCACTCAGCACCACCACAGCACCACTCAGCGCCACCCCAGCATCACTCAGCGCCACCCCAGCATCACTCAGCACCACCACAGCACCACTCAGCATCACCACATCACCACTCAGCGCTACCCCAGCATCACTCGGCACCACCACATTATCACTCAGCACCACCACATTATCACTCAACACCACCACATTATCACTCAGCACCGCCACAGCACCACTCAACACCACCACAGCACCACTCAGCACCACTACAGCATCACTCAGTACCACCACAGCATCACTCAACACCACCACAGCATCACTCAGCACAACCCCAGGTTATAGGTATCACATTTGAGAAAGTTATAACTATTGGCATTGTAAATGACAAAGCTATTAATTTAGCTATTTTCAAAACCAACACATAAATTAAAAAAATGTCATTTACAAGACCAATAGCTCAAACGTTCCTAATGCGAGACCTATTGCATTGCAAATGCTTGTTAAAGAAGGAGCTCTCCCACCTGCAAACAATCAAGCCGTGATTCACTTCACCCCCCTTGACATGTCCCTAAGCAATGAACTGCAACTCCCACAATGCTCTCCCCGTGGTCACAAAAATATACCCCATCCGATTCAAATCCACCCCCCTGAATCCTCCATGTGCAAAAACTCAATCTAAAGTAAAAAATAACCTCCACATACCACGCCCAACAAATATGTGCCCTGAAAATAAATACATGTTTAAAAAACGCATTTGATGAAAAAAAAACATTAAAGCAGCAAAGTTCAACTGCCCCATCATTCCGATTTTGATGTTGAAAATCATTTCATTTAAATCGTTCCACTTTAGGTGTTATTTCCTTCTGTCTCCGTGATGATAATTTCTTTGAAAGTTAAACCTGAAACCTTGGGGTGCAAGCTCTGAGGCGATAATGTTGCAAAGCAGATGAGTCATTATTGAGCGACTGAACTCCTTCCCTTTAATAATTGCACTTATAATTCAGCTCACTAAATGAAATGCGTGCGAACAGAAGCCGTGAAGCGCCTCTAATCACAGCTCAATTTGAAAAAATACTCCAAAAGTGCACATTTCTCCTGCACCCAACTGTCGCACTGCAGAAAAGGAAATCCTTCTTGAATGAAACACTTCCTCCAAAGTTACATCATTTTTATCTGTTAATCCAAAATCTTATGTCATGTCATTCTTAATATTTCACCACTATGGAGACAGCCGTTTTTAAAGAAGGAGCTCTCCCACCTGCAAACAATCAAGCCGTGATTCACTCCACCCCCTTTTTTTGTTTTTTTGTTTTTTGTAGGGCTGTGTTGTTGTGAAATTCGTGTGTAAATATATATATATGTGATGTATATGTTGTATATTGTATTATATGGAAAGATTGAGTACAAGTGAAGGTACTCTCCCTGTATATAATCATTTGTTGCTCGTTTTTTGTGCTCCACCTAGTTGTTTGATATAGCTATATATGTGACTATAATTTGTGTATTCATTACTTTATGACATTCATTTTTTGATATATTAAGGATTTTAATTTGGCCTTGATTACAAATAAATACTGAATCGATCCCTCTGTGCTCCTTTGTATTTGTATACATCTTTTTGATGTCATGTGCTCATGTACATGAGGGTAATTTGGGCACAACCCCTCCTTTTTCCTAATATCACTCCACCCCCTTGACATGTCCCTAAGCAATAAACTGCAACTCCCACAATGCACTCCCCCGTGGTCACAAAAATATACCCCATCCGAATCAAATCCACCTCTCTGAACAAGTTTGACCACACATGCCCTCGTTAAAGCCTGGATTGGCAATGTTTGGCACCTGAAAATGTTGAATAAAGAATTCAAAGCGCAAACATGCAGTCTCCGTAGTGGTGAAATATTAAGAATGATGCATGACAAACATTGATGAATAGATAAAAATGATGTAACTTTGGAGGAAGTGTTTCATTCAGGAAGGATTTCCTTTTCTGCAGTGCGACAGTTGGGTGCAGGAGAAACATGCCCTTTTGGAGTATTTTTACACTTTCTAAAAGTGACATTTCTAAAATAGTAATGTAAAATCCAACAACACCAGTAAGCCATATTTATCACTACTATTCTAAAAAGACCAAACATGGCTTTGCTACTTCTTTCAGATTTGTAATTACCACTTAAAAGCATATAAATGAATTCCAAACGCTAGCCTATGACAGAAGTAGGCCTCACAGTAGTAAAAAAAATACAATAGGGTGTGTGTCACTACTAGGACATGCCATACAATTAAGGCACATGTCCTAACTTTTACCTACACAGCATTCTGCCCATAGGGCTACCTATCGCTTACCTTAGGGGTGGCCTATTTGTAGTAAACGGGGAGGTTAATGCTTGGCAAGTAGCTTTAAATGTCAAGTCAATGTAAACTGTGCATGCAGACCCTGCAGTGGCAGGCCTAAGACAGGTTTAAAAGACTACTTCTGTGCATTGCACAATCAGCGCTGCAGGCCCACTAGTAGCATTTAATATAGGTCCTGGGTATATGGTATACCACTTTACAAGGGAGTTACAGATAAATTAAATATGCCAAACAGGTATAAGCCAGTCATACCAAGTTTCTAGCACTGATTAGCAGTGGTAAAGGGCCCAGAGACCTAAAGTCAATAAAAAGAATGTCAGAAAAATAGGAGGAGAAAGACAAAAAGTTTGGCAATGACCCAGCAGAAAGGGCTACTTTTAACAATGCCCCACAGGAGAGATGATCTGGAGGCTAAAGGCACCCCTGAAAAATATTTTAGTACCAGCCCTTTAACTTGTCACGCAAGCGAACATAACAAATTAGTCAAATCTTTCCAGCAGAAATTGACATCACCCCCAAAAACATAACTACCCTCTTCAGACGAATGCATAACAGCATGAAATGTGTAATGAGAGGTCCAGCGCAGGGTTCTAGCATGCCACAAATTCCTACTGAGGTGGTATGAAGAACCATCAGGGTGAACCTGGGATTAGTTTACGTCTTTAACATAGGAACGTCAAAGCAGCATGCTATAAACTTGTCACGTGGCTAGGATCTGGGTTCAACAAGCAAGCGGACTCGGGACTCCAGATAAGCTTTTAAGGATGAATTTTTGTACGGCTTGTTATAGTGTCTAAGTTCAACAGAAAAAAAAAAACTGTTCGCAGATTCACAGTTCTTTGCACCTTCTTCTTAGGCATCCGGCTGCCCCTTTTGAGCTGCTGTGGTTCCAGGCTGCAATAGCAGTGCATCCCTGCTTCCCCAGCAGCTTATACTGTGCCCTCAGAAAAACAGCAGGTAAATCTCATAAAACATACATTTCACAAACAAAAGTAACTAGAATCTTCCTTGATTTCTCTTTCGTTAAACTCCTTCTAGAAGGCGTCCTTTTTTTCGCCTGTGCTCATATGGGAATATCAGTTCAGGTGCTCCTCGGGTAACATTCTTTTCTCCTCCCTTGAAGGCCGTCATCCCAACTGGGCAGTTAACACACCAACTCTCCTCCTTACTCCCACTCCTTTGTAACACAGTTGTTCACCTTTTCCCCCCAACTGGTTCCCGAAACTCACTTGGGCAGATCAAAGGCTGGCCTCAGAACATGAAGAGACAGTGTGGCTCACTTGTGAGGCCAGGAAAGCACCATTCATCTTTCCACTTCTCTTCCTCATTCTCTTGAAGGCTTTCAACATCATGTTCTCTCTCACGGTAATCCACCTCTTGGAGCACCGCATCACTGATTCTGAGTTTGTCTCGTTGACCTCCTCTCTGCTCCCTTGGCTCCCAATCCAGAGATAACCAAGCTTTCCTGCCAGCAGTGCCCTTCTCATTGTCTCTTGCTCTCCCTTCTCCTTCTACTTTTCCTGTGGGGATTTCATTAGTCCTTCCTTTATTTTCCACTCCTCAAGTCTTGCCTTCCTATCTGCCTTTCCAACGTCTTTCTTCTCTTTTTTCCGTAAGAAATTGGGGTATTAGTTGAGGAGGTAATTACCCCTGTCAAGTTATAATCATAATCCTTGTCAGGGTGAACCAATAAAGTCAATAACTAAACCCAAGCTCAACAACCTGGTACCTGTGAAGTAGACAGGCTTAACTTAGAGGCGGTATGCAAAACAGTACTAAAACTGTAATAAAGTAGAAAATTAAATACAATAAAAGCAATAAAAATACCAAATCAATTGTGAAAAATAGAGTCACATTTAAAAAACAAACTTATTCCAAAATGGCAAAAATCCAATAAGGGGAGATATGATTTTGTAAACATTTTAAGTAGAAATAGCACCAAGAAACACGAAGTACTAATGATGGTCAGTGGTTGCAGTAGAACAGGACTTAGGCATAATTTGATGCTGACCATGATGAAGTGCGAGTCAGACACACTGACCAAATTCATCCTGGTCAAAGATTTTATCTTATGACTTTAGTCCTTTAAGTACCAATCCACCACAGGAGTACACTTCTAGGACCTCAGGGGAGGCACTTAGAAATGTACAGGGTGGCAGGAAGAGGGCAACAGGAGGTTCCAGTCCTGCTCCAGTTGCCACTGGTCATCTGAGCAGTTGCAAGAAAAAGCCTCTTGTAGTTTGTTGTGTCCTGTAACTTTACGAGGAGGTCATCCTTATGACCCTTGAAGTCAACGTCTTTGTTCTGGGTACAAGCAGGAGAACAGGTCTAATCTTATAGACTCTTCTCGGATCCCAAACAGCAGTTTCAGTCCTCTTCTGATCTTCCACAGGTCTAGAGATGTTCTGAAGTGGGTGCTTGGACGTGCCATCTTTATGCCTTGTGCAAGCTCGTGGGTGGAAATGACCCCTGGGGGCACCCTAACCAACAATGTAAAGGTTCCCAGCTAAACCTACTCTGTATTGGCATTTTCAAGATGGTCAAAGTCTTCAGCCACACTAAACTTGGGCGTTGGGGGCTTGCATGGGGAATGCACAATGGTCAACCAAGGCCCATATTTATCAAGGTTTTGTGTTGCCCTTGCGCCACTCAAGGGGATGCAAGGGCTACGCAAAACCTAAATGAGATTGATTAAGTGACGCAAGGCCACCTCACGTTGTCTGCAACATATGCAGGCACCCACTAAACTGTCTGTAACATTAAGATTACACACACACACTGCTCTCCAGAAGGCACATTAATCACTTGAAGTTATTTTACAAGTACTGGAAGATATATTTACATGAAAACTCTGTAAAGGGATCCTTCACTACCTGAGCCAAAGATTTAAAAGAGCTCCTCACTTCATTCTCTTCAATGACTCTTTATATCTGAAGTAACATCCCAGCATCCCTTGGGTTATTGACCACTTGGCGCCAATCACAAGCTTGATGATGCTGAAGAACTGGGGCCAGCGAGGGGTTAGCTCCCTGTGATCAACCTGTGAGGCAACCCACAAGTTAATCACAAGTATGTGATCATGGGAAGAGGTCTGTAACTGTGAAAGGCACCAATAGACCCAGACCAATGCTTGTGAGAGGCCAAGAGCAAGACTTGGATGTTGGGGAGGAGAAAAGTTGTACCACATGATATATGTTCTAGAAGGGTGGGTGTCATGGGGCAGCCTGTCCTTAATTGAGAAAGTTCAGTTTGTAACAGTTGTCCCCAAGGCCAAGTGCCTTTAGGCCAAAGGTAGACCATGGAGCAGGTCCAGGAAAATAAGATTTGTTTTCAAGTTTGAGTAAAGAGTGTGGTCCTGACATATTTCCCAAAGTGGCAACAGCTGACTCTATGGGGCACCACATGTGAGACCTTGATATTTAGAGCAAGAATATAATTTTAAGTCAGATGCAGACTGGCCTAGAGCAATATTCAGGGACCACACTCGGTGCTGCCTCTTTCAAAAGGGTTGTATGTCAAAATATTGTGTAAAGAAATATTGGCTTACGTAAATAAAGCAGATGAAATATAATTTACAAATATATCATCCTGTTGGGTAGAGATTTTCTTTTGCTGTATTCAACAGGCCAATGTTTTTGTAAACGATATTTAAGACACAATATTTATATCAGGCTTTGTTTTGATATCAGTATCGGTGTGCCATAATCCTGAAAGACCAGTAGGTCCTGGGTAAACTTATCCATATCCATCAAACGGCTGAGGCATTAATGACCTTTCGGAGGCAGAGCCATGTGGTGTAGTTTTGCATGTATGTAAGTTTGTATATGTACAATATTCTTCTGAGCACTCCAAGTTCATAAATTTCAAGTCTTAAATTAGTAGAATTTCTCAATTTATTACCTTCATTGAAAAGTTCAATTCGCAATTCTTCAGACGTTCTGACGCAGCCAACACGTGTTTCGTCAGCTCAGTTTAGACCATCGACTTCTTCAGGGCTGCAACCCAAATAACAAAAAATATATTTACATGAAATCCACCATATGGAGATTATTTTTTCTGCACTAGTTATAGAAACAAAGTAAAAACTTTAGAGGGATACACCCTTATTCCAGTAGGTGTTTATAGAAAAGGTATAAAGGAAAAAACACACTTTAAGCCAAACTCATGCTTCAGGCACCCTAGAGTGATGTAAACGCCTATAAGGATATAGTGCAAAATAGTCACCAAAAAGGGTGTGTGTCATTTCTAGTTCATAGTATATTATATTAGTTTCAAAACTTAGCCATAAACAGTAGATCATGGTTCTAACTAATAAAGTTAGATGTGAACCAAAATGGGCAGCAACGTACCAGTATAAATGTATTATAGTCCTCATTAGGTCCAGGCACAATAACAACACTTTACTATACTCCATCTAAGAATAACAATAAAGATTTTGAATACCTTCTCCTTCTAATGTATCTCACATAGTCAAAAATAGTTTGTTATCAAAACTCACCCTATTATAGCTTAGTTATGTCCTTACTTGTCCTCATAGTCCGGCCAAGATATATTTAGAAAATATATATTTGTACGAACAACATTAGTATTGTTATACCTGTCTATGTTCTCAGAAAGAGTTACGAAGTTAGTTGTGTAAGCTCTCACCTTCTGTAAAGCTCAGACGTAAGTGCCGGCTAACTTCCAAATCACACTCGATCAAGTGCCTCCGTGTAGATCTCACGAGTACGTCACCTAAAACCATAAACTCTCATCAGTATCCCGATTCTCTAAAGTATTCGGACACAAATTCCTCATGTAATCACAGCGGTACGCTCCCCAGACTTTTCGCTTACCTCTAGTTGTCTAATTCCCTCGTATCAGCGCGGCATTCTACTTCAGCGCCATCTTACGTTTCCTATTTATACGTAAATAGTTTCAGCGCCCTCTTTTTACAGGAGCATATGCTCATCTCTATATATTCAGAGAGCTGCATACGTTCTCAAGGTTTTCCCTATTCTTCCAATTATGTACCATAATTGTTAATATTACATCCATCAAGTATCGTTATATCCAGTATCATATTACCGATCATAAATCATTATTTATTATATCGCAAAGTCTCATAATAGATACAAACTCACCTAAAATAAATAACAGTGTACATATCGTATGAATTAACGTTTACCATCGTTATATGTATACTAGCAGGCCGTTCCGACCTTGTCTGGGAGCAATCAGGCTTCCCCGACCCCCGCCTGCCCCGACATTGCCCAGCAGCCCGGGCCCCCGGCCGCTCCGTCCCCCGCCTGCCCCGACATTGTCCCCTGGATGTCACAAAGGCCCAATGTTGAGGCGCTCTGCATAAATCTCCATGGCAGATGCTGTAAGTCCCCGTCCCCTGCCTGTCCTGACCCCTGCCTGCCCCGACATTGTCCCCCGGAGCCTTTCCTCAGCCGATGTAAATTGTACCCTTCTGTTTTGTTGTAACTCCCCGTCCCCCGCCTGCCCCGACCCCCGCCTGGCCCGACATTGTCCCCCGGAGCCTTACCTCAGCCGATCTAAATTCTATCCTTCTGTTTTGGTGTAAGTCCCCATCCCCCGCCTGTCCCGATCCCCGCCTGCCCGACATTGTCCCCCGGAGCCTTACCTCAGCCGCCGCTCCTCAGTTCACCGCTCCTCCTTCTGTTTTGGTGTAAGTCCCCGTCCCCCGCCTGCCCCGACCCCCGCCTGCCCAACATTGTCCACCTGAGCCTTACCTCAGCCGCCGCTTCTCAGTTCACCGCTCCTCACCGCTGGTCACCGCTCCTCCCGCCGGTCCGCTTCTTCTCACCTCCTCCCCCGCGTCATGGCCGCCGCTCGTCACCGCTCCTCCCCCGCGCCATGTCCGCCGCTCCTCCTCCCGCTCCTCGACGCCGCACCCCCCCCGCGTTCCTGACGTCAGCACGCAGGTCGCGGCCGGCGCTACTTCGAGGGGACTACTTTTTTTATAATGTAAATGTTTTAAATATAACGTATTTTTTAACTTTATATAGCCTATGTCCATCTGCACACCCTGAGGATTACAACGATGTATCGGGTGTGTGGATTGGCGCTGTGGTTCCTGAGTTTACCCGCCTCAAAGCCTCAAAGTTCTTCCTTTATAATAGTAGTATAGATATGCATCCTCTCGTAATATATAGACACTACAGGCGCCATCTTGGAGTAGTCACCTCATTCTCTAGCAATACATCAAATCTGCGGGCGCTATATCAAAATGGTCAAAATCTGAAGTTCTGGTTACTATGGTATAAAGATTCTGATAACTCATCGTAACAAAAACCCATAAACATAATCCTCATTCGCAATTCTAATTCCCATTCAAAAATTATTATCCAGCGCCATATTTTAAAAGCAAAGTTATCTTATCGATTCATTGCCTTCATTATAATATCAGTTATAATAGGGAGTCCTCGCTATGTAAATATCAATTTTAAGTTACAATGAGATTTCACTCACTTAAGCCTATGGTTCGTATCTTATCAAGGGCAATATTGTGGTTAACTAAGAACTGTTAATCCTAAATATCCTCAGTAAAGATATCAACTGGTACGTTACTCTCCTACAGAAGCCACATCCTCTACATAAGTATCTGTCCTAAAAATAAAAGATCAGAAATAGGAGTAAAAGAGAGGGGAGATCTTTATATCTATTCTGCCAATAGCATCCTAACATTTAACATCAGTATTTCATGTAATTCTACATACAAAAACAATCAGATTATTAAATAAGCAGCATTAAAAAGACATATGCAGTAGAGGCTCTACAATGCATCATTTTCTGGAACAGTTGCAATTTCTCTAATCTATCCTTATCTCCAAATGCAATTTTTACATATAAAAAGCACATCATTCTTGACCCAAATAGAATTCAAATTCATGATCAATGTCCAGACCACGTTCGACGGCTTTCAATTTGATCAACCACATCACTTCTCTTCTCCTTAATGTTAACAATCTATTTCCTCCTCGAGGGTCCTGTTTAATGTGGTCAATCCCATGATAACTAAAATTATGACGTTCCTTACTCTCATAGTTATTTACCATATGGAATGCAATGGGGTAACGTGTATCTCCCTGTTTCAGTGCTCTGAAGTGTTCTGCCATTCTATCTCTCAGTCTTCTTATCGTGCTCCCCACGTATATTTTACCGCAGGTGCATACGATAACATACACCACATAGGTGGTATCACAGTTAATAAACATTTCAATAGAATTCTCTCCTGTCTCATTGTAGTTAAAGTGCAAAACATTTTTCTCAGCCCACCTACATGAGTTGCATCTCCCACATTTATGAAACCCCTTGTATTTAGTCAACCAGTCTGAAGTCTCAGGTTTCCTCGGGTAACTAGGACTTATCATATTAGACAAAGTTAAACCTTTCTTGAAGGTAAGACTTGGGTTCTTCGTAAGATAAGGTCGCAAATCCTGATCTAATAACAACAGGTGCCAGTGTTTCTTCAAGATAGTAAATAGTCTCGAACTTTCTGTACTAAAATTTGTTATCATTCTGACCTTATCATCATTTTCATTTTTTCTATTATTCTTGTTTCTCTCTTTAAGGGTTTCACTACATTTCAATCTTTTGACTCTAGTTATTGCAGATTTAATCACTTTCTCAACATAGCTACGATCCATAAATCTGCGTGACATGTCTTTCACATTATGATCAAAATCACTATCTAGAGTACAATTTCGTTGTGCCCTTACCATTTCCCCATACGGTATGGCATTAATTTGGCTGCTGGGGTGGCAGCTTCCTGCGTGTAGAATAGCATTACAACTTGTCGGTTTTCTAAACATCCTACTTTTTAATCTATCATTCTCAACAAACAACTCAATATCCAGAAAAGTGATGCTCTTGTAGTCATATTGCGTAGTAAATTTAAGATTGAAAGTATTATCATTTAGATAATCAAAAAATCCCTTTAGTTGTTCTACAGTTCCAGTCCAAATTAATAGGCAGTTATCAATAAAGCGACCCCATAGTGTATATATTGTATCCACTCTTTGTTTTCAGGTCCCCAGATCCACCCCGCCTCAAACCACCCCATGAAGAGATTGTCAAAAGACGGAGCGAATCTGGAACCCATCGCAGTTCCAAGTCGTTGTTTGAACCATTGTCCATCAAATAAAAACAAAAAAGGGTTACTACGCAATATGACTACAAGAGCATCACTTTTCTGGATATTGAGTTGTTTGTTGAGAATGATAGATTAAAAAGTAGGATGTTTAGAAAACTGACAAGTTGTAATGCTATTCTACACGCAGGAAGCTGCCACCCCAGCAGCCAAATTAATGCCATACCGTATGGGAAAATGGTAAGGGCACAACGAAATTGTACTCTAGATAGTGATTTTGATCATAATGTGAAAGACATGTCACGCAGATTTATGGATCGTAGCTATGATGAGAAAGTGATTAAATCTGCAATACCTAGAGTCAAAAGATTGAAACGTAGTGAAACCCTTAAAGAGAGAAACAAGAATAATAGAAAAAATGAAAATGATGATAAGGTCAGAATGATAACAAATTTTAGTACAGAAAGTTCAAGACTATTTACTATCTTGAAGAAACACTGGCACCTGTTGTTATTAGATCAGGATTTGCGACCTTATCTTACGAAGAACCCAAGTCTTACCTTCAAGAAAGGTTTAACTTTGTCTAATATGATAAGTCCTAGTTACCCGAGGAAACCTGAGACTTCAGACTGGTTGACTAAATACAAGGGGTTTCATAAATGTGGGAGATGCAACTAATGTAGGTGGGCTAAGAAAAAAGTTTTGCACTTTAACTACAATGAGACTGGAGAGAATTCTATTGAAATGTTTATTAACTGTGATACCACCTATGTGGTGTATGTTATCGTATGCACCTGCGGTAAAATATACGTGGGGAGCACGATAAGAAGACTGAGAGATAGAATGGCAGAACACGGCAGAGCACTGAAACAGGGAGATACACGTTACCCCATTGCATCCCATATGGTAAAAACTAGGGGGTATATTACCAAGCAATAGCGATAATTATCGCTTTTGCTTGGTTAGAGACAAAAATTTACCGCTGCGCTGCGGCGATTTTTACCGCAAATAAACCTTGGTATTACCAAGGTTTATCGCAAATGGATAAAAATCGCCGCAATGCATGAATATCGCCGAAAAGTCAGCGATATTCATGCATTACCGAGCTAATGCTCTTAGCCATGTTATGCACCTCCCATTGAATAACATGGCTAAGAACTGCTCAGGGCAGGTGTTAGCTTTTGGAGATATTCGCGCTTAGCGCGAATATCTCCAAAAGTTGGTAATAGGAGATAGCGATGTTAGCGACTGTTTTCAGTCGCTAACATCTTGGCACGCCCACTTTGCATATCATTAGTGATAAATATCACTGAAATGCAAAGTGGGGCCCAAGATGGTCGCTATCTCCTACTAGCTGTTGCTAACTGGTGTTAGCGACAGCTAGGTAATAGGGAGATAATTTTATCTCCGCTTTCTTGGCTTTTAAAGCCAAAAAAGCAGAGATAACCCCCCTTGATAATATGCCCCTATGAGAGTAAGGAACGTCATAATTTTAGTTATCATGGGATTGACCACATTAAACAGGACCCTCGAGGAGGAAATAGATTGTTAACATTAAGGAGAAGAGAAGTGATGTGGTTGATCAAATTGAAAGCCGTCGAACGTGGTCTGAACATTGATCATGAATTTGAATTCTATTTGGGTCAAGAATGATGTGCTTTTATATGTACAAATTGGATTTGGAGATAAGGATAGATTAGAGAAATTGCAACTGTTCCAGAAAATGATGCATTGTAGAGCCTCTACTGCATATGTCTTTCTAATGCTGCTTATTTAATAATCTGATTGTTTTTGTATGTAGAATTACATGAAATACTGATGTTAAATGTTAGGATGCTATTGACAGAATAGATATAAAGATCTCCCCTCTCTTTAACTCCTATTTCTGATCTTTTATTTTTAGGACAGATACTTATGTAGAGGATGTAGCCTCTGTGGGAGAGTAACGTACCAGTTGATACCTTTACTGAGGATATTTAGGATTAACAGTTCTTAGTTAACCACAATATTGCCCTTGATAAGATACGAACCATAGGCTTAAGTGAGTGAAATCTCATTGTATCTTAAAATTGATATTTACATAGCGAGGACTCCCTATTATAACTGATATTATAATGAGGGCAATGAATTGATAAGATAACTTTGCTTTTAAAATATAGCGCTGGATAACAATTTTTGAATGGGAATTAGAATTGCGAATGAGGATTATGTTTATGGGTTTTTGTTACGATGAGGTAGCAGAATCTTTATACCTTAGTAACCCGAACAGCAGATTTTGACCATTTTGAGATGGCGCCCGCAGATTTGATGTATTGCTAGTGAATGAGGTGACTACTCCAAGATGGCGCCCGTAGTGTCTATATATTACGAGAGGATGCATATATACATATAACGATGGTAAACGTTAATTCATACGATATGTACACTGTTATTTATTTTAGGTGAGTTTGTATATATTATGAGACTTTGCGATATAATAAATAATGATTTATGATCGGTAATATGATACTGGATATAACGATACTTGATGGATGTAATATTAACAATTATGGTAGGTAATTGGAAGAATAGGAAAAACCTTGAGAACGTATGCAGCTCTCTGAATATATAGAGATGAGTATATGCTCCTGTACAAAGATGGCGCTGAAACTATTTACGTATAAATAGGAAACGTAAGATGGCGCTGAAGTAGAACGCAGAGCTGATACGAGGGAATTAGACAACTAGAGGTAAGCGGAAAGTCTGGGGAGCGTACCGCTGTGATTACATGAGGAATTTGTGTCCGAATACTTTAGAGAATCGGGATACTGATGAGAGTTTATGGTTTTAGGGGACGTACTCGTGAGATCTACACGGAGGAACTTGATCGATTGTGATTTGGAAGTTAGCCGGCACTTACGTGTGAGCTTCAGGTGCGGTGCGTCCATTGGGGCGTAGGGGCGTAGCCCCACTAAGCCCCATGGACCCACCGCATCGCCACTAAACCAAATATAAATATTAAAAAAAAATTGCGATACCTACCGGCCGGGAATCCGGGAGACACCCGACTTTTCCGGAATGCGCAGGGGGGGTGGGGGAGGATGGGCCTGCTGCAGCTGCGCAAGTGAATTTTTGGGCACAAACATGCCCGCGCATGCGCAGATTGTTTACCTCTGAATTTCCCCGTTAGAGAAAGGACATGGGGGCGGGCGGCAGCCCCCGGGGTTACACAGGGCGACTGGGCGAGGAGTCAGGGTGTCCCCCCAGCCAATCCTGGCGCTGCATACAGCGCCAGGATTGGCTGGTCAATAGGTAGCCCGGGTACATAACCCCCTGTCTGGGGGGGCAGAGCTCTCTCCCTCCCTCGTACTTCGGCCTCTGTTTGTTTATGGGGTTCGTTTGATTGAAGACTTGACCTCAGACCTGACCTGACCGGACCGGACCCAGGAATACTTGAGAGGGCGACACTGCGACAGTCAAGTCCCGAAGGAACCGCTCGGCCAGGGAGACCCGGCGTTCACACTCAGCTCAGGTATGATCAGAGTGCTAGCTAGGAACATTGTTTACTAAACGGCCGGGTTCACTGTTGTAGTGTAGTGTACACGGAAAGTGAAATCCTTGAGAAATATAGCTGCTGAGGGATTTATATTTAATAAATTATGCCGCAGTAGCAATCGCCAGTTAGGCAGCACAGGTTTGCTTATGAAATGTGGTGATAGAAAAGTAAATACCTGATTAATGCATTAAAGAAACTATAGGAAGTAACGTTATGCAGCGCTTGGTGGAATGGCGGTTTTTGGCGCGCTGCTACAAATGAGTGTAGCTTTGTCAACCATCTAGTAGTGTAGTGTGCACTGAAAGTGAAATCCGTGAGAAATATAGCTGCTGAGTGATTTGTATTTATTAAATTATGCCACAGTAGCAATCGCCAGTTAGGCAGCACAGGTTTGCTTATGAAATGTGGTGATAGTAAAGTAAATACCCGCTTAATGCATTAAAGAAACTATAGGAAGTAACGTTATGCAGCGCTTGGAATGGCGGTTTTTGGCGCGCTGCTACAAATGAGTGTAGCTTTGTCGGCCATCTAACTGCTAATGACTCGTTTTGCTGCCCTTCTGAGACTCGTTTTGCTGCCCTTATGCCCTTATTTAGACTCGTTTTGCTGGCCCTTCTGCCCTCATTTACACTCGTTTTGCTGCCCTTCTGCAACTCGTTTTGCTGCCCTCCTGCCGTCAATTAGACTCGTTTTGCTGCCCTCATTTACACTCGTTTTGCTGCCCTTCTGCAACTCGTTTTGCTGCCCTTCTGCCATCAATTAGACTCGTTTTGCTGCCCTCATTTACACTCGTTTTGCTGCCCTTCTGCAACTCGTTTTGCTGCCCTCCTGCCGTCAATTAGACTCGTTTTGCTGCCCTCATTTACACTCGTTTTGCTGCCCTTCTGCAACTCGTTTTGCTGCCCTTCTGCCATCAATTAGACTCGTTTTGCTGCCCTCATTTACACTCGTTTTGCTGCCCTTCTGCAACTCGTTTTGCTGCCCTTCTGCCGTCAATTAGACTCATTTTGCTGCCCTCATTTACACTCGTTTTGCTGCCCTTCTGCAACTCGTTTTGCTGCCCTTCTGGCGTCAATTAGACTCGTTTTGCTGCCCTCATCTACACTCGTTTTGCTGCCCTTCTGCAACTCGTTTTGCTGCCCTTCTGCCATCAATTAGACTCGTTTTGCTGCCCTCATTTACACTCGTTTTGCTGCCCTTCTGCCACTCGTTTTGCTGCTCTTCTGCCGTCAATTAGACTCGTTTTGCTGCCCTCATTTACACTCGTTTTGCTGCCCTTCTGCAACTCGTTTTGCTGCCCTTCTGCCGTCAATTAGACTCGTTTTGCTGCCCTCATTTACACTCGTTTTGCTGCCCTTCTGCAACTCGTTTTGCTGCCCTTCTGCCGTCAATTAGACTCGTTTTGCTGCCCTCATTTACACTCGTTTTGCTGCCCTTCTGCAACTCGTTTTGCTGCCCTTCTGCCATCAATTAGACTCGTTTTGCTGCCCTCATTTACACTCGTTTTGCTGCCCTTCTGCCACTCGTTTTGCTGCTCTTCTGCCGTCAATTAGACTCGTTTTGCTGCCCTCATTTACACTAGTTTTGGTGCCCTTCTGAGACTCGTTTGCTGCCCTTCTGTCCGCATTTAGACTCGTCATGTATCTTATTTTGTTTGAATCCTATTTTGTTTGAATCTTCCGATTCGAATACTGTGGCTCTGTGCTGCATTACATATACTTCAACTCCTATGCAACGTTACAAATATAGCTGCACTGTGCCTCATTACAAATAGTGTGGCTATGTGACTCATTACAAATGTCACAGTTCTGAGCCTCTTTACAAATAATATGGTTCTGAGCTTCATTTAATATTGAGTGGCTTTACCTCTTTACAAATACCATGGTTCACTGCCTCAGTATAAAATACAACGGCTCTTCGCTTCATTACAAGTGTCACAGCTCTGTGCCTCTTTACAAATAACAGGGTTCAGTGCATCATTACAAACACTTAAGCTGTGTACCTCATTTCAAACATCATGCTCCATTAAAAATACTGCAGCTCTGTGCCTCATTAAAAATGTTACAGCACTTGGCCTCATTACAAATGTCACTGCGCTGTGCCTCACAATAAATATGATGGTAAAATTCCTGCTTACAAATATGACGCTTTGTACCTCATTAAAATGTCACATCCCTGTGCCTCATTACAAACACTACTGTTCTTTAGCTTATTACAAATTACATAATGCAATACTTTATGTGTAAATAATGCAGTTCTGTACTCCATTATGACTCAGTGGCTCATTGCAAACGTCAACAAATGTCCACTCTGTTGCTCATTATAAATACAGTGGCTTTGTATCACACTGGGAAGTCTCTGCCTCATTAGAAATATCACTGCTCTATGCATTATAAAAACATTAAAGCACTGCGTAATATTACAAATATCATCTAGCCAGTTATTTTTAATTTAGTTTACTTGTGTTGTAATTGAGTTGGTATAAAGTATCCACACAGCACTTTGAAACGGACATATGAAGACACCATTTTGTGCTTTTAAACATACTACATGAAAGGTATCGAAGATATAGATGGAGAAAGTATTCACAGTGATATACATGTAATACATCTTTAGAGCCTGCTTTTGACTTCTACTCAGCGTACCTGCATTGTTCTGGTATAACACCACTAGACCGTGCATGGGACTGTTTTAATAAGTCATAGCAAAGCAATTAGGTCTTAATCTTTCTTAGCTTAGAGTGGCTGCAGTAGCAATCGCCAGTTAAGCAGCACAGGTTTGCTCATGAAATGTGGAGACTGTGATTTGCAAACTACCTCTCTGAGATCGGAGTTAAAAATCGTAATAAGAGCTGGTGTTGTCAGTGCCAACATGTGTGTGTGGATCAAATGTAAACTTCTTTTGAAAGGTGTGGTTTTCTTAGTGTCTTTCCAGGTAACTAACAATGAGTTTGGCTTGATATAATCCACAATGTCAATGAAGGTAGTTAGCCCCTCAAATAAAATGTTTAAAAAAGAAAGTTCCCTTCGCATACATTTATTTTAAAGTGGCTGAAAATGTTTGGGGGCTGCATTTAAAGCACGGCCATGCTGCTTAAAAAAACAAGGCAACATCGACATTATTTTTAAATGTACTTACAATGTTTAAATGTACTTTTGCTACCTATAAAATGGCTTTTTCCCGAAAGGTTGTGTGAGGACAAGCATTGGCTAGTTTACTAGTAATACTTTTGGTCTACTGAGAGTGGGATTTACAAACAAGTAACATTTTCCTACTCTGCTGAATTGATTAACGTGTTAATTGGCTCACTCACTTCTCCTCATTGCTGTACTGCTCCCAGGCGCCGCTCTAATCTGTGAGCATTAACAACAACACGGGCGCCATGCTTAATATTTTAGCAGGGGCACCATTTTTGTAATATATTTCTCCTAGACCACGTTGTAAATTTGGCCCGACTCTCTCTCTATCTCTCTATCTCTCTATCTCTCTCTATCTCTCTCTATCTCTCTCTATCTCTCTCTATCTCTCTCTATCTCTATCTATCTCTCGCATCACCACAGCATCACTCAGGGGCACCACAACATCACTCAGGGGCACCACAACATCACTATGCGCTACCACAGCATCACTGAACGCTACAGCTTCACTCGTCGCCACCACATCACTCAGCGCCACCACAGCATCAAACTGTGCAACCATTCAACAGCAACTGGTTCAAATATGTTCTCTCAATGTTTAAAGCTTTATTACAAATGTCAGAAAAAGATGTTAATATTTCACTTTTATTCTTATAAAATACACTGAACATAATCTTCACAAAAGTGATTTACAAAAGTTTACGCTATTGCCATTATAAATTACAGTAACTTTTATTCATGTAATAATTATTAAAAAATAAAGACATTGTTATTTGTAATATCAATACATCTAAGTCACGTAAATACAACACATATTGCATTACAAATGCTATAGGTGTCACATTTGCGAAAGTTAAAACTATTGCCATTGTAAATGACAAAGCTATTAATTTAGCTATTTTCATAACCAACACATAAATATAAAGTTTGTCATTTACAATACCAATAGCTCAAACTTTCCTAATGCGAGACCTATTGCATTGCAAATGCTTGTTTAACTCTGTTTTCTTATCCTGTACTGATTTGCTGTTCCCTTCCACCAACTCATTCTCTAACTGCCAGTTCTCTTCTCCCAAGATATCTGAAAATTAAGGTTTTTACTTTTAGCACTTTGTTAGTTCACCTTCTTCTTTTGGATTATAGTTGTGGTTGCTTGTGGGTAATTACTTTTATAGCACCTTGAGTCACTCTTATGTTGCTGTTACATATTTCTTGGGGAAAAGGACTGACCTTGATACCCTCACTCTCTTGTTGTTTAAATATAACTCCAAATATGCCAGCATTTTCATACCTTCCTGTTCTGACTTTGCATCAATATTGACCAACCGGCAGAAATGTTGTTTTTGCACAGGTCGGTCTGTGGAAATGTTTTTCACGTCCTTGTCAATGTTGGGGCAAATTACCCCGGCATGGATTTTAAGCTTTATTCTAAGGTATGTATTTATACTGAAATTTGATATTTTTGCACTGCACCTTATACGTTGTACTTTGATTATTGGCAGGTTCCTTTGAAATTTATATTGGTACGGCCGGCAACACGATCATGAATACAGTACAGGAGCTGATTACAAGGTCATTCCAGGCACGGCCACTTGAAGAAAAACTACATTTGAAGCAATTATGACCTCATCAGCCTGACATAAACCTAGCGAAAACTTCCCAGGACAGAGGGAAAATGTCAAAACGTACATTCTCAAATGCCTGGTACACAAAAGCTGATTGGCTTACAGGGTGTCCTATAAGAAATTCTCTGTTCTGCTTCCCCTGCTTGCTGTTTGGTGGTGACTTTTCTTGGACACATCAAGGAATCACAGACTTGAAGCATTTGTCGGAAAAAATAAAGAAGCATGCATACACAAGAAAGCATATGGAAAACCTGACGAGGCTGGGAATGTTGGGGGAAGACGCACCAATTGAGCAGCAGCTAAATGAGGCATACAGAAGAACCATACAGAAACACAATGAAGCCGTTGATAGGAATAGACAAATTATATCAAAGATAATTGATTGCATTCGTTTCTGTGGTGCTTTTGAACTGGCATTGCGAGGCCATGATGAATCGGAAAGTTCCTCAAAACCTGGGATCTTCAGAGGCCTAGTGGATTTAATAGCAAGCATAGACAAGGATTTGGAAACACATTTAGCGAGAGCTACAGTCTTTAAGGGCACCTCTAAAACAATACAAAATGAACTCCTTGAGTGTATGCTCGAAATTGTAAGAAGCCATATTGTGCAAGAGTTGCAAAACACAGACTTTGTGGCTATTCAAGCTGATGACACCACTGATGTGGCCACTAAGACACAGTCCGTATTAGTGTTTCGGTACCTTGATAGTGACAGAAACGTTGTGGAGAGGTTCTATGGTTTCACACATTTAAGAGACTCTAGTGCAGCAACCATTACGGAATCTATACTGTGTCAACTGAACTTAATTTTTACGGACCTGCCTCAAAAACAAAAAAATTATTGCACAAAGCTATGATGGTGCGTCTGTAATGAGTGGAAGCCTTAGTGGAGTACAGAAACGAATTCGAGATGTGTACCCTAATGCTCATTATGTGCACTGTTACGCCCACCAACTCAATCTTATTATGCAACAGGCAGTATCAAAGATCAAAGAGACACGAATTTTCTTTCAGGATATAGGAGGCATAGCAGCATTCTTCTCACGTTCCCCCAAAAGAACAGAAGCCCTTCATGAGATTGTGGACAAAAGCGTTCCAAGGGGATCTTCAACTCGTTGGAACTTTAACATTCGTACAGTTAACCTAATCTTTGAAAATAGGGAGGGCATTGAGAAATGTTTTGTCGCCATAGAAGCCAATGAAGAGTTTGATTACACAAGTCAGAATGAAGCCCGTGGCTTTATTAGAACATTGCAAGACAGAGAGTTTCAGTTCTTTCTGTTTTTATTTCATGAAATAATGCATGCTGTCGACGTGTTATACAATCAGTTACAAGGAAAAGACGTAGATACTGTGTTTGTGAAACAATCTACCACTACATTTGTACAAAGCATAAGGAAAGTGAGAGATAGGGTTGACAATTTAGAGAGCAAACTGCCGGAGCATTCTGCTTTTGCAAACCGCAGGCAAAACATCACCACTCTGGTTCGAATTGCAAAGGAGATATGTGACGTTGTAATTGTGCAGGCACAAGAACGTTTTTCATTCACTAAACATTTGGTGAGTGCCACATTATTGCAAAGTAAAGAGTTTGCAAAATATGATGAATCTTTCCCGGAGCGTGCTCTGAATGAGGCTGTGGAAGCATATCCTATGCTCAAAAAAGAGCAGCTGAGAACTGAATTGACTGTACTGTACGGAATGCCTGTGTACCGGAAGGCCACAAGTGCCTTGACTTTGCTGGCTTTAATACACAAACTGCATATGGAAAAGTCACTTACAGAGACAGTGACTTTACTAAAAATTGTCATTACCACTCCAATGACAACAGCCGAAGCTGAACGATGTTTTTCAGCCTTAAAACGCATTAAGACATTCCTCAGGAACACCATGCTAGAGGAAAGACTCAATGCTTTGGCGATGCTCTCTGTAGAGGGCAAGCTAGTCCATAAAATACCGGACTTCAACAATAAAGTGATTGACAAGTTTGCTACACTGAAAGAGAGACGTGCTGATTTACTTTACAAAAAGTGAAAGCTGCTACTTGTTTGTTAAATAAAAAAAATACTGTGAGTGAGATACTCAGAAATGCATTGTTATCTCTGTTTTTAAAAGTTTTCTAGTGTTTGTTCTACTTGGGGACTGAACAGATTTTACTGATCAAATGGCATATTAAGTACATTCTGTAGCACCTAAACACTATAAACTGTGTGGAAAGACATGAGTGATAAAGTCACATGCGTTCTAATGGAAACGTGGTAACGGTAATGCGTGGTTCCCAATGCTTTGTAAAGGCTGTTTCCCAACTGCAGTGCAACTTCTTCTACTCTTAGAGCTGAGATTTCCATGAAAGTCTTATATGAATTCCGCAGCGTAATAGGACGGAATGTATGAAGCTCTGTGGTTATACTGAATAAGCAGGTACCTATGTTAGGACAACTATTAATGTAATAACTGCACTTTCACAATTGCTTTATTCACCTTCCTGCTTTCTCAAATTTGCTGGGAAATGCACGATTTTTCTTCTCTTTTTTGAAAATTTTCTCGGGGGGAGAACCCCCCCAAACCCCCTTAAGGAGGTTCCGGCTCGCTCGCTGCGGTGCAATATGCAAATTAGCTTGCGCCCACCACTGTCAAATATCACCAGCCGCCCCTGGTGAGCTTTACAGAAGGTGAGAGCTTACACGACTAACTTCGTAACTCTTTCTGAGAACATAGACAGGTTGAACAATACTAATGTTGTTCTTACAAATATATATTTTCTTTATATATTTTGGCCGGACTATGAGGACGAGTAAGGACATAACTAAGCTATAATAGGGTGAGTTTTGATTACGAACTATTTTTGACTATGTGAGATACATTAGAAGGAGAAGGTATTCAAAATCTTTATTGTTATTCTTAGATGGAGTAAAGTAAAGTGTTGTTATTGTGCCTGGACCTAATGAGGACTATAATAAAGTTATACTGGTAGGTTGCTGCCCATTTCGGTTCACATCTAACTTTATTAGTTAGAACCATGATCTACTGTTTATGGCTAAGTTTTGAAACTAATATAATATACTATGAACTAGAAATGACACACACCCTTTTTTTGGTGACTATTTTGCACTATATCCTTATAGGCGTTTACATCACTCTAGGGTGCCTGAAGCATGAGTTTGGCTTAAAGCATGTTTTTTCCTTTATACTTTTTCTATAAACACCTACTGGAATAAGGGTGTATCCCTCTAAAGTTTTTACTTTGTTTCTATAACTACTGCAGATAAAAGAATGTCCATATGGTGGAGTTCATGTAAATATATTTTTTGTTATTTGGGTTGCAGCACTGAAGAAGTCAATGGTCTAAACTGACCTGAAGAAACACGTGTTGGCTGCGTCAGAACGTCTGAAGAATTGCGAATTGAACTTTTCAATGAAGATAATAAATTGAGAAATTCTACTAATTTAAGACTTGAAATTTATGAACTTGGAGTGCTCGGAAGAATATTGCAAATGCTTTGAACTACTTGGGTGGTTCTTTGTGGAGTCGTGGTAACCGATCGCCTTCATCCTGAGCACCAATTTTGTGATTTGGAACATTATACTGACCTTTACACGCAGTGCGCTCTGACCTAACTGTTACCATTATTTTGTATAAGTATGTATATGCATATCGCGAACCTGCTCAAACACGCACTGTAGCCCTCTACAGTGTTAAAGGCAAGCATACAGTCAATGAGGGATAAGGAAGGGAGCTTGTTACTGGATTAATGCTACATTGTGATGTATTGTTCTTTGAATAGGTCTGTCATCAACGTTTTCCTAAATTGGAACATCGCTGGGATGCTCTTGATGGATGTAGGAATGTTGTTACAGATCCTGGGTGCATAGATGGAAAAAGCCTCCTGCCCTATTTTCTGGTTTTTACAATTCGATGAGAGGTAGAGCTTGTCTGCAAGATAAGTGTGGGGGCAGATCATGATGGCTTTGTAAACGATGCGGCTGATTCTGAAGATTGTGTAGGCAAGCAAGGAGAGGCAATGGCGTTCTACTAGGATGAGGGTGATGTGATCATATTTCTTCCAGCCCAGAGTGAGGCATGCTGGGGTGTGTACAATGCCCTTAAAGGGTACCAGCATGGAGTCTGGCGCACCATGGAGCAATGCATTACCCCCTTACAGATGCAAGAGTGCTAGGGCTTGAACAGTAGTTTTGAAGTCAATTTCTGGAAGAAAATGTTTCACTTTCTTTAGCAGGGAGAGCTGGTACCAGGCTGAGAGCAATGGTTTCCACACAGTTATTCACACTAGATATTTTGCTTTGTACCTGGTTTATGGCCTTCTGCATGAGTGAGCCTCACTACCTGAGTCTCACTCACTATATTCTCTTTTATAATGGATTAGGAGTGCTAACTTTGATCAAAGCTTCCAGAAACTTAAGTTGGACTTTGTTTATGGACAATTGATGTGACATCAATCATCAATCAATCAAACATTTATAGTGTGTGTCAAATTACCCGTCATGGTTTTGAAGCGCTAAAGCTGTTTGCTGCAGCATGGAAGTTTATTATTCAATCAAAAAGATCTTTAGGTCTCTTCTGAAATGTTGGAGTGAAGGTGTGGCCCTGAGGTTCAGAGGGAGGTTGTTCCAAGCCTTGGCTAACTGTTGTGAGAAGGAGAGTCCTCCCCTGTTGGCTCGATTGATCCGTAGGGTGTCTGCGACAGAGAAGAAGGCTGATAGGAGGGGTCTGGTTGGATGGTTGAAGGTCAGACATTTGTTGATGTATGCTGGTCCTTCATTGTGCAGGGCCTTGTAGGCGTGGGTCAGCATCTTGAACTGGAATCACTTCTGAGTCTGGAGCCAGTGTAGTTTCTTGAGATGGGGTGTGATGTGGGTGATTCTGGGGAGGTTGAATATGCCACTGAGTTCTGTATTGTTTGGAGTCTCTTCACAAGGCGCGCGGTGATTCCTATGTACAACGTGTTTATGTAGTTTGGGATACTAGTGTTGAGGAACTACGTGTAAGTCCCTCTGGTGTTTACTAGGAGCCGCCTGAAGATCTTGCAGAGCATGCAAAGGGTATGGAAGCAGGCGGAAGAGTCTTCATTGACTTGTTTCCTCTTGAATAGCTGGCTATCCAGGATGATGCCAAAGTTGCTGTGTGGTCTGTACCGAGCTCAGTGGGCTACCATGAGTCGTTCCATGGTGAGGTGTTGTTCCCAAAGATGAGGACTTCTGTTTTTAGGTCGAACCTAACGCAGCTCGCATGCGCTGCAGTATGGGAGGCTTCTTGTGAGCACTCTAAACTTCTGCGTGTGGGTCTGACTCCTCCCACACATAGGCTTTTGCGTGTGTCTTTCACTAATGAAAGCACGCAAATGGCTAAAGGCGGGTGCATGTCCCAGCTTCTTTTTTAATGTTCACTCCCACAGCGTTTTGCTTTCGGAAGAGAGCAGCGGCGCGCAGTCTGGCAGCTGCATTCCTGGTGGGTCAGGTTGCTATCTACACACAACGCCAATGCACCATGTTTATTCTTTCGCTTGCAATCTGACCTTTTACTGTCAGCGCCTAACAGCCCGTGTTTGGTTACATACAGCTTGAATTTAGACAACTTCCTTGGATGTATATATGTTTGTATTTTCGTTCATCCTGTCAGCCTATAATGCCTTTATAAGCTGAACTCTAACACACGCCTTGCAGGTACATAGGAATATTTTAAATGTGTAAAATTGTGGGATTTAGAGATAGCAGGTATTAAATTGTTTCATTTTTCTCGTTCTGAGTTTCTTAGCATTTAGCGTTGGTACCAGATCACATAGCGCATACACCTCACCACTGCTACCGAAGAAAGTAGGTTTCACATTGCGAGAGCGCAAGGATACTGACAAATATTGAGTGATTCGGACATGAGCAACGATGTGGAGGTGGGCTGCTCCTCCCTGCGCTCGCCGGGCAACCTGCACGGAGGCCAGCTCAAGGAGCACAATAAAGGTAACTCAATCTGCATTCCCGGTCCAGGCGCTAAACACGCAGGAACTTCAAAGTGCTATTCTAGGATTAGGATTACACAATAAAGGATGCGCAAACACCTTTAGGAAATAAACACTGCCAGGGGAGCTACAGAAGGATTATTTCAAGATATCAAATTATTTTCACATTGAACTCCGCCTTTTAAAACAGTTCTTGCCTTGCTAAATAACATTTTATTAAAAACAAATTATACTACAATAGCTATTTTAGAACAACTAATATCAGATATAATTACAATAGGCCAAGAACATGGAACAATTATGGTTTCCAATTCAAATGTCGCTATTTTGTTTTGTTTTAAGATTTTTCCTGCACATTTTAAATAGGGGAGCATTAGGAACACCCTGTGGGTGCAAATGTCGCTCATTTCATTGCAAAGGTGATCGAGCCTTGATGTGGCCACAACAATGTAGAATTCTTTCACTGCACAAGCAGCTGGCAGTCCGGTGCTGAGAACACATCAGCCGTCGCTGAGGAGCTGAGCCTGCTCTTTGCCTGTATTGGGTACAAAATTGGTCATTGCAGAGGCACCGCAGCCTGGGTCTGAAGCAGATCTTAATTGGGCACACTTTGTTGCTGAAGTGCTTACAAAAATAAATGGATTCTGTGAAGTACAGCAAAGTGCATCCTAAGCTGGCAGGATTCATTCTAAGCGATCAAATTTGGGATATAACATGCATTTTTCTATGAAATGATACCCGTGTTTGTTTCTGTTTGCGTATTTTCTCACATGTTTTTACTCTCTCAGTCCCCAGTCTGTCCCAATCTTTCAGTCCTCAGGTACCCATTCCCTCAGTCAAATAACTTATATTTATCACTGTACTTTAACTCCAACATCTCCCTTTCCAAACCAGTCTCCGCTCCAAAATATACTCCTCTTGTGTCCCATCAGACATTATTTCTTTACCTAAAAGGTCCTCTTCCCAGGTTGCTCGGGTTTGCCCAGTCTCTAGCTATATCTTTATTGCTGGCCTTCCCTTTGCCAAACTGACCGGACGCCTAGTTTCCTTAACACTCTAGATATATGTTGCCTCGCACATCTCTAGACATATCACCCTGCTCCCCCAAACTGTCTCCTCTCCCCCTTCCATCTCCTCCTCCCAAGCCTTCTCCTCTTCCCAAACCATCTCCTCCTATCTCACTAACCCAAGTCATCTCCTCCTGTCGCACCCACTCACAAACTATCACATCCTGTCGCACCCCCAACGACATCTCCTACTGTCTCATCTCCCAGTCATCTCCTACTGTCTCACCACCTCCCCTAGCCATCTCCTCTTGTCTCACTCTTCGGTGGCGTTTGACAGTGGCATGTAAAGTAACAGTTGATGTTGTTGCACCAAGGATTTTGTGCTGCATAACTAAATACTTATAAGGTCCCAAAAGCGAGACCTATTGGCTATGCCAATGCTTGGTCTGAGTTGAGTTTGAGACAGTTATCCTTCATTCAGTGTGCAACGTTCATCATGCATCTGTGGAAGTTAGCTTTTGGGTTGGAGGGATCTTTGGATAGAGAGAAAATGAGCCGTCCGTATGATCTGATGTGTAAGTGTTGAAGATGGTCAGACTGAGGGACGGCCCTTGGGGGACTCCACAGACTATCTTCTTGGGCTCTAAGGTGAATGGTGGGAGACAGATCCTTTGGGTTCTTCCAGAGAGGTATGAGCCCATCCATTTAAGGGCATTTCTTTGAATCCCCTTGTGGAGGAGAAGGTTGATCAATATGTGGTTGGAGATGGTGTCAAACACTGCATACAAGGCCTGGAGGATGAGGGTTTCCCTGTATTCCAGGAGGGCTCTGATGTCATCAGTGAGTGCGATCAGGGCTGTCTCAGTGCTGTGGTTAGCTCGGAACCTGGACTGGGAGAGATCCAGGAGTTTGTGGGCTTCTAGGTGTTGGGTGACTCACTGGTTGATCGCTTTCAGAAGGGGTCTCAATTCAGCATGTCGCCGATAGTCTTGCTACCAAGGTTAAACACATGGTGGGGGGATGGGTCTGTGGATGCCCTAGAGTGTACTGAGTTCATGATGGAGATAGTGTCTTGCATGGTGAGGATTTCCCAGTGGGTGAGAAGATGTTTGGCATTTGTGTTCGAGGGTGTGAGCTGGTTGATGCTTTCTGCGGTGGAGGTTGATGTTCGAAGTTTTCGGAGAGGGCTGAGCTCTCGTCTTGGAAGAAGTCAGCGAGGTTGTCACACAGTTCCTGTGAGGAAGCGATGTCGTTCTGTATGGCTGCAGGATTGGTGAACTCCTTCATGATGGTGAAGAGTTCTTTGCTGTGATTTACTCTGGTTTTGATGTGTGCTAGAGTGTCTTCTTGGTGGTGATACTGGTTGAAATTGGTCTGGTAGGCAGTGCTGTCTTCTATGTTTTTTGCTGATGCGCCACTTCTTTTTGAGTTGTTGGTAGTGACATTTTGAGGAGTGCAGTTCCTCTGTGAACCAGCTTACTCTTTTGCTTTGTTATTTTGCCTTGGATGTCTTGGCAGGGGCGATGGCGTTGGCATATTTTGTGATCCATCGGCTGAAGATCTTTACTGCTTGGTCGGGGTCGTGTGTTGAGTCTGGGAAGTGGGAGTGGAGCGTGTCATTTCACTGGTCTTCTGATATTTTTTTCCAGTCTCTGCGCATGGATCTGAGGGGCCCGGTGCTGTGGTAGTTGGGTCCTGCAATGCTGAAGATGGTCTGACCAGGTGAGTGGTCTTAATGTATCTGACTCTGTTGCTGGAGGTGAAGATGGGGTTGAGGGTGTGTCCTGCTATGTGGGTAGGTTCGGTGACAAGCTGCTTGACTCTAATGTTGCTTATGCTTTCCAAGAAGTCGGTGGAGTTGGCCTAGCTGGGGTCGTCGAGGTGGAAGTTAAGGTCCCCTAATAAGATGCAATGCTCGGAGTCGATTGTGTGGAAGGCGTTGATTTCCAGGATGAAGGTAGGGCGTGGTCCTGGTAATCAGTAGGCAAGGGTACCTCTGATGGTTTTTTCTCCTTTGAGTGGAGTAGGAAGTTGATGACTTCCATTACCAGTTTTGGGTTGTCGGGGAATGTTGTGGAGCAAATGATGTCCCTGTAGATGATGGCGATTCCGCCGCCGTGCTTGTTTCTTTGGTCCTGGTGTGTTATCTTGTAATCTTTGAGGATGACGGTGGCAATGTCTGGTGTGGATGCGGTTTGAAGCCAGGTTTCTGTGAGATCACATCCTCGGTGAGGGAGATCATGTTCCAGATTGCTTTGGCATGTTTTCCGAGAGAACGTGCGTTGAGTAAGATGCACTGGAGTATTGTTGTGGGAATCTCAGTCGATGTAGCGGTCGCAGCCGCATTAGTTGTGTTGCCGGTGAAGTTGGTTGCTTCGGTGCTGAAGGTGAGGCAGCAATGTCAGCAGGAGAATGGTCCTTTGGTGCGTCCAGGGTTGGAGGGCTGCGATGGAGTATCTTCGTGGAGTGGAAGAGCCAGGGGCCCTGGCACTGGGCGCGGTCCAAGCACAGACGGCGGCAGACAGGCTTGCCTCTGGTGCTTCTTAGGCAGACCCACGGCTCGCATCCCCGCTGCAAACTCCATAACTAGTACTGGGAGGTTGGAGGGGCCGGCAGGGAGTGCTGGAGCAGGAAGAGGGAGAAATGGCAGGAGAAAACAGCTTCCAACAACATAGCAATCAGTAAATGCAAAATGGAACAATAAAGCAGAGTAACAACTAAAGTGGAGTAACTAGAATTACGGGCAAGGCAAAACAAACCAGTAAAGTAAATAATTACTGGCAGTCAAGTCCCCACAGCAGGATCAATCCGGGGGCTCAGGGATTGTGGCACAGTCACTATATCACGGAGCCAAAGCAGAATATTCTTGCTGCTATCTGTGTATGTATGTATATAAATCACATACATCACCTTGCACAGTGACATCTGCACTAATGCCTAACAAGTACAGTATCATGATGATATAATAAAACAATATCAAGTAATTTTCAAAGAGCGGACCTTCAATGGATTTGTTTGTTGATTTAGTAAATGCATTATGACAGGTTGGATAGATGCAGGACGCCTGTTGGCAAGAAATTCTATTGAACCGTTGTGATTTTCTCTTATGTAAAGAAACCGGGATTATATGGAAAGGTAGGAGGAGGCCAGTTTAGAATTTTGCCAGTTAATCGCATTCAAGACTGCAGGTTGTCAATGAGGGTTGCCTGGTTGACTACGTCAGAGGCAGCTGAGAGGTCCACTAAGATCATGAGGCAGGGGTCATCTTCATCAATTGGCAGGGGGGCCTCATCTAGGATGTGTATGGTAGAAGTCTCCATGCTGCAGTGTCCTGAAGTCAGATTGGTAGTCCTGCAGGAGATGGTTAGCATTGATGTGATCTTGGAATGCGCATAGACTGCTTTTTCAATGATTTTGCTAATGAAGAATAGGTGAATGGTAGGCAGGTATTTGGCATGGTCATCAGGGTCTAATGTGGGCTTATTTAGGAGTGGGGAATGTGGCCTGTCTTGAGAGCTTCTGAAATGATGCCTTCAGTGAGGCAAGCATGGACAGTGGAGAGCATGGGTGAGAGATCTTCCACAGAGGGAGTTTAAATGAAGGGAAGGGAAAGACATCATCTTCCTAGACAGTGACTTTGAGGGAGTTGAGTATGTCAGTTAAATCTGTGAGAGAGAGAGAGAACGTTGAATGGCCACTATTGTGGGATTGTACGAGAACAGTGTGTGTAAGAGGAGAAGAGAGATTGGTGTTGTTGATGTGCTGTCAGATCTTATTTATTTTTGCACTGAAGAAGCGTTTGATGGCATTGCAGTTGTCTGAGGATTGTGATATAGATAGATAGGGTCAGACAGCGGGTTCATGCAGTGCATGATTGTCTTGAAAAGTGTTGAGCATAAGTTGGCAGTTTCATTGATAGTGTTGGCATAGTATTTTGCTTTGGCTGATGCAATGAACTGTCTGTGTTTTGCATGGAGGTATTTCAGTATCAAGAGGTCACCAGGAGTTCTGTTTTTCTTCCATTTTCTTTCCTGCCTGAGAATGTCCCTTTTACTCTTTTTTTGGCAGCAAAGGCTTTGGAGTAACAGGGTGCTTAGAGATTTAGTTTGCAATTGCCGTGTTTTCATTTGAGCGTGGATGTTTACAAAGTTTCCAAAAATGTGTTTAAGCCATTCGGTAGGGTGTTGGAATCGGACATGGAGTTGGCAAAATGAGAGATGGAGTCATGCATTAGTTGTCGATGGAAAGGTCTTTGAAGGATTTTGAAGGTTTGATCTTCTCTTTTGAAATAACTGTGGTTTGTTGGTAGGATGCTGAGCAGGGATATTGGGATGACAAGATAGTCTGTCTCCAGGTTTATTGGTGGTTTTCTTTGGGTTGTTGGAGATGTTGAAAAGACGATGTTTGGGATGTGGCATTTGGAGTTTGTTGGCTGGATGACTTTCTGTATAATATTGAGTGTGCTGATGCGTTTGAGGAGGGTATCTAGTGTTGTTTTAGCTTGTGTTGTCTGGGAAGTGAAAGTCGCCCAAAAGAGTGGTGGGGGTGTGTTGGATGTATGAGGTGGCAAGAAAATCTGAGAATTCATCAATGTAGTCGTTGTTCTGCCCAGGAGGCTTGTAGATAAAATGGAAGGAGGCTGTCTGAGTTGCAGAGAGAGGAAAGTGACATGCCAGTAGCTGGATGAAGTTGAGTTTCACTTGCTTGCCTAGACTGCAGATCCAGGAGAACTTGTGGATGAACATGAGGCATCCAAGCAAATTTCAGGGCTGTGGTTCCTCAGGAATGGAGATAATCTGTCTCTTTCTCCAAGACAGCGTATCCTCAGCATGATGAGGGGCACACAAGAAAAGGCTACATTCTACTTCCACTTCCTGTGCAGATACATTGTGAGAAATGAAGTCCACCTGCTCAGCTTCTTCTTTTAAAGATGGTTTTGTTGGAAACCAGTGATGTCACTTCCTGTGCAGATGGACGATGGGAAACACACTCCTCTTGCCTGGCTTCTTCTTCTTAAGATGGTTTTAGCAGGAAAACAGCTATATCACTTCCTGTGCAGATAATTGTCAGGAAAAGCAATGATGTCATTTTCTGTGCAAGTTAATGACAGGAAATGCAGTGATGTCACTTCCTGTGCAGATGGATAATAGTGTGTGCATTTCCTGGTAAGCCAGTTGGCTTCAGTTCCACATGAGACGTAGTGTGACCTGATGGAAGAGGACAGGGATACAAAGGAGGGGTAATGTTAAGAGAGAGGGTCGGTCACATGGGATAGGTGTACTGGTAGGAAAGAGGGGCAGTGACCAAAGAGAGAGGCGGCAGTGACAAGTGGTAGTAGACAGTACCAGGAGAGAGCGGGCAGTGCCAGGAGAGAGGGAGGGGAGCGCGGGTAAAGAGGTCAGTGACCAAACAGAGGAGGCAATGGCAAATTGACAGGGACGGCAGAAGAGGAGGAAGATGTACCCGCCCACCTTCCGTGCTTCTCTCTGACCTGCACTGGTATTTCTTGAATCGTGTATTATCACTTTTACTTCTAAATGAGACTATACACTTACTTTAAAATAACAAATCCCTCAAATACAAACCTCACTTTATTCCTTACATCTTTTTCATAGACTCTTTGTCACCCACACCTATGATTTTACAGTGTCTTTACTTTGAAGCTCATCATTCATTTCATCCTATGCTCTCAGCCTCAAAAAGAGTATCTGAGTATGTTATAGAGGTGACCCTTGTTAGCTTCATATGAATGCTCAAACCTTATCGTTGTATCTAAAGTAGGGTCTTTCCTTTAATTTCTGGCATGCCCTCCTTTTTATAATATCCGCCTGCAAGGTCAAATTCCTCCAGCTGGTTTACGACTTCTAATGTAGAATTTTATCACATCCTATCCCCTTCAATAAATCATATTTGCAGCGGACACACTCGCAAACTGCCTTTTCACAACTCTGTTATGAGCATCATGTAATATTTTAATTTGGTGCCTCGTCTGACAGATTTAAATTATTATTCAGCAATAAGTTCACGGATCAGGTGCATTTTATCTAACTCTGCTTCCACCCTTGGAAGTTCTCCTGGAACAATATAGGCATTGCAATCTCCCGCATGTAATCCTTTGTACCTTTGGTGGAGCAAATGAGTACTTTCACATGCAATGTCAGAAGGTATTCGTCACTATTGGCCTTTGCTGGTTGAATAAGCTTGATTATTGGAAGGGACATCTTTTGGGGGCCATTGTTCAGAACAGGGTTGAATTTGACTCAATTTCAGCTCTTTCATACCCTCTTTGGCCAGGCCACTGACAGCATACAGGTGCAATTGCCCAAATTCTAAATGCATTTATATCTAATATTCAGGGACAGTGGTGTGTGTTTTCAATATTGTTACAAATGAGCCGTTCACTAATATTACTGCAAATTATCTGGCACACTCCAATTTCTCATATGTTTGGTCCTATTGCGATCTAAAAGAAACCTTTTTTATGGGTGTTGCATGAAAAACAAACACAATATTTCTCTGCAAAATGTCTTTAACAGACTCTCACCCATCACCCGCTTTAAAAATAAATGAAATGAAACTGGTATTCAAAACAATCTGTTCATAATTATTCAAGGTCATCATGGCAACTCTCTGCAGAACAGACCTGGCTCTGTCTGTGGCCCTGGGCCAGATACCACTTTGTCCCTGCCTTAAAACGTCTCTGATTATTGGGTATGGCGTAGCAGCACAGCAGTCTGCAAGACCTGTTACCAGTTCTTCAAAATACACAGAGAGGAATTTTACTTCTATTAGAGTACTACTACTCTCTCACCTTCTGCTATAGGCAGTTTTGAGTATCACTACACCTACTAGGGAGTGCTTTCATTCTGATATATGAGAGATTCTTTTACAATTCAAACTAAACTAAATCATCACACATTTAAATAGTTTTGAGGTTGACATTTTTTAATCGTTTTTTTATGTAGTCAGGACTCTACATGCTAGCTAGACATTGATTTTGTCACTGCTTGTCTCTATCAACTGCTCATATGCCAAAGTTTCTATAGAAAGATAAAGGTGGGATACCACATTTTATTGTATCAACTCTTTAGGTGCTCAATCTAACATGGTAGAAACAAAAGTAGGTTTTCCTTCCATCAGCCTGCTCTTCATGTCTGTGCTTTACACCAATACCTACAAAGCTGGTGAGACAAAGGGGCATATTTACTAGAAAATCGTGCATTGCTCCAAGCCATCTTGCTGCGCCGAGCTGCGTCATTGGGAAAGTGCAGGGATACGTCATATTTACAACACCATGGTGCAAGGGTGCTTCCATTGCAGGGACTTTAAGTTTAACGCCTCCCATGGAGACGCAATAGAATGTGAAGCTTTCACAGGTTTACGAAACCTTGTAAATCTTGGAATGCGTCAGAATCCATAGGTGTTGCACAGGAACACCCACAGCAACGCCCATGGAAAGCCCCGTTCACGCAGAATAATGCGTGAAAGTGGAGCCATATTTCTAAGGCCATAAAAAGCCACGCAGGGTGGCTTTGCGTGGTTTTGAAAATATGACTAAGCATTGTGCGCCAATGGAGCATCAAAAAAAGGGACATTCCATTGCACTGGGGCCTTGTCAGTATGCGCTTTCGAGTCTCAATTGCTCATGTCCCCTGCATTAAGAGGACGTCAACATCAAGTAAATACTTCTCAGTGTGCTTATCCCCACAGTCTTTAAGTCAAATGGCATTTCATGCTAGGAGTTGGATTAAGTCTTCAATCTGAGATCCAGTGGTACTTTTACTATTCTTCCAGGGTTTAATGATTTGTAACCCTGGAACTGGGCCAGCAGGCAATTCTTACCACCCATCTGCACATTGTGAGTATTATCCACTTTCCTTAATTTAGCAATAGGAGATCTCTGTAATGAATTAATTTAAATTAAAATCCTTATTTACTAACCTTTTAAATGTGGGGGGCAAAAAACAATGTTTGACCCAAGGGGGTTTTAACACAAATCTGCAGCATCTTTGGCCATCTCTGGCCGTGTTCTGCCCTTCTGTCTTCCTAAGTGAAACATGCCTAGAATTTTTGTATGCTAACATGTCACTTAAATGCCACTTGACAGCCCCAAGTTCGAATAGTCAACATTGGTCTCTCAGTTTCACCCTTTTCACTTCTACCTCTATCTCTTTCCTGTCCTCCCCTGCATCTCTGGTTGTGTTGCCTCATTTTTAGTACCTCCCTTTATCAGCCAGTCATGCACCATGGGGCAAAATCACAAAGTACACGTGAGAATATGACGTGTTACTACAGGAGTAAAGCAGGTTCACATATTTATAGCTGCCGATGTGAAATCTCCACATAATCTATAAACTACCTGAAAATGAATGAATCAGTGTGGGTGATTAGGGGCTTTGTGAATCCCCTGCTTCAGCAACTTCAGTGAGGGTGGGGTTCTTTATGGCCCTCTTCTGTCTGCAACTCTGAAGATAAGAGCTGAAAAAGACTGCTATGAAGGAATACAACATCAATAGAAGAGTAGGCAGGAGCCAGGTAGAACGAAAGATGGGTAAATAGAGTATGGAAGGAATATTGAATGGAAGGAAGGGTGAAAGGATGTATGGAAGAGTGGGTGAATGATTGGGTGGATGACTAGGTGGGTAGATGGATGAGTGGGTAAAAAGATGAGTCTATGGATAAGAGGATGGACAGGTGAATGGATGGCAGGGTAAAGGGATGGGGGATTGAATGAGTGAGTGAATTGATAGGTGAAAGGATTTCAGAATAGAGGGATGGATGGATGGCTTGTTGGATGGACAGTTAAAAGGACAGTGAAGCAAATCAATGGATAAGTGGATAAAAAGAGTGCATGGATGGCAGAGTGGATGAACAAATGGATGGATGGGTGCATGGCAGAGAGGATGGATGGATGGATGGCAGAATTGGTGGATGGACAGCAGAGTGAATGGATGGATAGATAGATTGATGGGTCGATGTATGGATGATAGGATGGATGGCAGGATGGATGGATGGATGTATAGATGGACGGGCAGACAGATAGATGGATGGATGACCAGAGGAACGGATGGCAGAATTGGTGGATGGACAGTGGAGTGAATGGATAGATAGCTAAATGGATGGGTGGATGGATGGATGACAGGATAGATGGCAGGATGGATGCATGTATGGATGGACAGGCGGGTGGACGGATAGACTGATGGATTGATGAACAGAGGGATGGATGGATGGATGGCAGAGTGTATGATGGATGGTTGAAGGGTGGATGGCAGAGGGAATGGATGAGTGAATGAATGCAGGGTGAATAGATGGAATGATGGATGGCAGAGTGGTTGGGCATATAGCGGGATGGATGGATGGATGGATGGATGGACGGACGGACCGATAGTCAGAGTGGATGGATGGATGATGAAATAGGGAGAGATTAAATGATGAATGAAATAATGAATAGATGACAGAATATTGAGCTGAAATAGTGAGTATCAGCTGGTGCATTGAGGGGTAAAAGGATGAATGGATATATTTGAGTGGAAGACACATGAGAGCTCTTCTAGGGAGGGGTAGGCTCACTTGTTTGGCCTGCTTGGTGCCATCAAAAGTTGTAGGTCAGCGTAGGGGGTGGAGGGGCATTTTAATGTTCTGGCTGTCATTTTTTAAGCACCACTTTTTTGTCACGTTTCACATTCGTCTACATTCAAACATTCAAACCATTCAAACAAAGGCATTTATGAGTACCCAGAACAGTAATACAGTAGTACTCTTTCACATACTCTGATATGTCTTTGTGAATTGAATCACAAACAGCTGCTGGCCCACAGTGCACTGCCCTGTGAGGAGGGGCACCTGGTGAATTGTGAACTTGAGGGACCAAGAATGTTTCAGCTGTCCCTGCTTGCTTTCCATTGCAAAGCCATAGAAGCAGGCACACAAAAACACACAGCACAGTTACTCACACAGCTCTCTCACACACCTGTACACATTTCTACACACACACACAAACACTCAGGTAGAGACCCGCTCTCCCTCCTCACTCACCTCCTGGTGCCCTGCATGTCCCAGTGGGTAGAGAGACAAAATATCGAAATTAAAATTTCAATATACAATAATATCGATGTTTTAATTTCGATGGTATAGAATATCGATGGGCAATGATATCGATAGACAAAATATCGATATTAAGGTATGTATGTTACTAATATCGAAATTTTGTTTAGTGTTATGTATTTTATTATGTTGTTTATATGTTTGTTAAACATGTTTTTTAATGTATGTTTAGAAATTAGTAATTTTGTTTACATTTTGCGTTTTAGTATCAGAGCGGGTTGTGGGTTTATAGGGGAATAGGGTGGGATGTAATTTAATTATAATTAATTAATTAATATTTTTTTTAATATTTTGGATTAATAAATATTTCATAATTAATAATTAATTGGTAATTAATTAATATTAATGAGTTAATTACATTATTAGAGTTAATGTAGTAATATTTATTATTTTTTGTTATTGGTAATTAATAATTAATTGGTAATTAATTATTATTAAGTGATTAAATGACAATTTATGTGATTTATTTATGTGTAGTAGGTTGTGAGTTTATAGGGGAATAGGGTGTGACATAATTAAATTAAATTAATTAAAGAAACTGTATTTATTTATTGGTATTTATTGTTAATTAATTGGTAATTAATTGGTAATTAGTTTTTTAAAATTATTTCATAATATTAATTATAAATAATTTATTAATAAATATTGTTTATTCGTGTAAATATCTTAATTAATTATTAATTGGTAATTAATTATTAATTGGTAATTAATATGTGTTAATTAGTTAATTTATAATTACATCAATGTAATAATATTAATTGTTATTAATTGATTAATTGATATTTATATTAATTGTGTTTTTTGTATGTGTAGTGTGTTGTGTGTTAAAGAGAGAGTTGTGTTGGGAGTAATTTTTACACTCATGCTATCCAACGCTTTCCCTACTGTTGCACCCTCTCGAGTGGGAATAGTAATTTTTACCCCTATGCTATCCAACGCTTTCCCTACTGTTGCACCCTCTGGAGTGGGAATAGTAATTTTTACCCCTACGCTATCCAACGCTTTCCCTACTGTTGCACCCTCTGGAGTGGGAATAGTAATTTTTACCCTTACGCTATCCAACGCTTTCCCTACTGTTGCACCCTTTGGTGTGGGAATAGTAATTTTTACCCCTACGCTATCCAACGCTTTTCCTACTGTTGCACCCTTTGGAGTGGGAATAGTAATTTTTACCCCTAGGCTATCCAACGCTTTCCCTACTGTTGCACTCTCTGGAGTGGGAATAGTAATTTTTACCCCTACGCTATCCAACGCTTTCCCTACTGTTGCACCCTTTGGAGTGGGAATAGTATTTTTTACCCCTACGCTATCCTACGCTTTCCCTACTGTTGCACCCTCTGGAGTGGGAATAGTAATTTTTACCCCTATGCTATCCAACGCCTTCCCTACTGTTGCACCCTTTGGAGTGGGAATAATAATTTTTACCCCTACGCTATCCAACGCTTTCCCTACTGTTGCACTCACTGGAGTGGGAATAGTAATTTTTACCCCTACGCTATCCAACGCTTTCCCTACTGTTGCACTCTCTGGAGTGGGAATAGTAATTTTTACCCCTACGCTATCCAACGCTTTCCCTACTGTTGCACCCTCTGGAGTGGGAATAGTAATTATTACCCCTACGCTATCCAACGCTTTCCCTACTTTTGCACCCTTTGGAGTGGGAATAGTAATTTTTACCCCTACGCTATCCAACGCTTTCCCTACTGTTGCACTCTCTGGAGTGGGAATAATAATTTTTACCCATACGCTATCCAACGCTTTCCCTACTGTTGCACTCTCTGGAGTGGGAATAGTAATTTTTACCCCTACGCTATCCAACGCTTTCCCTACTGTTGCACTCTCTGGAGTGGAAATAGTAATATTTACCCCTATGCTATCCAACGCTTTTCCTACTGTAGCAATATGTGGAGTAAGTATATATATTAATTTATATGTAGAGTTTTTAATTTATTTTAAATGTATATGTATTAGTTATTATTTTTTAAATATGTTTTAATGTTTATATTTATAATTTGTTAAGTTATTTGTATCTTTAAATTATTTTTACATTTTATTAATACATTTTAAAAAAACGATATTTTTAACTTCGATATTTTTGTACTACGATATTTTTTTCCAGATATTTTTGTACTTACCTTTATGTAGATAGAACTCCGATATTTTTGATGTCGATATTTTTGTGTCGATTTTTTTGTATGTCTATATTCTGTCTGTCGATATTATGTCATAGATTCGTCCCAGTGTGTCCTTCCAGAGCCCACTTCACACTCTTGCAGGCAGCGGGAGCCGGTGATAGAAGCAGGAGGCTGAGTGCCCAGTGACAGCAACCAAGCATTGGTAGGCCTCAGCAGGCTTCAGGATACAGACAGCTGCTGTTTACAGCCCTCTGCCCTGCTGACACCGAGCTCCAACATGAGGCAGTCTGAGGCAAAGAAGGAGGACGGCAGTGAGAGAAGACAAGCAACTCTAGTTTAATGGCTGCCCCACGCTCGGTCTCTCATGAGTGCACATTCCTCCTCTCACTGGCAGATCCTTTGTCGCGACAGGAGAGTCACGATCCTGATGGCAGGACTCGACAGACACAGGTCATGGCTCGTGGTGAGGCCATCACTCGCCCTGACCTAGGAAACAGCTGCCGGGTTTGGCTGCACCTCCCTGTCCCTACCGGTGCCTCCCCGACACACTTGACTTTGTGCATGTGAGGTTGTGCGATGTTGACGTCATACACCTCTCATGCCCAGTGTGTCACTGCACTACTTTACAGCTCTTCAGGTGGTGGCGTGAGAGCAGCAGGCCTCTCTTTCCACCCTGAAATCTGGGGGAAGAGCCCTTCACACACCTGTTGGCAGCAGGACACCTAGCCGTGAGAAACTCATATTTTGTGGGAGAAAACTTCATCCACAAGACACATTTCCTCTATCCTGTCTTCTCCTGTCCTCTCTCATGTCCCATCCTTTCCATCTTCCTCCATCAGCACTTAGAAGAGACCTTAGGATGGCATAAAGCGCTATCTAATTATATCCTCAGTGCCACCCCCAGTCTGTCCTTTGTCTCATTGGATGCCCGTAAAGAGCTCTGTGATAGGCTCAAGCTGGCACAACAGGAGAAGTCCATGTGAATGTGGGCACTCTTGGATCACTAGGTGAGCAATTTCTGTCATCAACAAGCTGCTGACAATCCAAGAGGGCTGAAGTCCTGATCCTATACCCACGTTCTGGCCTTCCATGGGTTTCGTGACTTAACTGCCTGTCTGCTGATCATGGCTTTCCTCGCCTGCTCTCTATCTTCCCTCTTGTGTGATCATCTGTGATCTATCTGCATAGTCTGGAGTTCTTCAGTGGACGCACCAAAATCAATAACTGTTGGCTTCGCATTTTTACACCAAGTAGCCTCGGGTTGGGCGCTCTTTTCCATACCAGTCTCTTCCCTTAAATCCACGTGATGGATCAATTCACCCTCTGACAGTGTTTCTGCCTCATCCCATTCTCTATTCATTGAAGCGTCACTGCTTGCGTCACACTTTCCTTTCCTCTCCATCGCTTCCTTTTCTGATATCTTGTAGAGTCCTCCATTGACTGAGGTCTAATTAAGTTAATCCTCTGTTTACTTCCGTACCCCACATCGACCTCTTGTGGGTGGACTGACAATGCTTCTCCAGGCTTCTGTCTGGTCATGGCACTGAGAGCTGCTCTCAGTTCCCCAGTCTCAAGCGTGGTCTTCAGCAAAGCTGTGACCTAACTGGATTCATTGTTAATTCTATTGTAGATACAGTGTTATATCTGTGAAACCTGCCTCACGATTGTTGCATTCTAGTCACTGGAATCACTGCTTCAATGTGCAGACATCTTTGTGGTTCTGGTTTGTTCGAAACAAAAATGTTTAACCTTAGAAAGAAATACATTTAACACCTTAGCTGCTTCGAACGTTCAGCACCCAGTGCTGAACGTTCGAATAACGAGCGCTGGCCCGTCGGCCAACGGTCGTGCGCAGCACTGGGGAGGTAGCGCTCGTGACGACCGTTGACCGACGGCAGCGCTTAAGGGTTTAAAGTGAATACATTAATAAAGAGGAGCCCCCAGGCTCACTTCCCACCTATATCTCTGTGAATCCCCAGGCCCTGATTTTACACAGAACTGTATCAATTTGAACAGACCATGGCCCCCCTTCTTCCTGCATACCCTCGAACACCCTCTGACCTCACTTCACTCCACTATCCCCTTTAACACCCTCTGACCTCACTCCACTCTTATATCTCCTTTAACAGCCCCTGACTTCACTCTACTTTTGCATCCCATGAACACCCTCTCACCTCACTCCAGTATCCCCTTGAACACCCTCTGGCCTCACTTCAATCCTGCATCCCCTTGAACTCCCTCTGCCCTCACTTCACTCTTGTATTCCCTTTAACACGCTCTGAACTCACTAAACTCCTTCATCCCCTTGAACACCCTCTGGTCTAACTCCACCCCACTCTTGTATCTTCTAAAACACCCTCTGACCTCACTTCACTCATGCATCACCTTTAACACCCTCTGACCTCACTTCACTCTTGTGTCCCCTTGAACACCCTCTTGCCTCACTTCACTCCTGAATCCTCTCGAACACCCTCTGGCCTCACTTCACTCTTGTATCCCCTTGAACACCCTCTGACCTCACTTCAATCCTGCATCCTCTTGAACACCCTCTGGCCTCACTTCACTCTTGTATCCCCTTGAACACCCTCTGACCTCACTTCAATCCTGCATTCTCTTGAACATCCTCTGGCCTCACTTCACTCTTGTATCTTCTGGCACACCCTCTGACCTCACTCCACTCTTGTATCTCCTTTAACAACCTCTGACTTCACTCCACTCTTGTATCCCCATGAACACCCTCTGACCTCACTCCACTCCAGTATCCCCTTGAACATCCTCTGGCCTCATTTCACTCATGCATCACCTTTAACACCCTCTGGCCTCACTGCACTCTTGTAGCCCCTTTAACACCCTCTGAACTCACTAAACTCCTTCATCCCCTTGAACACCCTCTAGTCTAACTCCATCCCACTCTTGTATCTTCTAGAACACCCTCTGACCTCACTTCACTCATGCATCACCTTTAACACCCTCTGACCTCACTTCACTCTTGTGTCCCCTTGAACACCCTCTTGCCTCACTTCACTCCTGAATCCTCTCGAACACCCTCTGGCCTCCCTTCACTCTTGTATCCCCTTGAACACCCTCTGACCTCACTTCAATCCTGCATCCTCTTGAACACCCTCTGGCCTCCCTTCACTCTTGTATCCCCTTGAACACCCTCTGACCTCACTTCAATCCTGCATCCTCTTGAACATCCTCTGGCCTCACTTCACTCTTGTATCTTCTGGAACACCCTCTGACCTCACTCCACTCTTGTATCTCCTTGAACAACCTCTGACTTCACTCCACTCTTGTATCCCCATGAACACCCTCTGACCTCACTCCACTCCAGTATCCCCTTGGACATCCTGTGGCCTCATTTCACTCATGCATCACCTTTAACACCCTCTGGCCTCACTTCACTCTTGTATCTCCTTTAACACCCTCTGACCTCACTCCACTCCTGTATCCCCTTGAACATCCTGTGGCCTCATTTCACTCATGCATCACCTTTAACACCCTCTGGCCTCACTGCACTCTTGTAGCCCCTTTAACACCCTCTGAACTCACTAAACTCCTTCATCCCCTTGAACACCCTCTGGTCTAACTCCACCCCACTCTTGTATCTTCTAGAACACCCTCTGACCTCACTTCACTCATGCATCACCTTTAACACCCTCTGACCTCACTTCACTCTTGTGTCCCCTTGAACACCCTCTTGCCTCACTTCACTCCTGAATCCTCTCGAACACCCTCTGGCCTCCCTTCACTCTTGTATCCCCTTGAACACCCTCTGACCTCACTTCAATCCTGCATCCTCTTGAACACCCTCTGGCCTCACTTCACTCTTGTATCTTCTGGAACACCCTCTGACCTCACTCCACTCTTGTATCTCCTTTAACAACCTCTGACTTCACTCCACTCTTGTATCCCCATGAACACCCTCTGGCCTCACTCCACTCCAGTATCCCCTTGAACATCCTGTGGCCTCATTTCACTCATGCATCACCTTTAACACCCTCTGGCCTCACTTCACTCTTGTATCCCCTTGAACACCCTCTGACCTCACTTCAATCCTGCATCCTCTTGAACACCCTCTGGCCTCACTTCACTCTTGTATCTTCTGGAACACCCTCTGACCTCACTCCACTCTTGTATCTCCTTTAACAACCTCTGACTTCACTTCACTCTTGTATCCCCATGAACACCCTCTGACCTCATTCCACTCCAGTATCCCCTTGAACATCCTCTGGCCTCATTTCACTCATGCATCACCTTTAACACCCTCTGGCCTCACTTCACTCTTGTATCCCCTTGAACACCCTCTGACCTCACTTCAATCCTGCATCCTCTTGAACACCCTCTGGCCTCACTTCACTCTTGTATCCCCTTTAACACCCTCTGAACTCACTAAACTCCTTCATCCCCTTGAACACCCTCTGGTCTAACTCCACCCCTGTCATGGGGTCTTGGCCCCAAGACAGGCTGGCTTCCGCCCAGCCCACTCAACTGAGTCCGTCATAACATCAGTTCTGGATAACCTCCGACCAGGAATGGACACCAATCAACATCAGGCCCTGATCCTCCTAGATCTTTCCGCCGCATTCGACACCGTGGACCATACCATCTTACTTTCACGGGTCGAGGCGGCGGGAATTCGAGGAACAGCCCTACTATGGTTGTCCTCCTTCTTGAGCGGTCGGACTCAGGCGGTTCGTCTGGGAGAGTTCTCTGCGGAATCTTTACCCATCCAATGCGGTGTCCCCCAGGGTTCCTCACTATCCCCCCTTTTATTTAATCTCTACATCGCCCCCCTTATTTTTGCTTTACAGCAGCTGGAGGTCTCTGTGTACAACTATGCAGATGACCTCCAGCTCATCTTCCACCTGTCCTCTGCCCCAGAGTCCATGTCTAAGGTTCAGTCCATCATGACCTTTATCCAGGACTGGATGAACTTCAACCACCTGAAACTCAACCCCGATAAAACGGAGTTGGTGTTGACAGGTGGTTGCTCCAGTCCCTGGTCCCCCTCCTTCTGGCCCCCATCATTAGGTCCCCCACCCACTCCAGTATCCTCTGTCAAAACCCTTGGCTTCAAAATCAATAACCAACTTTCCTTACATTCCCAAGTCTCTGCTGTGGTGTCATCAGCCTTTCTGTCGCTCAGGACTATCCGTAGAGTCTCACGGTTTTTCGCCCCAGACGCACTTAAACTAATTCTTCTGGCCATGGTGACATCTCGCCTAGATTATGGCAATGTCCTATACCATGGCATGCCTGACTACCTCATGAGGCGCCTCCAGCTGGTTCAAAACCAGGCCGCCCGGCTGGTTTTTAACCTTTCTAGATCGCACCATGTTACTCCTCTTCTTCTTTCCCTCCATTGGCTCCCTGTCCGGCAGCGCGTCTTATTCAAGCTCGGCTGCACTATCTTTAAAGCCAGGACAGGCTCCGCCCCTTCCTTCATCAACTCAGCTATACATTCCTATACTCCGTCACGAGACCTCCGATCCTCCTCCCACCACCTTCTCGTGGTTCCCCGTTTCAAACGGAAGAAATGGGGTGGTTCCAAATTTGCTACCACGGGCCCAGCTTTCTGGAACTCTCTCCCACTGTCCCTCAGATCCTGTACTCAATACCCCCTCTTCCGCAGAGATCTCAAGACTTTCCTCTTTACCCAAGCCTTCCCATCCTGAATCTCTTCACCATTCCCCCTTTTCCGACCGACTGAGTAGCTGTTATCAGTGAGCGCCAAGAAACCGCCAGGTGTACGAGCGCTATACAAATCCCTTCAAATTCAAATTCAAATTCAAATTCAGTATCCCTTTAACACCTTCTGACCTCGCTAAACTCCTGTAGCATCTTGAACCCCCTCTGAGCTCAATCCACGTATGTGAACCTTTGAATACTCCCGACCTCGCTTCCCATTTTTACTGCTTTGAACACCTTAGGCCCTCATCCTACTCCTGTATCCAGTGCTTAATTTGAGCCTGTGGTTTTCGTAGCTCAGCACCAGCACTCAATTGTCAACACCAGCACTCATAACAGCTACCACATGGTGGCGCTGTTTGTGTAAATTAGAGATAAGCCGAACAAACGTTGGGGCATATTATCTAGATGTGCGTTTAAAAACGCACATCGTACAATTTCATATCGCCGGCTATCGCCGGAATTTTTCGCCGTGGTAGCGCTTAATTATCAAGGTGCACCACTTAGGCGAAATTAAATCCGGCAATAGTCGGCAATATGGAACATTAGCGCATGAAAACAAGCGTTGTTTTCATGCGCTAATGTGTGCCTAGATAATATGGGGGGGTGGATTCAGCTTTATGATCCAAACCCCAATGTTATCTTTGCCTAACACCTGATCAAAGCAGGCGTTGGGAGACCTGCGTTAAACTCGTTTATCGCAGGTCTCCTTCTCCCAACGCCTGCCTTGATAATAGGGTGTTCACACCTCCAACCCCATTTTGCATGTGGTTGGACATGGGAACGCCCACCCTGCATCCCATTAGCGTTATCTATCACCCCCAGCGCGGGGCGATAGATAACGTCAAGAATACGTCTCTAACTCTGGTTAGAGACGTATTGAGACTAGTGCGATGTGAAAAAAAAGCATTAGCGACTTTAAAAAGTCGCTAACGCATTTTTCGCGGGCTTGGTAATATGCCCCGTTGTTTGTTAATTCGATATACTTTAAAAAAAAAACTAAAACCTGACACCCAAGCCATTCTTACAGATTTGGGAGCCTTGAACAGTCTGAACTGTCACACTTGTATTAGTGTGATGGATAGTAATTGTGTAGATACTGTCATTTGCAGTGATGGCAGTGGCAATGTGTGGTGCAAGCTACAATTGCCCCTTATGATGGACCTGGCACTTATATTTGTTACAAAGTAAGCACTGCCTGTATTGTGTTGGACACACTCTGGCCCCACTTCGCTTCAATATTCTTTTGAATACAGTCTGGCCTCACTCCTCTCCTGTATCCTTTTGAACATTCTCTGACCTCACTCTACTCCAGGATTCCCTGAACCATCTGCAGCCCTCACCTCCCCAAGTGCCACTCTGAGAACCTTCGGTCTCTCTGCCTTCTGTACTTGAACACCTTCTGGGATTGTTCCCATCGCATATCTCATGGCTTTTCTCCATCCCTCTGAAAGAGATAACACAAGAACACCATATGCCTAATCCAGGTTGGGTTTGGTCCAGGAAAGTGGTCTTTAATAATGCAGTCACTCCCAATTACAGGGCGTACACCTTCTGCCTGTCTGAGAGGAGTGAATATATATATATTGAGTATTATCTCCTATCAATCGCCACTTCTGCTCCTACTCTCCAAACCAAGGATGAAGCCTGCTCAGCTCACTGTGCTCCTGCTGCCCCTGTTCCTGGCCCTGGCCTCTGCCCAGTGCCCAAACCCAGCAGACATTAAGGATGCTGAAGGGGTGAAGGTCTGCGCCCGCATGTTTGAAGACAGCAGCCCCTACTATGACCAGTGCTGCGGTGGTGAAATCCTTGATGCCCGTCCTGGTGATGACATGCCCTACATACCCCTGGGCTGGAACAACCGCATTTCATCCCTGGTGGTGGCACCGCGCTGTGAGCTCACCGTCTGGTCCAGAAAGGCCAAGAAGGGCAACATGCGGCGCTTCAACAGCGGCATTCAAACCCGCCTGAAGGAGGTCAAGAATGGTCTCTTTGGGAATTGGGACAACGCAATCTCATCCTACTACTGCAAGTGCAACTAGAGGCAGAACATGGGGGATGTAATGCATGCAGAAACTATTGAGGACCACAGTGACAACAGACAACATGAGCAACAACTCTTACAGGCACCACAGAGAATGTGAGGTACACCAAACTCCAAGAACTACCAAAAACATAACGTTGACAACCAGCAGAACTGTAGAGAACAATGGCTGCAGCAGATTCGGCAACGCCTACACCAAAGTCGACTATATAATAAGAAGTGGTAGCACACGCGAGAGGGCAGGAGGGTCACTAACATGGAAAGGGCAACTAAATAAGGCTTACAAGAGCATGGCCATAGAGGAGCCTCAGATTCTGCAGCAACTACAATAAACATGGTGCATTACCAAGAAAACTCTTATAAGGAAAAAAGGTTAGCTTAAATTCAGGAGAGGTGGTATGGCAGAAAACTAAGGCAAAGTTTCTTCATAACCTCAAGAACTTGAAACCAAACAGACTTCCAAAAAGTCTTCGTATTACATGTTTGAAGGAACATTTAGCAAGCAGGAACTGCCCTGCCAAGCCTTCTGCTCATTGCGAAGTACCACCCTTTGCAGAGTCCCTGCTGCCAGGTCTTCATACTGCCTGAGGCAGGTTCCTGCCGTGTAGATCTAGAGACCATCCTATCAATGCAACAGGCTCTAGTGCAAGACCATCCTGGAATAACTTCTTCCAAGCCTTCTTTTCATCATGAGGCAACATTCTGCTCTACTGCAAACTTCATACCACTGCAAAGAACCGTCCAGCCTCAAGAACATAAAGTCCATGTTGCTGGATCGTCATACTCTAATGAGGCAGCCATCTTGCCCGAGGATGAGGGTCTCTCTTTGCAAGCCTTTTAGAAAAGACTGGAGTCCTGGGAGAGAAAAGACAGACATAGCATACACATTTTGTTCTGAAGCCTATGGCTACTCATGTGTAAGCACATGTCATCCATCTATCCTGTCTCTGTGTCCCTCAGCTGGCACTGTATCCATCTCTCTGTCCTGACTTGATGTCCATATGTTGTGGCTCCCTGCATGCTTATCCTGGTGTCCATCCATTTACCTTAGCTCTGTATCTGCCTTTCCTGGCTTTGTGTTGCCCTCCAAGGCTCAGGTGTCAGTCAGAAATGAATCAATCCACTTATGTCCCCCTTTAATGTTCTGCAATAAATCTCCTGTTCTTATGACTAGCTGCTCGGTGTCATGTCTGTTCACTTGAGTAGAAATGGGTGGTGGAGGAAGAGTGTTTAGAAAGGAATTGAAAGAGCTGTGCCTGGGGAAAGTGTGGGGGTGTAGGAGGAAATCCTTGGAAAAGAAGACAAGGAGTGAATCAAAGGAGAGGCAGGGACAAGGCAAGGGTATGCCAATAGTGGAAAATAGATGAGCAATGACTAAAAAGCATGACTAAGGCTTTGGCAGGGAGGGAAGGGAAGACAAAAAGTGAAACAGAAGAGGCTCGGGGGCTCTTAGCAGGGAAGAGGTACCAGATACAACAGCGGTGTCTGCCTTTGCAAGGCATTTCTCGGACATAATATGCAAGCATATTGGAGACTGCTGCATGCTCAATATATGCATTGCTACTTCTGGCAGAGCTGCACCTCTGTCCTCACCTCTCCAGCCACTGAAACCATAGGAAGGTTCCTGTCTTGGTAAACGTAGCGAGGAACAATCAGAATTTTGTTCTCATTTTAGTTATTTGCCTACAGACGGGTGTAATGCAATCCCCTGCGGTGCAGGGGGCCCCAACCTTTCAGGGGCCCATTCCCTTCAGGAGGTCCCCACACAGCCCATGGGCAATGAAAACATTTGGCCCTCTGCATGCACCCCCATGCACAGAGGCAACAGGGGGCCCTGTAGGGCCCCATTGAGCTTCCTCACCTCCACCCTTTTCATGGTGGGCTCACTGCCATGAAAATGAAGACAGTGAAATGCTGGCGTCGCGACACCACCAGCATATTACTTCCTCAGACTGCTGCGCCACTGCCACAGGATCAAGGATCCTGGTGGGAGCAACAGTCCAGTGACGATCCAACCGCCGTACATGTAGTACAGCAGGTGGACCACCTCCACAGGCTGACCACCGAGCTCGTAAACATGCCCTAAATCTCCTTGTGCCTATGAAAATAATGTGTCCTTATGTAATGTAGTTGGTGCTCACCTATGGGTCGAGTTCTTGATATATAAAACTGCAAAGCTTTGAAAAAAGAGTTAAAACAAAGCGTTAACATAAAAAATGAAACACGCATAAATAACAATTTATGGCTGTGCAGAAAAACTGGATAAATCGCAGCTTCATCACTTGAATTGTGTCGCTTAAATTGTGTTTTTATTTTACCAAAACTCTATTTTCTTAATTTTCACCTATGAAACCAAATTCAAATATCTGTTAGGAATACTAGATGTACAAAACTCTATTGTGTGGGATTTAGTAGACTACAATGTTGCTCTATAAAAATCTGGGCCACTTTTATTGACGCACTGGCAGTGCATTTCTCTGCCCCATATTTACAAGGACAGGAAAAGCCACCCTGCATGGCTTTTCCTCCCCTTGTAAATATGGCCCCTTTACAAGCAGCACTTTGCGTGAAAGGGGTGTTCCATGGGTGTTGCTGTGGGTGTTCCCACGCAACACCCATGTAACCAGACACATTTTCAGATTTAAGAGGATTTGTACACCTGGAAATGCGTCAGTAGGGTGGCGTAGCGATGTTTTTCATTTCTCCTTGTTTATTTCCTCTTAAATGCATGCTGCATTCTATAGCATGCACTGAAAGAGGAAAATTCCTCTAGTATTTGTTTTTTTGCAGGAAGGTGTCCATTCTTGCACAAAAACAAACTTCTCATGACGCAGGCATCCTTGTACAATGGTGCAAGGGTGCCTGCCCCTGCTCATGGCAGCTGTTTGTGCACCAGCACAGGGGATTGTACAGGAATGCGACATATCCTTGTAAATATGTTGCATTCCTGTGTTCTGCATGTGTTGCAGCGTGGCGCAGCCAAAGGGTTTGCGGTGTCATGCTGCAGCACTTTCTCGTGAATCTGCCCCACAGTGTTTACATGGCAACTGTCTTGCCTCTTAGTTCACTAAGGGTTCATGTTTAGAAAGTATCACTTGAATGTGGCACCCTATTGTCAAAGCTGCCATAGTCTAATGGAATACCCTTTTTTGAATTCTGAAGAAACTTTATGTTACTGTTGTTTGATTTACATAGCAAATCATTTCTGGGGTCAGCTCGTGCACTGGATCTAAGAGCCAAGTCAGACCCCAAGCTCGGCTCTGGCTCAGCCCTCCATGTTAATCTGTTGGCTCGCCCAACTCTAGCAGGAATAGATCAAAGTTAGCAGGTGCTGGTAGGGCAAACTGAACCACTACGGTAGTGTACTTGGCCAAACTATTTCTAGGTTTTTAATATTGAGTGAAAGTTTTCTGAAGCAGAGAGTGTGGCGCAACAAAGTGGTTTGTTCCACTCTAAAGAACTATGGGGGATATATTATCAAGGGGGGCGATGGGCAATTTTCGCTGCTTTAGCGTCCGTTTTCGGCCGCTAAGTGGCGAAAATTCTATCGCCCTATTAGCAAGCTGTCGCTAACAGCAGTTAGCGACAGTTTGTAGGCGATAGCGAGCGGTTTGGGGCCCGCTTTGCATGTCAGCAATATTTATCGCTAATGACATGCAAAGTGGGCGTACCCAACTGAAAGCTGTCGCTAACATCGCTATCGCCTATTAGCAAGGCAGGCGTAGCGATGGAAATATTCACGCTAAGCGCAAATATCTCCAAATACTAACACCTGCCCAGACCATTTCTTAGCCATGTTATCCAATGGGAGGTGGACAACATGGCTAAGGGCATTTCGTCACTAATGCGTGAATATCGCTGTATTCTCAACGATATTCCCGCATTTCGCCGCTATCGCCAGATATTTTATCACTTTTGAGATAAATGTTGCTAATAGCACGTTATCTCAGCGATAAAATCCGGCGTCGCTAAGCCTATTTAGCGATATTTTTCGCTATTTGTTGGTAATATGCCCCTACGTTCGCCCGCAAGATGGTTTCTTGGCACGTGACAGATAATAACCCAGGCTCGTGGCTTCCATTGGTGCAATGGCACAGGGGCCTGGATGGGCCCATTGGACCCTGATTATTGCTGTATTTTATACTTCAAACATAATCCTAGGGGTCAATTTCCTTCCTTGCACGAGGGCCCCTGACACACTGGCTACGCTAATGGGATAAAGGATGCTCATTGAAAGTGCTCGTTTTTATCACCCTCTGAAGAGGAAAGGCTGCATATCCCCACAAGGATTCAACACAGATACCTGAGGTGGGTGCCTTAGCCCCCTGAGCACAACGAGGAATCTGTTGTATCTCATTTGTAAACCTGCATCAGTTGAAGCATGTAAGAAGCAGGAAATTATGGAGCATATGTACAAGCCCCTATCGCCACGGGACATCACGTTTTGTGACATTCCCGTGACGATAGGGAGTGCGCCATATGTACAAGGCAGCATTAAGAGAAAGACTAGAGAGGTCCCGAGAAGGTTCAACTCTTAAGAAGCCCTGACGTGTATTGCCCATACAACTCACAATGCCAGCTCACTAGAAACTTATACAGAATTACTCAATTTTAGACATATATTGAGACCATTATAATATCAGAAATCATAATAATTACATAAGAAATATATGTGTGAGGAATTAAAAAACAGTTTATTACAAATCAATAAAATCAATGTTATATAACATTAGTATTGCCGTACATACAAATAAAGGTTACAATTTTTGTTAAAAAAAGGGATTGCCTATACAAGTATAAAAACATATATCTTAAAAAGATCACAGTTGTTTAAAGTTGTCGACGCAGCGTTTCGGTGTGTAACGATACCACCTTCATCAGGACAAACAATTCTGTGAGATATAGTTATGCCTCTCTTCTTAATTGGAGGTAGCTTAATCGGTATCTCTCGATTACTGGAGGGTCTGGTCTATTATTTCCAGAGTCGCATTTCTTTCTTTCTAATTCACGAACTCAAAGATGGAGAGTGTTATTGCTGGAGGGGGGCCACCGTATTATTTAGAAATTGTCACCTCAAAGCAGGGTTCTATGGCCCTCAGTGCAGCGTCACTTGATTCTTTTAAGTCTGTTATCAATGCTCGGTGTCCTTCCACAGTGTCTATTATCAATTTGACCTTGTGTTTGTAAATCGGCCTCCCTGCTCCCCTCGCAGCTCCTCTCATCCAAAATCCGGAAGTGTTCAACGCTGCCTTGTACATAAGGCACCCTTTCACGCTATGCTTAGCGTGAAAGAGGCGTGCAGTGGGTGTTGTGGTCGGCGTTCCACCTCAACACCCATTGTATTTGAGGCTGCCCCCTATGTACAAGGATGACGTGCCTAGGAGGCAGCGCTAAAATTACGACCAGGAAAATCCTGGTCGAAAAGAGGAGAAATGCATTATTTCTCCTCTTTTTTGCTTTTTCCATGTGTGCTGCCTTGTGCAGGATTATTTATGTGCAGGAAGAGACACCTTCCTACACATCACCAATTCTACCCTGCACACAGACACCCTTGCACTCTGGTGCAAGGGTGCCTGTGTTGGCGCTAAGTTGTGAAATTTAGCGCCATTACAGGGGGGTACGCAAGGCTGCACCACATTCTTTTATATATGGTGCAGCCTTGCGTTTCCAAAGTGGCAGAGTGTGTCGTTAAGCCCAGAAGGCTAACAACACGCTCTACCACTTCGTCGTACATATGGCCCTATGTCTTTGAGATTTCCACCCACCAGGGATTCCTGGAAGTTTGGAATAATCTTCATGAGTGTGCTTCAGTGAACTTAGAGTAGTCGTAGTAGTAGTAGTTGTAGTGTACAATTTATTGTTTAGATTTCTTAAAATCATATGTAATAAGAATACAAAACACAGTCTATATCCAATTATAGCGAAAGATCATCATTTAAAAATCACAAGATTAATAAATATAGATCAGATTGCATGTTTAGAACGTTCAAACATAATAGAAATACATTTCATCACACAAAAAAAGTTTTTCCTGACCCCCATTAAAGAAAATCTAGTGAAATCATTATTTGTTCTCAGTCCGTACTCTCTAAACAGCAGTTTTAAATATATTTTCCGTATCGATAAAAATTTAGGACAAATACAGAGAACATGTTACATTTTTTTTCTTTAAGTGGCACAGACGGCAAAGCAGAAACTGATTCATGTTTTGTTCCCGCACCCTCAACCTGGATGAGTGAAATATATAAAACACGAAACCTTAAAACAATTTTAATCATAAAAGGGTCAATTGATAAATCTAAATAATCCTGTCATGTATGTATACAGGAATCAATTCCTTAGCAGCTGTTTTTGCCCCAAACATTTCTCCATATCAGTTTCAAATTGAGATAAAGAATTGCTTGCTTAATTACATGTTTATGCTGTAACCTCTTCATATCAACAAGAACAGTTAACGACGGGAGATTATAATTTGTCAACATGGCATTGTGGTCTGAAAAAATTTTTGGGGACCTGGTGCTGGAAGATAATTCAGACCAAATTAAATGTTTTACAGAATTCTTTTATGCAGACACACAAACACAGTCCTAATTAAGCACGGCAATAATATTCAGGGTCAAAATAGACGGTAATCCTAACTCCAGTCTAATACTCTTTGGCCCGCACTCCTCAAGTTGGAATAGCAATTGATGGCCTGACATTCTAGGAACCCATCCCTTTTGAGAAGGCTAAAAATCTTGGGGTAATCTTAGATACTGACCTTACACTCAATGACCAGGCTAATCGCACTGTCGCGACCTGCTTCTGGCTCACGAGGATGCTTAGGAAAATGTATCTTTTTATCTCCAGCCGGCATGAAAGCAGATCGCACTAGCCATGGTCATGTCCAGATTGGACTATTGTAAGTCCCTCTATCTTGACTCCAATATCCGCGCTCAGCACAAACTGCAGGTAGTAGAGAATGTGCTTGCCAGAATGATTCTTGGCATTCCAAGGCGCTAATCGGCTGCTGTGGGGCTGGGTGCCTTACACTGGGCTCCCACTCAGAAAGCACATTATGTTTAACCCCTTGGCTGCAGGGGTAATTCTCCTGCTGTGCTGGGGGGAGAGGGGGCGCGGACAGCGCCCCGGTGCTCATGACGAGCTCAGGTCGTCATGCAGCACGGTGGCTCTTTGCTCATGACGAGCTGAGCTCGTCTTGACCACACCCGTTTTCGTGGAACGTTCAGCACAGCAGGGGAATTATCCCCGCGTGTGAGCACCACAGTGGTTATGACGAGCTCAGCTCGTCATGAGCACAGCGCAACCGTGCCTCATGACGAGCTGAGCTCGTCATGAGCATGGGAGGGGTTAAAGCCGTTTGTATGGTGCATTATGACTTTTTCTCCCCAACCTGGCAAGGATTAAAGATATGTTTCACTGGCATATTCCAGGTAGAAACCTCCGCTCGGGACACCGTAACCTGCTCCCTGTGCCTAGGACCTGAAACAAGAGATGGGGAGATAGAGCCTTTTTCGATTGCTGCAAGCAGACTCTGGAACTTTCTTCCGCAAACTCTGACAGCTATCTCAGAGCTGCTGCCTTTCAGAAAGGATCTTGAAACCTGGCTCTATGCGCTGTAGGAAGCATTCTCTTTCTATTGTTGGCTGATAGACAGGATTTAGCTTTGGACGGTCAGCTTCAGCGCCATGAAGCCTTTAGGTAAATGTCATGCTCTATAAAGTGAAAATCAAATCAAATTAAAATCAAATCAAGCCCAGCGTGGGGCGAAGAATGTCTAAGATTAAGTAACCCTCTCACGCAATTGTAAAACATTATGACCAATTTTCTAAGAGGAACAGAGTTTACTATAATAGAACCATACATCAGTGTGGAAAAATACCCCCCCTCTCTATATCTGGAAGCAAAGTGTTTAATTACCATTGTTGATTTGTCACATTTATTTTTCAAATACACGGTCTGCTGAGACCAGTGTAGAGGGTCCTGCTTAATTATACCCAAAAGCATACCTTTTTACAATATCAATTTTTCATAGATCTATCATCCCCTTAAAGTAGCCTTTAGATTTCCCAAAACACATACTTTTATTCTTGATCAGAGTTAATTTGTAAGTTATTTCCTCAATTTTAATCTTGCAAACCTATTCACTAGCATTGGAGACCTATTTGGAGACCAAGGGGGTCATTAGGGTGGCGGGCGGCATCCTGACGTGCAATGGGACCGCCCGCCATAAGAGCGGGGGTCCCGCGGGGCCATTAGGATGCGCCACGCATCCTGCATTCCTGACATTATGGCGGGCGGTGCACTCAACACCGCCCGCCACAATGCCAGGAAAGCATGCTGTGCACTTCCATACACAACATGGCTTGCACCGCTATGTTGTGCATGGAACTGCAGGGGGGTACCATAGGAACCCCCCATGTGCACCCCCCACCCACCAGAGTCCCTGGGGGTGGGGGCAGATCCTGCCACCGCCCATACGGGCGGTGGCGATCTGCCCGCTATATAAATGAACCCCCTAGTTGGGTTTAAGATAACAACACAAAATTGTCTGCATAGACCAAATATGGTACACTACTCTGCCCAATTTTGCACAGTCCCCTTATTTAGTGTTATATAGAGATCAGCAAGATATAAAGAAAATAGCAGAAGGGCTAACATGCATCCTTGTTTTAAACCACATGTCAATCAATCAATCAATCAATCACGGCATTTGTAAAGCGCGCTACTCCCCCGGGAAGGTCTCAAGGCGCTGGGGGAGAGGGGTATGTTACTGCTCGAACAGCCAGCTTCCTGAAGGTGAGATGGTCTTGGGTTCGCCGAAGGTGGGTGGGGACGGAGTTCCAAGTCTTGGCTGCATCTAAGGGGAAGGATCTTCCTCCAGCGGTGGCTCTGCGGATGCTTGGTACGTTGGCGAGGGCGTGGCTGGTCGATCGTTGCTGGCGGGTGGGTGTGTAGAAGGTCATACGGTCATTGAGGTACTTGGGGCCCAGGTCGTGGAGAGCCTTGTGTGCGTGGGTGAGGAGTCTGAACGTGATTCTCTTGCTGACGGGGAGCCAGTGCAGGTCTCTCAGGTGTCTGGTGATGTGGCTTTGTCGGGGGATGTCCAGGATGAGTCGTGCGGAGGCTTTCTGAATGCGTTGGAGTCTTTTTTGAAGTTTGGCTGTGGTTCCGGTGTAGAGGGTGTTCCCGTAGTCCAGTCGCCTGGTGACGAGTGCCTGGGTCACGGTCTTCCTGGTTTCTGTGGGGATCCATCTGAAGATCTTGCGGAGCATGCGCAGGGTGTTGAAGCATTATGAGGAAACGGCGTTGACTTGTCTAGTCATCGAGAGGGAGGAGTCCAGGATGAAGCCCAGGTTGCGTGCGTGGTCCGTTGGCTTGGGAGCGGTGCCCAGGGCAGGGGGCCACCAGGAATCGTCCCAGGCGGAGGGTGATGATCCCAGGATGAGGACTTCCGTCTTGTCTGAGTTAAGTTTCAGGCGGCAGTTCTTCATCCAGTCGGCGACGTCTTTCATCCCTTCGTGTAGGCTGGCTCTGGCGGTGGCGGGGTCGTTGGTGAGGGAGAGGATCAGTTGGGTGTCGTTGGCGTAGGAGATGATGTTGAGGTTGTGTTGGCGTGCGATGGCTGCGAGGGGGCTCATGTAGACGTTGAAGAGGGTTGGGCTGAGTGAGGATCCCTGTGGTACGCCGCAGATGACTTCGGTGGCCTCGAATCTGAACGGGGGAGGCAGACTCTCTGGGTTCTCCCGGCGAGGAAAGAGATGATCCACTCCAGTGCTTTCTCTTGGATTCCGATGTTGCTGAGGCGCTGCACTAGGGTGCGGTGGCAGCCCGTGTCGAACACCGCAGAGAGGTCCAGGAGTATGAGGGCTGCTGTTTCCCCGTTATCAATCAGGGCTCTGATGTCATCGGTGGCTGCGATCAGGGCGGTCTCGGTGCTGTGGTTGGCCCGAAACCCGGACTGCGAGGGGTCGAGGGATCCGTTCGTCTCGAGGAAGGCGGCGAGCTGCCTGTTGACGGTCTTCTCAATGACTTTGGCAGGAAAAGGAAGGAGCGAGATGGGACGGTAGTTCTTGAGGTCGGTGGGGTCCGTCGTTGGTTTCTTCAGGAGGGCGGTAAGCTCGGCGTGCTTCCAGCTCTCCGGGAAGGTGGCGGTGTGGAAGGAGGTGTTGATGATGTCCCGGAGATGGGGTGCGATGATGGTGTCGGCTTTGTTGAAGACGTGGTGTGGGCAGGGGTCGGTTGGTGATCCGGAGTGGATGGAGTTCATCGTGCGGGTGGTGTCTTTGGTGCTGATCGGGGTCCAGTTGCAGAGGGTGGCGGTGGCGGGCGTTGGTTCGGTGGTAGGGTGCGTGGTCTGTGCGTCGAAGCTGTTGTGTATGTCGGCGATCTTGCGGTGGAAGAACGAGGCGAGTGAGTTGCAGAGGTCTTGCGAGGGAGTGATGTTGTTGTTTCCGGCGCTGGGGTTGGAGAACTCTTTGACGATGCTGAAGAGTTCCTTGCTGTCGTGGGTGTTCTTGTCCAGTCGTTCTTTGAGTGCCGTCTTCTTGGTGGCACGGATCATCTGATGATGTTTGTGGGTGGCGCGCTTGAGGGCGGTCCTGTTGTCTGTGGTCTGGTCGAGCCGCCAGGCTTTCTCGAGGGTGCAAAAACAACAGGTGATGGACCGAATGTGGATCAATGTCACACACTCAACCCAGTCCAAAGATCTGGGCCCAAATCCATCGTTTTTTTGCACTCCACACCACCCTGGGTTAGACAATGGCGATATGCAAATCAGCTCTGACCCTGTGCCCCATGGGAACAGTCCAGTCCGAACTACAAAAGCCATGTCCTTCCCAGAACGGAATCAAGCATCCGAGGACCGGACCGGTTTCGAGGTAACACCTCTCATCAGCCCGGCTAGCTTGACTCCAGTGGTGTGGAGTGCCTGGGACCCACGTCTGGGCATCCCCAGCGCACTTAGGGCGGAATATGCAAAAACAACAGGTGATGGACCGAATGTGGATCAATGTCACACACTCAACCCAGTCCAAAGATCTGGGCCCAAATCCATCGTTTTTTTGCACTCCACACCACCCTGGGTTAGACAATGGCGATATGCAAATCAGCTCTGACCCTGTGCCCCATGGGAACAGTCCAGTCCGAACTACAAAAGCCATGTCCTTCCCAGAACGGAATCAAGCATCCGAGGACCGGACCGGTTTCGAGGTAACACCTCTCATCAGCCCGGCTAGCTTGACTCCAGTGGTGTGGAGTGCCTGGGACCCACGTCTGGGCATCCCTAGCGCACTTAGGGCGGAATATGCAAAAACAACAGGTGATGGACCGAATGTGGATCAATGTCACACACTCAACCCAGTCCAAAGATCTGGGCCCAAATCCATCGTTTTTTTGCACTCCACACCACCCTGGGTTAGACAATGGCGATATGCAAATCAGCTCTGACCCTGTGCCCCATGGGAACAGTCCAGTCCGAACTACAAAAGCCATGTCCTTCCCAGAACGGAATCAAGCATCCGAGGACCGGACCGGTTTCGAGGTAACACCTCTCATCAGCCCGGCTAGCTTGACTCCAGTGGTGTGGAGTGCCTGGGACCCACGTCTGGGCATCCCCAGCGCACTTAGGGCGGAATATGCAAAAACAACAGGTGATGGACCGAATGTGGATCAATGTCACACACTCAACCCAGTCCAAAGATCTGGGCCCAAATCCATCGTTTTTTTGCACTCCACACCACCCTGGGTTAGACAATGGCGATATGCAAATCAGCTCTGACCCTGTGCCCCATGGGAACAGTCCAGTCCGAACTACAAAAGCCATGTCCTTCCCAGAACGGAATCAAGCATCCGAGGACCGGACCGGTTTCGAGGTAACACCTCTCATCAGCCCGGCTAGCTTGACTCCAGTGGTGTGGAGTGCCTGGGACCCACGTCTGGGCATCCCCAGCGCACTTAGGGCGGAATATGCAAAAACAACAGGTGATGGACCGAATGTGGATCAATGTCACACACTCAACCCAGTCCAAAGATCTGGGCCCAAATCCATCGTTTTTTTGCACTCCACACCACCCTGGGTTAGACAATGGCGATATGCAAATCAGCTCTGACCCTGTGCCCCATGGGAACAGTCCAGTCCGAACTACAAAAGCCATGTCCTTCCCAGAACGGAATCAAGCATCCGAGGACCGGACCGGTTTCGAGGTAACACCTCTCATCAGCCCGGCTAGCTTGACTCCAGTGGTGTGGAGTGCCTGGGACCCACGTCTGGGCATCCCCAGCGCACTTAGGGCGGAATATGCAAAAACAACAGGTGATGGACCGAATGTGGATCAATGTCACACACTCAACCCAGTCCAAAGATCTGGGCCCAAATCCATCGTTTTTTTGCACTCCACACCACTTGGAGTCAAGCTAGCCGGGCTGATGAGAGGTGTTGCCTCGAAACCGGTCCGGTCCTCGGATGCTTGATTCCGTTCTGGGAAGGACATGGCTTTTGTAGTTCGGACTGGACTGTTCCCATGGGGCACATGGTCAGAGCTGATTTGCATATCGCCATTGTCTAACCCAGGGTGGTGTGGAGTGCAAAAAAACGATGGATTTGGGCCCAGATCTTTTGACTGGGGGAATGTGTGACATTGATCCACATTCGGTCCATCACTTGTTGTTTTTGCAATTGCCGCCCTAAGCGCGCTGGGGATACCCAGACGTGGGTCCCAGGCACTCCACACCACTTGGAGTCAAGCTAGCCGGGCTGATGAGAGGTGTTGCCTCGAAACCGGTCCGGTCCTCGGATGCTTGATTCCGTTCTGGGAAGGACATGGCTTTTGTAGTTCGGACTGGACTGTTCCCATGGGGCACATGGTCAGAGCTGATTTGCATATCGCCATTGTCTAACCCAGGGTGGTGTGGAGTGCAAAAAAACGATGGATTTGGGCCCAGATCTTTTGACTGGGGGAATGTGTGACATTGATCCACATTCGGTCCATCACTTGTTGTTTTTGCAATTGCCGCCCTAAGCGCGCTGGGGATGCCCAGACGTGGGTCCCAGGCACTCCACACCACTTGGAGTCAAGCTAGCCGGGCTGATGAGAGGTGTTGCCTCGAAACCGGTCCGGTCCTCGGATGCTTGATTCCGTTCTGGGAAGGACATGGCTTTTGTAGTTCGGACTGGACTGTTCCCATGGGGCACATGGTCAGAGCTGATTTGCATATCGCCATTGTCTAACCCAGGGTGGTGTGGAGTGCAAAAAAACGATGGATTTGGGCCCAGATCTTTTGACTGGGGGAATGTGTGACATTGATCCACATTCGGTCCATCACTTGTTGTTTTTGCAATTGCCGCCCTAAGCGTGCTGGGGATGCCCAGACGTGGGTCCCAGGCACTCCACACCACTTGGAGTCAAGCTAGCCGGGCTGATGAGAGGTGTTGCTTCGAAACCGGTCCGGTCCTCGGATGCTTGATTCCGTTCTGGGAAGGACATGGCTTTTGTAGTTCGGACTGGACTGTTCCCATGGGGCACATGGTCAGAGCTGATTTGCATATCGCCATTGTCTAACCCAGGGTGGTGTGGAGTGCAAAAAAATGATGGATTTGGGCCCAGATCTTTTGACTGGGGGAATGTGTGACATTGATCCACATTCGGTCCATCACTTGTTGTTTTTGCAATTGCCGCCCTAAGCGCGCTGGGGATGCCCAGACGTGGGTCCCAGGCACTCCACACCACTTGGAGTCAAGCTAGCCGGGCTGATGAGAGGTGTTGCCTCGAAACCGGTCCGGTCCTCGGATGCTTGATTCCGTTCTGGGAAGGACATGGCTTTTGTAGTTCGGACTGGACTGTTCCCATGGGGCACATGGTCAGAGCTGATTTGCATATCGCCATTGTCTAACCCAGGGTGGTGTGGAGTGCAAAAAAACGATGGATTTGGGCCCAGATCTTTTGACTGGGGGAATGTGTGACATTGATCCACATTCGGTCCATCACTTGTTGTTTTTGCAATTGCCGCCCTAAGCGCGCTGGGGATGCCCAGACGTGGGTCCCAGGCACTCCACACCACTTGGAGTCAAGCTAGCCGGGCTGATGAGAGGTGTTGCCTCGAAACCGGTCCGGTCCTCGGATGCTTGATTCCGTTCTGGGAAGGACATGGCTTTTGTAGTTCGGACTGGACTGTTCCCATGGGGCACATGGTCAGAGCTGATTTGCATATCGCCATTGTCTAACCCAGGGTGGTGTGGAGTGCAAAAAAACGATGGATTTGGGCCCAGATCTTTTGACTGGGGGAATGTGTGACATTGATCCACATTCGGTCCATCACTTGTTGTTTTTGCAATTGCCGCCCTAAGCGTGCTGGGGATGCCCAGACGTGGGTCCCAGGCACTCCACACCACTTGGAGTCAAGCTAGCCGGGCTGATGAGAGGTGTTGCCTCGAAACCGGTCCGGTCCTCGGATGCTTGATTCCGTTCTGGGAAGGACATGGCTTTTGTAGTTCGGACTGGACTGTTCCCATGGGGCACATGGTCAGAGCTGATTTGCATATCGCCATTGTCTAACCCAGGGTGGTGTGGAGTGCAAAAAAACGATGGATTTGGGCCCAGATCTTTTGACTGGGGGAATGTGTGACATTGATCCACATTCGGTCCATCACTTGTTGTTTTTGCAATTGCCGCCCTAAGCGCGCTGGGGATGCCCAGACGTGGGTCCCAGGCACTCCACACCACTTGGAGTCAAGCTAGCCGGGCTGATGAGAGGTGTTGCCTCGAAACCGGTCCGGTCCTCGGATGCTTGATTCCGTTCTGGGAAGGACATGGCTTTTGTAGTTCGGACTGGACTGTTCCCATGGGGCACATGGTCAGAGCTGATTTGCATATCGCCATTGTCTAACCCAGGGTGGTGTGGAGTGCAAAAAAACGATGGATTTGGGCCCAGATCTTTTGACTGGGGGAATGTGTGACATTGATCCACATTCGGTCCATCACTTGTTGTTTTTGCAATTGCCGCCCTAAGCGCGCTGGGGATGCCCAGACGTGGGTCCCAGGCACTCCTCACCACTTGGAGTCAAGCTAGCCGGGCTGATGAGAGGTGTTGCCTCGAAACCGGTCCGGTCCTCGGATGCTTGATTCCGTTCTGGGAAGGACATGGCTTTTGTAGTTCGGACTGGACTGTTCCCATGGGGCACATGGTCAGAGCTGATTTGCATATCGCCATTGTCTAACCCAGGGTGGTGTGGAGTGCAAAAAAACGATGGATTTGGGCCCAGATCTTTTGACTGGGGGAATGTGTGACATTGATCCACATTCGGTCCATCACTTGTTGTTTTTGCAATTGCCGCCCTAAGCGCGCTGGGGGTGCCCAGACGTGGGTCCCAGGCACTCCACACCACTTGGAGTCAAGCTAGCCGGGCTGATGAGAGGTGTTGCCTCGAAACCGGTCCGGTCCTCGGATGCTTGATTCCGTTCTGGGAAGGACATGGCTTTGGTAGTTCGGACTGGACTGTTCCCATGGGGCACATGGTCAGAGCTGATTTGCATATCGCCATTGTCTAACCCAGGGTGGTGTGGAGTGCAAAAAAACGATGGATTTGGGCCCAGATCTTTTGACTGGGGGAATGTGTGACATTGATCCACATTCGGTCCATCACTTGTTGTTTTTGCAATTGCCGCCCTAAGCGCGCTGGGGATGCCCAGACGTGGGTCCCAGGCACTCCACACCACTTGGAGTCAAGCTAGCCGGGCTGATGAGAGGTGTTGCCTCGAAACCGGTCCGGTCCTCGGATGCTTGATTCCGTTCTGGGAAGGACATGGCTTTTGTAGTTCGGACTGGACTGTTCCCATGGGGCACATGGTCAGAGCTGATTTGCATATCGCCATTGTCTAACCCAGGGTGGTGTGGAGTGCAAAAAAACGATGGATTTGGGCCCAGATCTTTTGACTGGGGGAATGTGTGACATTGATCCACATTCGGTCCATCACTTGTTGTTTTTGCAATTTCTCGAGGGTGCGGCAGTTCTTCTTGGAGTCCTTGAGGTCGTCGGTGAACCAGGGGGTTTTCTTGCTGCTGGGTTTGCTGGGAGGGTTCTTTAGTGGTGCGAGGTCATCGGCGCAGGCGGTCAGCCACTTGTTGAGGTTGCTGGCTGCTTCGTTGGGGTCCTGGTGCTGGTGGGAGTGTTCTGGCTGAGGGAGGCGGTGAGCTGCTTGGCGGTGATCTTGCTCCAGCTCCGGCGGGGAACCTGTTGCGGGTGGTGGTGGGTCATAGTTCTTCTGAAGCTGAAGTGGACGCAGCTGTGGTCGGTCCAGTGGAGTCCGGTGGAGTGGCTGAAGGAGATGTGCTTGCAGGATGAGAAGACGGGGTCAAGCGTGTGGCTGGCGTAGTGGGTGGGGGTGTTCACCAGTTGCTTGAGTCCGAGGTTGGCGAGGTTGTCCAGCAGGGTGGTGGTGTTTCTGTCATTGTTGTTCTCCAGGTGGAAGTTGAGGTCCCGTAGGAGGATGTAGTCGACGGAGGGAAGGGCGTGCGGGCTGATGAAGTGACTGAAGTGATGAAGTGACTTTAATCCATGGTTGCAAACCTCTATTATCACTTAATTTAACATGAACCCAGATATCCGAATGTAGCTCAATAATTAAGTTCAAAAGAATATTATCAATCCACCAACCTGCCAGTTTTGACCACAATATGTTTCGATCTACCTTATCAAACGCACTTGAGTAGTCTATAAAGCAGGCAAATATGTTTCTGTTTCAGTAGAAAAAGTATTTTTTGCCAAACTGTTCAAAGCATCAATATTATCCATTGCTGAACAACCTGATTTAAAACCAGTTTGATGAGGGGGATTTATCAGCAGGGCGTTCTGCCCAATGAGTCAATCTCATTACTAACAATTTACTAAAAATGTTGCAATTGGCACCAGTTAAAGCAATCATGTGATAACAATTGGATTCTGATGTGGAGCCACGTTTATACAAGGGTTGTAAAATAGAGTTTTTCCATGATGAGGGAATTGTGCCAGAACTAAAAATTAAATTGAAAGTAGACATTAAGAGGATATTTCAGTTTGCTAAGTTTTTCTTTAATATGGAATTTGAGATCCCATGGGTACGAGACGTTTTTAGTTTTAAAATAAAATAATCATGCTTATTTCCTCAATAGATGTTTCACTTTTAGCACTAACAGACGTAATGTTCACTTTTAATGCAGACTCACCACCAAAGCTCCACAATTCGGTAAGGTAACTATTTCGGGCCTTATTCACAAAGAATTAAGCTGCGCAGTGCCCCAAGCCATTTGGCTGCACCGCGCTGCGTTAATTCAGAAGCACAGGGATGCATCATATCTACAACGATATGACAGATCCCTTTGCTCTTCCCTGGGCTGGGGCACAATTAGATGCCATGCACCAATGCAGGTACCCTTGCACCATGGTGCAAGGGTACCTGCAGTGAGGGGAATGATTGTTTATGTGCAGGAAGATGTCCCTTTCGCCACATAAACAGTCTGAAATGGCTTAATGCAGCACACATAGAAATTCCAAAACGTAATTTTATTTCATGATTATTTATGTGCAGGAAGGGACACCTTCCTGCTCATAAACAATCAAAAGAGGTGATTTCCTCATTCTATGTGTGCTGCAGAATGCAGCACGCAAAGACAGAGGGAAAAAAACGAGGAGAAATGGAAACATTTCTCCTCGTTGCGCCTATGACTACTCTGGTGAGGCGTAGCATTCTGACCCATTCCTAAGTTTACGGTTTCTCGTAAATCTGGAAGTGCGCCAAAAGCCATGGGTGTTGCGTGGGAACACCCACAGCAACACCCATAGCACACCCCTTTTACCCGAAGTATTACATGTAAAGGGGACATATTTACAAGGACATGAAAAGCCATGCAGGGTGGCTTTAGGCGTCCTTGTAAATATGGGGCAGCAGGTTGCGACGCCGATGCGTCACACAAAGTGACGCACCAGCACATTAAGGGGCTAGCAAATAAGCCTCACCGTTTGTTGGAACGAATATGATAGACTCCAAATGTATACTTCTTATTTTGACCGGATCTTATTAGTGGCCGAAACATTTTATGCTTTTTTGAAAATATTTAATCATGTAAATCCGTCTATAAGTGCTGTTGCTGTTTAAATTTCAATTCACGCAATGCTAGCCATAAGTCTTTTTTTAACTGGCATATACCGCTATTTGTAGTTCTGCTATTTTTAGCTTTCAGAGCCCTTCTCTTATTCCGCCTATAAATTTGTTTCAAATTTTGAAAATTCCTGTGCCAATCTTTTTCAGGTACAATATTTTTGCCTGAACTAGGTGTTCTTGTTGAAAGAATATTAAACCCTTCTGCAACTACATTGTCCCATTCGAATGCGTTCAGGATGTAACGGCCCTCATAGACATTAACTAGAATCAATTGAATAGGAGAAAATTCCCACAGCATTTATCATCTGTAAACTAATCGACAATTTTGTTTAATTGATCTTAAACTTATCGCTTCAATAATTAGAAAATCGGACTGTTTACCATTACAAAGCTCCTCATGTGACCATTTACGCATAATTAACTGAAGGGGGTGGTCACTTTCTTTTATATACCCAATTTTAACATTTTGGCATTTATCAAAATTTGTGACATGCATATGTGAAATCTAAAGTGGATTCATGACCGGCTGACTGATATGTGTAATTTACTGGTTTATCAATAACAAATCTTCCATTTAGTGTACAGAAGCCTAGGTGATCAAAAATGATACAATATCTATACTAATATAATAAAGAGAGAGCCCAAACCTTTGAGGCGGGTAATCTCAGTAACCACAGCACCAATCACAACACCCAATACAGCGTTGGAAAGGGCAGTTGCAGCAGAAGGACATAGGCTATGCAGACGCCCACAATATACATTTAAAAGGTAAAAGAACCGTGCCAGCAAAGTAGTCCCTTGTGGGCGTGTCTGCGTTGTGCTGTGGGCGTGTGCTGGGGGCGTGACAAACGCTGGGGGCGTGTAGTACGTTCCGCCCTTCATGCCATGTCTCATATCCTGTGCTGTGGACGTGGGCGTGTGTGGGTCGCGGGATTACGGGAAAAAAAGCGAGCGTTGTGCCCAATAATTCATTGTTTTTTCTTTCCAGGTTCTGTACATTCCAGCTCCGGGTGTCCACCCTGTTCCCTTTAAATACCCCTGCACCCCATAATCATAACCCACCCTTACTCCTTAAAATACCCCAACACCCTTAAACACTAACCCATCTTAACCCTAAAAATATCCCTGTACCCCAAAATCCAAACCTAGCCCGGAACCCTATAAATACCCCTGCACCTCAAAACCCAAACCTACCCCTGAACCCTAAAAACACCCCTGTGCCCCAAAACCCAAACCTAGCCCTGAACCCTTAAAATATCCCTGTACCCCAAAACCCAAACATACCCCTGAACCCTAAAAATACCCCTGTACCCCAAAACCCAAACGTAGCCCTGAACCATAAAAATAACCCTGTACCCCAAAATCCAAACCTACCCCTGAACCCTAAAATACCCCTGTACCCCAAAACCCAAACTTAGCCCTGAACCCTAAAAATACCCCTGTACCCCCAAACCCAAACCTAGCCCTGAACCCCTAAAATACACCTGTACCTCAAAACCCAAACCTAGCCCTGAACCCTAAAAATACCCCTGTACCCCAAAACCCAAACCTACCCCGGAACCCTAAAAATACCCCTATACCCCAAAACCCAAACCTAGCCCTGAACCCTAAAAATACCCCTGTACCCTAAAACCCATACCTATCCCTAAACCCTAAAACTACCACTGTACCCCATAGCCCAAAACTATATCTGAACCCTTAAAATACCCTAAACCCCAAAACATATACCTCAGTACCCCAAAACATATACCCCTAAAAACCATACTTACCATATCCAAACATTAAAAAAAACATGCTTTTACCATTCATGCATTTACAACGAATTTCGTTGTAAATGTATGTGTGGTAAAAGCATATAAAATGTAATGCCATGCGTTATAATGGCATTGCGGAGTCATACAGCCTGATTCATCATTGTTAAATCCGGTCGCAAAGGGCCAGATTCTCAGAATCTGGCCCTTTGCGAGCGGTATTTTTAAATTTGGGATTCATCATCCCAAATGCAAAAATCGCTCTTTAAGAATTCACATATTTGCGAGGAATAGCATTTAAGGAATCTCTATTAGAGATTCCTTAAATGCTATTCTTGAAACATTTTTAAATTGGGAATTTGCAAAAATTTCCCGCTATTTACCGCGAGGTCAAACCTCGTGGTAAATAGCGGAAACTTAGAAAAATGCATTTAAATGCATTTTTCTAAGTTTCATGTTACACACACACATGTCCTTGGGACATGTGTGTGCGCAACACCAATGTAGCATACATTTCAGGGGTGCTACAGGGTGTCCTTTGGACACCCCTGCACCCTTGAAATCGCAATTTCAATATGCGAATCGCTAATTGCGAGTCGCACATTGAACTGTCTTCCCATTCATTCCTATGGGCCTTTGGGCCCATAGGAATGAATGGGGAGATATTCCTTAATTGCGATTAGCAATTTGCTAATCGCAATTAAGGAATAATTAGAAATCGCAATTTCTTTAGCGATTTCTTGGTGAATAGCACTTTGCTATTCCTTAATAGCGATTCCTTAATAATCGCTATTAAGGAATAGCAAATACTCACCTTGATGAATCAGGCTGATAGTACTTTCGTAATGAAAGTATGCGGAAAAAAAGTTGCGAAATAATGGGTGTTTACCCTTCCCCGGTAAGTACATTGGTGGCACGGCGGCCCACATCTCCAGCAACATACTTATATTTTTTCACCACCGATTTGAAAAATGCACAGGTCTCTCTTTGATGGCCAGCACCGACATGCACTTTTAGACACACCTCCCGCCACAAGTTCTAGAATTGCGAACTTTAGAGCTGGGGAGCTACGTTCGAATCTTGGCATCAGCTCAACATCCTGTGATTCCAGGCAAATCGCTTTGTCTCCCCGTGCCTCCCACAAATGAATGTGTTCTTCTGTAATGTAAACTGTGCTCATGCCATGTTGTCTAGTTCGCGCTATATAATATTGCAAGGAAAAATAAAGTAGGGAAACTCGAGTTCACACACTACTGAACGCGCACTCTTAAGTGCATCAGCAGTGCACTGTGAATCGGAGCGTTTTCACAGGCCTGTCACAGATAAGAAATGCTATCAAAATGAAATCCTACAAAACAATATACTACTGGCCGGCAGTAATTCATACCCGGACAACGTCGGGACGGGCTGCTAGTATTTATCCATAGATTTCAGCATAAAAAGGAGAGTTCTTTAATGACAGATTACAAAAACAACTATCTTCAAAATCCTCTTCTGCTATTAAAATTCTTTTAATAGAAAAGATTTGCATTAAAATCACAGTAATAATGATCGTTGCATGTTTAACGATATCAGTATTTGATTTTCTAAGAAAGACAGGTAAAAAGACTAGAAAGGTCTTTTAGTAATGAAGGTGAAAAGTATGCATTAATAAATCGAAGCTTCGAATGATCTAAAAACTCAATAAGCACAGAAAGTATTCAAGAAGATTTAAATAGCCTAGCTGAATATTGGAACCTTAAATTGAGATTTATTAGGGCAAGTAACGCTCCCTTGGGCCTGCCCATTTTGTTTTTAACTGCATTCACTTCAAATTCCTAAAAATTTGAAATAAAACAAGAATCCTTTCTCCATGTTTCCTGAAGACAGACAATATGATTGACTGTTAGAAAATTTAGCAGGTCGGTACTAATTTATTTTAGCTGATGGTTGAGGCTGGCGATATTCCAAGAACAAATACTAATAAAGTGTGCAGGCACTTTAAAAATGTGCTAAGAATCCTGCCTCCATATTCTTTGATTCATATCACAAGACCATGAACCTTCTAATCTGTAATTCTCCTACATTTATAATGCTCACTATCGTGTAATATGATATTTTCGATTGCCCACAATTTATTAGAAACACTAATTCTAATATTATTAAATACATCATAATAGACATTTCAGGCCCATAGCCGTTGTTCTTGAAAAGTTATCGCCTGCAAACTAAGGTCAATTTACTATGAAGTAAAAACTTGCCTTTTCGACAAAAATGTGTAAGCCTTCTGTGTCCTCCTCTCCTGTCCCTCAACAGCTGCACTCTCTAGTGCCAAGTGACCAGTTGGTTGTGAGTAATTGTAATTTACACGATTAACAAAATAGATAGGTGGGATGGGTCCAGACATGAACTTCTCCATTAGGTAGTACCTGACTGAGTGGTCAAACTCCTGTATTGCATTGGCTTGATTAAGTAGTCAACTTGAAACTTCAATGAAGCTCATTACATGTTTACAGGTGTATTTTACTCTTTGAGATTATAGGGTTCTGGGGTGAAGACGCTTTCAACAAATCAACGTGGATTGTTTAATAAGTGGGTGGCTTAATCCCCTACTGAGGGATGTTCAGAAGGAGTAGGGAGACCATGAGAGCATTGCAGGGCATATTACCAACAACTAGCGATCAGTATCGCTATGTTGGTTTAGCGGCGATATTTTTATCACCGAGCTGCGGTGATTTTTATCGCTTAGGAACTTTGCTATTATCAAGGTATATCTCCTAAGCGATAAAAATCGGCCGAAATGCATGAATATCGCTGAAAAGTCAGCGATAATCATGCATTACCGAGCTAATGCTCTTAGCCATGTTATCCACCTACCATTGGATAACATGGCTAAGAACTGCTCAGGGGCAGGTGTTAGCTTTTGGAGATATGCACGCTTAGCGCGAATATCTCCATAAGTTGGTAATAGGAGATAGCGATGTTAGCGACTGTTTCCAGTCGCTAACATCTTGGCACGCCCACTTTGCATGTCATTAGTGATAAATATCACTGACATGCAAAGCGGGGCCCAAGATGGTCGCTATCCCCTACTAGCTGTCACTAACTGGTGTTAGTGACAGCTAGGTAATAGGGAGATCATTTTATCTCCGCTTTCTTGGCTTTTAAAGCCAAAAAAGCGGACATAAACCCCCTTGATAATATGCCCCTCTATGTCTACGTCTTTTCCCATTTTCTGCATACATTGCACTTCTTTGTCACACATACTCACCCCACAGCTCTTCTACTCATGTACTTATTCTCACTTCTACTCATCCATTATGTAGATAGCATGTCCACTCATACACTAAGAATGCAGCACTTCTTCTCACACATCTACTGACCTCTACTCATTCTACGCATACCTTGTGTGCAGATCACTGCTGCTTATACATTCCTCACTTATACTCACACACTATGTACACAGCACTACTTTCCGACTCTGTGCAAAGCGCTTCTCTAAATCTCTTGGAATGCTCCTCCGCTCCACTCAGTGACATGTGTCTCACCCACTCACTGGCAACACTGCTCTTCTCTTGCATTCACTCTCTGGACAATGCTTCTCCCCCACCCACCTACCCACTCACTCTCAGCAGTGCTTCGCCCTCACTCATTAAACTCACTCTGTGAAGTGCTTCTCCCTCACTCACCCCTCACTGCTTGTGCTGCTTCTCCCTCACTAAGACTCACACTGTCCACTTCTTCTCCCTAACCTCTTACCACCTGCAGTGCTTCTCCCTTACTCACTCACACTCAAATGTCCCCTGATCCTGTGATGAGTCAGGGTGGAGAGAAGATTGTGTCCTGAGTGTGTTAACCACATGACAAGTTGGGAGACGTTGCTAGGAGGGGTTTTGATTGGATGAGATGTGGTTGGTGGAACTAAAAGCTTAGGTTTGCTAGAATATAGAGATTGTTGTGGTTTACAATGAAGTCATTAATGTTTCTGGGAACGAAGTCTGAGAATACTTGTAGTTCAAATTAGGTCTGTAAAGCATCAGGAAAGAGCATGAGAAGGTAGGGAGAGTGAGAGTGGGAGTGTGCAATGTCAGAGCAGTGATTCTGATTCAGCAGCGACAAGAGTTTGAAAGCTTTTGGTCTGTAAGGTACCCTTGCAAATGATACTAGCCTCCCTGCTGTCTTCTTGGGTTGGCTTCTGGTTAGGATTGCATATGCAGGAGGCAGGGCCTCATGAAAATGTGGCTACAATATCTATAAGCCAGCTTTTTTTGATGAATAGATATTCCAGGTTGGGAACCGGAGATATGGTCGGTAATAGACAGTTCTTGTTTGTTGATTTTGTATAGCTGAGGTGGGCGGTAGTGGAGTTATTAGTAGGGTCAGAAGGGAAGGGATTTGAGAAGGTTTGGAGCCGGGGGTAGGAGATGAAGTAGGAATAGTAGAAGTTTGGTTAGAGTTGGAAGGTCTATTTTTGTATTCCAAGGGAGGATGAAGGGGCAGATGAGGCTAAAGGTGCAGCTGGGAATGTGGAATGGGATTGCTTAGCAAGGGAAGAGAGGCAAGAAGTATTCGGAGAAGTAGAAGGAATGGGTTGCCAAAGGTGGGAAGAGGAGTTGAGAGGGGAGGGCAGACAGAGAGAATAGGATGAGAGGAGTAGACATTGAGTGGAGAGAGATGAAGACAGAGGTCAGGGAGGAGCTTTTATTTCTTAAGTTGGTTTTGGAGGGAAAGGTTATAAGAGATGTCAGTTGGCACTATGCCCTACTAAATAAAAAGCATACAAACTCTCTCTTTGGAATCCATGATACCCAACATTGTGGAACCGGTGGTATTTGCTGATTTATGAGAAAATTACAAGCTGCATGAACACAAGACAGCTTGTTTCCTTCCCAGTGAAAGAATTGGCTTGGTAGTTTGGTCTGCCCTGTTCCCATGATGCACTGGGCCAGGGACAGACTAATTTGCATATAGCCAGGTTCTGAGCTGGGATGGTGCAGTGAGCTAAAAAACGGTGTGGATCAAGCCCTTATCTCTTGACTGGGTGAGAGTATTCTGCCTAATTCAGAAACTCTGTCCACCACCACCCCCTGTTGTTTAATTATTTTGAACACAAGACACGAGCATGGAAGACTGCCACACATAGAAAAAAATGTCCTTCATTGTTGGCGGGTCCCATTCATTCACAAAGTGTCCCGCAATAACCTCAAAAACCTGCGAGGAGGGGTGGGGTGGTTGATGAATAGTAAGCTGAAGAACATAACAAACCTGCACCCCAATCAGGGCCGGACTGGAGGTAGCGGGCACCGGGCATTATCCTGGTGGGCCGCCAGGGTGGGGGCCGGTTTTGGGCCCCTAGAGGGGTGTTTTTGTTACAGGGCCGTTTTTGCAGCATAGCTGCAGCATTGGCCCCTGTAACAAAAACCGGCTGTGGCAAACATCTCGACTGCACCCCCAACCCTCCAGGGGCCAGCCGAGCACTTTGCCAGGGCCGATTTTGGTTTCCAGTCCGGCCCTGACCCCAATTGGATCTAAACCATAAACCCTGAGGAAAATAAGTAGGGTAGGTTAGTGGGGGGAAAGTTCCTTCTACCATAGTCCAAGTTCAGACAAATACAAATACCTGTGCTGACTTTAGCAGTAAGGAGAGACGGCGGCCTGCTGGAAAGTTAGCTCCGCAATGTTGTACAGATCAGCCGGGGCACTGGGGGGATCTCTGAAAGGCTTCAGGCTAGATCTGCTTCCAAGTTGGGTGGAACTTCATCAGTGTTGAACCTCTTAAAAGCAACCATGAAGGAGGAGTGCTGTGATGTAGTATATAATGACTCTGAACCTGAGCCTAGGTTAATCCCTGCTTATGTTAGTAACAGCTGCATGCTGCATCTAGAGACCTGGAGTGAGTCTTTTCCGCTGGTGCGTGACTAAAGGGAGTGAAGAAAACTAAATAGGGCCACCCAATAACCCCTTGTGAGCTTGGGTATTAGTAACTACTAAGGTAAATGGCTAACAAGGGGGTCATTTACATATACTTTTGCAATTAGTTAGAGATGTGACACGTGCCTTGTCTATTGAGACATGAAGAGTTTCGTTTTGTTTCAAAATGCTTTATTCGATTTGTACAAGTACAACCATATAGCAACACATAGATACAGTTTCAAATTTCATATTTATGTGGGTTAAATAATGAAACAGTTAAAAATAACATCAATATCCATTCCAGTCTTGTTATGGTTCAATTATAGTTCAAGGATATCACGTTTGGATGGAAAATTAAGTTTAGTCGTTCTGTATATTCTAGCAGTAATTATAAATAAGTGCAAAAGATGCAGATGTAAAGTGCAGAAAATTCAGGAAAACCTGTTATAAACATAAAGTGCTATTGACATGTCACAGTAATATAAAGTGCAAAAGGCTATTTTGTCACTATAAACGTTATAGCAGCAGTTTGTTTTACAATAAAAGTTTGTGTAAAAACGCTAGGGCAAAAAACGCTAGTGCAAAAGGCAAATACATTATAAACTTTATAGCAGCAATTTGTTTACGATAAGGGGTTTTGTGCAAAAATGCTAGTGCAAAGAACGCTAGTGCAAAAGGCAAATACCATTTAAGGTGTAACAGTCTGGAGGTTCAGGGGGAAAGAGGTCATATTATTATAGATTTTCTTTGCCCCATACATTTTAGGATATAGGTGGCCTCACGATAACACACATCCGGGGAAGCCAAGTAAAACATCAGTTGCATTGCAGCTCTAGTATTGCACATGTTATAATCTAAAAATAATTGCTTCAGATAAAACTTTCTAAAACCAGTATAAAAATTACAAAAGAGTAAAAAGTGGCAGGTGCTCTGTTTGGATTTCCCATCGCATGGGCACAGACATGTTCCAGGTTTTTTTACTGTGGGGAAAGCCACCAGATGGTGAACTATTCCCAGCCTCAACGGGCTAGAACAAAACGATGGGAATTAATACTGACAAATGTGAGATAGGAGGAAAGACCTGTACTGAGATTGTATTCCATATATAGTTTAAACGTACTTTGTGTTGCATACTCTTTCATCCTGGTCCCTTTTATATGGTCCAGGTAAATGGATTTGAGGTCACGCTTTGTTGGAATTGATTCTGTTAATAAGTCCTTAAAAATATCCTGGCCAAAAAGGGTCTTATACCAAGATTGAATATGTTTTAGCCAGGGGATTTTCGGGTGACGGTCAAGTTTAATACAGTCCATAATTACTTCCTGGGTAAACTTGGTTTCTTCTTTGGCCCATATGGACCGCCATAGGGGCAGGGGGCGCAATGCAATCAAATCTGTAACATGATTTATGCCTAACTCTCTATGGGTAATCTCATTAGAAGCCGAGACAGGGAGGCATAATAGTCGTTTTAAGTACTTATTTTCCTCCTGCTGGATGGACAGGGCAATCTGAGGATTGTACCCCCATATCCCTGCTCCATACAAAGCAGAGGACATACACCTTGCATTGTAAATGGAGATCATCTCTCTTATTCTACGACCCCCTAGTGTTGAGGCGAATCTGAAAATACAATTTACATTTCTGGTCATTTTCAGGTCAACATTAGATTGTTCATTTACCCATCTCCCATCTCCTGAGAAAGTGATACCTAGGTAACAAAAATATTGCACAGCCTCAAGTTTATCCCCATCTAAAAAGAATGGTTTGTTTTTCTTCGTTTTCTTCCCACAGATCATAGTCATTGTCTTGCCCTTATTAATTTTAAGTTTTCTGCCATGGACAAAAGTGTGAAACTTCTCGATTAACTTTTGCAGCCCATTCGCGGTCCTAGAAATCAGGACCGCGTCGTCCGCGTATAAAAGGACGGGTATTTGCTTTCCATTGATAATAGGGGCATCAGCATGGGATTCTTGTAAAAATTGGTCAACCTGGTTGATAAAAAGGGAGAATAAAAGAGGGGCTAGCATGCACCCTTGTCGAATCCCTCTACCAATATTAAAAAAGGGGGTGCATTCACCATCTGTTCCAAATCTAACCTTACTTGAGAGGCTACTGTACATTCTAGCCAAGAGGTGAATGATTTCGGGCGGGGCACCCATGGCAAGTAGTGTGGGCCAGAGCAGTGCGTGTTCCACCAAGTCGAATGCGGAGCTTAGATCGGCAAAGCACATAAACAAATTCCCTTCCTTGGCCTTCGTGTACTTGCCGATGATAAGCTCCAGGTTCACGCACTGCTCCATGGTCCCTAGGCCCCTTCGGAACCCGTATTGAATAGTTGAGAGAATGTTATTATCATCAACCCAGGACTCTAATCTTGCCAAGAGTACACGACTCAAAATCTTTAAAGACGAGTCCAAAAGTGAAATTGGGCGATAATTTCGTGCTTCTGCCCTAGAACCCTTTTTAAAAAGTGGCACAATAATTGATTGACCCCATGTAATTGGCAACTCATCTTCAATAGCTGCATTAAAATAACGGGTCAAAATGGGGCCCCATAGGGTAGTCTCAAATTTGTAAAAGTCCACGGGGACCCCATCCGGTCCCGGGGCTTTCCCCCCCTTACTCATCTCAATTGCCTCAATCACCTCGCTTAATGTTACAGAAAACAATATTTTCTCCCATTTAAAACATGTTGATGTATCATTTAAAACATTGGGATTAAAAACAGAGGTAGAACTAGGGGTAGATTCAGAGTTAAAAATCCCTGTAAAGTGTGCTATCCAGGCCCGGCAACTGACATGTGAAGTTAGCTCGGGGATGTTATCATTCTTCAGGAATGGGCTGTTTACAGTGTCCCAAAAGAGTTTGTGGTCCTTAGTATCGGCAGCCAAGTCTAATTTAGCCCATGCCTCGTCCTGTAGTTCCTTCTTCCTGGTGGAGAGTGCAGTTTTGTAATTGTGACGCTCTTCCCTGATCTTGCTAGCATCTCTTGGAGTAGCATCAAGTGAGGTTTTCAGCCTTTTTAATGATTGTGCACAGTTATCATCAAACCACACCGCCTTGACTTTCCTTAATTTTCGAGCTTTGTGTGTCAAGGATTTCTCAATCGCTTTTGTTATACTTAGGAAGCTGGATAACAGAGTTCGTGGGCATGGATTAGGGGACAAACAATAGTCAACCTCTCTGCAACAGTTTGTGATTACGTTGGCTACAAATTGATTGGGGTCAACTTTCATCCATTTCACCCTCATCCCATTAGGTCTTTCTGCCGCGATGTCCTGGATTGGTTGGCCATAGGTGTTCTTTTTGGTTCCTAGCCCAGTAATTCAACGGTTACGCTATTATGGTCACTGACAGTTTGTTCAATCACCCAGACGTTGATGAAGACTACGGAACAAGATATCATGATATGGTCGATAAAAGACCGGCTGTTTCTCCCATGGAATGTCGGACACCTGTCATTGTTTGTGTTCTTGTTACACTCTAAAAGGTCTAGGTCATATTTTGCAAGGAGTTTATTTAAGGCTCCACCATAGTTATTGTGTGGGAAGTGATTATATACGTTAGTTTCCCTTCCAGTATACTCCTCCTGTGGCCACATGCCCCCTTTAGGGCATAGTTACATGTTTTAATGTTAAAGTCTCCGGCCCATAGGATTGCAGCTGGTTTGGGTGTGCTTGATAAGGACACATCAATGGCCTGCTCAATATCGGAAATAATCGATACCCGTTTATGCCCCGCGATATTGTTGTAGAAGTTCACTACTATTAGATCTCTACATCTGCTGTGAACCATGCGCAGAACGGAAGCGTGCTCTCCTAGTACAACATGAGCGCTGACACAAAATTCAGTCAATGCGGTGGATATCAGAGTCACTAGACTCTACCGGCCTGAGAAGCCACAGCCTGCACATTAAAGGATGTATATACCTCGACGTGTACATCTTCCCTGTCCCAGGTTTCTTGCAGGCAGATAATGTCGTAACCCTGTTTGATAAAGTCAGCCCAAATGGGGGTATTGACCTTGGAGGCGAGCCCAGCTATGTTCCAAGTGATGGCCCTCAATTCTCCTCTGTAACTGCATGCGATGGGTTGGTAACTGTTATGGCTGATGGTGTTATCGGATTCTCCAGTTCGTTCACAACATTACGTGTGATTACATCTGCCAGGGTTGGATCATCAAGATTTACTACAGCAGTGTCTATTGGGGGTTTCTCAGCTATATTGACGTCCATCAAACTAGGTTCTTCAGTTACAGGTGATCCAGCAACAACATTTTCCCCCCAGTCAGTCATTTTCATCTAGTGAGTTAAATATTTGGAATCTATTAGATGTTGGGACTGTATATTGACCATAAGCACTAGTATCTAACCCAGGAGCATTGAAGTTGTTGAGATAATTGGGGTTTGATATTCTAAATAAGTTCAGTGGTTGCTGTGGTACATATTGGATATTTTGGCCGTGGGGAAACATAGGGTGCCCAGCTGGATGCACTGGTGCCTGATGAATATTTTGGCCATGGGGAAACATAGGGTGCCCAACTGGTTGCACTGGTGCCTGCTGTGCAGGTGGGTGCGGCATGTTTATTACTCTAGGATGTTTGAAATTCTGCACTGGGACTTTAAATCCCACCTGATTCCTGTAAAAGTAATCCAATGGGAACAGGGTAGTGTTTTGTAATCCTTATCTGATGGGATTGGAGCATTCAAGATGGAGTCTCTTGCCCATTCGGTGGTTTTATAGTTTATAATTTCACAGTCCCCACTTATTTCCTTTTTGCTGGGACCCACCCACCCTACCCTTTGGGTTGAAAGAATCTGACTTGAGCCTCTTAGAGGGAATCCACAATTGTGGACAAGCCAGTGCAAAATTTTATTTTTGAGTGTTTCGTTGTTTTCAAATTGGGAGGGTTTAAGTTTCGGGACATTAGCAAGAATAGCCACATATGGTCTACTTTCTGGCGGGAGATTAATCACAGCGGGAATGATGTTATTGTATTGGTTCTGTGCTGATGAATTCCCGTTTACTGGGGTATGACCCGTTGCCTCTCTACCTCTAGCCACAGAGGGCCCACTTATCGTGTTACTTGTAGTTAAGGTGTGCAGGTTACTGGGCTTGGCGGTGGTTGCCGTGGGGGCGACATCTCTTACAGGGGGAACCTGTGTGTTAATTGTGTTAGTTGCAGTCACATTATCCTTGTTTATATGAGATGCATGCAAGGGGTTTGAGATGACTTGTGAACCCAGGTGTTCAAGGATGTCTAATTTAGCTAGACCTAATTTCTCCAACATTTCCACCCTTGTGCAAATCTGTTCAAGTTTGTCAGTTAGGGGGGAAATAAGAAGCTTCATAGCATCTACAATTTGACACGTTAAAGATTCCTCATTAGATGTGGTAGGATCGTTATTATTACCTCTTAGCCCAAGGTTTAAACTTAACTGTGGGGATGGTGACCCTTCTCTGTTAGCCTGCTGTGATAACGACAAGGTTGCCTTCTTTTTCCTACCCCTTTGTTTCGCACGCGCCCTACTTAGGGCTAATGGTTTTCTATTGCGTGTGCGTCTGGATCTGCGGTGGGCAGAGCCATGATTGGGCGTGCTGTCTGCGCAGCTGCTGATGGGTGAATCAGTTATGGGGATAAGATCTTCATTCTCACAGGAAGTCAGAACTGCGCTGGACTTAGGCGCATTGCTAAGCCCCGGTGCCTCAGATGGTGTGACATTAATCTGTAAATTTGGCGTTATAGACAGCCGATTTTCCCTTTCTTGAAACAGTGCAGGTACTATAGGATCTTTTTCCACTTGGTTATGCTCGGCCCCGGGAAGACCCGAATAAGATTGCATTAGGATGGAGTCGTTTGATAGTGATGTCACATTGATGTTGTTTGTATTATTTACGCTGCCATCATCGGGTTGTGGTATATGCTGAATTAAACAGGCACTAGGTGGTAAGGATAATCGTCTCTCAGTATTTTCAATAGCGTTCGCTACCACCACAATAGTCTGTTGCAACATGCGATCAATTGCAGTTAAAGTTGGTAGTGGTGTTTTTACAGGAGCAGCATTCCTTGTGACAGAGTGTGTATGGATGGGCGTCTTTTTAACCAGATTCTTAGTAGATGACTTGGGCTCCATAGGTGCCATAAATTTAGTAAGTAATAGGCAAGAATGTAAATACCTTAAGTGTGATGACAATTTGGCCAGGGGGTAGTGCCCAGCCCAGACTCCTCAGGCCTCTGAGGGCCACAGAGGGCCCGCCCTTTGCCCGGGCTTAGCCCCGGGTACGGCCCCGCGCGCGGTCCCGCGATGCGGGAAGACCAGCCCCTTTTACGGCGCCTCCAGTCGCTCTGCCTCAACGCGACTTCCGGGCCAGTCGCGGAGGCTTCTGGGGGCTGTAGTCTCTACTCCCCCGCTCGGCGGCAGTCCCGGTGTTGGAGGGCTGCGGCGGGGGGAGGAGACAGCAAAGGCGGAGGTGTGGTAGCAGCAGCTTTCTGGCCGTTCGATTCCCCAAGCTGGCGATGCTGTGGCAGGTCGGAATCACCCGGTGACAGGCAGCGTGCAGGTAGGGACAACACGCGCTAAACTTCACGGGCTCAGGCGTTTGCAAACATGAAGAGTTAATTACATTGACGCAATAATAATATGTCGGTTTTTAATGTTTTATTGTGTTTTATTTTGTGATGTCTTTTATGGTCAATTATACCGAAATAAAGACTTATGAAACTGTAAACTGTAGAAAAATATCTCTAAAAAGAGATGATCATATTTGCTTCATTAAACATTAAATGTTTAAAGACAAACAGAAGAATAGGTCAAAAGGTATGCGTGTGCAATATTTTAACGACATCACTGACTTTATCACCCCACACGCCCTCCCCTCCGAAGACTACATTCTATTGGGAGACCTCAATTTTCACCTGGAAAAGAGCAATGACAGCAGCACCACCACCCTTCTGGACAATCTCGCCAACCTCGGACTCAAACAACTTGTCACTACCCCCACCCACATTGCAGGTCACACTCGACCCCATCTTCACCTCCAGCAAACATGTCTCATTCAGTCACACCACAGCTCTTCATCGGACGGACCACAGCTGCGTTCACTTTATCTACAATAAGACCACAATCCAAAACCATCCTCAACCCACCCTGCGAAGAAACTGGAACAAAATCACCATCGACCAGATCTCCTCATCGCTTCTTCTAAACCCCCCCGCCCACTCCTCAAACCCCGACCAAGCAGCCATTAACCTCACCCAATGGCTATCCAACAGCGCCGACATCCTAGCACAGTTGAAAAAACGTCAATTCAAACTAGACAGCAAAAACGCCTCCTGGTTCGGTACACAGACAAAATATCGAGTTTTAAATTTCGATATACAATTATATCGAAGTTTAAATATCGATGGGACAAAATATCGAAGGTAAGTAATATCGACAGTCTTAATATCGATATTAGTATGATATCAGTAATATCGAAGTTTTAAATATCGATGTCAATAATATCGAAATAAATAACTTCGATGTTACTAATATCAATTTTTAAATAAATTTAGTGTATATTATATTGTATTTATTATGTATTATTATTTATTTTTAATGTAATTTAATTAAATATTGTCTTTTACTACTGTAGCGGGTTGTGGGTTTATAGGGGAATAGGGTGGGAAGTAATTTAATTATGTTAAATTAATTATTAATTAGTAGGAATTATTAATTAATTAATTGAGAATTAATTTTTCATTAATTTTAATTAATTGATTAATTGATAAATATGTTCTGTAGCGGGTTATGGGTTTATAGGGGAATAGGGTGGGAAGTGATTTAATATTAATTAATTAATTAATATATGTTTGTAAATATTTTAATTAATAATTAATTGGTAATTAATTTATATTCATTATTTAATTAATTAATATAATTTTGTACATATTTTTAATTATTAATTAGTTGGTAATTAATTAATATTAATTAGTTAATTACATTAATTAGAGTAATTTTTTTTATTTTATATATAATTTTTTGTTATTCTTAATTAATTAATTGGGAAAAATAATATTAATTATTAAATTAAATTAATTACAGCTAATGTGCTAATATATGTACTTTATTGTTATTGTTAATTAATAATTAATTGGTAATTAAATAATAATAATTAATATTGGGTAAAGGAGTATTTTTAGTGTTCAGGGTCAGTTTTCAGTTCTTGGGTAAAGGGGTATTTTTAGGGTTTAGGGTCAGTTTTCAGTTTTTGGGTAAAGGGGTATTTTTAGGGTTCAGGGTCAGTTTTCAGTTTTTGGGTAAAGGGGTATTTTTAGGGTTCAGGGTCAGTTTTCAGTTCTTGGGTAAAGGGATATTTTTAGGGTTCAGGGTCAGTTTTCAGTTTTTGGGTAAAGGGGTATTTTTAGGGTTCAGGGTCAGTTTTCAGTTTTTGGGTAAAGGGGTATTTTTAGGGTTCAGGGTCAGTTTTCAGTTCTTGGGTAAAGGGGTATTTTTAGGGTTCAGGGTCAGTTTTCAGTTTTTGGGTAAAGGGGTATTTTTAGGGTTCAGGGTCAGTTTTCAGTTTTTGGGTAAAGGGGTATTTTTAGGGTTCAGGGTCAGTTTTGGGTTTTTGGGGTACAGGGATATTTTTAGGGTTCAGGGTCAGTTTTGGGGTTTTGGGGTACAGGCGTACAGGGTAAAAATAAAAAAAATTACATTAAATCAATTAAATGAAATTAAAAAAAGAAAATTACATTAAATTATTAAGTGTTTTATTTATTTTAAATGCATATGTATTAGTTTTAATTTTGTTTTAATATTTTTATTTAATATTTGTAAAATTATATGTATTTTAAAATTATTTTTACATTATTATTAATACATTTAAAAAAACGATATTTTTAATGTCGATATTTTTGTACTACGATATTATTTTTTCAATATTTTTGTACTTACCTTTATAAAGATATGACTCCGATATTTTTGATGTCGATATTTTTGTGCCGATATTTTTGTATTTCGATATTCTGTCTGTCGATATTATGTCAGACATTCCCTGGTTCAACGATGATCTTAAGAAATCGAAGAAACTCTGTCGCACCCTCGAGAAGGCCTGGAAAAAAGACCCAAACACCAACACCAGGGACGCCTTGAAAAACGCCACCCGCATACACCACCAACTAATCTGGTCTGCCAAGAAAGCCGCATTCAAAGACCGCCTAGATAACAACTCCCACAACAGCAAGGAATTATTCAACATCGTCAAAGAATTTACCAACCCATCAGCCAACTCCAACGACATCACCCCCTCCCAAGCCCTCTGCGACTCCCTAGCTTCCTTCTTCCACAACAAAATCTCAGACATCCACAACAGCTTCGACAATCGACCCGGAGACCAACCCACCCAACCTTCTGCAGGACCTTCACCCCCCTTGAACATCCTTAACGACTGGAACCCAATCTCCACTGAGGACACCATCCGCCTGAGGAACTCCATCCACTCAGGATCCCCAACTGACCCATGCCCTCATCACATCTTCAACAAAGCAGACTCCATCATAGCACCACACCTCCGAGATGTCATCAACTGCTCCCTCAACTCCGCCACCTTCCCGGAAAGCTGGTAACACGCAGAACTCAGCGCCCTTCTGAAAAAACCCACAGCTGACCCCACCGAACTCAAAAACTACCGCCCCATCTCGCTTCTTCCATTCCCGGCCAAAGTCATCGAGAAAGCTGTCAATAACCATCTCGCCACCTTCCTCGAAACCAACAAATCCCTCGACTCCTCACAGTCCGGCTTCCGAGCCAAACACAGCACTGAGACCGCACTTATCGCAGCAACAGACGACATTCGAACTCTACTGGACAATGGAGACACAGTCGCCCTCATCCTCCTCGACCTCTCCGCTGCCTTCGACACAGTCTGTCACAGCACCCTTCTACAGCGCCTCAGAAACGTCGGAATCCAAGGAAAAGCACTGGAATGGATCACCTCGTTCCTCACCGGAAGAACCCAGAGAGTCCGCCTCCCACCATTCAAGTCAGAGGCCTCTGAAGTCATCTGCGGCGTGCCACAAGGATCGTCACTCAGCCCCACCCTCTTCAACGTATACATGAGCCCCCTTGCGGCCATCGCTCGCCAACACAATCTCAACATCATCTCCTACGCTGACGACACTCAACTGATCCTCTCACTCACCAAAGACCCTAACACCGCCAAAACCAACTTACACGAAGGAATGAAAGAAGTAGCCGAGTGGATGAAGCACAGCCGTCTGAAACTGAACTCAGACAAAACAGAAGTCCTCATCTTAGGCACCTCCCCCTCCGCCTGGGATGACTCTTGGTGGCCAGAGGCCCTTGGAAAAGCACCCATCCCGACAAACCACGCACGGAACCTGGGCGTCATCCTGGACTCCTCACTCTCGATGACCAGACAAGTCAACGCCGTTTCATCATCTTGCTTCAACATTCTTCGCATGCTCAAAAAAACATTTCGCTGCATCCCCACCGAAACTAGAAAAACGGTCACCCACGCACTGATCACGAGCCGCCTGGACTACGGAAACACCCTATACGCCGGTACCACCGCAAAACTCCAGAAAAAACTCCAACGCATCCAGAACGCTTCAGCCAGGCTCATACTAGACATCCCGCGTAAAGAACACATCTCTGGTCACCTGAAAAACCTCCACTGGCTCCCCGTAAATAAGAGAATTACTTTCCGCCTCCTAACCCACGCACACAAAGCACTTTACGAACTTGGACCCGAATGCCTCAACACACGACTGTCCTTCTACACCCCCTCCCGTCAGCTACGATCCTCCAACCAAGCCCTTGCCACTGTACCTCGCATCACCAAACCACCATGGGAGGTAGATCCTTCTCCTACCTGGCAGCTAAAACCTGGAACTCACTTCCCACTCACCTTCGCCTTACTCAGAACCACCTAGCATTCAGAAAGCAACTTAAAACTTGGATATTCGACAAGTAATTCCCCACCTTTCCTCAAGTGCCTTGAGGCCCTATGGGTATGTAGCGCGCTATATAAATCGCTTGACTTGACTTGACTTGACAAAGCCCTTGGTATGGCAGCTATAGAACACCCTTAGAAGAAAACATAGGGAGTGCCTGGTGGTTTCTTGTAAGACGTCTCCTTATGTTTTCTTCTAAGGTGTACTATAGCTGAACTGTATACACCTTCCTGCACATATACAATGATGCATGGCGTTTTGCTCTAGAAACAGCAAAAACTAGGAGAAATTAAGCATTTCTCCTCGTTTCACCATGTTAACACCAGGTTTTCCCTGGTCCTAATGTTGGTGCTGCCCCATATTTACAATACCTTTATAAATATGGTGGAGTGTCAAAATTAATGGATGTTGCGGTGGAACGCCCACTGTAACACTCAGGGCTCGATTCCGATCCGGTAAAATGCGCTCCGAATCGTCGTACGGAGCAATTTTCCCCGTACGAATCGTACCCGTACACGTCCCCGTACATACGACGAAGTACGATCCGTACCAGGAGCCAAAGACCGTACGAGTCGTACAGGACTCCGTACGACTAAAAAATCCGTACGAGTCTCACTCGGAACCCGCTGTACGTGACATCGCTACGGTTCGCGGCTGGTTTTTACGACCCAGCAAGTACGATTCGTGTCGGGTACGCAACGTACAACCCTTTTTTTTACGGGAGCTGTAAACAGCCGTAAACGCATAGTTCGCGCCGAAACAAGTACAGAACGCCCCCCCCGGGGACGCCGCGTACCCCCCATGTTCGCCGGGGTACGCGCCATACCCCTGCGATCATGTGGGGTACGCGGCGTACACCCAGCATACATTGGGTACGCACCGTACCCCATGTACGGTGGGTGTACGTTGCGCACCCCATGTACGCTGGGTGTACGCCGCGTACCCCACATGATCGCAGGGGTACGGCGCGTACCCCGGCGAACATGGGGGGTACGCGGCGTACGGTGTGTATGTGATTGAGCGCTTTTCCGTACGAATCGCACTTACCTGACGCGGACCGTACGAATAGCGTCCTGATCACTCGGTCCGGATCGTACTCACCGGGTCGTACGGTGTGTTTACGAGTCGTACGGAAACGGCTCCGAATACGAATTGTACGGGGGATTTTTTTTACCGGATCAGAATCGAGCCCTCATTGACCACCCCTTTCATGCTAAGTATAGTGTGAAAGTGTGCCTTATTTACAAGGTGGCGTGAAGCCACTTAACGTGGCTTAACGCCACCTTGTAAATAAGGCAAAGCCCCTATCGCCACAGGAACGTTGTAAAAGGTGACTTTTATATGGCGACAGGTGCTCGTAAATATGCCCCAGAGTTTCATGTATACACACACAAAGATTCAAATTTGATAGCTCCCTACATATGGCATTTTCTGTTCGGCTCATTCAAAAGGAATCATCAACATTTAAACGGACCGATAGGGTCAGTACATAAAGAGAAGATACTACTGCAGATGTCTCCAAGAAGTGCAGCATTAGGGCTTGAAGTCAGGCGGCCTTATTCCCTTATTTTCCCCCAACCTAGAGGTACTTTGCTCTTCAGACCACATTTTAAAATTGTTCATTTTCCCACTACAGGGGAAATGGCCCTAATTAATGGACAGGAAGTGAGCAAAGAAATTCGTCAAAGCTGTTCTACTTTAACAACAGCTGCTTATAAATGCAAAAAAGCTAAGTTTGCTGTATCTTTGTATGGTCCCTAGGCCCTGTTGAATGCTATGTTCATCAACTATAAGTTTAATGCTTCTAAAGTGATTAATAGTCGATCAGACATGAGTTTACCAAATAACTTTCGCACCCCATTGAGCAGGGAACGGGCTCTACAGTTCTTTTGCATCATCTTATCAGATTTTTTTTACCAATTTGTTCCATTAAAGTCTTTCACCAGGACTTTGAAACTATTCTACTTCTTAATAACAAGTAAGCTGCTAGAGGGATTAGTGTGAGCTGCAGCTGTTTTTCGCACCTCCCGCTGCCTTTTGCTTTGCTCTGAGTGTTTATGTAGTGCATATTGCTTTTGCGCTATTTTTTAACCGTTTTTAATACTGTGTTCTTATCAGCTCTCTTTAGGGATTTTAAATCGGTCTAACTTTACCTTGCTGTGTGCATTTTCAGGCCTGTCTCCCCTCTCCCCGTTCCACTGCTGCAGATAGTCTGCTGATTGCGTGGAGGGAGTTTCTTCCTGGGGAGGAGGACTTCCGGATTTTCCCTCACTTCCTGTGGACCATCTTTGTGCCGCCATCTTGGAGGTGAGACGCTCTAGTCTCCCTCCATCGGCTCTGCTATCTCACTATATTAGGGCTAATGGCGCCGAAGCGCAGCAGCAGGGCCTGCTCTAGGCATGTGCAAGCTGTGCACCTGCACAGGGCCACCAAACCCCAGGGGCCACCACGTCAATATATATCCTTAATGTATTAATCCTCTGAGGATGGATACATATTTGCGTGGTGGCCCCTGGCAGGGATTTGGCGGCCTCCGGCTCTGTTCCACTTCTAAACACCCTGACCCCCTCCCCTCTTTACTGGCCTGCGTGCTCCGCCCCACCCGGACCCCCCCTTCCGGGGCCCCCTACCTATGCTCCTTGCCCAGGGCCACCATGAGCCTAGAGCCGGCCCTGGCAGCAGACATGTTCAGCGGGCGCGCCAAAGGTGCACCAAAGGCAAGCCAGTCTGCGTGCGTCCGGACAGCGGCCAGGGCCAATTATGCTGCCCATAATTTTGCTGAATGCCCAAATGGCTGCGACAGAGATGAGCTTTGTGCATTGAGACCGTACATCTGCCCAGGCCAGCAGTGCACATTACTCAGTGACTCAGTGGGGTCCTTCCACTGCCCTTGCTAGAACTTCTCCTTTAATCCCGGCTGCACACCCTGGCTGGATAGGGAAGTGCCTCTATTCCTTCCTAAGTCCTTTAAACCCTGCGACTTAAAAGCCTGCCTTATTAATTGCAGGTTACTGCCAAAACACACTCTTGACATACACCAATCCATTGTGGATAATAATTGGGACCTTATGTTCCTGACGGAGACGTGGCTGAGTGAAAAATCAAACCTAGCTGTGGCTCTAGCTAATAACTGAAGTAACTATAACTTACACCTCCACCATGCACAGTGTTGTCATCAATGATGTACTTTCAGATATTGAAGTGATGATTATGAATGATGTCATAGAACATGTAATAAGTGATGCAATATGTAACATCAGAAATAGTGCATCACGAGGGCGTGAGTTAGGGTTACTTCAGTTAAATATAACTGGTGAATTTCAGTGTTCTTTGAGTTCAAATGTTATAGCTTAACTGATATTTTCGCCTAACTATAATGTCACTTTAACCTTTGGCTTTTTCACTAATCTCTTAGGTATTTTTTGTATGTAAAGTAAGATATTTTCATCATACCTTTATTTCTTTAATACATTTCTAGGCTTTTGTTAACATAAAGTAAGATTTCAATACCATACCAAACTATGCCAACCCCCACGTGCACATCCTTTGGCCATTGCGGTGTGGAATTAATGCAATACGTTGTGGCCAGCCAATCAAATTGTGTATTTTGTCCTCGCAGTACAACAGTACTACCACAATGGTAATGCGGCTTGAACTATCTATGCATTTTTAATCTTAATTTCTCAAAAACAGCTGAACAGATTTATGTCAAATCACAAAAAAAGCATCTTTGTGGAAAAAGATATACCTTTCTGTCAAACTGGCTGTAGCCATTTTGGCTGTAGCATTGTCTAAACATCCCTATGGAAATTGCATTGAGAATTTGAGCTTTAGGACCTCCCTTTTTCTCAATTTTTGTCTGCCTCCACTTGATGGATCGCCCCAAACCTTTTCTAGGAAGGAGCTTAGGTGGATGAAAAATGTTTGAGGGGAAAGATTTGTGAAGATTCATCAAATAGCTCCAAGGTTATTAGCAAAACACACAATTATTTTTATTATGAAAACTCTGTCCTAGCTATAACTAACTAGCTATAACCAAGGGCCACTGGAATTAGGAGGTATGGGAAGGCTAAATTATGTAGCTTAATGCAGCACATTTTGTGATAGTATTACTTCATTGTTTTGTCATTTGTACACTTGTGAACACTGTCTGTTCGCCAGTTGCACCTCATTAGTGCCAGTTTCACACCCTTTTATAGCAATAAGCATTAGAAAGGTGACAAGTCAACCTTTGCAAAAGGCCTTCCACTTCGCAGCATCATGAGTTGTAGCATTTTTCGCAATTTTGGAACATTCCTCTTGCATCAATCACCACACTGCATTAATTATAACTTACCCTTTCTCTGTGCACTAATTATACCCTTGCATATTATATAATTTATAGCATGCAAAATCATAGCAGTTATAATAAGACTTGTGCCATCTCAAATTACACAATTTCTCACAACACAGTACATGGTACAGTGGCGAGTAATAGTTAATGAAATTTGGCGATTGAAGTGAGAAGAATGTGCACGAAGGTGTGCGAGTATAGTAAATTGAAGGTGGTGAGTAAGTTATAAATGTAAGTTCTACCTAGTGGTGAGTAAATTAGAAATTAAAGTAATAATTATGAATTTTAATTTCTCCTGTTTGTATAGTTTAAGTTGAGTTTATATATAAAGAATAAAAAATATTTTCCTAACTATAACTTAGCTTTAATCTTTGTTTTTTTCATTACATTTAAATAGTTTGATTATTTTAATAAAAATATGTTTAAAATTATAGTGTTCAGTGCCATTTAATTGAGTGTTGTTGAGTGCAGTGTCAGAGTATAGTAAAGGACACTGTCGTACTATGTAGTGTCATAGAGTCTAGTGTTGTGGAGGGGAATACAGTGGAGTGGAGTAGAGTGGAGTGGTGTTGCATATAGTGGAGTAAAGTCTTATAGAGTGGAGTGGTGTGGTGCGTTGTATGAGTGGAGTATGGTAGAGTGTAGTGGCATGCAATACAGTGTAGTGGCTTGTTGTACAGTACAGCTGAGTGTTGTACAGTGGAGCATCATCGACTGTAGTGTCATGGAGTTGAGTGTCATGGAGTGGAGTGGAATGTCGTCAACTGGCATAGAGTTGAGTAGAGTGTCATAGAATGTCATAGAGTAATACAGAGTGTTGTACAGTGCAGTGTGGGGCTTACAGTGTAGTTCTTTGTTGTACACTGGCATAGGGCTTAGCACAGTGCTGTAGAGTGCAGTTTTATAGAATTCAGTAAAGCATTGCAGAGTGCAGTTGCATACACTGGAGTGTTGCACAGTGGCATATGGTGGGCTAAACTGTTGTACAGTGTAGTGGACTAAAGTGTCATTTAGTGGAGTCTCGTCTCATATAATACAGTGGCCTGGAGTGTATTACACTGTAGTGGCTTCGCATACAGTGGAGTAAAGTATTATAGAGTGGAGTGATTTGTCGTACAGTGAAGTGGTATGCTGCCCTTTAGAGTGTGTAAAACTGCCGCAGAGTGGAGTACAGTGTAGTGGCATAAAGTGGAGCACAGTGTTGTACAGTGGAGTGAGGTAGAGTAAACTAGAGTGTGGCACAGTGTGCTACAATGGAGTGGCATATAGTGTTGTTGAGTGTAGTGGAATAGGGAGATGTTGAGAAGAGCAGCCTACAGTGAAGTGGCATCCAGTGGAATACTGTAGAGTGGAGAGGCATCAAATGGAATAGCATACAGTGGAGTGCCGTACAGTGGAGTGGTGTACACTGGAGAGGCATGGAGTGGAGTAGCATCAAGTAGAGTTGCGAATAGCGGAGTGTCATTGACTTGATTGGCTTACAGTGGAGAGGGTAGAGAGGAATAGCATGGAGTGGGGTACAACGAAGGAGTGTAGACTGGAGTGGCATACAGTGGAATAGAAAAGATAGGAGTCGATACAGTGCACTGCCGTACTGTGGAATAGCATACAGGGGTGTAGCGTACAGTTGAGTGGTGTACACTTTAGTGGCATGCATTGATGTGGCGCACATTGGAGTAGGGTAGAGTGAAATAGCTTAGAATTGGAGCAGCCTAGAGTGGAACTGCATATCATAGAATGCATTGACATACAGTGGAGTGGTGTACAGTGGAGTGTCATAGGCTGGATTGGTGTTTAGTTGATTAGAGTAAAGTAGAGTGGTGTAGAGTGGAGTGGCATTCAGTGGAATACCATTAAGTAGAGTGGCGTAAAGGGAAGTGTTGTAGAGTGGAGTGGCATAGAGTGGAGTGGCACAAGTGGAGTGTGGTAGAGTGAAGTGGCAAACAGTGGAATAGCATACAGTACACTACAGTACATTGTAATCAGATGTAAGCAGAGGTAAAGCTGTGGGGCTGGGAGGCGGGGCTGAGTTGGGTAGTGGAGTCTGACATACAGCGGCAAAGGTGAACGTAAATAAATAAATATCTGCTGTGGTATATCAGACTCCACTACCCCCCCCCACCCAGCCCCGTCTGCCTCACCGCCTCACAGCATTACCTCTGCGAGCCGCCACTGATTGTAATAGAGTACAGTGGAGTAGCATACAGTGGACTGGCATGCAGTGGACTGGCGCACAATAGAGTGGTATAGATTGGGATAGCGTACAGTGGAGTGGGGTAGAGTGGAGTGGCATCTAGTTTAATAGCATTTCGTTGAGTGGCATAGAGTGTAGTTAGATACTGTGGAACACTGTATAGTAGAGTGGAGCAGAATACAGTGGGGTACAGTGGAGTGGTGTAGAGTGGATTGGCATACAGTGAAGCAGTGTAGTGTGGATTAGCGTATAGTGGGGTGTTGTAAAGTTTTGCTTGTGTATACAGTGGAGTGAGTGACAGAGCAGTGGCATACAGTAGAATGGTGTAGAGTGTCTTGGAGTAGTGTGTAGTGGTGTAGAGTGTAATAGCGTAAAGTGGGTTGGTGTACCGTGAAATGTTGTAGAGTGGCATAGACTTCCATGACATACAGTGTAATAGCGTAAAGCGGAGTAGCATCCTGTGAAATAGTGTTCAGTGGAGCAGTGTAGGACAGAGTGACTTACAGTAGAGTGGTGTTCACTGTTGTGGTGTACACTGATGTGGCACAGATTGGAATTCCGTACAGTGGATTGTCATAGAGTGCAGTGGCATACAGTGGAGTATCGTACAGTGGAATTGTATACAGTGGAGTGGCGTACAGTGAAGTGGGGTGTTGTGGTGTGGCAAAGAGTCATATTGTTGCCATAGAAATGTTTGGTACAAAGTGTAATTGTATACAGTGGAATATTTTATACTGGAGTGGCATATAGTGCAGTGGCATAGAGGGGAATACCATACAGTTGAGTTTTGTTGAGTTTAGTGGCGTCTAGTAAAGTAGCAAACAATAGAATAGCATATAGGGAAGTGGCGAAGAGTGGTACAATATAATAACATACAGTTGACTAACATAGAGCCCAGTGGCGTAGAGTGGAGTGGCGTGCAGAGAAGTGAGGTCTTTTATAGTGGCATACAGTAGAATAGCATTAGTCAGTCACATAATGATTTGTCATCGCTATGTACTGTGGTGCTTCCACAAAATACTGCAAAATACTGCAAACTTTCGCAAACATATAGTGACTACAGCTATCACGAAGTTAAAATAGCTCATAAGCTGAAATAGCCTATTTTCCTGTAGTAACGAAAAGGGTCCTGTGCTCACCCTAATGTGAAATCCTGCAAAATGTCATTCAAATTCATCCAGCTGTTTTCACACTATGTGTGAGTATCAATTCTAACTAAAATGCATGTGTGCTCAAACGTGATTTGGAACCCTCCTCTTTTTTTCACCTCCTTGATGAATCTCTGCAAAACTTTGCATATTTTGCCAATGTAGAAAAATTAATAGGACTGTAAAGTATTGTGGAGATTTGTCAAAATGGTGCAAAGTTATTAATGGTGAAAAATCTGAGGCATTCTTATCTCTGGCAAACTGAGCTATAACTACAGAGTTGCTGTATACATATATATACACACACACGTTGTGTCATTTACTTTTAATTTCTACAGCATGGGTCAATGGCTCAGCTCGATTCAGCCTTTAGCTAACTTCCCTGTCAGTGATTGCATTCTGCTCTTTGACAAAGAGCTCATCAAAACAAAGCTCTGCTCGCTACCAAGGACTGCCATAGCAAAGTGTGCTTTGAGGGGCAAACATATATGTTTGCTTTTAGTCAATATTTATTTGTTATATTGGTAAGGGCCTGGCAGCTCCTCAAAAACAAAGTTTTACAAAAACCATGAAAAAACAAAAAAAACATGACAAAGCCAAAAGGCTGGCAGCCAATGCTAGACTTATTGGCTTTGCCAATGCTTACTTTACATGTAAGGCTGATAAACTAGTAGGGTGAGCAAACGGTGGAGCAAAAGAGAAATGATCTGAGTACTCCAAGTAATTGTTGACCTGATGGCAGTCAATGAATGCCCTGTGGCGAAGGAATTGTTGGCATGCCTACTAGGCGTGAAACTCCAATTCACTAGTAATTGTGAGCTGGAATGATATATGTTAAAGCTTTATACATCAGAAAAGACAAAATACATTCCAAATTAAGGTTAAAAATGTGTATGGAGCATTTCAAGAAGGTAGACTTTGCTGAAGACCCTATCTTCAAGATAGACAAAGAAAATAACATGTCTCTTAAAAGAGCTCTATATGGACTGCATTTTAGGTTTATGCATAAATAACAGCTATACATACAGCTCAAAATGCTAAATATTTTCTTGGTCATTAATAGTAGGTGTTAATTACTACCCTACTTGTTGGTACAGATTTTATCACCCCTTTCTTGAGTCCTGCTGAGATTCAATAAAACTTGTTTTTACATAGTGCTTCATACCAAACATCTTCAATTTAATGCACATAAGAGGTGTTACTATAACCCAGTTTACCAATTTAATGTCAATCATTCTATCAGCCTCATAAGGATGGAAGGCTGAGTGTGATTCATTCTCATTACCTGCAGATTACTGCACTTCAGCAGTGAGCATTCAGCTCACTAAGCAATCCTGCTGGTTCAATTCAAATACACTCACTGAGCATTACACGCAGGCCTTTGCAACAGGTGCATAGCCTCCTGAACATTATTAGCTGGATTGGAACTAGTAACCTGTAGGTTACACTGTCATGGCTGCGACAGATGCAAGCACCCACTAAACTGCTTGTAACCTGCAAATGACACCCAAACTGCTGTCCAGCAGGTGCATTAACAACCTGAAGCTGTGTTACCAGTGCTGGACAATAAGAGTACACAGACCAATTCTGCAAAGGGAGCCTTAACCAAATTAGCTATCTTGTCTGCGAATACACTTCACAAACAGCTCTAGTTATTAAGGTAGTTCTAGTGAGTGAGTGAGTGAGTGAGTGAGTGAGTGAGTGAGTACCATGTGCCTAAGGAGGGCAGATAACAGATATCTTAAGAAGCAGTACCTGTAGAATGGAAGTAGGTTGGACTTTGAAGGCCAAAGCACCCTTCCTGTACTGATACCCAGATATCACTGATCCCAACCCTGGTGTGATTCTCCCTCAGCACTACTTTTAAAGCTGAAAGATCAAAGCACTGGTGGTCATGGCTCACTTAAGATTTGAAGCAGCCCATCCCCTCACCCCCTTCCATGGCTTTTAAGTCTGCAATGTAATGCCTGCATCCCTTGGGTTGTTGACTTCTATCTTGCGCCAATCACATTCCTTGTTGATGATGTTAAAGAACTAAGGTCAGCGAGGTGGCAGTGCACTATGTTGGGTCTGTGAGGAAATCTACGTGTTGATCACAAGTGTGTGATCCTGGGAAGAAGTCTGTAACTGTGAGAAGGACCCGACTGAGGTCTGGCCTATGCCTGGGAGAGCCCAATGGAAGGAATTGGATGTTGGAGGGGAGAGCAGAGCTGGTATGGTGCCAAAACAAACATGTGGCGTGCGCGGTGGGTGTCATGAGGCAGCCTGCCCTCACTTGAGAAAAGTACAGTTTGTAACAGATGCCACTCAAGGCTAAGTACCTTTAAAGCCAAAAGTAGACCTTGGAGCTTGGTCGGGAAAATGAGACATGCTTCCAGGTGAGAGTAATGAGTACTATTTTCTGCCAGTGTGTCTTGGCACATTCCCATAGTAATAGCAGCAGGCACTTGATCCAGACTCTATGCGGACACGAAGAGAGTGATTAGGGGCTAGATGTAAATTGCAATTCTTATGGAATTGTAATTTGCGAATAAGTATTTGGTATGTACGAATGTGAGCGATTGGCCAATATAGATTTGGTACGAGTCGCGCTCGCTATTGAAGGAATCTCAAATCAGTAAATAGTAAATCGAGTCACAAATACAGAATTCTTACCTAGCAGTGAGTGATGACATCACAAACCGGAAGTAGAGTCGCAGCAGACTATAACACTGGAGAGCCCTGGGACAGGCGATTGCCAATACAATCCAATGGGGATCAGCACCAATCACAGTCATCCACCCCTGGAAAGCAGTAAAATTCCTCAGCAGAATCCTAAGTAGGAGAAGGACCTTGGAGGGAGGAAGAGAAAACTTACATTTCCAGAGAAAACTCACTGAAGAGTGTGTTTCCAATCATGAAGCCTTGTTTGTCAAAACCTTCCTCACTGTGCCAGAGGCCGGGCAGAAAAAGTATGGCTCCAAATCAATGAGTGTATTAACTCTGTGGGGTTTAATCAGAGCTCTATGGAAGAGATTCACAGAAGGTGGTATGATATCTGAGCCAATACCAAAGAGAAGATGGCAACCTGCAGAACTGAGGCCTGTGCAAAAGGAGGAGGACCTCTAACTCAGCCACCATGAACTCCTCCTGAGGAAATGATCGAGTCCACCCTGGGCACAAAGGTTTTTTATAAGTCTCCCTATATTAGTTGGTGTTTCATCGACACATACTGTCCATATGAGATTTGGGTGATGTTGAAGAAGTCCCGCTTTCATGTCCAGAGTTTCTCTCCAACACTACTCCAGAACCCATAAAGGATTAGTGGTGAATTAGTATAGTGAAAATATGAAAGTAATTTGAGTGGTGGATATGTTAGTTATTTGGATTGAGAAGCTTAGAGGAGGGATAAAAGAGGGAAAAAGGTTTGCATTTAATAGCGCTTGCTACCATTGATGGGGTGTTGAAAAAGTGCTTTGACGCCTCGTCATGAGTAGTAAGCGCTATATAAATGCAATTCTAATACAAAACAATACAATGCTTCGCTGCTCTTCCACTGGTAGGCTGGGCATTGCGAGAGCAGCAGACCATGCTGTCAACCTTTATGGCCTCCTTCACCCAAATCTGGTGAGACACTGCATCTTACACCACATTGACAAGATGTGGGATACACATATTTTGAGGAAGACAACTTCATCCAGAAGGTTAAATTCCCATATCCTGTCTTTTCCTTTCCCCTCTGCAATACTGCAATATCTGTATAGATTTCCTCACGAATGTTTCTTCTATCGCATCCCTTTCTCTACTGACTAGGAGCTTCACTGCTTCCATCATACTTTCCATGTCCTCTAAATTGCTGTCTTTTCTACTATCCTGCAGAGACCTCCCTTCCTGAGCCTAATTAAGCTTGGCATTGTTTACTCCCGTACCTAACATTGACCCCTCGTGGATGAGCAGCACTTTCCCAGTCTCTGTCTGGTCATAGCAATGAGAGTTTGTCTTAGGTCTTCACTGTCAGGCAAAGGCCTTCACTTAAGCTGTGGTATAACTGTAAAGTCTGATCCTTGGTAACCATGATCAACATACTGTGGTATAACCAGGGCCCCTGGAATTATGAGGTTCTGTGGTTGCAGCGGTTTTTGCATCGTTATGGATTTGATGCATTTGCCATAAAACCCATCATCTGCTGCATAAATTGCAAAATTTAACAAAACAATTTTGTTTCAAGCTAAAATGGATCAAAAAGGCCCTTGGCGAAGTTTGGCTTGCTTTTTTGTAGTCTATTGCTGTATTTTGAGCGTTGGAGTGGTACACATGAAGTTAAACCGTTGCTAAGACAGTGTTAACATTAGTAAAACTGACACAATTATGGAGTAATGCTGTTATGTTATGTTATGTTATGTTATGTTATGTTATATTTGTCTTGTATAGCGCACGGCTACTCAGAGAGTGTCCCGGCGCTTTATTGCAGACCTGTGCCAAACATAACAAAGAAAAATAGCAGAGAATTAAAGACCATAAACAGAAATCAAGACTCATATCTAAAGAGTAAAAAGCCAGGTTTTCAGGCCCTTCCTAAAAGCCAGCAGATTGGAAGTGCTGCGCAGTGTCACTGGTAAAGAATTCCAAAGCTGCGGTGCCAGTAATCTGAAGGACCGGCCCCCTGTACGTGCCCTTTTTATACGAGGGACCACGGCGAGAAATAGAGACTCAGATCTCAGGGAACGAGCAGGGCGATAAAAAGCTAGCCTCTTTTCGAGATATTTTGCTCCTGAAGCATGTAGGGCCTTATGGGCCAAGGTCAAGGCCTTAAAAACTATCCGCTTCCGGATAGGCAGCCAATGAAGTGACTGCAGGAGACCCGAGGTTCTAGCTCGGCCGGGTAGTCCAAAAATGGCCCGTGCTGCCGAATTCTGGACCACCTGCAGCCGTTGCAGAAGATACTCCGGCAGGCCGAGATAAAGGACATTCGAATAGTCCATTCTCGAGCCAATTATAGCCTGAACCGTTATCTTCCTGTGATCCTCCGGGAGCAGAGGAAGAAACTTGCAGCGCATCCTGAGGAGGCCAAAGCAAGTGCCAGTGAGACCCAGAATCTGGGATCTCAATGTCAAACCATTGTCGATCTTAATCCCCAGATTCTTGGCTAGCTGGGAAGAGCCTGCTGGAGGAAACATATTGGCAGGCCACCATTCCTGCCAATCTGGATCCGATCTGCAGCCGAAGAAGAGTACCTCCGATTTATCCGAGTTGCACTTGAGGCTGTTAAGGTGGAACCAGTTAAAAAGAGCCCCAAGGCAACCGCGGATACTCTCTCCGTCAAAATCTGCTCCTTTCCCGCACGTAAAGAGGAGCTGGGTATCATCGGCATAGGAAACGATCTGGACTTCAAAGCAATGCGCTAAATGCTCTGAAGTGATTGTTTTTCACGCGCTCTGCAGGTCACCATATGCGACCGCTAGCGCTTTTTTCTATTGCTCTAGCTTGTTTGTATCCCGCACACCTCCCTTTCTGCCTGCGCCAATCCCTTGTGCTCGTTCCCCTGACTTTTCTTGTTGGCTCCCACTCACTTTTAAGTCATGCGGTGTCTTTTACTAACTGCCAATCCTTTCTGGGTATTGCTCACCGCGTGCTCCGATCTCTCGCTCTGTCTCCCCATCCCATTCACGTGGCTTCTCTTCTCTTCCCTCCCCTTCCTCTCTCACTTGGCCTGTCGACCTTTCTTTGCTTGCATTCGTTTAACCTTTCTCCACATCATGGTGCTGCCACCACTTCCCCAATGTGTTTTGAACGATTCTGGCTACATGTAAGCAAGGTACCAAATGGACAGTCTCTCCTCTCTGGCCTTGGTCGGTGGCCTTTTTGCTGGTTTATGTACCTGTGAGTTTCTGAACTCTGCACATCACCTGCAACTCCCCCATCTACCCCTGCACCTCCCCCTCCCCACTACAGAGCGCGTCTCACAGCCGTGCTTTCACTTTCATGGCCGCGAGGCCGTGTCTCTTTCATGGCCAATGCTTGTTTTTCTAGCTCCTCTTGCGGTGAACCAACAAGCTCACTCGGAATGCCCAGAACGTTTACTTGTTGCTGGGAAGACATATTGGCGGGTAAACACCCCTGAAGCATTGATGTGTGCGCGACTGGATATCTCTTTGCCAGTTAGACGTTTCATTCATAAAGGTTCAGAATATTAATGCTCTATTGAGTCCGTGTGCGCGATGAGTGCATATCTTCAGATGTTGCATCGGGCACAAACAGCCAGCATTGCCGAGCTGGTGACAGGCTGCAGACTTTCTGCCCTGAAAACCTCCCTCCGGCTCTAGGATCGACACATTCCACCCCTAAACCCATAGTTGTGTTTTTCCACTCTTTCCCAATGACCCTCCCCCCCCAAATCACACACTGCAATACACCACAGTACGAGATCACGCCTACAAACTTCCAAATCATGCCTCCCAGGGCGTCTGAAGCACTTCGATGCCATCAAACAAGCGCTGCTCTGACTGCAGTCCCGTTACTTACAGCACTACGAAATACAGCCTCTCTGTGGCACGCGCTATAATTATTATTCAACTAGAAAAGCCCAGCATCCACCCTCTGTCTCTTCCTTTTGTGTTCACCCCTCCTCACCCCATCTCCACTCTGTCTGTCTGCTTCTCGCTCGTCGATTCTCTTCCTTTCACACTCTCTCACTCTCATCCTCCCCTTCCTCCCGGTCTCTTCACTTCCCTCCCCGCCTCACCGACATCCACCCACCCATCCATCCCCGCCAGCTCTTATTTCCTCCACAAACAGTAAAAATATGGCAGCAAAAAATACCGGTATAGAAAAAAAGAGGGAAATTCTCAAAATAACTCTATAAACAGGGAAGGAAATTAAAATTACATTACGTTATTCTTTAGAAATATTGCCGGGGCCACAGCTCCCACCAGGGCGCATAGTCTCTCTCTCTTCTCTTGCTTTCTTTCTCTCTCTCTCCTAGTCTCTTTCTCTCTCTCTCCCCCTCTCTCTCTCACTCTTTCCCTTTCTATCTCTCTCTCTCTCTTTCTCTACCTCCCTCTCTCTCCTCACACTTTCTGTCTCTCCCGCTCTCTCTTTCTCTCTGGCTCTCTCTCCCCCTCTCTGGCTCTCTCTACTCCCCTCTCTCGCTCTCCCTCCCCACTCTCTCTTTCTCACTCTTTCCCTTTCTCTCCCTCTCTCTCTCTCTTTATCTCTCCTCCCTCTCTTTCTGTCTCTCTCCTCTCTCTTTCTCTCTCTCCCGCTCTCTCTTTCCCCTCCTTCTCTTTCCCTCCCTCCCTCTATACCTCTCCTCTCTCTCCCCCCCTTTTTTCACTCTCTCTCTCTCTCTATCTCTCCTCCCTCTCTCTCACTCTCTCCTTTCTCTCTCATCTGTTGATCGTCCTCCCCCACACACAACCCCCCAAACACATCCCCACACACACACACACAACCCCCCACACACAACCCCACAAACACAGACCCCACACACACACCCCACACACACACCCCACACACACGCATCACACACACACCACACACACACACACAACCCCCACACACACACACAACATCACACACACACAACCCCACACACACACAACCCCCCCACACACACAACCCCCCACAAACACACAACCCCACACACACACACAACCCCACACACACACACAACCCCACACACACACACAACCCCCCACACACACAACCATCTATCTATATATCTTTTGCCCTCACTCTATCTATCTATCGCCCTCACTCTATCACCCTCAGTCTATCTATCTATCTATTGCCCTCAGTCTATCTATCTATCGCCCTCACTCTATCAACCTCACTCTATCGCCCTCACTCTATGTATCGCCCTCACTCTATCTATCTATCTATCTATCTATCTATCTATCTATCTATCTATCTATCTATCTATCTATCTATCTATCTATCTATCTATCTATCGCCCTCACTCTATCTATCTATCTATCTATCTATCTATCTATCTATCTATCTATCTATCTATCTATCTATCTATCTATCTATCTATCTATCTATCTATCTATCTATCGCCCTCACTCTATCTATCTATCGCCCTCACTCTATCTATCTATTGCCCTCGCTCTATCTGTCACCCTCACTCTATCTATCTATCGCCCTCGCTCTATCTATCGCCCTCACCCTATCTATCTTATCGCCCTCACTCTATCGCCCTCACTCTATATCTCACCATCGAGCCATTTATAACGGAATTGTGCACATCACACCTATTACTCATTAGCACCACTTGTGTGTTATTTTTTTTTCTCCTCATACCCCTCTCTCTACGTCTCTTTCTTTCTCGCACCCACGCTCCACCCCAAACTCCACCCTCCAACTCCACCCTCCAACTCCAACTCCACCCTCCAACTCCACCCTCCAACTCCACCCTCCAACTTCAACTCCACCCTCCAACTCCACCCTCCAACTCCAACTCCACCCTCCAACTCCACCCTCTAACTCCACCCTCCAACTCCAGCCTCCAACTCCACCCTCCAACTCCAACTCCACCCTCCACCCTCCAACTCCACCCTCCAACTCCACCCTCCAACGCCAACTCCACCCTCCACCTCCACCCTCCAACTCCACCCTCCAACTCCAACTCCACCCTCCAACTCCAACTCCAACCTCCAACTCCACCCTCCATCTCCACCCTCCACCCGCCACCCTCCAACTCCACCCTCCAACTCCACCCTCCAACTCCACCTTCCAACTCCACCCTCAAACTCCACCCTCAAACTCCACCCTCAAACTCCACCCTCCAACTCCACCCTCCAACTCCACCCTCCAACTCCACCCTCCAACTCCATCCTCCAACCTCCAACTCCATCCTCCAACTCCAACTCCACCCTCCAAGTCCACCCTTCAACTCCAACTCCACCCTCCAACTCCAACTCCACCCTCCAACTCCACCCTCCAACTTCACCCTCCAACTCCAACTCCACCCTCCAAGTCCACCCTTCAACTCCAACTCCACCCTCCAACTCCACCTCCACCCTCCAACTCCACCCTCCACCTCCACCCTCCAACTCCACCCTCCAACTCCACCCTCCAACTCCAACTCCACCCTCCACCCTCCAACTCCACCCTCCAACTCCACCCTCCACCTCCACCCTCCAACTCCAACTCCACCCTCCAACTCCACCCTCCAACTCCACCCTCCAACTTCACCCTCCAACTCCAACTCCACCCTCCACGTCCACCCTTCAAATCCAACTCCACCCTCCAAGTCCACCCTTCAACTCCAACTCCACCCTCCAACTCCACCTCCACCCTCCAACTCCACCCTCCACCTCCACCCTCCAACTCCACCCTCCAACTCCACCCTCCACCTCCACCCTCCAACTCCACCTTCCAACTCCACCCTCCAACTCCACCCTCCAAGTCCTCCCTCCAACTCCACCCTCCAACTCCACCCTCCAACACCACCCTCCAACTCCACCCTCCAACTCCAACTCCAACTCCACCCTCCAACTCCACCCTCCACTCCACCCTCCAACTCCACCCTCCAACTCCACCCTCCAACTCCATCCTCCAACTCCACCCTCCAACTCCAACCTCCAACCTCCAACTCCATCCTCCAACTCCAACTCCACCCTCCAAGTCCACCCTTCAACTCCAACTCCACCCTCCAAGTCCACCCTTCAACTCCAACTCCACCCTCCAACTCCACCTCCACCCTCCAACTCCACCCTCCAACTCCACCCTCCACCTCCACCCTTCAACTCCACCCTCCAATTCCACCCTCCAACTCCAACTTCCACCCTCCAACTCCACCCTCCAACTCCACCCTCCAACTCCACCCTCCAACTCCATCCTCCAAGTCAAATCCAACTCCACCCTCCAAGTCCACCCTTCAACTCCAAATCCACCCTCTAACTCCACCCTCCAACTCCACCCTCCAAGTACGACTTCCAACTCCACCCTCAAACTCCACCCTCCAACTCCACCCTCCAACTCCAACTCCACCCGCCAAGTCCACCCTTCAACTCCAACTCCACCCTCCAACTCCACCCTCCAACTCCACCCTCCAACTCCACCCTCTAACTCCAACTCCACCCTCCAACTCCGCCCTCCACCTCCACCCTCCAACTCCACCCTCCAACTCCACCCTCCAACTCCACCCTCCAACTCCATCCTCCAACTCCAAATCCACCCTCCAAGTCCACCCTCCAACTCCACCCTTCAACTCCACCCTCCAACTCCACCCTCCAACTCCACCCTCCAACTACAACTCCACCCTCCAACTCCAACTCCACCCTCCAACTCCACCCTCCAACTCCACACCAACTCCACCCTCCTCGTGACTCGGGGACACCACCACATCACTCGGAGACACCACCACATCACTCGGGGACACCACCACATCACTCTAGGGGCACCACTCTGGGGCACCACCACATTACTCTGGGGCACCACCACATTACTCTGGGGCACCACCACATCACTCAGCCCAACCACATCATCACTCAGCACCACAACAGCACTGTCCTTGCTTGCTACCAACAAGCATTGCCATAGCCAATACGACTCGCATCAGGAAAGTGTAAGCTATTGGCTTTGTGAATAACAATACTAATTATTTTTATATTTTCAAAGCCAACACATATTAAAAAAATGTGTCATTCACAATACCAATAGCTCACACTTTCCTAATGCGAGACCTATTGCATTGCAAATGCTTGTTTTAATATCCGTTTGATCACACACTTGCCTTTCTCCACACTATCTGTATCCCTATAAACACCAACAAGCCTCTCTTCCCATTAGTATGTCTTTGAACGCAAGTTCTTAATTTGTAAAAAAATAAAAAGTGTGTACCAGTGCCCAAATATCTGCTTGAAAGTGCCCCAAATACCAAGGCTGTGTAATCTTGAATCCACCTCATGGGTCTTTAATCCACTACCAGACTCTCTCTAGCCCTTTGTCTCACTCTTGCATGTTACTGCGTTCCTCCTTTGTGACATTGTTTCTGTCTTTCTCTTCCTCCTCCATTCCGCTTAGTGAGTTTTTCTCTCTCTTGCTCTTGGTAAATGTCTGATGAGGAAAAATAAATGATGATCCTCAAAAATTAGTGTGAGTAGGCCCCATGCACTATTGAACATCCTCTTGTCTTACTTACTAATGTCCCCTTTGAACATTTTTTATCTCATTCCACTCTTTTGTATACCTTTGACCACCTGCACCCCTCGCCTCCCCAATTATCTCTATGAACACCCTTTGTATCTGGCTTCTGTATTTTAACACCTCCTGGGATAGTTGCCAGCCCATATCTCATGGCTTAACTCCAACTCTCTGGGAGAGATAACAGAAACACCATATGCCTGATCCAGATTGAGTCTGTGCCAGGAAAGTGGTCTTTAATCATTCAATCACCACCAGGTTCAAGGAGCACCCTTTCACTCCCTCTAACTGACAGGAGTGTATAAATATGGGCCTGCCTCTCCCTTCTGCTCCTACACTCCAAAGCAAGTATGAAGCCTGCTCAGCTCACTGTGCTTCTGCTGCCCCTGTTCCTGGCCCTGGCCTCTGCCCAGTGCCCAAACCCAGCAGATATTAAGGACGCTGAAGGGGTGAAGGTCTGTGCCCGCATGTTTGAAGACAGCAGCCCCTACTATGACCAGTGCTGCGGTGGTGAATACCTTGACGCCCGTCCTGGTGACGACATACCCTACATACCACAGAGCTGGAACAACCGCATTTCATCCCTGGTGGTGGCAACACGCTGCGAGCTCACCGTCTGGTCCCATTGGGGCAAGGGGGGCAACATGCGCCGCTTCAACAGCGGCATTCAAAACCGCCTGCAGGAGGTGAAGAATGGTCTCTTTGGACACTGGGATGATGCAATCTCATCCTACTACTGCAAGTGCAACTAGAGGCAGAACATGGGGGACGTAACGCATGCAGAAACTGCTAAGGACCACAGTGACAACAAACAACATGAACAACACCTCCTACAGGCACTACAGAAAGCAAGAGGTACACTAAAATCATAAAAATAAATCGTAAATCATACGTTCTTCTATAGCGCCTTTCACCGTAAGGTCTCAAGGCGCTTGCTATGGGAACCCGTCCTGGCCTTTCCCTGCAAGATTAACCCTACTGGGCATCCCCAAGGTGAAGACCAGGCATCCCATCGTGGTGGGGCCGTAGTGGAGATTAAGCAAGCTATTGCCCAGAGTTGCAGAGTGTGAACCCACGATTCGAGTAGGCACCAAGGCGAGAATTATCGAGTCCGTGGACATTTTGAGCTCAAGGCCCTGCCGCGTCGGGGATTGAACCCTGGTCCCGGGTCTGAACTCTGCATCAGGGACTGCCTTCTCGAACCGGTAAGCCACACTTCTCCACTTCTCCACACTAAAGTGCAATAACTACAAAAACCATAATGTTGAACGCCAGCAGAAATGCATTGTAGAGTATCTGCGCAAAGATTCAGTGACAGCTATACCAAGCTCGGCGATTACAGAATAAGAAGTGGTAGCACACGCCAGAACCCCAGAGAAGATCCGCTGATCTAACATGCAAGAACTGAATAGAGCTAGGGCTCACCTGGAAGAAGTTCAGCAACATGCAAGAACATCTTGACAAAGATCTCCAGGTATATGATATATATAGATTCGTCTCAGATCCTGATGTAACTACAATAACCACTGGAGCATTGCAAAGATAAAACTCTAAAAGGACAAAGGGATAGCCTAAATCCAGGGGCGGTGGTGTGGTAACAGGCAGAAAGCCAAGGCAAGGAGTGTTCGCATATGAAATAACCTCATACCAAGCTCCATGAGGAACAGTCTCCCACAAAGTCATCTTGCATGTTTCATGGGGAAATCTAATAAGCATGAACCCTCCTGCCAAGCCTTCTGCTCCTTGTGAAGCACTATCCTTTTAAGATCCCTGCTGTCAAGTCTTCATACTGACTGAGGCATGTTCCGCCCCAGGAGATCTAGAGACCATCCTTTCAAGTCAACTGACCGTAGTGCAAGACCATCCGGGACTATAGTCGCCAAGCTTTCTGTACTTCATGACGCAACATCCTGCCCTGCTACAGCCTTCATGTCACTTCCAGCCTCGAGAACATAACGTCCATGTTGCTGGATCCTAGCAGAGAAAATACAGACAGAGCAAACTACCTTTGTTCTGAATCCAGTGGCTATCCATAACATGTCCATCTGTCATGTCCCACTTTTTATTCATCTGATCTGTATCCATATAGCTTAGCTCTGTGCTTGGCTTTCATGGCTCTGTCTAGCATGCCTACAATGAGGTCTAATCCACTTATGTTACCCTTTAATGTGCTGCAATAAATCTCACCTTCTCAAGGCCTTGAGCTCAGTGTCATGCCTGTGCTCATTGAGTTGAATGGGGGTTGGGGGAGATTGTTTGGAAACAAATTAAAAGACTTGTGCATGCGGACAGTGCTGTGGGGTGGAAACGGTGATTCCTGGGAAAGAAGAGCAGTGGATTAAAGGGTGGACCATGCAAGGGAAGGGTATACCAGTAGCTGGAAATGGAGGGGAAATGGCTAAAAGGTAAGACTAGGGTTTTGGCTGGAAGGTAAGAGGGAGGCAAAGAGTGGAAAGGATGATGAATTGGGGCTTTCAAACAGAGAAGAGGTACCAGATATGGCATCTGTCCCTGCCTTTGAAAGGTGTCTCTCAGACATAATATGCATGGATGGTGCAGGCTGCTGCATGCTCACAATATGGATTGCTGCTTCTGCCAGATCTGCACCTCTGTCCTCACCCCCCAGCCACTGACACCATAAAGAACCTCCACTCTTGGTTAACGTACCGAGACAGGGTCACAATTCTGTTCATATTTTAGAATATATACGGCCGGTATGGAGGCCCATTTAGTACCATTGACTTTAGCACACACCACATAAAACAAAGCATTATGATAATAACGATTACTATTATTATTATTATTATTATTATTATTATTATTATTATTATTATTATTGCTACTACTAATATTATTTGTAATAATCATATTAATAATCATAGCAATAATAACATATAGGATAAAGTAACCCCCCCCTATACATTATAAGGATATTGAATTTAACATGGAGTTTAGTGACCACATAGAGGAACAAGGCTGAAGCTTCTTTTCAAGAACATGGAAGTGACTTACAATATCCTCTTAATGGACGTCTGAAGATATTTTCTTAGGTACAATACATTGTCACACCATAACCCTTCCCGCAATCCACTTAAATTATTGGTGTGTTTCTCTTTACTATAACAGAGACCGCATGGTTGCAGACAGAAGTGGAATCTGTAGTGCAAAATTTAACACACCAAAAAGCAGTTAGTAATTTGTTGCGAAGAGATATTTGAGTCAATGTCATGTTAGATTAAAAAATGCTTCAGCCTCGTCACTCTGTATGGACAAGGAACTGCTCTTTGGCTAAAACTATTCTTGGATGATTGCAGGCGGTAATTATCCCAAATATATATGACGGGTCTTTTATGTGGCTGCTTTCTCTGGCAGCAGGCATTATGAGAACACAACTCGAGTGTAATAACTTACTACAGTAGAGCAGCTACTTTACTTTTTTTATTTGATTGGAGTTGTCACAACTCACACAACGCCCTGAAATAATTAAATTAGATACAGGTATATGTACAACAATTGTGGGCTCCCATGCACCATAATAGTAGCAATAATGATACTCACAGTAATAACAATGATACTAATAGTATTATTATGATCATGATTATGATTGTGATTATGATTATCATTATTATTATTTTTGTTTTTATTGTTATTATTATTATTAGTGTTGGTGTTTTTGTTTATTTATTATTATTATAAAAAAACACAACCAAGCTTAAAATTATTTTATTTAGGTTTTTCTACAGCATGAACATAATTCAAGATGATATAGAGAAATGTATAACAAATTAAGGAATTGTTACATTGGAAGCTTAGTATTTATAGTGGTCAGAAATAAGTACATGTATGTGAGTTTCAAGCAAGCAGATTCAGCATGAGTGCAAGACTGCCTACAAAAAGGACATTCACAGTTCGATATTTGGAGAGGCTCTTCTAAGGAGCCATTTCGGGGTTTGCCCGGTTTTCATATTGCGTGCCCTCATGATGGGTTTCTGTCCGTATGCAGGGTGAATGTAATATTGCTGCTGCTCAGGACGTGGCTGTCTGTCTCAGAAGGAAGTTAGGGCCATATTACCAAGATGTGCGTTAAAAAACGCACATCGCACATTTCCCTATCGCTGGCTATCGGCGGATTTTACCGCGGTGTTAGCGCGTCATTATCAACGCGCAACACGTAGGCGATATTAAATCCAGCGATAGCCGGCGATAGGGAACATTAACATGTGAAAACAAGTGTTGTTGTCACGCGCTAATGTGTGCCTTGATAATATGGGGGGGTGGATTCAGCTTTATGATCCACACCCCCATGTTATCAATGCCTAACACCTGATAAGAGCAGGCGTTGGGAGACCTGCGATAAACGAGTTTATTGCAGGTCTCCTTCTCCCAACGCCTGCCTTGCTAATAGGGTGTTACCACCTCCAACCACATTTTACATGTGGTTGGACGTGGGAACGCCCACTTTGCATGTCATTAGCAATGTTTCTCGCTGACATGCAAAGTGGGCTTGAGGCAGGCATTAGCATGCCCTTGTTAATAGGGCGCTAGAAGTATCGCAGCTTTCTCAGCACAATTCGCCAAAAAAGCGGCTATACTTCACCTTGGTAATGTTTTTCAGATGGTTTTTGAAGGATGAGAAAGAAGGATCCTGGATTATACTAAACCGACAGTTCTTCCTGCTCTCGTGAGCGAGATCTGGAAAGGGGAGGGTTAATGCAGCTGTTTTGCATCAACAGTGTTCCCAGCTGGACAGTGCCAGTGTTGCAGAGGTCTCCCGCTCTGCAGGAGATTTCTAGTTTGTTTTTCAGATAGTTGTGCGTGTTCAGTTTGAAAGTTTTCAGTGTTGATGTAGACAAACATGAAAGTAGGAAAGGTTTGGGAAGGAAAAGTAAAAAGACTGTAGTAATATGCAACACATTCAATAACAAAAATACTGTCAGGGATTTCTGGGGAGAACTCTGGAATTTGTAAACCCCATCCACCTAGTCTGAGACAATGCTGTTAGTAAAGCTATTCCATTTTAAGTACAGCCTTAGATGTGCCGGTCAGAGCAGAGCAATGAGCACGAGAGGGTGAGTGATGTAAGGGGATGCCTGTGAATAGGAAACTTCAGATAAAACGGTGATAATGGGCTTGATAATACGCCCTTGTTCATTCCCATAGAAGCCCATGTTAACACCAGAACACGGGCTTCTAGGGGAATTAACAAGAGCGTATTATCAAGCCCATTATCGTCGTTTTATTGGCAGTTTCCTGCCGATAAAACGGCGATAATTTTAACACCGGTCCTTGATAATATGCCCCCATGTTAGGGACAGTTTAACTCCTGGAAAATCAAATAATCATACAAAAACGAAATAAAAAATAGCATAAACTCTTCCTCCTCACATATAGGCCACACTTTTAAGGGGGAACAGATGAAAAGCAAATTGGTAAAAGCAGTGACTTTTCATCTAATCGCTGCCCCTCCCCGCCCCCGTTTTCTGGCATATTTGTTTTTATTATACCAGTAGCAGATATAGAAGTGCGGTAAAATAAGCAGGGCAACTGTGATCCTGAGTCCATTACGGGTGGGGTTAGAGAAGATAGGGACCGGATGAAATGTGTATCTAAAAATAACAAAATATTCTGTAACTATTTTGTTGGTCTTTCGTCTTGAAGTAACTGCATATAATGTAACACCCAGTAAATTAAAAATAAATGCCAATGAAACTAATCAGTGTCTTATGTTGTGAAACCTTTATTTGTTAATGAGGTCATTGCAGTTATCAGTGAGTGTAACCAGAGCGTCACAGAACTGAATTCTGGATGGTGCAGTGGGGAATAGTGACTTGTTGTTTTTAGGGTTACGAGGTCCCACCACTGTGAATATGCATGTCAATATTTTAAAATTGCGTTACACGCAGTATAAGATAGGCTGGCATAAAGTGCATAAAAAGGTTTAGATTCATGATTAAAAAAAACAAGTGCTTTCAAAATATACATCTGAATTATTTGGAAATTTGTACCCAATACAAACATTCTTTATACCTGTTCATTAAAAACATGCATTCCACAGCTCACCTGGTCCCCTTACCAAATTGCTCAAAAAGAATACTCAAGTGACTGCATCAATTACGGCCAATGCTGGCTCCCAAGAAGCCTTTACATTTGCATGTTAACCAAATGTGAACATTTACATTTCATTGAGGTAGCAGCGCCCTGGCAAGACAGTTTATTTCTTGTTCAGCTGTCTGTCCTTACCTCGGCTTCACAGAACCACTTCAGCCAAGGCATCTCAAATGTTGGAATTAAACGTTCCGGGATGGTTGCCTTTTAACATAAAGTAGGGGAACTGTTTTTGTTAAATACATTTAAAAAATGGGCATGTGATGCCCCTCAGATCCCACCCACTTCGACCTCTGCTAAATAATATTCTATTATTCACTCTTGGTATTATAAAAAGACTGCCCTCCTTCGGCCCGGCAGCAGTCTCTGTCCTATGGCAGCCACAGGCACACACAGCCACCTGCACTAACCTTCAGCGAGAGATCGCCAGGGCTGAAGAAACTCCATCCCTTTCCTTGGGAAGCCATTTGCGGCGTGCTAGTCGTCACAGCTAAAGGTAGACATGGGCGCTGCAGGCTTACACCCTGAGGTATACTTGGCTACATGCTAATTAGCCTATAACCCCACCCTTTTTCAACTGGTTACAGAGTTAGGAAAGGCTGGGGTTTAAAGGCAGAGCCTAAGGGCCAGATGTAGGAAGCCTAATACCAGTCGGTAACGGCCGAAACTACCGAATTTCGGCCGTTACCGACCGGTATTAGGCTTTCGGGATGTAGGGGCCTAAATTAAGGATTCGGTAATTTACCGAATCGGTAATTTAAGCAGTCAGTAAATTACCGAATTCTTAAATACCGATTCGGTAAATTATCGAATCCTTAATGTAGGAAGCACTCAAGTGAGTGCTTTTGACTTGTAATGATTCATTATTTACCACCAACTACAAATTGGTGGTAAATAACGAAAACCGTTAAAAAAGCAATTTTGTGCTTTTTTAACAGTGCCATGTGGCAGACATACATGCCCTTAGGCCATGTATGTGTGCCACATGTGCACCCATGCACTATACAGGGGTGCAACAGGGTGTCAATGTGACACCCTGCCACCCTTTGTAGGTCTACCCCCTATTACCGATTCGGTATTTACCGAATCAGTAATTCTCATTCATTCCTATGGGCCTCCAGGCCCATAGAAATGAATGGGGAATTCCGATTCGGTAAATCCCGAATCGGGATTTACCGAATGTTACCGATTCGGTAAAATTTACCGAATCATTATCTACATATCATTTATCGATTCTAAAATACCGAATCGGTAAAATTCGGAATTTTAGAATCGGTAAATGATATTTAGCAACATCTAGCCCTAAAACCTAAAATTGTTTTAAAGTTTCAGTTTCCATGTCCCAGCGCCGGAAGCTGAAAGGAGCAAGAATTCAAATGAAACCTGCAGCAATGCGAGTGACAGTTTTAAAGCTTTTAAATGTTGTGTGCTGTGCAGATGGGTGTTTGTGGGTAAACGTGTGTCAGTGAGAGACAGCATATGTATGGGGGGTGTAAGTGAAAGTGAGAAAATCAGCTGAGGGAGTCAGTGAGTGATAATGAGTGATATATAGAGTGTTTTTGAGTCTGAAAGATTGATAGCGAGCAAGAGAGAATGCCAGTGAGTGTAACTGAGGAAGAATGACAGAGAGTGTAACTGTGAGGGAGAATGGTAATGAGTGTTATTGTGAGGGAAAATGACATTGAGTGTAACTTTGATGGAGAATGTCTGAAAATAACTGTGGGTGTAACTATGTAACTGTGAGGGAGAATGACTGTGTGTGTCTACCTGTGAGGAAGAATGACAGTGAGTGTTACTGTGAGGGAGAATGACAGTGAGTGTTGCTGTAAGAGATCATGACAGTAAGTGTTACTGTGTGTAACACTTAGGGGCATATTAACAGGGGCTTTATCTCTGCTTTATTGGCTTTAAAAGCCAAAAAAGCAGAGATAAAACGAGCGCCCTATCAGCAACAGGGTGCTAACACGCAATTTGCATGTTAACACCCTTTTACTCTACGCTTCTCCTTGCATCTCTAATGAGATGCAAAGGGGCCGTTCCAGAGTAAAATAATAGGAGAAATGTTGCTAAACGACATTTCTCCTATTATCAAGGATATCGCTAACCCTGTTAGCGATAAAAAAGCAGCGCTAACCGCGGTTAACGCTGTTATTTTACGTCTGGTATTTTTCTGACTTAGCCATGATATCCTATGTAAGGTGTATCTCATGGCTAATTATGTCTATCCCTATCAGCAAGCTATTGCCAAACCTTGTGGGATTATCGCTGTATTTCCAGCGATAATCTCACAATTGGCACCTTGCACTCTGAATTTTATCGCTTTGGAGATAAGCGTTGCTGATAGCACTCTATCTCCGCGATAAAATTCAGAGTTGGCCAGCGATAATTATCCTAGCGCTAATTGCGCTTAGCGATAATTATCGCCTGACCTTGTTAATATGCCCCTGCGTGAGTCACAGTCTGATTAACAGACTGAGTGAGACAGTGAGAATCAGTGAGTCTGATTTTGTCATAGTGAGTCTGAATGAGCAGAACTGAGTAGGAATGAGTGTGAATTATTGAGACTAGGCGAGTCAGTTAGATTGAATGAATCATAGTAAGATTTATTGACTGACTAAAAATGAGTGAGACTGAGTGATCACAGTCTGAGTGAGAGAGAGTTAGTCTGAATGAATGAGTCCAAGTGGAAATGAGCAAGACTGAGTAACGCTGGGGGAGTAGGAGTGAAATTGAGTGATAGGTAAATCAGAGTGAGATTTTTTGAGTGAGAGTGAGTAGGGCTGAGTGAGAATATATGAGATTCAGTGAGACTAAGTGAGTGAGTCAGACTGAGAATGAGACTGAGGGAGGTTGAGTGAGAGTGGGTGAGCGAGAGTGGGACTAAGGGAGCTCCCCTCTAACCCAATGAGAAGTCAGGTTCGCTCATTGGAATTCGAGCCAGATTATGTGCCCACCGCTATTAAAGGTCACCGGCTGCCACCAGGTAGAAGTCATTATTAAGATAGTCTTTGGAACTTTACAGCTTTCTCTGGGATGAGGGATGTTGAAGACAGCTGAAAAGGGTGCTCAAAGAGCTAAAAACAGCTTACTCACAACTGGGATTATTTTTCTCACAACAGCAGAGGTCAAAGTAAGCAGGTGTCGGAAGGGCAAACAGAACCACAACGTTTGTAAAGTCAGCCTAACAGTGTCCAGGTTTTCACTAATGAGTAAACGTTTTCTTAAGTAGAGAAGGCAGCATAACGAAGTGACTTGAGAGAATTACACCCACTAGGTCGATTCTTGACACTTGATAGATAACAGATGCTCATTGTCACTTAACAGTACTCATTGCATTACCATTTCTTGGACAAAAGGCTGTGTGACCCTGGAAGGATTCAAGCCGGTGACCAGAATGTCAATCACAGATAACTGTGGTAGTTGCCAGAGACCCCTGAGCACAAAGAGGGTTCCTTCGTCTGTGTGATTTGTAAACCTACCTGCCTATCATAAAACTGATAGACAGGGAGCAGTATGCATCTGGTTGGGCCTCTCACGTTATATCCTTTGTGTGTATGTGGTTTGGAAACCTGCATCAGTTTGGTGTCTATAAGAAACAGAAAAAGATGTCTTTGAAATTTCAATGCACCAGGGATTCCTGGAAGTATGGAATAAAGTTCAATTAACCCCTTGAGTGTGCTTCAGTTTAGGGTTGGAATTCAGGATTAAGGATTTCTTGACATTATGGACCAGGAAACACCCTATATATAGTCGATTTTAATAGTGCAAAAATATGGACACTGACTAGCCCAAGGATACATCCAAGGCTCCTCCTCCCAGAGAAAGGAGTCTTTTGAGATTTAGTTGAACATTTCCATTAGTGCAGCAAAAAGTTTAGGTGTTACAGCAATTTACATTGGTTGTGGTGGAAATCATAGGACACTGCACTGAGGTAACCGTAATTAATTAGAAAAATCATGTGAAAGTACTAATGCAACAATTTACAATATGGCACAGAATTCTGTTCCCTGCTCAAACTGCTGTTTGCACAAGAATAGGTATTGTGTACCCGGCAATAGGGTAAATATTAAATGTGATATATATATTTCACTCTTGCAATTTTACCCAGGTCAATTTTGAGAGATCAAACTTACCTAAATGTACTGGGGTGAAAATGTCTGGTAGCCATCAAGACAAATGGAATTTGGTATGGTAGGCACACATTTACGCATAATATGCCACAATTGAACTATCCAAAATCAACAAAGTGCCCCTCATGCATTAAATACATCTATTAATAATTTTACATTTGATGTTACATAATTCATAGAAGAAGGAAAATATTTTGATTCTTCAATTCTTCAAAGTAGAAAAAGATGTTACTGTACAAGTGCCCTATTTACATCCCTTTCGAAATGGGACAATTGAACTCCATCACCACTCCCTACTAAAAACACATAAATTCAACAATATAAAACATATGGACAAAGTTTAACGTATAGAATGTCCAAAGAATCCAGCCCAGATGGTTTAGAAAAGTGGAGCTTGGATATCTTCCTTCCTCTAGATTCTGTACCACCCTCAGAAGCTCGTTTTGTGTCGTTATTTCGGTCCCCTCCTTAGCAGTTCATGGAGAGCATCCTGAGGTCTTGATGGACCTATCAGGGGTATTACAAACAAGAGCATGGAACAGAGCTCAAGTCACATAATATTACGGTTTGTGCCAGTAAATAGTATATCTGGCCCTTGATTCCTTTTCTAGACACATTAGACAGCTACCTTGCCTTACTTTGAGGAAGAGAAACACATCCAGAGTCAGATTTTCAAAAAATACAGGCAACGCAGTGCAGCACCCAAAGAGGCTGGACCGCATTGCGTGACAGGAAGTTAGCAGGAGAAAGCCATATCAACAGAGATATGGCACTCTTCTCCCCTCTCCCTAGCGCCAGCGCTGATTTCAGCTGCCGAGCACCACGCACACACCTTAGTGCCGTTTTTGTGTAATATGTGGTATCCCCACGGTATCCTGTATCCCCTGCTCCTTCGGCACTTTTCGGAAACGAAACTCAGCCCGGGCAGGTTCAGACAGAAGCAGCTGATCACCGCTCGGGCTGAGTTAGGGGATACACGATTCAACAGAATGACTCGGCTCTGGCGATAAATCACCTGAAACTTTTGCACGAAGAGAGACAGACAGAAATAAATAGAATGAATCGTAATGGCAATAGCAATTAAGTTAATAAACATTGTGAAATCAAATAAACTATTGTTGAAGCATATCGAATCGTAACAAAATAACATGAGGGGAAGAGAATAAAAACTGGCATGGGTTCAAATAAGGGGAAAAATAATATCAAAACGAGCGAAAGATTAAAGAGTAAAGGTAAAAAAAAGCAATGAAAAAAGCATAGAATTAAAATGGGGGAAATAAAGGGTTTCGATTTTCATATAATGAATATGTCAGAAGGTGTTAATGGCAAACATATAACGTACACAAGAAGCTGAATAACAGTGCATGTTTAGTTTCAGTCATACAACATACTTTGCATTTTACCAGCTGCCCTATCTTTTTGTGTCTATGCTAATTAAACAAGCATTGGCTACACAATCGGTCTCATACTTTTGTGAAAGTTAGAGCTATTGGCGTTGTAAATGACGAAGGGGCATATTACCAAGCAATAGCAATAATTATCGTTATTGCTTGGTTAGCGTGAAAAAATTAACGCTGAGCTGCGGCGATTTTTATCGCAGATAAACCTTGGTATTACCAAGGTTTATCGCAAATGCGATAAAAATCAACCGCAATGCATGAATATCGCTGAAAAGTCACCGATATTCATGCTTTAGTGAGCTAATGCTCTTAGCCATGTTATCCACCTCCCATTGGATAACATGGCTAAGAACTGCTCAGGGCAGGTGTTAGCTTTTGGAGATATTCGCGCTTAGCGCGAATATCTCCAAAAGTTGGTAATAGGAGATAGCGATGTTAGCGACTGTTTTCAGTCGCTAACATCTTGGCACGCCCACTTTGCATGTCATTAGTGATAAATATCACTGACATGCAAAGTGGGGCCCAAGATGGTCGCTATCTCCTATTAGCTGTCACTAACTGGTGTTAGCGACAGCTATGTAATAGGGAGATAAACCCCCTTGATAATATGCCCCAATGTTTTTTACTTATGTGTTAGGATGAGCCTGGGCAGCGCATGCGCTACTCTGCGGCATGATGTATTGGAGCATGGAATAGAAGCCCCGCCCACTCTCCTCTCACGTTTGCCATTGGCTTGTGTCATTGTCCTTTTTAGTGGCTTGTGTCATTGTCCTTCGTAAATGGTGGCTTCTGATTCATTATTAGGCTTGTAAGTCCTCCTCCTTAGTACCACCATGTCTTTATTTGCAACCTCCCATGAGGACTGGCCCTTTTACTTCAGTTGTTACACGCTACGTCTTTTTTAGTCTGTAAGCTCTATTTTCTTTAATGAGTTTCTCCTACTGCAGGCACAACACGCTTTCCTGCAACATTCAGTGCGCCGTGCATGCTTTCACTTTCCGAGCAGCCAGGGATAATGGCGACCGCTTCTTTGAATAGGTCTCGCACTTACAAGAGTTTGAACTATTGGCATTGTAAATGACGATGCCTTTTATTTATGTGTTAATTAGCAAAACAGATAGATAAAAGTAATTGTCATTTACAATGCCAATAGCTTAAACTCTGGCAAATGTGACACCTATTGCATTGCAAATGCTTGTCATACATGGTTCCTGGTGCACACTGGTGGCACACATTCTGATGTTTGTTTCTCACCTTGCTGGTGTTCGAACCCAGATACTGGCGTACCCTTGTGTCTCAGGCTACAGAGCACACATTCTGGGACTAGTTCCCCTACTGCCTTTGTTCGTACACTGATCCTGGTGCATGCTGGTGGCTCACGGCATACATTCTGGTGCCAGCTACCTACGTGGCAGGTTTTTGTACAGGAATTCTGGTTCACGCTCATGTCACTCACTACACAGCACATTCTAATGCTTGTTTTCCACATAGCAGGGCAGGTTTTCCTACACAAATCCTGGTGCGCGTTTGTGTTGCATGCTGCACAGCACACTCTAATGCTACTTTTCCACATGTCTGGTTTTTATGCACAGAGTCTGGTGCACGCTCATGTCTCACAGTACACACTAATGCTGGTTTTCTACAAGGGTATTTTTCATGCACTTATCCTGGTGCATGCTCGTGTCTCATGTAGCACTGCACCCATTTTGATGCTGGTTTTCATACACGGATCCTGGTTCACGCTTGTGTCTCACCCATCACAGCACATTCTAATGCAGGATTCTCACATGGCTGGCTTTCGCGCACAGATCCTGGTGCACGCTTGTGTCTCACGTTGCACAGCACACACTAATGCTGGTTTTTCACAGGGCCGGTTTTAATGCAATGGTCCTGGTGAACGCTCATGTCTCGTGCTGCACAGCAAACTCTAATACTAGTTTCCCACATGGCTGGGTTTCGCACACGGAGACTGGTGCATGCTCATGCCTCACGCTGCACAGCAAACTCTAATGCTGGTTTCCCACACAGCTGGTTTTCTGCACAGATCTTGGTGCACGCTCATGCCTCACGCTGCACAGCACACTCTAATGCTAGTTTCCCACATGGACGGTTTTCGCACACGGATCCTGGTGCACTCTCATGCCTCACGCTGCAAAGCACACACTAATTATAGTTTTCATACATGGACCCTGGTGCACGCTCGTGTCTCATGTGGCACAGCACAATCTAATGCTAGAGTCCCACATGGATGGTTTTCTCACACCGATCCTGGTGCACTGTCATGCCTCACGCTGCAAAGCACACACTAATTATAGTTTTCATACATGGACCCTGGTGCATGCTCGTGTCTCATGTGGCACAGCACACTCTAATGCTAGTTTCCCACATGGATGGTTTTCGCACACGGATCCTATTACACTCTCATGCCTCACGCTGCAAAGCACACACTAATTATAGTTTCATACATGGACCCTGGTGCACGCTCGTGTCTCATGTGGCACAGCACACTCTAATGCTAGTTTCCCACATGGATGGTTTTCGCACACGGATCCTGGTACACTCTTATGCCTCACGCTGCAAAGCACACACTAATTATAGTTTTCATACATGGACCCTGGTGCACGCTCGTGTCTCATGTGGCACAGCACACTCTAATGCTGGTTTTCCATAATGCTGTTTTTAAGGCACAGGTCCTTGTGCACACTTGTGTCTCACGCTGCACAGCACACTTAATTGCTGGTTTCCCACATGGCTGATTTTCACGCACGGAACCTGGTGCGCGCTTGTGCCTCATGCTGCACAGCACAATCTAATGCTGGTTTTCAAATGAGTTTCTCCTACTGCAGACAGAACAGGCTTCCCTGCAACATTCAGCGCCCCATGGGTGCTTTCACTTTCCTAGCAGCCCGGGACAATGGAGGCTGCTTCTTTGCAAGGGAATAGGTCTTTTATTTATACGAGTTTGAACTATTAGCATTGTAAATTAAATTACAATGTTTTTTATTTATGTGTTAATTACAAAACAGATAAATAAAAGGCATTGTCATTTACAATGCCGATAGCTTAAACCCTCGCAAATGCGAGACCTATTGCATTGAAAATGCTTGTTTTTGTTTGCAGTGGAGTGATCACTTAGAAAAAGAGAGTTAGAGCTATTGGGATTGGAAATGTAAATATTTTTGTGTTATAGAGTAGAGTTGGTGTATGTGGTTTGTAGTGGAATTATGTGGCTACCGTCCAGGTAATGTGAGCATTTAGGAAGCAGAGGTGCAGTAAGGATAGATGGGTTGGTGGAATGATGGCTAGTTGAATGAATGCTTGGATGGATGGACAGCTGTATGAGTACATGCATGGATGTCTGGGTGATCAGTTGAATGAAAAGATGGTAGATGATGCATGGGTACGAAAGTTACAGAAGGTTGGTATGGAAAGAAAAAGATGGACACATAGGGAAAATATTTATAAAAGGGAAAGTTTTGCACTTTATTGGACCTTTGGTCAAGACTGTTTGATATATCAGGCTAAATGGTGGCCAAGATCTCAATAAACATAAAATCCCATTTACAATTTGGAAGTTGGTGGTGGTTTTGTGCCCTGACCCCGAAACTATGCTTCGTTGTCAGCTTCTTGGATGCCTGCCTAATCTTCCAACACAGTATTACATTTGGATGATGGTTTAACCCATTCAAATCTTAAATGCTGTGTTCCACCAAACCTTACAAGAGACAGTTACTAATTATGACTGATGAAGGAAAAGTGTGATGACTGGTCCCATTGATAGCACTTGCATGTGGTGTTCTGCAAGTTGACAATGCCCTGTTGATGAACACAATTATGCCACTCTGAGGCATTGAGACTGTCAAATATAGGCCTATTTGTAAAACTCTTTGGTGCATGCCATGCACACAAAAGGCATGCTACATGTTTCCGGTGCCTTGCAACTGGTACCCGTGTGAGGGTAAAGAAGGGATGGCATGACTGGCACAGCAGGGGCAGCATTACAGTGTTTTTGTTCTGAGGACTGCAACATTTCCGAGTGAACCTTCAAGGCAGCAGCTTCCCAGTATCTCTGTTGCTTATTCGATTGAAAGACCAAACAAAAGATATCATATTCCGGGGCTGTATTACAGATGACTGCGCCAGTGCTAATTGTCACTGTGCACCAGATTATGCGCCCAACGGCATTACAGAGGATCAGTCTGTGGGGGGCGTGGCTGGTTGCCGATGGAGCTTGGAGCCTGAACCAGAGCTCCTCGGGTGATCCCCCATCACAGTCCATCCTGCCCAACATAGAGGGGCCCTTCACCTAACAAACTCATCCCCGGATAGATGAAGATCAGAGGAGCAGGCAGGAAGCGAAAATCGGGGCGCAACAGCTCACCTTCACTGTGAAACGAACTGAAAGGAGGCGACGCAGGATAGCCCAGTTGGTGCTCGCAACTGGCGACCGTCTCCCGCACAAGGTGGATTCGAGGGGCGATCTGAGCCGGTGGAGCACTGGATGAGCAGGACTTTGCGGCCTCCAGAACAAAGAGGCAGGACCTGCTGGTGACAGGGCTGAGGCAGAGAGGTAGACGCGGCTGGAGAAAATGGCACCGAGGACCTGGGGGCGACCTCCGTTGCAAAGCCAGGTACCGGACGGATAACCGGTCCCAGTTTGGAGTGGGGGCCGCTGGGATTACTGCACGTGCTGCGGGCTCCGGAAAGTGAAGGAGCAATGGGGGGAGGCAGAGGGACCCGAGCCATTGACGGTCAGTGTGTGGAGTGCTGCGGGGCAGCCGACTGAGTCCGGGGGCCAGCCTACCAGGATCGCGGTGCCCAGGCCACTCAGTGGAGCCGGTGGAACTGGCTGCATATATGGGAGGCTCCGGGAGGAGCCGACAGTGTCACTAGCGGAGGGGGCACACCTCCTAAGCCTGGGACTGAGAGGCAGGTCGGACCGCCCCAGCTGCGATCGCAACCCCCACCATTCATGCGACTTGACAGAAGGAGAGCAGGAGGCTGCTGCCCATGGAGCGGTGAGGAGAGGTGACAGCGGGAGGTCTGGAGGATATTGGAGCGGCGAGGAGGGCCGTGACACTTTGACTTTGAAATTCAGGGAGGGGTGCTCTCCGGTGGCAGCAGGTGATGAGCTGACACCCACACCGATGCGGGCTGAGCGAGGGGAGTAGGCCAAGGAGAGACAGGGACCGGGCTTCGGGACTTTTTCCCATACCAACGTACTGAGCAGCCACATAAACTCCGGCCACATTGATCGAATCCTGCTTGCAAGGAGAGTGGGGAACAGGTGCCGGGTTAGATTGCTCCCTTTTCAGCACTCCTTGTGGCATCACTTCTGCGCTGCACCCACTCATCGCAGTTGGGCTCCACACCCGACGTGCTTGGACTCGACTGCCCTTTCCGCAGGAGAGGACTACATAAACCCGAAGTGGGTTACTAATCGGCCTGCTCCCACTCCGTTCCAAGTATGGGGAGAGTCAACAAAAGACGGGAGGCCGAGCAGCCGGAATCGGCGGGTGAAGACAATTGGGAGTCGTGCAGATGTACCGGGGCCCGCAGTGACAAGATTGCACCCCAAGATGAGATATCGCTCCATGATATACTACAGGCCAATGAAACCTCATGGACTGCTGTGGAAACCAAAATAGACACGCTCGGAGAAGATCTGGGCCTTCTCAGGGCAGACCACAGGAAATGAGTGGAGTAATGACAGTGGAGGGAGATGTTGTCAGCCTGAAGCCTCAAGTAGCCATGTCCACACGCAAAATTGCGGACATTGAAAAAAGGGTCAAGGTGTTGGAGCAGCGGGCTGAGGATGCAGAAAACAGGGCAAGACGAAATACCATAAGGGCCATTGGACTGCCCGAAAAACCTGAGGGGAACAATATGGTGGCCTAGCTTGAACACTGGCAATGCACTGAGGTGGCAGAGGAGGACCTATCACCATTCTTTGTATTGGAGCGGGCTCACAGGAATCCTGCCCGAGCCTGGGAGACCGCCTGTTTTACAAAGACAGGGTAAGCACGTGCTGAGCCGCGCGCCTCAAGGGCCAACTTAAAATAGAGAACAGCAGTGTTCAGATCTTCCTGGACTTTTCCTGGGAGGTACAGATGCAGCGAGCTTCCTTCGTCATGGAAAAAATGAAACTGCGACAAATTGAGGCTTCGTACTCCATGGTGTTCCCTGCTGTGTTACGGATAGTACATGCAGGGGAGACCAAGTTCTTCACTACCCCTCAAGATGTGAGGGACTGGAAAGAGGAGTGGGGATCACAAGATCGGAGACGCAGCGGCGGAGAACAGCCTGAGAAGGACCACACATGATCCCCTGGGAGGGGGGAAACTCAATGGCCACCCGACGATGGAGGAAGCCCGCCGAGACAAGGAGAGTGTGGCCGCAGCAATAGCCTCTCTGAGTGCCACGAGCCCATGGAGCAACCCCTCTCTCTCAGGAGAGGATCAGAGGGACTCCGACTCTGACACCAGCTTGAACACTGTGGGAAGGCCATTCAGGTGCTGCCAGACGTGGCTCATAGATCGATGGACGACTTGATATGTATCACCCAAGGCACGCAAGCCTGCGATGGACACTTCAGCTAGGTGGTGAGGGCTCATAGCTCGAAACAGCTTTGAGGGCATTGGAGCCACAAGAGGGGAGGCACAAGAGTGTACTGTGGGATGGGGATCCGGGGGGGGCTGAGGAGAAGGTTTCCTTCCAGACGTGCATTTGTCTAGCCACTACCTGAACGTTGGGTACTTGACTGTTACCATGCCAAAGGGCAGTTTGGTTGGGGGAGATGTTCTCACTTGTCCTGGGGACGGGGAGTTGGGGAAGTTTAGTTGTTTTAAGTTGGGGGCACTGCTGTCTATAAGTTCACTGTGGCACAAGTTACAGAGCTTAGGTTCCTTCACTTATCATATAGAACAGTACGCCAAGCTTGGGCGCAGGGGCCAGGCAGCGATAGAGAGGTTACTCTGAGATGTCGACACAGAAGATATATGACCTCCTGTCTTGGAATGTCCGAGGGATGCATTCTATGCACAAACACTACAAAAAAAATTCTCACTTGAACAGGCGAGTGATTCATATTGCGATGCTGCAGGAAGCACACACATTAGCTTCAGAGGGAGGGGCCTTACATTGAAGATGCAGAGAGCAAGCGTACTATACTTCAAATTCATTGTTTGCCAGAGGGGTCCTCATTTGGATCAGGGCAGGGGTCTCCTTTCAGGATACTGGGCAGAAGCTAGACCCAGAGGGGAGGTACGTGGTGGTCACAGGACACCTGGATGGGAAGGATATTGCGCTCATAAATATATACGGCCCGAATGTGGACGTACACACCCAGTGGACGGAGAATACTCCCACCTCTCACATGAACATGACTTTTATATCCAACTGGACACCTTCCTATGCTACCCGGATGTACATGCCCGACTACATGGGACGGAATACCTCACTCGCAAGGTGTTGGACCACATCCTGAAACTCACCAGATTACACTGGGGGTCCCAGCAGCAGCCTATCCCCACTTAGCGCCTCAACCCTGAGGCACTGGAGGACCAGGTGTTCCTACAGGAGATCTGGAATAGTATCATCACAAATTTTGCTGACAATGCCCAGACCACGGAATCTAGGGTGACAGAATGGGAGTCTTTCAAGGCTGTAGTAAGGGGATGATGCATGGCACTATCCATTGGGGTGAGGCGCACGCTACTCACAGACGTAGAATGGGCTGAACGAGTACTGCAAGAGGTGGAATTCGCCACTTGAACCACCCAGAACTTCGCCAAGAGTTGCTTGAGAGGAAAGAAGAAGTCTCCGTACAAAAGGAAAGGTTGAGGTTTTTCAATTATAAGACTTACATGGATAGGACACACGCAGAGTGGGATAGGGCTGGCAGACTACTGGTGTGGCTGGCTAGCCCAACTCGCAGGGGGAATACCATCATAGAGCTTGTGGACTCTGAGGGGTACTCCCTATATCAGCGAGATGCCATAAACAATAGGTTCCACAGCTATTATGAACAGCTTTACAAGAAGGGGAAATAGAGAACTACGTGGCGGACCTTCCTCTGCCTACCCCGGCGGAGGAAGATGCGGACTATTTGGGAGCGGCGAACAATAAGCGTGAGGTAAGGGTGGCTATTAAGGCACTGGCCAGAGGGAAGACTCCGGGCACAGTTGGGCTCCCCAAAGAATTCTACGCGGCATACGTGGATGAACTAACCCCCAAACTGGTGGAGATGTATGCGGAGGCAGGAGAGAGGGGGCACTTGCCGGACACCACTAGAGAGGCAGTGGTGATTCCGCTACTGAAGAAAGATCCCCTCTGGAGTGCACAGCATCCACGGCCCTTGTGGATTTTAAGATTCTAAGTAAGATACTGGCAACGCCGTTATTACAGCATAGGATCTCCATGGTGCATGGGGATCAGGCGTTTTTTATTCCCCTCAGGAATACGACCCTGAACATACTCCGCCTGCTATCAGTACTTGAGCTTGGGGTACTGGGTGATCAGGCAGGAGCAGTGTTTACCATCAACATAGAAAAGGTCTTTGATAGCCTTGAGTGGGGGTTCCTGTACGCAGTTTTGATCAAGATGAGCCTTGGGTCAGGGTTCCTCCTCTGTTTGCAGTTGCTGTATGCGGATCCAGTGGCGAGGGTCCACACAGGGTGCACCATATCAGAGCAATACCGGGTGGAGAGGGGCATGCCTTAGGGTGTCCTCTCTCCCCCTTGCTGTTCGCCCTGGCTGTGGAGCCATTGGCATGTGAGGCGCAATCTGACACGGCTTACTGTGGACTACAGCTGGGGGGCCAGAAGCATAATATAGCATTGTACGCAGATGACCTCCTGTTGTTCCTACAGCACACAGGGGATGTCCTGCCAGGGGCACGGAGGATGATGGACGAGTTTGGTTCCCTCTTGGGCCTCCGAAGAAATTGGCAGAAGTCTAGTTTGTTCCCCCTTGTAGTAGATATGCTGCCACCCAAGGACCTTGGTTATCTGCGATGGGAGCCCCGATGCTTCCGCTATCTGGGAGTGCGCATTTACCACAACATGGCAGATGTGAAAGAGGGCAATATAGGGCAGGCACAGCGCTCGCTTAAGGATAGCAGGCCTTATGGGGTAAGCTTCCTTTCTCCGTGATGGGCTGTGTCTCCCTCTTCAAAATGGTGGCACTCCCGCAGCTGCTGTACTTCTTCACCACACTACCAGTGTGGATCTCAGCAGCCTGGTTCCGGGAGCTGGGCTCCGATCTGTTGACGTTCATATGGGGGCAGGCCGGAGGCGAGTAGCCCTGAGCACGCTAAAATGACCCCAGTCAGAGGGGGGCCTAGCATTGCCAGATATGGAGGGGGAATACATGGCAGGTCAACTGCAGAGATTCACACAGTGGGAGGCAGGAAGCATTGACCTGGACAGAGGAGTACTACCCTTCACTCCGGACAAAATGGAAGTGTTCCGTACACTATTAGGGACCGCTTGATCACAACAGGCTAGTCGCAACGAGCACATAGTGATCAGACAGTGCTGGAGTCGATGCCGACAAAGAACCAGGACAAAACCCCCATACTTGCCAGATATGGCGATGGCGCTACTGGGAGCCCTACCCCATGGGGGACATTGGCGGGGTATAGATGATTGGGTGGAGGTGGGGGCCACAATAATAGGAAATGTTTTCTGAGATGGGGAACTTCTATCCTTTGAGGACTTTAGTACTGACTGGGGTATTCCACAAGGGCACTTCCTACTCTATGGAGCAGTAACAGGCTATTATGTACCACTGGGAAACAGGCATGACTGAGCCGAATCGACAGGCAACCTGTGAATATATAAGCCTTGCTGGGGGAACTATCAAAGCAGTCGCATGTCTTTATAGGGCCATAGGAATGGTGAAGATAAGACAGGCTTAATATAGGGCAATGTGTGACTTATTTATCCACCGTCAGAACAGTTATAAAGTACAAAACACCAAGCAATAAAAATACCAAACCGAATAATAAAAATAGAGTAACATCTAATAAGCAAAATGACACCAAAACAATACTAATCCATTAAGGGATACAACAGTTATGAATTTTAAAGATTAAAGTGATGTTAGCACTGAAAAGGATTACACACCTCTGATAGTCAATGGCCACAGTAGAGTTTTTCCTTGGGACTCAGTCTCTGAAATTTAAGTCAAAATCCTTCAGGGGGGGGGGCGTGGCCAAGATGGCGGTGTGAGCAGACGGCCTTCCTGAGCTCCCGCCGCCGGCCGCCGTTACACAGCATAAACATAGCTTTCAGCCCGGCCTGAGCGCTTGCCTGGGGGCCCGGAGTGACCACAACGGAAGCAGAGTCCTGAGGAGTGGTGTGGCTGACCCCCAATGCACGAGTCCCGCTGGTGCTGGCCCGGACTGTGGCGGCCGCCGTGACCAGAGACAAGCGGAGCAGGGAAACGAGGCCGAGGTGGGCGGAGCCAGAACGCCGCCTCCGGTGCACCCTAACCCGGCGGCTACAGCGACGGCAGGCCTGACCCGCGCTGCGGAGCGCGAGGCCCCCGGAAATCCCTTGACGGGGGCTTCTGCAGGCTTGCCACATATTGTCTCCTGAGCTGCATGCCCTTGAGGTCCGCGGGCACTGCCGGAGCCTGCCGGTGGAGAGCGCTGGGGCACTTGGCGGACGGCCCCGTGGCTGAAGGTGAGGAGCAGGAGAGGAGGGGCGGCCCCCCGGCGCCCGGCGAGACAGCTCGGAGAGCGATCGGCGCCCGCACTGGGCCCCCCCCCGCGGGCTGAGGGGAGGCTGTCCTGGCCCTAGGCCCGGTGCGTTGGGAGCAACAGACGGGCGCCATTTTGGGACACTGCGCGCCCTGCCTGGGCCTCACCTTGCGCTCCCCCCCACTGTTGGCTCTCCCCTGTGGCTTTGCCCAGTACCACTGGGGGCCCGCCGGACTCGGGGTGGACACCGGGACTGTGGGGACAGCGAGGAGCGGCCGGGACCTGGCGGCCTGAGAGACACCTACTAGCTGGGGGACACAGAGGGACGCTCCCACGTGGTCCTGGTCTCACGGGCCCCCTGCATCGGCTATTCTTCCTGTGCCCACGCCGGACCCCCGGGGGCAGTTCCCTGTCCGGCCGCTGGCCCTCGACGACGTCGGACACTCCCACGCTGTGCAGCGACCACTGGGACGCCTACTTGCCTGGTCCTGCGGAGCGACCCACGCTCGTGACCCGGGGTCCTGCGGCGCTCAGTGGGGCGGAATTGGCGAGGCAGAGACAGCGGAGGTGGAACTGTAGCTGCGCCGGGCCCTAGCACATTGATCTCGGCAGGGAGAAGCAGCCACGGGGGGCCTCCATCTCGTGTGACACGGAGCCGACCATCGGGACGCGCTCTGCCCAGGCGATCCCCACCACCCAGGCCCCACCTGCAGCCCGACCCTCGCAGCACCGGAATTAGTGGAAGGATGACCACCCGGAAGTCCCGAAAGGACAGCACCATAAAGGAACTCTTCACCCCTAACGCCACGGGGAGGCGGACAGACACCGTGAAGACCGGTCCCCGGGCTGGCACCGAGAAAGCGGCCACCAGCTCTCCATCCTTGGAGCAGGCGGACCCGAGGGCCCCGTTACGCGGTCCTTCCTGGAGTCCCTCTTCACAGATCTGAAAGAGGACATCCATTCCCTAAAGAAGGAGCTCCAGGAGGAGATTAAGGAGGTGCGCCGAGACACTGACGCTATTGGCGAGAGAGTGGCGGACCTAGAGACAAAGAGCGACGTGAGGGATGCGGAGATAGAGGCGCTGAGACAGGAGTTGGCTCGCATACATGATCAGCAAGTGGATCTCCAGACGCATGCCGAAGATCTAGAGAACCGCTCCAGGCGGCACAACATCAGGATCAGAGCAGTGAAGCAATCTCCCGAAACGGAGGATCTCTTTCAGTTCTCCCAGAAACTGTTCAATCACATACTGGGCCGGCCAGCGTACTCCCCACTGCGCCTGGACAGAGCCCACCGGACGGGCCCACCGAGGGCAAACGACGCCCACCCGCCGGACATCCTGGTCTGTGTACAAGATTTCAGGACGAAAGAAGAGATCCTTGCCAAGGCGCGCCAGGCCGCACCGATTGCATTTGGTGCGCACGCCCCGACCCTATATCAGGACCTGGCCGCCCTCACCCTGGAGAGACGACGCACCTTCCGGCCAGTCACAGCGGAACTGCGGCGACGTAACATCTCCTACAGCTGGGGTCACCCCTTCCGTTTAGTGTTTAGACTGGGCAATAACCTTCACCAGCTGCGCTCCCTCAGGGAGGCCTGCCAACTGCTAGACATGGAGGTACCGGTAGTGGACGAGGGGCCTACGAGGGACGGTCCTGCTGGGGAGGAGACCCCCGGGCGGTGGAAGCAGCAGAGACGCCGGCGCAGGCCGAGACGCCCCGCAGCTACTGAAATTGAGGAGGGGCAGCGGGCCGCAGTGGAAACCGTAGCACAGGGATTGGCGAAACAGGACAGCGGCTGACCTGCCCTCTGAAGGCGTTCTGCCCCGGCAGTGTGGTGTAAGGCCGGAGATGCACGAGCCGGCGGCGGGGGCGATGGGTTTCGACTCCACATACCACCCCCCCGAGGGAGACTTTGATGCTTCATCCGAGGCGGTGGAAGGGGGTTGGAATGGTTCCTCTACACCGTTGCCACTGCCCACGCACTAAAGTTAACCTTGACCATGGGCCCAGTGGACTGTTAACTGGGCCTGGGACTATGTTGGACCCAGATTTTTCCATAGTTGGGACGAAGGGTTTGGGGTTGGGATGGGAGGGGGGAGTTACGGATGTTGGGGATGGGGGGAGTTGAAGGGTGGGGGGGAAGGGGGAGGGACTCTCCTTGTCCAGGGGATTGCTCTCCGTGTCCGGAGACCTTGGGCTCTTTCATGGGGGCCACGAGCTGGCAGTGCATTGACCGAGGGACGACCCCGCATTAGATTGCCACACTGCAGGTGCCGACAACGGCTTCCCACTCACCGCACCCGCCATGACACACCCACTGCGAATACTTTCCCTTAATGTGCGAGGTCTCAACAGCCCGGTCAAGCGCAGGGCCGTTTTGTCCTTCCTAGACCGCTCGAAGGCCGACATCTGCCTCCTACAGGAGACGCACCTGGTGTCCAAGGATCACCACAGACTGAGGTCACGCTCTTTCCCGTGGCAGTTCTTCTCCTCCTCCCAGAAGAAGGCTGCTGGGGTAGCTATACTGGTTGCCAGGTCTTTTCGAGGGCGGGTCATGCAGAAGGAGGCCGAGATTAAAGGGTGGCTTCTCCTCCACAGCTTTCAGGTGGCAGGTCAGACCTTATTAGTGGGCTCGGTCTACGCGCCAAACGAGGGTCAGGAAAGGTTCCTTCTCACTGCACTTGAGGCTGTCACGGCCACAACACACTCACACTTTCTACTTGGGGGGGACTTAAACCTGGTGTTCCACAACACAGCAGACCGCACGGGCCAGAGGTTTGGACAGGTGGGGGCGCTCTCAGCGACGGGACATGCACACCTCTCAGATTTGGCCATCACTGACCTATGGCGACACTTCCACCCACACACGGCGGCTTACACCTACTATTCGGCGGCCCACAAGACCTATGCGCGACTGGATTATTTTTTGTGTTCCTCGCAGCTGACGGCGCAGGCCGAGGACGTAGAGATACTCCCGGCCTCGCTGTCCGATCATTCGCCGGTGGTAGCGACCCTCCGGGTGGCTCCCACGCCGGCACCGCAGCGCCACTGGCGGCTTCGAGACGGCCTCTTGCTCAATTCAGCCACACAGGACAGGCTCAAGACCGCGCTTGCGCAATTCTTGGCCCACAATGCCAACGACGACACGACCAAGGCCACTCAATGGGCGGCGCTTAAAGCAGTCTTGCGGGGCGAACTCATCTCTATCGCAGCAGCTAATAACAGGGATAGGGCACAGAAGAGGGCCGAACTCACGCAGCGAGTGGCTGAGTTGGAGCAGATGCACCAACGCACTGGGGCCGCCCGGGCGTGGCGCCAGTTATGCACGGAGCGAAAGATGCTCGCGGCATTGGACCAGGATGTGGCCGAATATGCCGCCATCCGCCTCAAACACGTGTATTACACCGAAGGGGACCGATGCGGGAAGCTCTTAGCGAGCAGACTGCGGGCGCAGGAGCAGAGACGCCACGTGCGCACCCTCACCTCCCCGCTCGGGGTGCAGGTAACGGAGGACGCAGCGAATTCTACGCCGGCCTTTACGACGCAGACTACCTTGACCCGAAGGCGGGCCTAGACTACTTGCACGGCGCGACGCTCCCCACCCTCACACAAGTGCAGGCGGACTTCCTAGACCGGCCCATTGGCCTGGAGGAGGTCATTTCGGCAATATCCAGGCTTAAAGTGGGGAAATCGCCGGGGCCAGACGGCTACACGGCGGCCTTCTATAAAACATTCTGCCCGCAGATTGCCCCCATACTGCACGACCTGTTTAACACCTTTGATCGACCCGGTGCTATCCCTCCCGACCTGCTCGAAGCGGCCATATCGGTGATCCCCAAGGCCGGCCGTGACCCGACGGCCTGTGGCTCTTACCGGCCCATTTCGTTGCTAAACGTGGACCTGAAGCTGTACACCGGCATCCTCGCGAGCCGCTTAGCGCCGTACATGCAGCAACTGGTCGACCCCGACCAATCAGGCTTTATTTCCCAGAGGCAGACTAGCGACAATAACCGGCGAGTCCTCCATCTCATCGAAGCCGGCTCGCGAACACGACCGGGCTGCATGCTCCTCACCATTGACGCGGAAAAGGTGTTCGACAGGGTGCATTGGCCTTATCTAGAACAGGTGCTGCAACACTTCGGGTTTGGGGAGGCCCTTCGCCACAGCATATTTAACTGCTATCGGCGTCCCAATGCAGCGGTGCGGGTTAACGGCCATACCTCCCCGAGATTCGAAATTGACAGAGGCACCCGGCAGGGATGCCCGCTCCCTCCCCTCCTGTTCGCCCTCTATATGGAGCCGATGGCACTGAGAGTGCGACAGCACGACCGCATCTCAGGTATCCGCTTCGGTGGTGACACTCATAAAATTAGCTTATATGCGGATGACGTGCTGCTGTCCCTAACTGACCCGATGCAATCCTTGCGAGCGCTCTTTGTGGAACTTCATGCCTTCGCGCAGGTCTCGGGCTTCAAGATCAATGAAGCGAAATCGGAGGCCCTGAATATCTCGCTATCCCCCGACGTCCTGGCAGAGGTCAAAGCGGAGTTTAAGGTGCAGTGGTTGACCACCTCTGTTCCTTACCTAGGGGTCCACCTGGCGCCGACGGTGCGGGCCACGTCGGAGGCAAACTACACGACCCTGACGACGAAGGTCCGCGACCAATTGCGGCGCTGGAAACCGCTCACGCTGTCCTGGCTCGGCCGGATTGCGGCGGTGAAGATGACTTTGCTCCCGCAGATTTTGTATCTGTTTCAGACGCTCCCCCTACGGCCACCATGCGAGTGGCTTAAAAACACCCAGTCGGACCTCTCACGGTTCATCTGGAATGGCCGACGCCCGCGATTCAAACATACAATTGCGACCTTACCGCCGGAGCACGGAGGAGTGGGGATACCCGACCTCACGCTATATTTTCAGGCGACACAACTGCGCACGCTGGTGGAGTGGCACCAACTAGAGTCAGGCAAGCACTGGCTCTTTCAGGACCAGGCAGTGGCCGGTCGCCCACTGCAGGGAGTCCCATTCCTCCCACGGCGCCACAGACCTCCCAATCTGTACGCCTCGGACGTCACAAGCACCGTCCTTGGAGTCTGGGACAGGGTGGCCGTGGCGAAAGGGTTGACCTCTTTTCCATCGCCAATGACACCGATTTTCGACAACCCTGCCTTCACACCGGGACATGACACGCGGGCATTTGCGGCTTGGCGGGCTACCCCCTGCAGGAGTGTAGGCCATATGTTTGACCTTAAGGGCATACTTCCATTCCAACAGGTGAAGCAGGACTATGGTGTCGCCGAGGCGGACCGCCTGCGATACCTACAAGTGCGGCACTGGGTCCTTCACCCTTCCGTCCTGCCAGGCGCCCAGAGACATCTCACACAGTATGAACAGTGGCTGTTGACCCGTACGTCAGACAAAAAGTTAATATCAGATTTATACCAACAACTGCTCCTCACCAACACATACACATATAACGCGGGTAGGACCAGGTGGGAAAGAGACTTGGGGCGCCAACTCACACAGAAGGAATGGGAGGGGATCTACTACAGAGCCAGACACTCAGCCCATCACACCGGTCTCACTGAGACGATGACCAAAATTGCCACATATTGGTATCACACCCCCGAGAGGCTGCACCAGTGGGACCCACGAGTGAGCGATCGCTGCTGGCGGGGTTGTGGGGAACTGGGGACTCTGGAGCATTTGCTGTGGAGTTGCGACAAGCTCCGTCCGTACTGGACCCCCATTTTGGACTTAATTGACTCCCACTTAGATACACAGCTACCCCGTTTCCCAGCCTACATCCTACTAGGCCTCCCGAACGCCCTTATGTACCCCCTGAAGTCCTGGAGGGGCAGACTGATCGCATTCGCATTGGGGGCGGCGGTACAGAACATTGTGGCTCATTGGAGGGCGGCTCAGGCTCCACTGCAGCTGGGCTGGCTACACAGGCTGTGGGCGATCCTGGGCATGGAGAAGCTCTCGCTGACTGCGGCGGGGAAGGGGTCGGACTTTGCAGCCTTGTGGCAACCCTTCCTCTCCCTGTTGACCGGGAAATTTCGGGAGGTGAGCTGCCCCCGATATCTGCGGCTGCTGCGCCTCGCGGATACCCCACTGCCGGAGCCTAAGACACGCCCACGCAAACGCAAGGGACCGGCAGGGGAGGCTCCGACTGGTCTGTAGATATGGCTGCGCTGGAGTTTTTTCCCTATGTTTGACTATTGGACAAGGAGATGGGGGTGTGGGGGGGGGGGTTCGGGAATAGTTTGTTTTGTGTTGCACTCATGTTCCCTTTTGCATTCTTATTGGCTCCACTTGCACCCCTTGAGCACCTCTTTTGACGCGGCCGGCCCGGATGGGTTGTAGGCGGCTTGCTGTGTTAATTAAGAATGTCTGTCGACACCATGCTGGGCGTAAGCCATGCCTCTGGCCTAGACTGCCTCCCCTCGGAGTCGACGCTGGCGCTTTTTGTGAGGTGCAGTGTGATTGTTTACTGCTCAATAAAAAAGATTTAATACTAAAATCCTTCAGGGGTCAAGCCGCCAGCCTGTATCTGACGGTGAGTTTCTTCAGGCTGGGTACCTTATTGATCAGGGCCCACTGATTTGCTATGTCGAAGCTCCAAGTGGAAGAAACCACTTTCTTTAAACCAGCTTGGCTATGCCTTGGGTGGATAGAATAGGTTTGTGTCTTCCGGTCCTCCTGAGAACTGGAAATCTAAAACCTTGTAGGTCCAAACTTTTCAGAGGTGGTATGACAAGTGGAGTTAGACAAAGCTCAGGTTTCCAGGACCTGAGAATCAACAACAGTTGGGAGTCAAGACTCACTCCAGGAGAGGCCATTAGCAGGTTGCAAGTCAGGTCTAGTTGTTATTGGTCAGCTGGGCACTTCATGGAAAAGTCCTCTTGCAGCTTGTTGTGGCTCTATTGCTGCACAGGTCAATAGGCAGATACTTTTTTGTCCCGGTTACAAGGGGAAGCAAGTTCAATTCGTCAAGGCTCTGCTCTAGTACAGAAATTAGGTCCGGGCCTCTTCTCTTATTCCACAGGTCCATAACGTGTGATTAAAAAGGGTGTCTTCAGGTTCCATAATAATGCTTGGTACCAACTTGTGCAGTATTTATTTATTTATTTAAGGTCGAGTCTTGGGAGGGGGAGGCCCTTGAACTGGCCCCATATAAGCTCAGCGTGAGGACAAAATACCGATGTGGGAGCCAAATCAGCTATGCAGTATACACAATGAGTGCTCTTCAGGAAATGCAGGCGATGTTTCCCTCAATACTCACTCTCTTACAAAGACGCTAAAGAATATCGAGTAGATAAAGCTGATCGCTTCATCTAAATTGGCCGCCATTTTAGAGTTAGGCACAGGTCCGTAGGGGGTCGTCACGAGTCCACAGCAAACCCCGTTGATATCACTGATCCTCAACCGCAACCAACAATTTTCCGCTTGGTCACTACTTCGCTGGCACACTATCGAAGCGCGAAGCCGGTAAAAGAAGCTCCGGGTAATGCGTGTGGCCGCCATTTCACAATCAGGCAGCATTCCCCAAACACGCACCACCAAAGCCCCTAAAAAGACGAGAAAAAGATTAAAGTACCTCATCGAGTGTGTGACCAGCCATGAACTCGCAAATCCAGTGCTCAGCGGAACAATCAGGGGCTCGGACAAGCCAATAGATCCCTCTGTTTTTTTAACAACCCATTCTGCCATATTAGGCCGTCGGATCTCGCGACCACGATGCCATCGGGGTCATCATTACTGCATTCCCCATCGGCCCGTCAAACTCGATGGCACTCAGAGAGCGTGGAACAAGAGGAAAAATCCCAGGGGAAGGTGGCATTGCTCCTAATGGCACCTAGAGCGAATGGTTAGTTCCTAGGGGTAACCCTTCCCACTTTTGAAGCTGTTCCTGTTTTCCCTTCTGTAAACAATCCCACAGTGCCTCCTCACTTTCAAAATCGAAGATGGAGGAATCCTTTTCTCTTTATGCAGAGCCTGTGTGCACTGCCCTCCCAGATGTATGACCAGGGAAATCAACACTCTTCTTCTCTGAGGTCACCCTATACCGGTTCTGGAGGTAACATTTGGGGCCAGCCTAATAAGAAGGACATTATCCCAGACCTCTCCAGGTGTTACCAAACATTTGCCTGTTACAGGGGGCACCCCTTCGAAGTAAATTAAGTTCCTGGGCCAACCCCACTGGTCTTCCTGCCAGGGAAAGAGAAAAACAACTCCTGATTCCCAAGTCATTGTACCTGCCATATAATCATTTTTCATCCATTCATCACAGCTTATTCCTGGCTGTGCCACTGCTCATGAGAGAATGCAAATTAGCCCGAGCAGCTTCCAGCAGGGAAAATGTTAGGGCCCGATTCACAGAACTAACTTAAGACAAAATCCTAAACTTACTACCATTTTGGTATTCACAGAAAGCAATTACTCATTTTGGTATTCACAGAAGGCACATGCTCATTTTGCTATTCACAAAAGGCACTTACTCATTTTGCTATTCACAGAAGGCACTTATTCATCAATGAGTACGTGCTTTCTGTGAATTTCAAAATGAGTAAGTTACTCAAAATGAGTAAGTTACTCATTTTGGAATTCACAGACAGCACTTACTTATCAATTGGCATGACATTCTGTGTCTGGGTGAACAAAGTATTTTCCTGCCAAATGGCAACCTTCCCTCCATTTTCCATATAATTACTATGGGGGAGGCCACATATTACAGCTTTAGCATTGCTGTAATATCTGCTACCATATATATTGGACTCTAACGCCATTAACATTTGGTATCCCTTGTGTTTCTCTGGTAAGAACATACAAAGCTTCAATTTGACGTGGTCTAATGTTGGATGGCTTAGCACAGTATTCGTTTGCCAATAAGCACCCTTCCTTTTTCTTTACAACATCATTTACTATGGGGATACCAAATATTTGGGCTCAAGCCATGCTGTAATATCTCGCATCCCCTACGTTCCATGGGTTACCCATTAGCCATTGACCCCTTGAAAATGCCTTTTATTTGATAGCAGATTACAGTATATTTTCCCATTTTGTTCATCATTTCATAGGAATTTACATCCAGTACGCTTAGGGGATACCACATATAATAGCCTATACGGCCTGTAATATTTGGTATCCCCAGTGTTTCTCGGCTTAGAAGTTACCAGGATTCCGTTTGACATCGCCTTATGTTGGCTGGGAGAGCACAGCATTTCTATACAAAATAATATCCTTCCTTTTGCTTTCCAACATCATTTATTAAGGGGATAACAAATATTATGGCTCATGCATTGTCATAATATCTTGTATCCCCTATGTTTCATGGGTTACCCCTTAGTCGATGACCAATTGATTGTGCCCTTTATTTGATAGCAGACAAAAGAATCTTTTCACATTTTGTACATCATTCCCCATGATTTTGCCTCCGGTCCCCTTAGGCGATACCACTTATAATAGCCTATACAGCCTACAATATTTGGTAGCCCCAGCGTTTCTTGGGTTAGAAGTTACCAGGATTCAATTTGACATTGTCTTATGTTGGCTTGGAGAGCACAGCATTTCTATACCAAATGGCACCGTTCCTTTTGCTTTCCAACATCGTGTACTATGAGGATACCAAATATTATGGCTCACGCATTGCTGTAATATCTTGTATCCCCTATGTTTCATGGGTTACCCTTTAGCCATTGACTAGTTGAAATGACCTTCTGTTTCATAGCAAACTACAGTATCTTTTCCCATTTTGTACATAATTCGACAAGATTTTGCATCCGTACCCTTAGGGGATACCAACTATAATAGTTTTATAAGGCCTATAATAGTTGGTATCCCCGGGGTTTTTCAGGTTAGAATTTACCAGGATTCAATTTGACTTCGCCTTATGTTGGATGCGGGAGCAAGGTATTTCGATTCCAAATAGCAACCTTCCTTTTACTTTCCAACATCATTTACTATGATGTTGCATTGCGTAATATCTTGTATCCCCTCTGTCTCATGGGTTACCCTTTAGCCATTGACTAATTGAATTTGCCTTTTATTTGATAGCAGACTACAGTATCTTTTCACATTTTGTACATCATTCCACAAGATTTTGCCTCCAGTACCCTTAGGGGATACCAATTATAACAGCCTTTACGGCCTATATTATTTGGTATCCCCAGCGTTTCTCGGGTTAGAAGTTACCAGGATTCTATTTGACATTGCCTTATGTTGGATGGAGGAGCACAGTATTTCTATACCAAATAGCACCCTTGCTTTTGCTTTCCAACATCATACACTATGGAGATACCAAATATTATGGCTCACGCATTGCTGTATTATCTCGTATCCCCTTTGTTTCATAGGTTACCCTTGAGCCATTGAAAAGTTCAAATTGCTTTTTGTTTGATAGCAGACTACAGTATCTTTTCACATTTTGTACACCAGATCACAAGATTTTGCATCCGTACCCTTAGGGGATACCAACTATAATCAATCAATCAATCAATCAATCAGTGACACTTATAAAGCGCGCTACATACCCGTGGGGTCTCAAGGCGCTGGGGGGGGGGGGAGCCGCTACTGCTCGAACAGCCAGGTCTTCAGCTTCTTCCTGAAGGAGAGGTGGTCTTGGGTCAGGCGCAGGTCGGTCGGGAGGGAGTTCCAGGTCTTGGCGGCCAGGTGGGAGAAGGACCTTCCTCCTGTAGTCGCTCTTCGGATGCGGGGGACGGCGGCGAGGGCGTGGTTGGCTGAGCGGAGGTGGCGTTTGGGAGCGTAGAAGTTGACTCAGCTGTTGAGGTAGCTCGGGCCTTGGTCGTGTAGGGCTTTGTGTGCGTGGGTGAGGAGGCGGAAGGTGATTCTTTTGTTGACGGGGAGCCAGTGAAGGTCTCGCAGATGTCCGGAGATGTGGCTGGTTCGTGGGATGTCGAGGATGAGTCTGGCTGAGGCGTTCTGGATCCGCTGGAGTCTCTTCTGGAGCTTGGCGGTGGTCCCGGCGTAGAGGGCGTTGCCGTAGTCCAGTCGGCTGGTGACGAGGGCCTGGGTGACGGTCTTCCTGGTCTCGGTGGGGATCCACCAGAAGATCTTCCGTAGCATGCGTAGGATGTTGAAGCATGCCGAGGAGACGTTGTTGACGAGTTGACGAGTAGCTTATATGGCCTATAACCCCCAGTGTTTTTTGGGTTAGAAGTTACCAGTATTCAATTTGACCATTTGACCATGACTTATGTTGTATATGGGAACAAGGTATTTCTATACCAATAGCACCCTTAATATTGCTTTCCAATATCATTTACTGTGGGGAGTCCAAATATTATGGTTCATGCATTGCCATAATATCTTGTTTCCCCTATGTTTCATAAGATACCCTTAAGCCATTGACCAATTGAATTTGCCTTTTATTTGATAGCAGACTACAGTATCTTTTCACATTTTGTACATCATTCCACAAGATTTTGCCTCCAGTACCCTTAGGGGATACCAATTATAATAACCTTTATGGCCTATAATATTTGGTATCCCCGGTGTTTCTTGAATTAGAAGTTACCAGGATTCAATTTGACATTGCATTATGTATGATGGAGAAGCACAGTATTTGTATACAATGTGAGAAGTTGGCCTGATAGGTAGTGTTTCCAATTCTGGAACCACTGGTTATCAGTCCAAACAAACCCCAAAGATGTCAGGTTGTAAGTCAACCTTGTAGACAAGCTATCCTAGTGGTAGCATGGACTAAGCAGCCTTAAAGGCTTAACTTAAGAGGTCGTGTTAAGCGAGCTTGTTTTACCACATACAATCCTGTAATCAAATGAAAGGACACCACACAAGTATATATTATAAAAATATATGTATTTATTACTAAATTACTCCCCAGTACTCTTTATGAGGAAAGGGGCACAAGCGTTAAATCAAAAGCACTGTTACACATAGAAAGTTGGCACAATTATGGCTGAGGGCGGGGGGCCACTCAGACCATATATCAAAAAAGTGGTATAAGTAACACTTTACGAACAATGGTTAGGCCTAGGGCCTAGAGATTCGCTGGGAGCAGTCAGGACAAGCAATGAAGAAGTCGGGAGTAGCCCACAGGAGACGGATGCAGCACGGAAAGTGCAGCGCGCACCAATGCACTGTCAATGGTGCGTAAAAGTCAGTTAAAGTGAATAAAAAGATACTTCCGCTGAACCTAGGAACACAAAACTTTAGACACAGACCCTAGAGGTGTGTACCAGTGTAAAGACACCGGCGTTGCAAAGTTACCTCACCCACAGGCCGTGGGTGCACAGGGTCGAAGTGGCGTCGGGTTCTGTCACGCAGGTTCTGGGTGCTTGGAGCTGTTGCAGCTGCAGGCGCTGTGAAGCAGAAGTGTCCGGTGCGATCCAAGGGTGGATCGATGTAGAAAAGTACCTGAAAGCAGAGGGGACAGAGTCTGGGTCACTCAGCAGTGACCAGGGTGGAACCAGGACGGAACCAGGCAATGTCGGGCGCAATCAGGCGGTTGTCGATAGGCTTCTCTCCGCTGTCACGTGGGCTCTGGGGCATCTGCGACGTCCAGGAGCAGGTCACGATCTGTCCCACGTAGGCTCTCGCCGTCAGCACCGTCGGCTTGAAGATTGTAGCAAACAGCACTTGGCAAAAGCAATCCACGCGGAACCGGGAGATTGCCTATCACTCGAACCAGGAGGGTCAGAGTGGGTGCTCCTTTTCACAGGAGCTGGTGCAGATCTGGAGCAACCAGAAAAGCAAGTCGTATTTCGAAGTTCGTCGGCACAGGGGCCACAAGCCAGCTGGCAAGTGACCGGGCCAACGCGTCGAGCGCACACAAGCAGAAGGGCCCCACGCAGCACTCAGCGAGTGTGGAGGGGTGAGCTTTGGTGCAAGTGGAGCTCGGGGCTGGGGCTTCTCAAACCCCGGTGTACAGCTTCGAGGGTCACTCGTGGGCCGCACGGTCAGCGTCTCGTGGCCTTTTCAAGATGGCGTGCCCCACGCTTCCGGTCGCCTCCACGGGTCTCAGCTCTGCAGGGACTGTGGATCGGGCAGGTAGAAGGCAGGCAAGCTTGATCTCGTCGATCTCTGTCGCTCGAGTTCCGGCGGGAACTGCAACAAAGCAAGGGTCGAGGGCTGGATGGTGCCTGTTTGCACAGGGTGGTCACTCCTTGACCACAAGGGAGATTCTTCAGTCTTCTCACGTCGTGTAGAAAGTCGAAGGGTCCAGATTTCGTTTCTTATGTTTCTTCAGGATGATCTGAGGTCCGTTGGGACTGCTCCCCCTCTTATTCGAATCTCGGGGGTTGGACATCCTGCTAGGTCCCCTCCTATGGGTGGGACCCAGGAAGGGGGTGGTTACACCCCTCTCCTTTGATCCTGGCCGCGCTGGGACAGGGGCTGGGAGGCCCCAGAACCGGTTTGGCCGGATCCTGCAAGGGGCAGCCTTGTGCTCCCCAGGCAGTGTCTGGTTTCATTGAAACCTCCCTACTCCAATCCACTATCTCCTGTCTGGGGTGGTTTGACACCGCCCTGTGACAGGAAACTCTTTGTCCAGGCCTCCTCTGCCGGGTTTCGGTCAGCAGCAGGAGGTCAGACCCGTGTCTGTGGCAGGGGCATCCATTTTGTGGATCTGAGGCTCATTTTAAATCAACCGCGTTTCAGTAAAGTAACATGTCTTCTCCCTCTAGAAGGGTGGAATGCTATCCCCGTCGCCAGAACTGGCGAGGGGATAGTATTCCAATTCGTATGACACCTTACACGACATGTTTTGATAAAGCCAAACCAAAGTTGCTATATAACCGCGAGGATTATAATGCGCTTAAGAGTATATGGTATGGCATTATCCCGGATCAGCTTAGGGAGTTGTTCCCGACAGCTGCAGACAGGCTCAGCTCACGCCAGAGCACCATCTCACATAAAACCACGCACTCTGCCTCCAGGATTGATGAGGCCTTCCATAGGAGTGGCTTACAGGCTATATATGTGTCCAGATATAGGTTTAGATATAGGTATACTATATCTAAGCAAGGGGTGATTACACCCACTTGCCCCAGCTGAGTGATCAGCCAGTTGTGTCAATTTAAGAACCAGCCAGGGGTGGCAAAAGCTATGCTTCAGCCCCTGGTAGGCCTTGGTGGCACCTATGCCCTGGGCACCTATAGTGCATGGTACAGGGGCTGACAAGGAGTCCATTTCCAATTGTGGTATGTACCTATAGCACATGTATTACAAATTTAGAGAGAGAACAGCAGGCTGGGGGTCTGATTAGCAGGCCCACAGCCTCAGTAAGTCGAAAACCAGTGAAGCAAAAAGCAAAAATTGGGGTGACCATAGGATAGCAGACCCTACTCTCCTACATAACCCCCCCCCCCAAACGCAGGGACATTAAACTTAACCTTGACCAGATAAGTCTTCATGTTCTAAGTGGAAGTACCTGGAGAGACCATCTGCATTACCATGGTCAGTCCCTGGGCGGTGCTCCACTGTAAAGTCCATCCCCTGTAGGGAAATGGACCACCTGAGCAGTTTGGGATTTTCACCCTTCATCTGATTTAGCCACAAGAGGGGCTTATGGTCTGTCTGAATTAGGAAGTGAGTACCAAACAAGTATGGCCTCAACTTCTTCAGGGCCCAAACCACAGCAAAGGCCTCCCTCTCAATAGCTGACCAACGTTTCTCCCTGGGGGTCAGCCTTCTGCTAATAAAAGCAATGGGCTGGTCTTGACCATCTTGATTGAGTTGTGAAAGCACAGCTCCCACCCCCAACTCAGAAGCATCTGTCTGTACAATGAACTTTTTGGAGTAGTCAGGACTCTTCAGGATAGGTGCAGAGCACATGGCCTTCTTCAGGTCATCAAATGCCTTTTGACAGCTAACTGTCCACTGAACCTTTTTGGGCATCTTCTTGGATGTCAAGTCATTCAATGGTGTCACAATGGACCCATAGTTCTTTACAAATTTTCTGTAATACCCAGTCAGGCCCAAGAAGGCTCTGACTTGTGTCTGGGTAGTTGGAGGAGTCCAGTCCTGTATGGTCTGGATCTTGCTCTCCAGTGGTTGAACTTGACCCCCACCTACTAGGTGGCCCAAGTACACAACCTTGCTCTGCCCTATCTGGCACTTAGTAGCCTTGATAGTCAGGCCTGCCTTTTGCAGGGCCTCCAGAACCTTCTTCAGGTGGATCAGGTGATCCTCCCAGGTGGAGCTAAAGACAGCAATATCATCTAGATATGCTGCGCAAAAGTCATCCAACCCAGCAAGGACTTGGTTCACCAACCTTTGGAAAGTGGCAGGTGCATTCTTCAAACCAAAGGGCATCACCACAAACTGATAATGCCCACTAGGGGTAGAGAATGCTGTTTTGGCTTTTGACTCTTCAGCTAGTCTGATTTGCCAGTAGCCAGCTGTCAAATCAAATGTGCTCAGAAACTTGGCAGAAGCCAATTTATCAATGAGCTCATCTGCTCTTGGAATGGGATGAGCATCTGTCCTAGTGACAGCATTGAGACCTCTGTAGTCCACACAAAACCTCATTTCTCTCTTCCCATCTTTGGTATGAGGTTTTGGCACCAGGACCACTGGGCTAGCCCATGGGCTCTCTGATGGCTCAATCACTCCAAGCTCCAACATCTTTTGCACCTCAGCCTTTATACAATCCCTGACATGGTCAGGTTGCCTGTAGATTTTATTCTTCACAGGCAGATTGTCACCAGTATCCACCTCATGGGTGCACCAGTTAGTCTGACTGGGTGTGAGTGAAAACAATTGTCTGTGGGCCTGCAACACCTGTTTGCAGTCCACCTGTTGCTGCTCAGTGAGGCTGCCTGCCAAGGCTACTCCATCAACTGAACCATCATCAGGGTTCTGGGAAAGCAGGTCTGGGAGAGGGTCACTCTCTTCCTCCTGTTCCCCATCTGTGGCCATGAGGAGACTCATGTCCTCCCTGTCAACAAATGCTTTCAAACGATTGACATGGAGCACCCTGTGGGGGCTCCTAGGGGTGCCAAAGTCAACCAGGTAGGTGACTTCTCCCTTCTTTTCAATGATAGGGTAGGGTCCAGTCCATTGGTCCTGGAGAGCTGCTGGCCCCACTGGGTCCAACACCCACACCTTCTGCCCTGACTGGTACTCAACCAGAACAGCCTTTTGGTCATGCCAGGCTTTCTGTAATTCCTGACTGGCCTCCAGGTTTTTGGATGCTCTCTCCATGTATTCATCCATCCTGGAGCGGAGACCAAGTACATAATCCACAATGTCTAGTTTAGGCTTTTTGAGAGGTAACTCCCATCCTTCCTTCACCAAACTCAATGGACCTCTTACAGGGTGGCCAAACAAAAGTTCAAAAGGGCTGTAGCCAACCCCCTTCTGTGGGACCTCTCTGTAAGCAAAGAGCAAGCAGGGTAAAAGGATGTCCCATTTCCGCCTAAGCTTCTCTGGTAACCCTTTTATCATTCCCTTTAGGGTCTTGTTGAACCTTTCCACAAGCCCATTGCACTGTGGATGGTAGGGTGTGGTAAACTTATAGTTTACTCCACACTCTTTCCACATTGCTTTTAAGTATCCAGACATGAAGTTGGTACCTCTGTCTGAAAGAACCTCCTTTGGAAAGCCCACTCTTGAGAAAACTGCAATGAGGGCTTTTGCCACCACAGGAGCTGTGGTGGTCCTCAGGGGAATTGCTTCTGGGTACCTGGTGGCATGATCCACTACCACCAGTATAAATCTGTGCCCAGATGCTGTTTGAGGATCCATGGGACCCACAATGTCTATTCCAACTCTTTCAAAGGGTACCCCCACCACAGGTAGTGGTATCAGGGGGGCCTTTGTTGTGCCACCTGACTTACCACTGGCTTGGCAAGTGACACAGGAGCGACAAAACTCCTTGACATTTTCTGACATGTGAGGCCAGTGAAAGTGTGGAACAAGCCTGTCCCAAGTCTTATTCTGGCCTAAGTGTCCTGCAAGGGGAATATCATGGGCCAAGGTAAGAAGGAAGCCCCTAAACTTCAAAGGTATAACCAACCTCCTGGTGGTGCCAGGCTTGGGGTCTCTAGCCTCTGAATAAAGGAGTCCTTCATCCCAATACACCTTATGGGTACCTTGAGCATTCCCTGCAGCCTCAGCAGCAGCTTGCTGTCTGAGGGGTTCAAGTGAAGGGCAATCTAATTGGGCCTGCCCCAGGTCTGCCCTTGAGGGTCCCCCTGTCCCCAGAAACTCAACCTGATCAGGTTCAAGCTCCTCAGAGACAGTCTCCTCTTGGACTGCAGAATCAGTTTCCTGTGAAACCTGATCCTCAACCTGGGGCAAGTGGGAAGGCACAGCCTTAACCCTATTGCTCCTTCTCTTGGGTTGTGGTTGGTCTATTGTTTCAAGATCCACCACTGGTTCAGGAAGGCACTTCTTAGCCTGAGACCTTGTCACTGCAAGGACATGAGCTGAAATCCCTAGCATTTCTGCATGAGTCCTGTACTCCACTTCTGACCAAACTGAGCTTTCAAGATCATTGCCTAACAGACAGTCTACTGGGAGGTCTGCACTCACAACAACTTTCTTTAGGCCATCTACCCCTCCCCAGGAGAAGTTCACAACAGCCACACTATGGGAAGTAGTGGAGTTGCTTGCATTGGTCACTAGGTAACTTTCACCTAGTACAATTTGTCCAGGGTCCACAAAGCCAGGTGCCACCATTGTGACACTGGCACAAGTGTCCCTGTAGGCCTGAGCCAGTTTCTCATTAATTAAGGGAGTCTGCCTATATTTGCCCAGGTTACTGGGGCTTACTGCAGTGGGCAAAGATATGTCCACATCATATAGGAGAACTGCCTGTGTGGGGATTCTGACTAGGCCAGATTCCACCTCAGTACCCAGGGTCAACCCTACTAAACCCTTTGGCTGTGTACCACCACTGCTGACTGTACTAGGGGGTGCAGTTGCTTTAGGAGCTGCAGTGGTGGGGACTGGATTTTTCTTAGTGCATTCACTGCCCCAGTGTGAAACTGATTTGCAGGTATTACACCAAGGTTTCTTTGGGCCATCATTCTTCTTTTTCTTGTTTCCATTTTGGGAACCCCCCTCCTTATTGCTAGTTTGGGGGCCTGAAGACTTCTGGTCCTTTTCTTTATCTTTCCATTGGAATTTACCATTCTAGAATGGATTTCCTGTTCAACCTCAGCCCAGGCTGAGATTTCCAAATCATTACCCAGTAGACAGTCTACAGGCAAGTTTGGTGACACTGCCACTCTCTTTGGGCCAATGACACCTCCCCAGCTGAGACTTAGTACTGCCATGGGATGATTTGTTTGGATGCCATCAATGTTTGTTACCTGGTATGTGGCACCAGGTAAAAGTTGCTTAGAGGGGACTATACAGTCAGCCACCATGGTGATGCTAGCCCCTGTGTCTCTAAAGGCTTCAACTTTCAAACCATTGATGAGGGGTTCTTGTCTATATTTGCTCAAGGTATTTGGGCAAACAGAGAAGTTGGCAAACCCCATGCCAGTCTCATAAACAAGAGCATTTGGGGATGGGGACCTGGATAGGCCAGGGTCCCCTTGGGCTCCAAAAGTAAACCCACCCAGATTCCTGGGTGTGCTCCCACTTCCTGGGGGATTACTGCTGACAGTAACAGGAGGTGTTGGAGCTGGCTTTGGAGGTATGTTTTCTTTATTGCCATTCTTGGGACAACAGCTGTCTGTTTTGTAATGCCCAACCTGTTTACAGGCATGACAATAAGGCTTTTTGTCAGTTGATGAAGTGTCTTGGGACCCACCCCCCTTCTTGGAGTTTTGGGGCCCTGGGGAAGTGTTTTCTTTACTTTTATCCCCACCCTTATCTTGAGGCTTGGTAGACTCCTTCTTCTGGTTATTGTCCTGATTCTTAGGCCTAATCCTGGTTCTGACCCACTTATCTGCCCTCTTTCCCAATTCTTGGGGAGAGGTCAAATCTGAGTCCACCAGGTGCTGGTGTAAGAGCTGGTTCTGACAATTACTTAGGATCTGCTCCCTCATAATCAAATTATACAATCCTGTGAAGTCATGTACTTTGCTGCCATTTAGCCAACCCTCCAGAGCCTTAGTTGCACAATCAACAAAATCAGTCCAGTCCTGAGTCTGTGTCTTCTGGGTGTCTCTGAACTTTAACCTGTACTGTTCAGTGGTTAAGCCAAACCCATCTATTAGAACACTCTTCAGGACTTTGTAATTGCTGGCATCCTCATGTCTGACAGTGAGGAGCCTATCTCTCCCTTTCTCTGAAAAGGAGTACCATAAGATTGCTGCCCACTGTTCCTCAGGAACCTGCTGTACCATGCAGGCTCTCTCCAGAGCAGTCATCCATTTGTGGATGTCATCCCCTTCCTGATAGGGGGGCACAATCTTTGTCAGGTTTCTACTATCATAGGACCTGTCTTTAGGAATTTTGCTGCCACCAGTGGCATCTAAGCCACACAATTTTCTTTCTCTTGCTAAAGCAAGTTTAGCTTGAGCCAAGGCTACCTCTTCCCTTTCTATTTGGAGTTGGACAGCCCTCATCCTGGCCCTATGCTCTTTTCTCTGGGAGGGAGTCATCCCTCTTTGAGATTCTCTTGAGGCACTAGAAAGATGAGAGTCCCTTGATTGAGATCTCACCCTCCTGTTACCTGGGAGAATTTGGTTATGAGATCTGGAGTGGTGCTGGCCCTCTCCATTCTCATGTAGGTCCAGGTTGGCCTGGTTAAGCCTGGCAACCTGTACCTGGTTTCCCCTCTGATCCTGATCTTCAGGCTTTTCTAAATCAGAGCCTTCCTCTTCCTCTTCCTCCTCCTCTTCTTCTTCTGGAAGATTCTTATTCTCAGGGGAGTGTATCCCTTCACCTGAATCTAAGGGAGCCTGACTCACCTTATCTAAGTCATCCTTTTCTAGGATAGCTATTAGGGAAGGAATGGTAGGGCCTCTGCCCCTTTTTAGCCCCCTGGCTGTGCACAAGGCACTCAGGTCTTTGTGGCTAAGGTTGTCATATCTGGATGTTGTCCCTATAGGATCAACTATTACAGGAGCAGAGCCTGAGGCTCTACCTGTATCAGACATGACTGCTAGTGAGGTGTAAGTGATGCACTTACCTACACTAAGTGGTTTCCTACTGTACCTTGCTAGTGAGTTGTAGTCAGGGTGTGCTAATCCCTTTAATCTACAACTACTAAGTTCAGTAGAACTTAATATGCTAAGCTTTTGATTTATATGTACCTAGAGGTACTTGATGTGATCTTTCAATTTGATAAAGATTGCAATGGTAAAACAAACAGCAAGCTCAAATCCGCACCGCTGCACACCAATGTGAGAAGTTGGCCTGATAGGTAGTGTTTCCAATTCTGGAACCACTGGTTATCAGTCCAAACAAACCCCAAAGATGTCAGGTTGTAAGTCAACCTTGTAGACAAGCTATCCTAGTGGTAGCATGGACTAAGCAGCCTTAAAGGCTTAACTTAAGAGGTCGTGTTAAGCGAGCTTGTTTTACCACATACAATCCTGTAATCAAATGAAAGGACACCACACAAGTATATATTATAAAAATATATGTATTTATTACTAAATTACTCCCCAGTACTCTTTATGAGGAAAGGGGCACAAGCGTTAAATCAAAAGCACTGTTACACATAGAAAGTTGGCACAATTATGGCTGAGGGCGGGGGGCCACTCAGACCATATATCAAAAAAGTGGTATAAGTAACACTTTACGAACAATGGTTAGGCCTAGGGCCTAGAGATTCGCTGGGAGCAGTCAGGACAAGCAATGAAGAAGTCGGGAGTAGCCCACAGGAGACGGATGCAGCACGGAAAGTGCAGCGCGCACCAATGCACTGTCAATGGTGCGTAAAAGTCAGTTAAAGTGAATAAAAAGATACTTCCGCTGAACCTAGGAACACAAAACTTTAGACACAGACCCTAGAGGTGTGTACCAGTGTAAAGACACCGGCGTTGCAAAGTTACCTCACCCACAGGCCGTGGGTGCACAGGGTCGAAGTGGCGTCGGGTTCTGTCACGCAGGTTCTGGGTGCTTGGAGCTGTTGCAGCTGCAGGCGCTGTGAAGCAGAAGTGTCCGGTGCGATCCAAGGGTGGATCGATGTAGAAAAGTACCTGAAAGCAGAGGGGACAGAGTCTGGGTCACTCAGCAGTGACCAGGGTGGAACCAGGACGGAACCAGGCAATGTCGGGCGCAATCAGGCGGTTGTCGATAGGCTTCTCTCCGCTGTCACGTGGGCTCTGGGGCATCTGCGACGTCCAGGAGCAGGTCACGATCTGTCCCACGTAGGCTCTCGCCGTCAGCACCGTCGGCTTGAAGATTGTAGCAAACAGCACTTGGCAAAAGCAATCCACGCGGAACCGGGAGATTGCCTATCACTCGAACCAGGAGGGTCAGAGTGGGTGCTCCTTTTCACAGGAGCTGGTGCAGATCTGGAGCAACCAGAAAAGCAAGTCGTATTTCGAAGTTCGTCGGCACAGGGGCCACAAGCCAGCTGGCAAGTGACCGGGCCAACGCGTCGAGCGCACACAAGCAGAAGGGCCCCACGCAGCACTCAGCGAGTGTGGAGGGGTGAGCTTTGGTGCAAGTGGAGCTCGGGGCTGGGGCTTCTCAAACCCCGGTGTACAGCTTCGAGGGTCACTCGTGGGCCGCACGGTCAGCGTCTCGTGGCCTTTTCAAGATGGCGTGCCCCACGCTTCCGGTCGCCTCCACGGGTCTCAGCTCTGCAGGGACTGTGGATCGGGCAGGTAGAAGGCAGGCAAGCTTGATCTCGTCGATCTCTGTCGCTCGAGTTCCGGCGGGAACTGCAACAAAGCAAGGGTCGAGGGCTGGATGGTGCCTGTTTGCACAGGGTGGTCACTCCTTGACCACAAGGGAGATTCTTCAGTCTTCTCACGTCGTGTAGAAAGTCGAAGGGTCCAGATTTCGTTTCTTATGTTTCTTCAGGATGATCTGAGGTCCGTTGGGACTGCTCCCCCTCTTATTCGAATCTCGGGGGTTGGACATCCTGCTAGGTCCCCTCCTATGGGTGGGACCCAGGAAGGGGGTGGTTACACCCCTCTCCTTTGATCCTGGCCGCGCTGGGACAGGGGCTGGGAGGCCCCAGAACCGGTTTGGCCGGATCCTGCAAGGGGCAGCCTTGTGCTCCCCAGGCAGTGTCTGGTTTCATTGAAACCTCCCTACTCCAATCCACTATCTCCTGTCTGGGGTGGTTTGACACCGCCCTGTGACAGGAAACTCTTTGTCCAGGCCTCCTCTGCCGGGTTTCGGTCAGCAGCAGGAGGTCAGACCCGTGTCTGTGGCAGGGGCATCCATTTTGTGGATCTGAGGCTCATTTTAAATCAACCGCGTTTCAGTAAAGTAACATGTCTTCTCCCTCTAGAAGGGTGGAATGCTATCCCCGTCGCCAGAACTGGCGAGGGGATAGTATTCCAATTCGTATGACACCTTACACGACATGTTTTGATAAAGCCAAACCAAAGTTGCTATATAACCGCGAGGATTATAATGCGCTTAAGAGTATATGGTATGGCATTATCCCGGATCAGCTTAGGGAGTTGTTCCCGACAGCTGCAGACAGGCTCAGCTCACGCCAGAGCACCATCTCACATAAAACCACGCACTCTGCCTCCAGGATTGATGAGGCCTTCCATAGGAGTGGCTTACAGGCTATATATGTGTCCAGATATAGGTTTAGATATAGGTATACTATATCTAAGCAAGGGGTGATTACACCCACTTGCCCCAGCTGAGTGATCAGCCAGTTGTGTCAATTTAAGAACCAGCCAGGGGTGGCAAAAGCTATGCTTCAGCCCCTGGTAGGCCTTGGTGGCACCTATGCCCTGGGCACCTATAGTGCATGGTACAGGGGCTGACAAGGAGTCCATTTCCAATTGTGGTATGTACCTATAGCACATGTATTACAAATTTAGAGAGAGAACAGCAGGCTGGGGGTCTGATTAGCAGGCCCACAGCCTCAGTAAGTCGAAAACCAGTGAAGCAAAAAGCAAAAATTGGGGTGACCATAGGATAGCAGACCCTACTCTCCTACATATACCAAATAGATCCCTTCCTTTTGCTTTTCAACATCATTTACCATGGGGATATCAAATATCATGGCTCACGCATTACTGTAATATCTTGTTTCCCCTGTATTTCATGGGTTACCCTTTAGTTATTGACTAGCTGAAATTGCCTTTTGTTTGATAGCAGACTACAGTATCTTTTCACATTTTTGTACAGCATTCCACAAGATTTTGCATCCGTACCCTTAGGGGATACCAACTATAATAGCCTATACGGCCTATAATATTTGGTATCCCCAGTATTTCTCGGGTTAGAAGTTACCAGGATTCCGTTTGACATCGCCTATGTTGGCTGGGAGAGCGCAGCATTTCTATACCAAATAACATCCTTCCTTTTGCTTTCCAACATCATTTATTAAGGGGATAACAAATATTATGGCTCATGCATTGTCATAATATCTTGTATCCCCTATGTTTCATGGGTTTCCCTTTAGCCGTCCACCAATTGATTGTGCCCTTTATTTGATATCAGAATAAAGAATCTTTTCACATTTTGTACATCAGTCCACAAGATTTTGCCTTCGGTGCCCTTAAGGGATACCACTTATAATAGCCTATACAGCCTACAATATTTGGTATACCCAGCGTTTCTTGGGTTAGAAGTTACCAGGATTCCATTTCACATTGCCTTATGTTGGATGGAGGAGCACAGTATTTCTATACCAAATGACACCCTTCCTTTTGCTTTCCAACATCGTTTACTATGAGGATACCAAATAGTATGGCTCACGCATTGCTGTAATATCTTGTATCCCCTATGTTTCATGGGTTACCCTTTAGCCATTGACTAGTTGAAATGGCCTTTTGTTTGATAGCCACCTTATTATAATTATAATTACATTTATTGGGCGCGCAGCTACCCGGAGGTTTCCCGGCGCTAGGGCTAACTGAACGGTGAGAGGGAGGGAGGAGCATAAGATCATAATATTAGTTGTTAAAGAGCCAAGTTTTTATTCCCTTACGGAATTTCAGAAGCACAATTCAGTGCGCAGAGATTGAGGAAGAGAATTCCATAAGGATGGGGCCAGCAGGGAAAACGAGCGTCCTCCCATCTTGGCTCTGTTGGTGCGCGGAATCTTAAATTTATTCTGCGTCGAGGACCTGAGTGTACGGGGGGGATATATTGCTGCACCAGAGCAGAGAGATAGCGAGGGGCTCTACCAGTCATGATTTTGTGCATGTAGCAGAGTGCTTTGAAGTTGACTCTGCTTTCAATCCGCAACCAGTGCAGATTCCGCATATGGTGAGCGACAGTATCTTTTCAAATTTTGTACATAACTCCACAAGATTTTGCATTCCTACCCTTAGGGGATACCAACTATAATAGTTGTATAAGGCCTATAATAGTTGGCATGCCCAGTGTTTCTCAGGTTAGAAGTTACCATGATTCAATTTGACTTCGCCTTATGTTGGATGCGGGAGCAAGGTATTTCTATACCAAATATCACCCTTAATTTTGCTTTCCAATATCATTTACTGTGGGGATTCCAAATATTATGGTTCATGCATTGCCATAGTTTCTCGTTTCCCCTATGTTTCATGAGATACCCTTAAGCCATTGACCAATTGAATTTGCCTTTTATTTGATAGCAGACTACAGTATCTTTTCACATTTTGTACATAATTCCACAAACGTTTTGCATCTGGTACCCTTAATGGATACCAGGGGCCCGATGTAGGTAATTCTAAATTACCACTTCTAAAATACGGAATCATACCGATTCGGTATTTAAGAAGTGGTAAATTAGAAGGGGGGAAATGTAGGTATTTCAGATTCGGTAAATACTGAATCGTTAAGATTCGGTATTTACCGATTCTGTAAATACCGAATCGGTAAAGCCCATTGATTCCTATGGGCATTGCAGCCCATAGGAATCAATGGTCATTACCGAATCGGTATTTACCGATTCGGTAAATACCGATTTTTGAAAGGGTGCATGGGGTGTCACTTTGACACCCTCTTGCACCCCAATTCCGGACTTGTGTGCCATGTGGCACACAGACATGCCCTAAGGGCATGTCTGTGTGTCACATTGCACAGGTGTGCATGCACAGATGTGCATGCACACCTGTATTCGGTATTTTACCACCCAATTGGATTGGGTGGTAAAATACCGATTCTTAAAGCCCTGTGGCACTCTGACATGTGCCAGCTACATCTGCATTTACAGAATCTGTATTTTACCGAGTCTGTATTTACCGATTCGGTAATTTTACCGAATCGGTAAATACAGAATCGGTAAAATTCCGATTCTGTAAATGCATGCCCTACATCAGAAAACCTTAATACCGGTCGGAAACGGCCGAATTCTGCCGTTTCCGACCGGTATTAGGGCACCTACATCGGGCCCCAAATATAATAAACTTTATGGCCTATAATATTTGGTATCCCCGGTGTTTCTCGGGTTAGAAGTTACCAGGATTCAATTTGACATCGCATTATGTATGATGGAGAAGCACAGTATTTGTATACCAAATGGTATAACCGATGGTTTTCGGCAGACCTAAAGAAACAAAAATTGGAACTGCGTCAACACTAGAGGAAATGGAGACATGGGTACTCTGATGAAGACAAGGTTTTATACACGACTGCCCGTAGGAATTATAAGAACACTATATTAACTACTAAGGCAGCATTTTTTTCTGAGAAAATCTTAAATGCTCATAATAAATCAAAAGAAATCTTTAAGGTGGTGAACGACCTCTGCAACGATGTAAGAACATCTCCTCCCCAAATTCCAACGCAAGAGCTTTGCAACTCGCGTAACGACTTCTTTATGGATAAAATAGTCACCATAAAAGAAAGCATACCGGAAAGGCCTAGTATGGTCTCTATAGAGGATACCCTTAGGAACCCCTCTGAACTGGATGCTATTTCCCCGATCGACCATCCTAGGCTAGTGGAATTGATGACCCGGGTGAAATCTGGCTCACCAAATGATTGTTGTCCCCCTCTCGTCCTAAAGGACGTCTTCTCTGCACTACCACTCTGTATACTTCCCCTTCTTGATGAGTCACTAGCACAAGGTAGGGTCCCCACTACTTTCAGAAATGCGACGCTGGTTCCGCTCATCAAAAAACTTGGGGCCGAGCCTGCCAATCTTTCTAATTATCGGCCTATATCCCTACTCCCATTTGGATCAAAGATCTTGGAAGCTCACGTGGCTAGATGTATCTCCAATTTCATTGAATCATCGGATTACCTGGAGCCTAATCAAGCCGGTTTTCGTCCAGCGCATTCAACTGAAGCCGTGATTCTTGCAGTCCTGGACACTATGAGATCTAACGCTGATAGGGGTATCCATCAGGCTCTAGTGCTCCTGGACTTGTCGGCGGCGTTCGACACGGTTGATCACACCATCTTATTGCACCGTGTCGAACAGGCTGGTCTGCGCGGCTCCGCTCTCAGCTGGGTGAACTCTTTCCTGAGTGACCGCACTCAGGCAGTCTGGCTCGGGAACTTCACTGCGCCCAAATTGGTCACTACCTGCGGTGTCCCGCAAGGCTCGTCATTGTCTCCTCTCCTGTTTAATTTATATCTCAAACCCCTCTTATACTCTTTAAAAAACAGAAAGGTCACTATTTTTAACTACGCCGACGACCTGCAGCTAAAATTCTCACTGCACTCCACAGACTCTGTTACGGAATTCCAGGCGACCATGTTGCACATTCAGCGGTGGATGGAGTTGAACCATCTAAAACTCAACCCAGGGAAGACAGAGCTGGTACTCCCGGGCAAAAGTGCGGCCAGTTGGGGCCCCCACTTCTGGCCGTCAACAATGGGGTCACCTCTCTCTCCCTCTCCCTCGGTGAAAAGCCTCGGGATCACCATCAACTCAGATCTTTCTCTTAAAGGTCAGGTGGGAGCTGTGATCTCTTCCAGCTTCAATCAACTGCGCAAAATAAGAAAAATTGCTCATTTGCTTACCCACTCTGCGGTTATACAAGTGGTGCTCGCCCTGGTCTTGTCCCGGTTAGATTTCTCCAATTCTATCTACCTAGGACTACCCATATTTCTGTCTAAGCGCCTACAAATTGTCCAAAACCAAGCGACCAGACTTATCTTTAAACACCGTAATTGGAGATCGGCAAGACCATTGTTGGCCGCCCTCCACTGGTTACCTATGGCCCAAAGGGTGATATTTAAAGTAGGATGTCTGGCTTTTAAGGCCCTGCACAGGAAAAGCCCCATGTTCATTAACAGCCTGGTTGTCAAGCACGAGCCTACCCGCAATCTTCGCTCAGCTCATCTGTCCCTTCTCACCTTACCCTCCTTCAAACGGAAGCGTCAGGGTGGGTGTCGATTTGCTTACCTCGCCCCAAAGGTTTGGAACACTCTTCCCTTGACGATCAGGAGTTGTACTAACCTTATGGAGTTTCGGAGAGCCTTGAAGACCTGGCTATTTAAGCAAGCATCCGGATAGGTTAACTGCTATCAATTTTCCTCACTGTCAGGGCCATGAAATCCTTGGGTGCCAGTGCGCTTAAAAAGTTTCGATTAACATAACATAACCAAATAGATCCTTCCTTTTGCTTTTCAACATCATTTACCATGGGGATATCAAATATTATGGCTCATGCATTGCTGTAATATCTTGTTTCCCCTGTGTTTCATGGGTTACCGTTTAGTAATTGACTAGCTGAAATTGCCTTTTGTTTGATAGCAGACTACAGAATCTTTTTACATTTTTGTACAGCATTCCACAAGATTTTGCATCCGTACCCTTAAGGGATACCAACTATAATAGCATATACGACTTAAAATATTTGGTATCCGCAGCGTTTCTCGGGTTAGAAGTTACCAGAATTCAATTTGACCTCACTTTTTGTTGAATGGAGGAGCACAGTATTTTCATAACAAATAGCACCCTTCTTTTTGCTTCCCAAAATCATTTACTATGAGGATACCAAATATTATGGTTCACTCATTGCTGTAATATCTATTATCCCATTTGTTTCATGAGTTACACTTGAGCCATTGAATAGTTGAAAGTGCCTTTTGATTGATAGCAGACTACAGTATCTTTTCAAATTTTGTACATCATTCCACAAGATTTTGCTTCCTTACCCTTAGGGACACCAACTATAATAGCCTGTACAGCTATAAGATCTGGCATCCCTAGTGTTTCTCGGGTTAGAAGTTACTGGGATTCAATTTGACTTTGCCGTATGTTGGATGCAGGAGCACAGTATTTCTATGCCAAATAGCACCCTTCCTTTTGCTTTGCAACATCTTTTACTAAAGGGATGCCAAATATTTTGGCTAACACATAGTCATATTATCTTGTATCCCCTATTTATATGGGTTAAAATTTAGCCATTGACCTATTGAATTTGCCTTTTATTTGATAGCAGACTACAGTATCTTTTCACATTTTGTACATCATTCCACAATATTTTGCATGCGATACCCTTAGGGGATACCAAATATAATAGCCTATATGACCTATAATATTTGGTATCCCCAGCATTTCTCGGGTTAGAAGTTACCAGGATTCAATTTGACCTCGCCTTATGCTGGATGGAGGAGCACAGAATTTTCATACCAAAAAGCACCCTTCCTTTTGCTTTCCAAAATAATTTTCTATGGGGATACCAAATATTATGTCTGTCCCATTGCTGTAATATATTGTATCCTCTATGTTTCATGGGTTACCATTTATCCATTGACTAATTGAATTAGCCTTTTATTTGATAGCAGACTACTGTATCTTTTCACATTTGTACATCATTATACAAGATTTTGCATCCATACCCTTAGGTAATGCCAAATTTAATAGCATATACTGCCTATAATATTTGGTATCCCCAGTATTTCTCTGGTTGGAAGGGACCAGGACTCAATTTGACTTCACCTTTTGTTTGATGGGGGAGCACAGTGTACTGATACCAAGGAGCACCCTTCCTTTTGCTTTCCAACAGCATTTACTATGGGGATACCAAATATTATGGCTCACGCATTGCTGTAATATCTATGTTATGTTATGTTATGTTAATAGACATTTATATCACGCACGGATACTCAAGAGTATCCCGGCGCGGTGGTGAACCATAACAACGGGCGGCGTATTTAAATTGGTTGATTAAAAAGGAAGCTTCAACTGTTTCTTAAATAGCATGGTGTCCTGGATGCTACGCAGCTCCAGAGGGAGGGAATTCCAGGCCTCCGCAGCTTTACCAGAGAGGGAGCTACCCCCTAGCCGAACCCTGCGGAAGCGGGGAACTGCCATCAGGCTCAAGGTGGTAGAGCAGAGGTTTCTGCGAGGCGTGTAAAAGGAGAAACGCCTCTGGAGATAAACCGGGCCTAGACCATGTAAGGCTCTATGAGCCAGCGTAAGGGTCTTAATCTGGGTGCGGTAGACAACAGGCAGCCAGTGCAAGTCTCGTAAGTGCTGTTTCATGCTGGGATGCCCAGGGATTTGTAACAGAACCCTGGTGGCCGCATTCTGAACTACTTGCAGTTTCTTTGACTGATACCCCAGGAGTCCAATATACAAACCATTGTCATAGTCAATGCAGGACACGATAAGTGCCCGAGTGACCATTTCCCTGGCAGGTCTAGGTAGCAAAAGGAAGAACTTCCTGAGAGATTTTAGGATACCGAAGCACACCCCGCCAGTCGCTTTATCTGAGTAGTGAATCTAAGATCTTCCCCGAACCAGATCCCCAGATTTTTAGCTGGGGGTACGCTGGGGGCCACAAAGTCTCTCTAAAGAACGGAGGGAAGGAGCCATAGAGGAGAACCTCCGACTTGCCCTCATTACACTTCAGCTGAGCCCGGGCCAGCCAACCAAAGACCGCTGCAAGGCAGCGCTGGGCTGCTAAAGGGGACACTTCACCTTCCTTCCAAGTAAAGAGGAGCTGGGTGTCATCCGCATATGCTATGACTTTTGCACCCAGCTCCTCTTGTAGTTTGGTTTGCCCTGTTCCCATTATGCACTGGGACAGGAACAGACTAATTTGCATACAGCCAGGTTCTGAAACTGGGATGGTGCAGTGAGCTAAAAAACGGTGTTGGATCTAGCCCTGATCTCTTGACTGGGTGAGAGCTTTCTGCTTAATTCAGAGACTCTGTCCCTCACCACCCCTTGTTGTAAATACCTCTGCGAGGAAGATCAGGGGGGTAACATAAATGTTAAAGAGCAGTGGGCTCAGAGTCGAGCCCTGCGGAACACCGGTAGCCACTCTCCGGGGGGTAGAGGAAAAAAGAGGCATCCAGACCTGCTGAGTACGATCTACCAGGAAGGATTCAAGCCACTTCCAGGCCTGCCCAGACACGCCAATGTGAGAAAGCCTAGAGAGAAGTTGTTGGTGTGGGACCGTATAGAAGGCAGCAGAGAGGTCCAATAAAATCAGGGCCGCTCTGCCGCCCCCATCCAAACACTCCCTTATGGCTTCTGATATTTCCACAAGAGCGGTCTTGGTGCTATAGGAAGTTCTGAATCCGGATCTGGCCAGATGGAGAGCACCCGATGACTCAACAAAAGTGGATAGCTGCCTAAAGGCTGCTTTCTCACATATCTTGGCCACCACCGGAAGAAGAGAAATAGGGCGATAGCTAGTAAGTATGTCTGGATCTAAGGAGGGCTTCTTCAGGAGAGGTATAAGTTTAGCCTCCTTCCAAACCTTGGGTACAATGCCGGTCTGAAGTGATAGATTTATAATAGCATTCACCTCCGGATTAACTACCTCAGCAACCTCAGCAAGCAACCTAGCAAGACACGGATCAGAGGGAGATCCAGATTTGAGGGATGAGAGGATAGAGAGGGAGTCCTTCAAAGTAATCGGCAAAAAAGCCACCAAAGAAGAAGCGGGCAGAGGGGGAGCTGGTGGGCATGAGGTGTGGGCATCGGCCTGCCCTATGCAGTCCGACCCTAGAGAATCCTGTATTGCCTGGATTTTATCAATAAAAAAGTCTGACAGTTTCTCACACCACTCAGCCGGAAACAGGCAGGTCCATCCGCTCGGCACTGGTATTAAGGGGATCACTGAAATAATATCGAGGGACAAAATATCGACTTGCCAAAATATCGTGGACAAAATATCGACAGTCAAAATATCGAGTTTGTATCTACAAACAGGTAAGTACAAAAATATCGAGTACAAAATATCGTTTACAATAATATAGATGTAAAAAATATCGACTTTATTAAAAACAGTGTTAAATTAAATTAATATTAAATTTTAATTACTAAAATATACTTAAAAATACTTAAATTAAATTATAATAATTAAATAATAAATGAAAATAATAAAAATAATTTTTTACAATCTTATTTGTTAAAACATATATATATAGTAACATAATATAATTAAATAAGATACTATTATATTACCGTACAATACCAGAAGTGTAAAAAATACTATTCCCACTCCAAAGAGTATCGACGGTCACATTATCGATTAGCAAAAATATCGTTTAAAAACTGAAAACTGACCCTGAACCCTAAAATATACCCCTTTACCCAAAAACCCAAAACTGACCCTGAACCCTAAAAATACCCCTTTACCCAAAAACTAAAAACTGACCCTGAACCCTAAAAATACACCTTTACCCAAAAACCCAAAACTGACCCTGAACCCTAAAAATACCCCTTTACCCTAAAACTGAAAACTGACCCTGAACCCTAAAAATGCCCCTTTACCCAGAAACTGAAAACTGACCCTGAACCCTAAAAATGCCCCTTTACCCAAAAACTGAAAACTGACCCTGAACCCTAAAAATACCCCTTTACCCAAAAACTGAAAACTGACCCTGAACCCTAAAAATGCCCCTTTACCCAAAAACTAAAAACTGACCCTGAACCCTAAAAATACCCCTTTACCCTAAAACTGAAAATTGACCCAAAACCCTAAAAATGCCTCTTTACCCAAAAACTGAAAACTGACCCTGAACCCTAAAAATACTCCTTTACCCAAAATGTATCAATATTATTTAATAACTAAATAATTATTAATTAACAATAACAATAAAGTAAATATATTAGCACATTAGCTGTAATTATTTTAATAATTAATATTATTTTTTCCCAATTAATTACTTAACAATAACACAAAATTATATATATATTAAAATGTACTCTAATTAATGTAATTAACTAATTACAATTAATTAATTACCAATTAATTACTAATACAAAATATGTACAAAATTATAATAATTAATTACCTAATTATTATTAATTAATTATCAATTAATTATTAATTAAAAATATTTACAAACATATATTAATTAATTAATTATTATTAAATTACTTCCCACCCTATTCCCCTATAAACCCACAACCCGCTACAGAATTACATTACGCAATTATTATAAAAACAAAATTCATTTAATAAAATATTTTATAACATTAATACACACTTTTCACACATATTATTACATAAAAATACACTATAAAATATTATATATTATTAAAAATTCAATATTTTTGCTATCTATATTTTATACAGTCGATATTACTTCACTTACCTGAAAAACTATATTTTTGTAGTCGATATTATGTCCAGTCGATATTTTGTCCAGTCTATATTTAAAACTCGATATTATGTCCAGTCGATATTTTGGAGTCGATATTTTGTCTGTGCACCGTATTAAGGAAACTCTGTACGATGGTAAATATTTCCTTTGAGTTATTTCTAGAGCCAGCAATGCACTCAGCGAAGAAAAGGCTTTTAGCCTCCTTAATAACTTTGTAGTGCTCCCTCTGGGCCTTTCTAAGTGCAACTTTCGGCAATGGGCAGTAGTTTGAACTCCAACGGCGTTCAAAGTTTTTTACAGGAGTGTTTGAGTGCTCCAAGGTTGTTGGAGTACCAGGCTTTGGACGGCACATTTCTAACGCGCCTGTCCCGGAGGGGAGAGGTAACAGACTCCACCACCTGGGAGATCCAGTTGGTGAAGTTCACTAAGGCTCCCTCCAATGTCACATTGGCAGAAGGTCGAGAATTAGACAGGACCCTACCAAAAACAGAGTTATAGGGAACAAAGGTTCCTAGCTCATTTAGAGTCATCACAATACAGTATAGATCACAATGGAAAGCTATACGTTATGATTTCCTTACCCAGCTGGGCAGGGAGTTTATTTCAAAGAAACAATGTCAAATGCACATTACAATATTTACACAAATATAGTATGACACAAGCCTGTGCCGTACCGAAAAAAAGAAGAAAAAGAATGAGAGTAGAGTGAAAGGGGTGTTTTTTTCAGGCAAAAGAAAGGAGCAGAACAGGGCACTGTAGGAAAATTTGAGAGTAATAACAGTATCGCCTGGAGTAGAACATACACACTCTTATAAAAAATAACGTAAATGTATGTCAACTCATGGGTGTCGACGTTTCGATCCCTATTGCTCAATTAATTAAATGGGATCATCATCAGGACTTAGAAATAAATATGCCTGAAAGTAAAAGCCTGTTAGGAGAAACAAAGAAAGTAAACACATTTTTAAGAGTACACATAAGGAGTATTTCTCGCATGTCTGTTATCTTTGTAACACATCCGGAATCGCAATTTGTGACTTGTGAGGGGTGGGCGTGCTGAGTAAACACAACAAGTACTGCTTTGATACCATTCGGAATCGCTGTGACATGCGTGGTACGATACGGTATGGGCTGTGTGGTGACAGTGAATGACTTGACTAATAGTGGTGTGTGGATGTGGGTGTTGGACAAGGGCCATAATTATAGCTCATAGTGAGAGTGATAGTGAGTAGTGTTCAGGGTGGTCGCCAGAATTAATGCTAGGAAAGTCTGATTCTGATATTATCAAGGGGGTGAGTTCCACTCCTACCTCTGTTGTTGAGGTTTGGTTTTTGCCGGAATTCTCGGTAGACTCTCTTAATTAAGAGGTTTGTCGCACAACAGGATTGCGCTGACCTTGCTAGATATTCGTTTCAGGCGTCAGGTCAAGCTAGGCACAAAAAAGACTACACGTCAATTGTGTGCTTAGGCACTCAAGTTGAGGACATGTAATAAGTGATAAGTAATAAAGTAAATCATACCCGGGGTCAGTAGACCCTAATGGTCCTTGTGGGGATCCAAAAACAATGAGGGTTCTTTAAGTAAAAAAACGGTAGCCCGTTTCCATTTGGTTCCGCGTACAGAAAGTAGTTAAAAAGCGAAACCATAGTAAGTAATATAGTCAGAAGGGTTTTTGGTCTACCAGACTATATATATAGCGATGCGGTGGCCTACCTTGATTCCTCAATGGGCAACAGGAAAACGGGGTCGCTATGGTAGGGCTTCAATGGCCGTCCAAGCTTGGCTCCATCTATGTGGGGCTCGGGCGCTAAAATTAAATAATAAGCGGGTCAGTGTGCGTCTCAGAGACTGGCCACACAAGCGAGGGCTTCTTAGGTAGAGCTGACTTACCGACTCGGGAATACGGCTCGCGTCTGGTCTGGATCCTCGGTCAGATTGCCGGTTCCTCATTCCAGGCAGCAGACCCAGACAGGGAAAGGCAAAGGGAACAGAACAAAGCAGTATAAATGTACAACAGAATGCAACAGACACCTTCTTCTCTTAGGTGGGGACAACACTCCTGTAGTCGTGTAGTTCATTCAACAGTCCTGTAATAGTATAGTTCATTCAGAGTAGTGTGGTCCAATCCTCACTCCGATTAAGGCCTGTATGAATGGTATTGAATTGTATGATGGATTTCAATTCTTCCCGGTTCAAGAGTTGCTGCATATTACCACCTCTCTGCGGCAGTTCGATGGATTTCAAGATAGTCCATTTCAGGTCGTCTGCCGTGTGATTCATGCTGGTATAATGTTCTACCAGGGGGGCATTCAGGGTCCCACATCTTATGCGGCTCCGGTGCTGGCTTATCCTTGTCTTTATTTTCTGTGTTGTTTGCCCCACATACATACGGGGGCAGGGGCAAAGAACCGCATAAATTACGTTACAAGTATTGCAATTCGTGAAGTCTTTCATGTGAATTGTGACATTATTGTGACAGACAGGGAAAGGCAAAGGGAACAGAACAAAGCAGTATAAATGTACAACAGAATGCAACACATCTTACCCCTAAAAAAAAAAAGAAGGGGAAAGTTGGGAGCACATTAATCTAAATATCTGCTGGGAACATTCTTTTGTCTATTGCAAGCCTTAACTCTAGAAGCAACAGAAGAATCTACATGAACAGCATTGGGAGAAGACATAGCGGGAAAAACATCAGATCTCCTTTGGCAGTAATCAAGAGCAGAGGAAGGAGAGCTACGTACATTTTCAACATTGTAATACTTAGCCACTCTGCGGACATTCCAGACTCTACCATCTTGCGTGACAACGCTATTTTTAAAAACTTTAACAATTTTGATAGGAGGGTAAAACTTAGAAAAATCCTTGACTAGAAAACCAGGTTTTTTAATTCGCACCCATTCCCCCACCACAAAATCACTATCTTTGGTTTTCATTTTGGAATCAAACAGGGTTTTCATTTGTAGTTGTTTGTTTTCAACCCGTTTGGCGACAGCAGCAAGGTCCAAAGCAGAGTTATTTACATCAAGTTTTTTAATCCACCAGGGACATATATCAGAAGGAGGCTCCCTTCCCTTAAGGAGTCTGAAGGGACTGACACCAGTAACAGAGTGAGGGGTGATGCGATATGTCCACAACCTTTTCCTCACAACATCCAACCAACCATCATCCGAAGTCTGCACACCATTCAAACAATCCTTAAGGACACGGTTAAAGCGTTCAACTTGGCCGTTTTCCCTAGGCTCATACAGAGAGGTGGTGTAATGCTTGATGCCACATGTACTGAGGAATTTTTCAAAATCAGCCGAAACAAGCTGAACCCCATTATCTGTGACACAAGTTTCAGGAAATCCTTCTCTAGCAAAGACTTCCTTAAGAAAAAGAATAACCGAGTTAGAAGAAACAGTACTGACAAACTTTACTTCGGGCGTCTTGGAGTGGTAGTCCACCAGAACTAAAGCATAACGAGCATTGTAAGGCAACTGTTTAAATGGGCCAGATATATCAAATCCCACCTTCTGCCAGGGAAAGGTGGGCCAGGACACAGGCTTAAGGGGAGCTGAGGTCACATGAAGCATTTTATCACTGTTAACACAATGCGAACAATCTCTTACTAGCCTATCCACCATTTTGTCCACTCCCGGCCACCAAAAGCTCTCTCTAATCAGACGTTTCATTGATGACATGCCAATGTGACTCTGATGAGCGAGAAGCAGAATCTTCTCTTGTAAGGATTGGGGCGGGATTAATTTACCAGCCTTGAAAAGTAGACCAGAAAATTCTTCAATTTCCGATGAAACTTGGCAAAAAGGAGCTATATCCGGAGAAACACCCCTACAGGGTGGCCAACCATTCCTAACAAAATCAAACAGATGTTGACAAACCACATCCTTGCCCAGTTCAACAAACCATTCTTCTTCCGACAAAGAAATGAACTCCTTGGAAACACAATCTCCAACAGAGGCAACAACATCGATGTCATTATCCACCTTTGGAGAATCCTCACAAGGGAACCTTGAAAGAAAATCTGCAGTCACATTACACTTACCAGGAACATACACAATCTCGAAATCATACTCCTGAAGGCGTGAAGACAAACGAGCTATGCGCGCTGTGGAGTTCCATCCGCCTCCAGGAGATAAAATCCCAACCAAGGTTTTATGATCTGTACGTAGTACAAATCGATTGCCCCAAACATAATTCCTGAAGTGTTCGACAGCCCAAATGCAGGCCAGAAGTTCCTTTTCAATCACGGAGTACCTTCTCTCCGTAGGAGACAATGTCCTCGAGGAAAAGGCAACACACCACTCATCCTTACCCGATGACTGACTTAACACACTACCAATGCCATAAAGACTAGCATCGACTGTAATAATGCATTTCTTGTTAACACAAAAGGACTTCAAAGTAGGAGCATTAACAATTTCCTCTTTGATTTGTTTAAAAGCTTGTTCCTGCTTCTCAGACCAAATAAATTTGGCTGAATTCCTTGTTAGTTCTCTAAGAGGCTCCATTTTGCTTGCAAAATTTTGGATAAATTTGCTATAATATTCGCAAAGCCCTGCAAATGAAAGCAATTTTTCCTTATTGTCCGGGGAAGGAGCCTTAACAATAGCATCCACAAGATTCTTTTTTGGTACAACTCCATCCCCTGAAAGTGAATGGCCTAAATAGTCTACTGTTTTGCAAAAAAACTTGCACTTACTAGCTTTGATAGTCAAACCAAACTTCTCCAACCTGGAACAAACTTCCCTAAGGTGACTATCATGCTCAGAGACATTTTTAGAAAAAACAAGAATATCATCCTGAAAGCATTTGACGTAGACACTCAGGTCCTTGAATATATGATACATTGCCCTCTGGAAAACAGAAGCGGCCGACGCTAGGCCGAAAGGCATCCTTTTAAATTGAAACAATCCATGGGGAGTGATGAAAGCGGTGAAGTGCTTTGAGTCTTCCGTGAGCTCTATCTGGTGATATGCAGACCTAAGATCTAATGTGGAAAACACACAGGCTCCATCAAGCATGCACAACATTTCATTTATGTTAGGTAATGGGTGACAGTCTATGACCAAACATTTATTTAACGCTCTCAGGTCTACACACAACCTAATAGTTTTGTCAGGTTTAATCGCCAAAACAATAGGCGAAACCCATTCAGAGGATTCTACCTCCTCGATGACACCATCCTTGACCATGTTGTCAAGCATGACTCTGAGCTCCTCCCTGACACTAATGGGAACACCTCTTAACTTCTGCTTCAGAGGCACAGTATTCGGTTTGACTTTGATTTTGTGCGTAAAACCATTCAACATCCCAAGTTTTTCAGAAAAGACATTAGGAAAGGAGTCAGATATCTCTTTAGACATAGATGCTATGTCATAGTCCCCGTCAGATATAGCTAGTACACACACAGGATCTTTCAACCTAGGATTCAAAGAGATCCCCAACTTAGCTTGATCCCGCCAACCTAGGACATTTACACCTTTAGATGCTACATACATCTTAATAATTGCAGAATTGTTTTTAACAATAATAGGGACTTCTTTAAAACCTATAAAACTGATCTTGGAAGTATCAAAATTATAGGCATCAATATCTGGTTTACACAAAGAATTTACATCAACCAGATTCCCAAATGACTCCACACAATAATCACAAGTAATTATGGTCCACGGAGAACAGGAGTCCACCATGAGTTCAAGAGTTTTACCTAGAATATTCACTAGACTCTTTGGAGATGGTAGACTATCTGCTAGTGTCATATCAAACGAGGTTTGTATAGAAATTACGATACCAGATTCTCTAACAGAAGAATCATTACTCTCTCTCTCCGCAACGTAAGATACATTACTGTTAGTACGTCTGGGAGTATTAGAAGAAGGCTTCTTGTAATCGTTAATTGACTTAACAGAAGTTTTACAATATTTAGAAAAATGTCCAGTACGATTACATTTATTACATTGTCTATTCAAAGCGGGACACTGTGGAAAAGAAGCTATATGATCTGGACTTCCACACCTAAAGCAGTAAAACTGTTTACCTTTGCCATCATATTTATTAGAACTTTGAGTTTTCACATTTACTGTGCTAACCTCACCAGTGGATGTGGAAGGAGTAGTATGAACAGAAGCTTTGTCTAAGGATTTAATCCACTTGTCGGATTGTTCTAAAGCTTTAGCTGTACTAATAGCAGTCTCTAAACTTGGATCCCCTAAAATCCATAACTGCTCTTGTACCTTCTTGTTTTTTACATGCACCACAATTTGATCTCTAATCATTTCGTCAGTTATTAGACCAAAATTGCAATGGAGGGAAAGTGCACGTAAAGCAGTTAAGAAATCATCAAAACACCCATTCTCATCTTGTACTCTGGTATAAAACTTAAACCTATTTAAGGCTACACTGGTTACTGGTTTAAATCTTCCCTCTATTCTCTGCACAGCCTCATCATAAACATTTGAATCACCTCCAGATCTCACAGGAGGTAAAGTTCTAAAGACAAGTTGTCCTTCTGACCCAAGACAATGTAAAAAAATGTTCTTTTTCCTTTCCGCTGACATCCTCTCACCATCCATAGCCTTAAGGTAAGTAAAAAATTCTTCCTTCCATCTGGTCCAAGGGATGGGCGGATCTCCTTTAGTTTGTAAAAATTTTGAAGGTGGGTCAAATTGCATAATGGCTAGAGTAAAGTAGAGGTACTCTTTTTTAAAAAAAAAACAGTTTCCCAAAAGTAATAGTTTACACAAAATGAATGAAGCAAGGTAAATATAACGTTTTTCTTTTCTGTAGTAGGATAATAGTCAAGTGTTTGAAAAAGAAAGAGAAATCCTTTTATTCCTTTTTCTTTAAAAACAAACGTAATCTTGGTAAAAGTACTTGAAAAAATGAAGAACAACGAAAGTATCGTCTATTCTATCTTCCTGCGTGTAATTATAGTTTATTTTACCTTCCGGCGTGCAAATTCCGATCAAGTATGCATAGAAATCGACTTCTCAGCGTCTCCGGTAAAACTGTGTATCTTGTTGCTATGGATACACAAGATGGCGCTGAGACGTGCAGCGTGGTGACGGCAGAGACGTGTCACGTGATGATGACGCAGCGCGTGATGATGACGCAGCGCGTGTTGACAACGTCAGGAGATGCCTCGAGCTTGCCGACAGCCTCGCGCACTACAACACAAATATCGGAAAAAATGCACAAAATTAGACAAAAATGGTTCACTACATCACCAATCCGCCGGAGTAGGAGCGCTGGAAACGCCAGGACATGCGCCACACACGAAGGTAGAAGCGGTGATTTTCATGTACTGCTTGTCGTTTTCTTTTTTTCGTTGGTGAACACGAAAAGCTTTGAAAATATGTAGTAAAACACTGGTAGGTCGTAAATCTTCGCAATTACGACGTAGTAGGATTATTCAGTGTTATCTTTGAAGAAAGAGAGGATGAAAAGGTAGTTTCAGGTTTTCTTCTTTTGTAATCCGGTCTCAAAAATTAAAATTTCTGCTCCTGTGCTTCAAGGATAGTGGCAGAAATAGCAGGGTTTACCTCGTCGCCAATATAAAGATCCAAGGAGGCTTATAGTTGAACTTCATGAAAGAATTTAATATTTGAATAGGAGTTGAAGCACAGCACATCAGTACAGGTTCAGATACAGATATTATAATACAGTTGGTCTGGAATCTGGAACCCAGCATGTAAGATGCAGGCACGCATCATACATTCCAGGCAGCAGACCCAGACAGGGAAAGGCAAAGGGAACAGAACAAAGCAGTATAAATGTACAACAGAATGCAACAGACACCTTCTTCTCTTAGGTGGGGACAACACTCCTGTAGTCGTGTAGTTCATTCAACAGTCCTGTAATAGTATAGTTCATTCAGAGTAGTGTGGTCCAATCCTCACTCCGATTAAGGCCTGTATGAATGGTATTGAATTGTATGATGGATTTCAATTCTTCCCGGTTCAAGAGTTGCTGCATATTACCACCTCTCTGCGGCAGTTCGATGGATTTCAAGATAGTCCATTTCAGGTCGTCTGCCGTGTGATTCATGCTGGTATAATGTTCTACCAGGGGGGCATTCAGGGTCCCACATCTTATGCGGCTCCGGTGCTGGCTTATCCTTGTCTTTATTTTCTGTGTTGTTTGCCCCACATACATACGGGGGCAGGGGCAAAGAACCGCATAAATTACGTTACAAGTATTGCAATTCGTGAAGTCTTTCATGTGAATTGTGACATTATTGTGACTAAAAGTGCGTCCCTCAAGTGTCAAATCACATACAATACATTGTCCACATTTGACATGCCCTCTCAGTGGTGATAGACCCCAACTGGACTCAATTGTGTTACTTGGAGGTGGTGCAGGTAGAGCTGCCCGAACCAGGTGATCTTTCAGGTTTTTACTCTTCTTGAATGCAAATAGGGGTTTATCCAGTATTAGCTGTCCTGAATTTAAGGTTGGCCAGTGTCGCAAAATAGTTTTGCGAATTTTGTTGGAAATTGGTGAAAAGGTTGTAACACAAGCGATCCTTTCTGATCTCTCCCTGATTTTTGGTTCCAAGAGTACCTCTCGGGGACAATACCACGCTCTCTTAGAGGCATTTCTGATTAATCTATTCGGGTATCCTCGAGCTTTAAGCTTTGAGCATAAGACACCTGCCTCCCTGAAGTAGTCAGTTTTTGATGAGCTGTTCCGCCTGATGCGGAGGAACTGTGAGTAAGGGAGTGAATCTTTAAGTGCTTTCGGATGATTACTATCATATCTCAGTAAGGTGTTGCGTTCGGTTGGTTTTCTGTAAAGGCGAGTTAGTAATTCGCCTGCCTCATAATATATTGTTAGGTCCAGGAATGGTATCTCTGTTTTATGCTGGGAGAGAGTGAATTGCAGATTGTCGCAGTTATTGTTCAACCAATGTAAAAAGGAATCCAACATCCTTTCATCCGAGTTCCAAATCAGGAAAATGTCATCTATGTACCTTCGCCAGATACCAATGCTGGCTCTAAAGGGGTTTGTATCTGACAAGATTGTGCTCATCTCCAGTGCATCCATATACAGAATCGCTAGATGGGGAGCAAAAATCGCTCCCATCGATGTGCCTTTGATCTGCTGAAAAAACATACCATCAAAGACAAAAAAGTTTTTTGTAAGACAAAGTTCCAGTAGTTGTAATATGAACAGTGTCGGAACTCTGTGGGGCCGTGGCCTGGAATCTAGAATTTTTTCAATGACCAGTAGAGCCGCTCCCTGGGGTATATTAGTGTAGAGCGACTCTACATCAAGCATACAGAGCGTCTGATTATTAGGGTCAAAAGGGTGATGTTCAACCAGATTAATCATTTCCATGCTGTCACGGACATAACAGCAAGTGGAAGGCACAAAGTCCTTAATGAAAAAGTCCACATACGAACCCAGTGGCTCCAATATTGAACCACAGGCAGATACTATTGGTCGTCCTGGCGGGTTTTCAATGTTCTTATGAACTTTTGGCAAAGTATAGATGACTGGGAGACGAGGGCATTTAACATTAAGAAAATTGTATTCCTTTTTGCTGAGAAATCCCTCGTTTCTGGCATCTGAGGTGATCTTTTTAATCAATGTTTGGATCTCAGTGGTTGGATTTCGACCGAGTCTCAAGTAATGTTCCCTATTATTCAGCTGACGGTTGATTTCGTCTTTGTAAGAGTCAATGTTTTGCAGAACGATTCCTCCGCCCTTGTCCGCACTTTTAATGATCACATCAGTGTTAGATTTGAGTGTGCCTATTGCCTCTTTCTCAGCTTTAGGAATATTATAAGGAATGAATCATGTCTTCTTTTCTAGTATGTCAAGCTCTTTGAGAATGAGTTTCTCAAAAGTGATGACTTCTGGCGGAATCATACTCGCTGTTGGTAAGAAAGTAGACGGGGGGCAAAAAGGTGTAATGCGATTAGGCTCTGGTGAGGGATGTACCAACCAAAGGCAACACCTTACTGAGATTTGATAGTAATCATCCGAAAGCACTTAAAGATTCACTCCCTTACTCACAGTTCCTCCGCATCAGGCGGAACGGTATACACCTGTTACAACGCAACTTTTACAACTACCTACTGTTACAACGCAACTTTTACAACGCATACCATTACAACGCATTGCGCTGGGGGGTGCTCTAGGATAGGGAATAAGTATAATTTACTATCCAACACCTTCCCTAGTGTCCACGGGGACTGGAGTTAGAATAGTAAATTATACTTACCACTATCCAGCACCTCAAAGCGCTATGCGTTGTAATGGTATGCGTTGTAATGGTCGCGTTGTAACAGTAGGTAGTCGTAATGGTATGCGTTGTACCATGGTACATCCAGGCGGAACAGCTCATCAAAAACTGACTACTTCAGGGAGGCAGGTGTCTTATGCTCAAAGCTTAAAGCTCGAGGATACCCGAATAGATTAATCAGAAATGCCTCTAAGAGAGCGTGGTATTGTCCCCGAGAGGTACTCTTGGAACCAAAAATCAGGGAGAGATCAGAAAGGATCGCTTGTGTTACAACCTTTTCACCAATTTCCAACAAAATTCGAAAACTATTTTGCGACACTGGCCAACCTTAAATTCAGGACAGCTAATACTGGATAAACCCCTATTTGCATTCAAGAAGAGTAAAAACCTGAAAGATCACCTGGTTCGGGCAGCTCTACCTGCACCACCTCCAAGTAACACAATTGAGTCCAGTTGGGGTCTACCACCACTGAGAGGGCATGTCAAATGTGGACAATGTATTGTATGTGATTTGACACTTGAGGGACGCACTTTTAGTCACAATAATGTCACAATTCACATGAAAGACTTCACGAATTGCAATACTTGTAACGTAATTTATGCGGTTCTTTGCCCCTGCCCCCGTATGTATGTGGGGCAAACAACACAGAAAATAAAGACAAGGATAAGCCAGCACCGGAGCCGCATAAGATGTGGGACCCTGAATGCCCCCCTGGTAGAACATTATACCAGCATGAATCACACGGCAGACGACCTGAAATGGACTATCTTGAAATCCATCGAACTGCCGCAGAGAGGTGGTAATATGCAGCAACTCTTGAACCGGGAAGAATTGAAATCCATCATACAATTCAATACCATTCATACAGGCCTTAATCGGAGTGAGGATTGGACCACACTACTCTGAATGAACTATACTATTACAGGACTGTTGAATGAACTACACGACTACAGGAGTGTTGTCCCCACCTAAGAGAAGAAGGTGTCTCTTTGAACAGTGTTCTAAATAATTACAAGGGACGTTTTCCTCAAATGAATGTAAATAGCCAAGTAGACTAAAACAGTTGTAACCGACACATGGGGCTGATTTAAGTGTAAGTTTAATGCATATTGTGTCACTATTCACCCTTCACTTGTTTATGCACGCCACTATCGCCGTTATACCCACGCACCCCCTTTCTTAATAGCGCACCAACTTGTCGCTTCAAGATACCCACTCCAAGATGGCGGCCATTGCTGCTTTACTAAACTCGCCACTCAAAGATGGCGCCCGTATTAACAGTCACGTGACTTGTAAATGGGTCTACGAATAACTCCCCCGAACCCGTAGGAAGGAACCGGCAATCTGACCGAGGATCCAGACCAGACGCAAGCCGTATTCCCGATAAGTCAGCTCTACCTAAGAAGCCCTCGCTTGTGTGGCCAGTCTCTGAGACGCACACTGACCCGCTTATTATTTAATTTTAGCGCCCGAGCCCCACATAGATGGAGCCAAGCTTGGACGGCCATTGAAGCCCTACCATAGCGACCCCGTTTTCCTGTTGCCCATTGAGGAATCAAGGTAGGCCACCGCATCGCTATATATATAGTCTGGTAGACCAAAAACCCTTCTGACTATATTACTTACTATGGTTTCGCTTTTTAACTACTTTCAGTACGCGGAACCAAATGGAAACGGGCTACCGGTTTTTTACTTAAAGAACCCTCATTGTTTTTGGATCCCCACAAGGACCATTAGGGTCTACTGACCCCGGGTATGATTTACTTTATTACTTATCACTTATTACATGTCCTCAACTTGAGTGCCTAAGCAGACAGAGGTAGGAGTGGAACTCACCCCCTTGATAATATCAGAATCAGACTTTCCTAGCATTAATTCTGGCGACCACCCTGAACACTACTCACTATCACTCTCACCATGAGCTATAATTATGGCCCTTGTCCAACACCCACATCCACACACCACTATTAGTCAAGTCATTCACTGTCACCACACAGCCCATACCGTATCGTACCACACATGTCACAGCGATTCCGAATGGTATCAAAGCAGTACTTGTTGTGTTTACTCAGCACGCCCACCCCTCACAAGTCACAAATTGCGATTCCGGATGTGTTACAAAGATAACAGACATGCGAGAAATACTCCTTATGTGTACTCTTAAAAATGTGTTCACTTTCTTTGTTTCTCCTAACAGGCTTTTACTTTCAGGCATATTTATTTCTAAGTCCTGATGATGATCCCATTTAATTAATTGAGCAATAGGGATCGAAACGTCGACACCCATGAGTTGACATACATTTACGTTATTTTTTATAAGAGTGTGTATGTTCTACTCCAGGCGATACTGTTATTACTCTCAAATTTTCCTACAGTGCCCTGTTCTGCTCCTTTCTTTTGCCTGAAAAAAACACCCCTTTCACTCTACTCTCATTCTTTTTCTTCTTTTTTTCGGTACGGCACAGGCTTGTGTCATACTATATTTGTGTAAATATTGTAATGTGCATTTGACATTGTTTCTTTGAAATAAACTCCCTGCCCGGCTGGGTAAGGAAATCATAACGTATAGCTTTCCATTGTGATCTATACTGTATTGTGATGACGCTAAATGAGCTAGGAACCTTTGTTCCCTATAACGTAGTTATACCCATGGTTCTTAGCTATCCTTTGGGTTCCCCTTGTTTCTAAAAAATACCTACCAAAAACAGAAGCATCAATCCTCTGAGAGGGTCTGCTTTGAGAAAGCTTTTTAAAAAACACAGGTTTGATGATGGACCAGGAGAACTGAATCAGAAAATGATCTGACCAGAGTACTTGAAGAGGATAAATGTCATACAGAGGAAAGTTAGAGCACACCAGGTCTAGGATATGCCCCCCAATGTACGTGGGGGAATTAATCCATTGAGTAAGTTGTGCCATTTTCAAGGAGTCCTTCTGTTCAGTCGTATCAGCCCCTGACGGGCAGTCGAAATGTATGTTGAAATTCCCCAGAAATAAGAAACTAGAAAAGCGAACAGCCCTAGGGACAATGATCTCATCGAGAGCCTTCAAGAAAGCTCAGGAGGAGCCCGGGGGTCTATATACAAGTGTCCCACCCAGAGTGAAGTGCGGGGTCAAAGAGATAGAGAAATCCAGTAATTCACCCCCCTCAATTCCTGGGGAGACTTCATGGACCAGAGTCCAGGAGTCTCTATACACCACTGCTAGGCCTCCACCCCTGCCAGCTTTCCTATCTACCCTTGTAATTTTATACCCTCTGGGAATAGCCAACTCTACCATAGGGGCAGAAAATTCATTGTACCAGGTGTCAGTCACAAACAAGAGATCATACTGGTCCTCGGAAAGGAGTTCATAGAGGTCTGGGGCATGCTTAACAAGAGAGTTGGAGTTGATAAGTGCCAACCGAATACAGACCCCCCTCCCCAGCTGTTACAGAGGGGGTAATCTGAGTATCCGGGGCATCTAAGGAGGTGTTGAAGCTAAATTTGCACTTACTACACTTTCTAGTCAGATTATCGAGGACGTTTCACTGGCAAACACACTCATCCTTTAATTTATTAAAGCCCATTAAAACATCCCGATTATAACGTTTAGGGGCCTTCAGAATCTTTTGGGGGTATGGGCATAGTGGCTAGCGCTGGTCGCGTTCTTGGCTTGGACCGGCGCAGACGGGCTTGCCTTCGCCATCCACTGCGCATCCACTGCGCGACCTAGTAGGCATGTGCCTTAAATAAACAGTACCCTCCCCCAACTAGAGCGCCAACTCCAGCTCAGGACCGGGAAGTGTGGGAAAAGTGCACTGCCCTCCGCTGAACTTTTCGGTTTACCCCAGTCAAGCACTACTAGATGGCCCCAGTACAAGAGGAGGCATGACCAACCCAACTTCCTGTACAACTACCAATGCAGCAAGCAACCACATGAAACCGATAGTCAAACAGGGAGGGAGGGATGGGAACTCATGTGGCGAGGAAGACTATACTCAGAGTAATATAGATTACTGGTAAGTAACTGGGGCATTACCTCCTTGTAAATCTTCCTCGCTGCCTGAGTTACACAGTGAGCATATCCCAAAGCCAAGCAGCTTCATGGTCACCAACAAGAAACCATATGCCAAAGGCCTGAGGCAAACACCACAATTTAATCCAAACAGCAAAAAAGAGGAAAAAAACAGACACCCAACAGAAGGAGCGGCAGTCAAGTGCAGGCAGGGCTAGCCTGTAGAACAACCTCAGCAAAACCCTCAGAAGCAGGACCACCCAACACCCTCAGAAAATACCACAATAGTGGTACATGAACATGTGTGGAGAGGCCCACGTAGAGGCCCTACAGACCGCAAAAACGACCCCAACTATCCAATCTGAGCAGCTGACACAATGGCCATCAGAACCACCACCTTCATGGTCAAGAATTTAATGTCCACAGAACCTAGGGGCTTAAAAGGAGCCACCTGAAGGGCCTGTAAAACCAACGGGAGATCCCAGGCTGGGGCAGGACAAATCACTCTAGGACGTTGAAGAAAACAACTGCGTGTCAACCGGGCCACCAATGGATCCAGCGAATCCAAATGAGGATTGCAGAGCGCCCGCAAAGCCATCAACTGAGCCCGAAATATAGAAAGAAACGTAAAGCCATCCAACAGAAAATCTAGCAGCGAGAACGGGTCCACTGAACCAGACTCTAGGCATTCAGAAACACACCACCTAGAAAAGGACCCCCAATGTTGGAAATAAGACTGAAGAGTCGCCAGATGTCTGGAACCCTGAAGAAAATCAACCATTTCCTCATCTAGCCACGGAACAAGATGCTCATCCTCTCAAGATCCAGGCCTGAAGATGGAGCCAACCCAGAACCCCCGAAGGAAGACACAAACCCCTCAACGTATAAGGAAGATTAGGAATCACCCAACACTCCTGAATGGCCAGCTCCCTCGTAAGATTATACCACGAGCTGTGAGCTCAGCCCAGCACAATCAGAGGAACAAATGCCTTGCACAGAACCTGGGCAATCAAATGGATCAGAGGAAACGCGTTAAGCAGGATGTCTGGCCACTTGAATGACATCGCATTCACCCGCCATGCCTCTGGACAGGGAATAATCGTGCAGAAGCGGGGCAGCTGTGCATTGCCCTTGGCCGCAAACAAGTACACCAAACAAGTACACTGTCGGACACCAAAACTGCATTTGTAATAAACGGAACACCTCCCCAGACAGTGAAATCAAAAACATAGGGGGAAAACCCTCCTCAGGTGATCTGCCACACAATTCTCTCTCCCTGGGAGAAACACTGCCAGCAGAGACAACACAGTGCTTTCCGTCCAAGTGAGAATTTACTGAACCAGGAGCCGCTGGGACCGAACCCTGCAGCCCCCCTGGTGATTGAGGTAACCCATCGCCACCTGATTGTCCATCTGGACCAGGACATGATGCCCCTGAATGGCTGATGCAAACTCCAGACAAGCCATCTGAACTGCCTTCAGCTCCTCCTTGAAGTTGGGTGAGCAACCAGCCTGCAGGCGATACCAGAGACCCTTCACAGACCAGGAATCCAACGTCAATCCCCAGCCCAACTGGCTGGCATCCGTCATCACCACCCGGGAGTAGCACACCTGAAAAGGAAGACCCCTGGTCACATTGGATTCCACCATCCACCAACACAGGGCAATCTGAATCTGAGGGGACCCTACCACTGACTGATTTTAAGCAGCGGGACAAGGGGACCAATGGGACAGGAGATGGTTTACCAATGGGTACGGATGCAAAGGAGCCCACAGAAGTACACTTATTGCTGCTGACATCAAACCCTGCAACCTCAACCACTCATGCACTGGGGCAGAATCCAAGGCCAGCAGACAACCCAGGTCCCTCCTCAAGATTGCCCTCCTCACGGCTGGCAAAAACACCAGCCCCTTGACCATGTCCAGGTAACCCCTAATAAACACTAACTCCTGGGTGGGAACCAGATGCAACTCTTTGTGGTTGATCAGAAAGCCGTGCCTTTCCAGAATCTCACAGACACTCTGGACTTGAAGAGTCCAATTGGAAAAAGAAGAGGCAGAAATTCATCCAGTCATCAAGGTACGGGAATACCCAAATTCCCTCCCTATGTATGAGCCCAACCAAGGGAGCAAGACTTTAATGAAGACCAGCAGGGCAGAAGACAAACCAAATGGCAATGCCTGCAATTGGAAATGCTCTGGCCCCACACAAATCCTGAGGAACTGCTGGAATGCAGGGTGAATGGGCACTTGGAGGTAGGCATCAAGCAGATCCAAGGAAGATACCATGTTGTGTATCGATTTAGATTCCGTATGAATTTCCCGATTCATTCCCTTATATAGGTAAATTTCACATGCCCTTATATAGGCATTGAAATCCAGTCCTTATTTAGGCATAGTCCATGCTACCCAAATACAGGCATGGCTACTTACATCCGTTCATCTTCGTCACAACGATTTCTTGGAAAACCAGACTCTTAAGCTTTAGGGACTTCCCCTTGCCTGGATATTGATTTCTCCAAGAACTCATTTATTATGCATGAACATCTATTCCTTAGGAGTTCATTTATGACGTTCATATGCCCGACTTTTACGTCAATACCAGCATTCCTAAACACCTTCAAGGTATAAATATACCTTTACTTGCTATGGCAAAGCACGGTGTGGTTCGGTGCAGTTCGACTACTTACTTGCACGACGCAGCTCGCCATAGCAAGTATCGAAGGAAGCCAACTCCTTAGCTGACGCACTGACTAGACGCTGTCATCCTCCTGCCGAGAATCCAGCTCCATTGTTTCTGATTCCCCTTGCGGGGTTTTGGGAAATCGAGTCCCGGGAAAGAGATACCAATCTCTCTCATTCTAAGGTATGGAGCTGATAAGAACCAAGAGAAACCTTTGGCAATTCTTGGCAAAACTAAACCTATGCTAAACCAGCACCTACTTCTTCCCCCGTACTAGACCTGGGTTAGGTACAATGTTGTAGGCGTATTTTAGAACAGTAGTTGAGTATTTTAGCCTGTGTTATTTATGTATGCATTTTTATATATGTCATAGCAACAGACAATGCTATTACAGTATTATTTTCTATTACTGTTTACGCTGTACGCATTATACTTTGCACTTTGTCTAATGATTGTAGCAGTTCATATCTCTTGCATGAGAAATAAGACTGTTCAATAAAACCCTTTCATTGAAACGCCTGTCTCTCTTTTTCTATGCAACTCTTTAGGAACTAAGCATGCACGATTGACTTAGTGAAATAGTCATCTATTGTTTCCACGACTCTGAATATATTGTTCCGGCTCTAAGGGAAACAAGTTGTCATGTTTATGCGGTTGTCAGAGATTAATCTCTTCTTGTTCATTCCAGAAAGTTTCTAGTGACCTATGAGTTAGCTGGCACACACAATTAAGTTGACTGTAATCGATAGAGACACGCTGACCTCAGATCTATGTCAAATCTCTAGTGTATATTATTCCAATGAACAGAGCCTATTAGGGATTTTGGAACTACACTACAACCACATCCCCCTGAACCAAAAAGGGAAGGATCTCCTGCACAGACAGCATCTTAAACTTAACATGAAGGACAAACAAGTCCAGCCTTTTCAAATCCAGCACAGGACAGAAGTCCCCGGAAACCTTCCTTACCAGAAAAAGAATGGGGTGGACCCCTTGACCCCTTTTACAGGCTGGAGCAGGACGAATAGCCCCTTTTTCAAGAAGATCCCCAACACCCACCAAAAGTGCCTCCCGCTTTGGCGGAGGGGATGGTGAGAGAGTGTGGACAAAGAATACTGGGGGTGGAGAGTTGAAGACAATCGAGTAACCCTCCCTGACAATACGCAGGATCCAGTGGTCGGAGACAGACCTTTCCCAAGTCTCCACAAAAGTCAACAATTGCAGGCCCCCTCGGATAGTCCGGACTTTTCTATGAAAAAAAAGGGGCAGGTTTTGGAGCAGTGCCACAACCAACGACTGCGGTGCATGGCCCACACACCCCAGAATTAGCCCGCTGTAGCAGGGCTTCCAACCTCCACAATGAGCATGCTCTGCCGAGCCTTCACCGAAAACCCAGTAGAATAAGGTAAAAAAAGGGGAACAACAAGAGCCCGCTTCGCAGGGCCTCCACCCCGGGCGTTAGGGCCAGCTAAGGCGTAACCTCACACCAATTGCCTGAAAATCGTGCTCAGAGAGCAGGCCAGAACAAAAAAAACAGGAAGTGCGGTAGGTCGTGCTTCCTCTTGTACTGGGTCAAGGGTGAACGTGGCCGGCTATGTTGGGGAGGGATGGGAGGACTGGTGCGTAAAATTACTTTGAAAGTTCTGTTGCAGAGCTGAAGATCATTGTGTAACTCAGGTGTTGAGGAAGGCTAATGAGGAGGTAATGGCTTCTAAGCACTGCATTTTGAGTTAATCTTGAAAAATTAATATCTTGACTTGGTCTTGTTTGACCCAGATAAATATTGGCTATTAGTCTAAACTGGTGTGGAGTACTTTTGTGATGTTTTTGCTGTGTTACTGTATGTGTGCACAAATAATTTACACATTGCCTCTTTAGTTTAGCCTGACTGCTCTGTGCCAAGCTACCAGAGGGTGAGCATAGGTAAACTTTAAGTGTGTACTACCCTTACCCTGACTGGGAATGTGGTTCCTGCTTGGACAGGGTGCATACCTCTGCCAACCAGAAACCCCATTTCTAACAGTGTGGACGAAGCATATTGACTTCAAGCTGTAATGAAGAACATATTTTAGCTTAAGAATGTGAACAGGTCATAGCCCTTCTTCTTCTATTTAAAATACTGAGTTACAATACTGTAAGAAATAGGGTTATTGTTTGAGTTGGATGAAATGCTACTCAAGCAACAACCAGAATCATTGTCAGCATGAACCACAAAAGTCACTGAATTTACCTGTGCTTAGCTATCTGGTAGCTTGGTTCAAAAGCTTTAAAACTTAGTGTCAATGTGTAAAGTTTTTATTCAGCAAACAGTAATAAAGTGAAAACACAACACAAGGAAAATCCAAACCCAATTTTAAAAAATAAGATACATTTTCATAAATAAAATAACACCAAAACAAAATTAGATCCTATTAGGGGCGTGGCATGGCAGGCCAGCATGGCAGATGTGAGCTGAGTGTGCTCCGTCCAGCCTCACATTGATCCTTACAATATCCTGCCTATTCGGCTTTCAACTTGGTCCCTGGACTGCCCCGCTAACATCTCCCGCTGAGAACTGCCTCAGAGCTGATTTTTGGAGCTGCCGTAGGTTCGCAGGCGGAGGTGGGGTGATTGTCGGCGGCATGCATGTGCGATGCGGCCGTATCCTCAGCCGCAGCGTCCTTGCCGCGTTGCCCGACCACAGCCGTGGCCAAAGTGGGGGTGCGGGGCTTGCGGTGCAGGGCTCACCCTGCAACATTGGTGGTCCTTCGGTTCCCAGCCGAGGGAGTGGATTCTGTCGGCGGCCTGCTCCGGTCGCAGTGCTGAATGGTGGAGACATTGGGAGTGCGGGATGAGGCCGGCTGGCCGCCATCTTGGTGCCTCAGCTCCAGCCTGGGCAGCTCCTGGTGGAGAGGGGGCCTCCTGGGACAGCCAGGGTTTCTACTAATCAGGCACCCAGCACATGAGTACCGCCGCACTGCCTGGGAGGGCGGCCCGGCAGCGGCGGACTCCTCCGGCTCCTTCATCTCACCCCTCCTCTTATTCCCCCCATTTGTAATCTCTTTGGGGGTAGCACCACCAGGGGTTCGGCGGCCTTGTCGGGCCGCAGGGGCTGTACCACATTTCTGGGGTGCCTTTGGGAGGTTCAGCAGGGCCGGCAAGACAAAAGGCGGTTTGGGGGGCGGCCTGCCTCCACCTAGATGACACCAGGAGTGGGACCCCGACCTCCATCGGAATGGCTACATTGTCAACTCCTGGAGGTTTTCCGGCCGGTGTCGGTAGCAGTGATTGGGCCACTATGACCAGAGACAAACCCAGCGGTGGCTCAGCTAAACAGTACCATGGATAAATTCACGGGCCGGGGGGTCTGGCGACGCTGCCAGGGGGGGTCTGAAAATGCTATACCAGATAATGCAGCCCTCATGGCCGCCACTACGCAATCCAGAGACGCCTTGGAAGCCAAGATCCGGGTGGTCGGCTCCGATGTAATGCTCCTACGCCAGGACCTGAGGAATGCAGTCGCCCGCATTTCAGAGACAGAGCCAAGAATCTTGGGTATGAAAGATGTGGTCGCCACTCTGCAGCAGAAAGTATCGTCACTAGAGACTACCCAACGGGGCCTAGCACTGAGAGTGGAAGACATGGAGTGGAGGGCGCAACTCAACAACCTGCGCTTTGTTGGTTTTCCGCAGGACTGCGAAAAGGGGAATATGGAGCAGTTTCTTACGGATGGCTTGTGGGCTGGCTCCCTTCTGGGGAACTATTGACTTGCTTCGTGGTGGAACGTGCTCACAGGGCTCTGAAGCAGAAGCCCCCCACCCCGGGTGCCCGCGGTCTGTCATCGCCAAGCTCCTCAATTACCACGACAGGGACACCATCCTGAAATAGGCCCGGGCAAAGGAGCTGTTGCTGTTCACGCATATTATTTTTTCTGGACTATGCTAAGTTGGTGCAGAAGCGGCGGCCGTCGTTCCTAGCCACCAAGGTTAGCGTCCGTGAACTCAAGCTCCCTTATGGTCTACTTTATCCGGCCAGGCTGTAACTAATATACCGGTCCCGCACCCACTTCTTTGACACACCGCAGGAGGTATTTCACTGGATAGATGAAACTGTGCGGCTGCGTCCTCACTCTCCCCTGGGAAGAGAATCCCACTCCTCTTCAGGTGGGCCTGCCGGGAATCAGCACGGGCCGAGGGGAAGAAGGGGTAGACGCTCCAAATCCAGGCGCCGCTCACAGTCTGCAGGTCCCATGGCCCGGGAGGGGTCCGTTTATCGGCTATGTGTCTCATCGGACTGATACCAGGATGACCATGCTACTTTCCAAATTCGAGTATTGTTTATAGGCCGAAGGGGAATGTAGGTTGGCCAGTCTCTCAATGGGGCTCCACAGAAGGAGAGAAGGCCACTAGACAATGGGCTGTGATTTGGGGATCAGTTGGTGAATGTGGGGTGGGACCTCCTGTTGGGGTCAGGCTGCTCTGCCTGCAGCGACAGGTACTTCATTGTTTTGGAGGTACAGGGTAGGGGGGGGAGTTGTGGGGTGTGTTTTTTGGGGGGAGTTGTGGGGTTGCTGCACTGTCTACTTGTGTTCTGTTACGTATTGTGGAAGATTCTTGCTGCTGCCATGGTACTGTTAGTGTACAGGAGGCCCCTGGTCTTATTCGGGTTCGTAGCTGGAATGTTAGAGGGGCACCAGACAAGATCAAACAGGGGCTATTCTGAAGTCAGCCAAGTGAGCCTGCACAGATGTATTATTGTTGCAGGAGACCCACCTAATGGGGACCAAGGCAGTATACTTTCAGCGCCTCAGATTTACACAGGTCTTTCATTCCGGGTTTGTGAGGAGTTCCAGACGGATTGCTATTTTAATATACCGTAGGATTGCATACACACATGTTAAGACTTGCTGAGATCTGCAGGGCAGATACTTGTTTGTACAGGGCATGGTAGGGGGTGAGATTTTGGTACTGGGAGCATCTATGCCCCTACCTCTTTCCTTAGGGTTGGCGGAAAAGATTCTGACCCTGTGGACAGATATACCCGAGGGCCTTGCGGTGGTGGGAGGGGATTGGAATGGTGTGATGGATGTGGCCAGAGATAGATGGAGGTCAATGTTTATCTGAGGCCCACCATTCTACTAACAGTACTCCTTAGTGACGAGTCTTGATTGGGTCGACCCATGGCGCAGGATGCATGGTAATACGCAGGGCTTTACATATCTTTCTGCAGTCCATGGTTCCTTTTCCCGCCTAGATTATCTGTTCATCCCATGGGTCTTTGACAGCAGAGTGGCTAAGGCGGACATTCTGCCGTGGGGACTTTCTGACCACTCTCCAGTGGCACTTACTATACGAGACGGGGGAGCCTGTGGGCCATTCCGATGGCGCCTATCAATCTGGAAACTTCAGAAGGAGGACTACAAGGAACGAATAGAAGATGCCCTTGATCAATATTTGGCCATTAACTTGGGATCGGTCTTGGGGGCTGGGACTCTTTGGGAGGATTTGAAGCCCACCATTCAAGGGGTAGATATCTCATTTTGCCCCGCGGCCCAAAGACGGCATAAAGAGGCCCTGGTTCGAGCGCAAGCTACTATTCTTAAGTTGGAGGCGCACGCCAGAGAGGAAGGTGGACAGCTGGCTCAATATGGCTTACTGCACATAGTAGGATCTACCAATGGGGTGACAAATATAGTAAAATGCTGCACCGATTGTGTCAGGGTTCGATCCTCCCCCAGGCCCTTCCGGACATTGTGGGGTCGGATGGGCTACCTGTGTCAGGCACGTCGGCTATTGCATGCAGTTTTGCAGAATATTATGCTCAGTTACATGCCCCTACGGAATGCCTCCCAGCGGAAGTCATTGATTGTTTCTTGGAAGATCTCCCACCGAAGGCACTCTCGGATGTGGTTAGGGAAAAATTGGAAGGCCCGCTTACTGAAGAAGAACTGAGGCGGCCTTGGGTGATCCTAATTCTGCCAAGGCCCCAGGCCCTAAAGGCTTTCCCTGCAAATTAAAAAAAATATATTTTTTGCAGCTGCGACCCTACTACCGCAGGGTGGTGGAGGAGGCCAGGGACTGGGGGTGTCTGCTCAGCGACTGGAAATATGCGGAGATAGTAGTTTTTTATAAGCCTGGTAGACCGCCGGAGCACCACGCCTTGTATTACCCTATCTTCCTCCTGAACGTGGAGGCCAAGATATTAGCTAAAGCTTTGGCGAACCGCCTCTGCCTTCACATAGCCTTACTGGTACACCTGGACCAAGCTAGGTTTATGTCCCAGTTAGGCGTGGGCGGAAAATCCGTTCCGCTCGCGGATTTTGCGGATTTTCGGGAAATCCGCAATCCGCGAGATTTGCGAATTTCCCGCAAAATCCGCAAATCCGCGAGCAGCGGATTTTGCTCGCACTGCTCGCACTGTTCGCGTGAGTTCGCGCCCCGCGAATAAGTGCAAAATTGCAGAAATACGATTTTAGCAAAAATGAAAGTAACTACTTACCAGGTTCAAAAGTTCAGGCTCATCATTAGTAGCCATTTCCTGTAGTGCTTCCTGAGGGGCCCCTCCAGAGTTCAGTTGCCAGTTGAAACTATTATGTGACCCTGCTCTGAACCTCAGAATAGTTACACATATGCCACAAAGGTCCTGAATTACAGCTAAGGGAGACAAGCAGGAGCCAGGCTGGAAGTTAAAATCCATTAATCAGCCCCTAATTCATTATTGTCAGTTGGGGCAGGGCAGGTGTTGTAACTAATTTTGCAACAATGAAAGCACTTAGCAAGTGCAAAAGATCACTAATCAGGGCGCACTAAGGAAGCAGGTGCCAGCTAAAAAAATATTCTGTGACACATGAATCAGCCCCAAATTAATTCAGGTCACTTGAGGCAGGGAAGGTGTGCTTTGCTTTGCCGAAAATAATGTACACTGGACAACCAGAGGGTGTGGTGATGAAACAGAGGGTGGCATGGGTGGGCCAGAGGGTGGCATGAGTAGTCAGAGAGTGGCAGTGGTGACAGAGAGTGGCAGTGATGAAGAAGAGTGTCCCAAACAGGCTGGACACGTAGAAACAACAAGTTCGCGAAACTTGCGACCCGACAGGTAAGTTCGCAATTTGCGAAAGTGTACAAAACCCTCGCGAACTGGCAGAAACACGGGCGAACACAAAAAAAAAAAAATCCGCAAATTCGCGGGAATTCGCGGATTTTGCGGATTGCGAATCCGCAAATCCGCAAAATTCGCGAACGCGAGATCCGCAAAATTCGCTCATGCTTAGTCCCAGTGTGCAACACGCAATAATATTAGGCAGGCTCATGTGGCAGTCTCGACGATCCAGGGACTGGGGGAACGGGCTGCGCTTCTGTTGGCAGATATGGACCGGGCGTTTGACTCCTTGAGTTGGGTCTATTTATTTGTGCTACTGCGGTGACTGAATATTGGACCGCGTTTTTTGTCCTACCTCACCCTCTTGCATACTGACTTAACGGCCTTTGTGCGAGTGGCAGGCTTTGTTTCTTCTGCATTCCCTATTGGGCGGGGTACCATGCAGGGGTGTCCATTAGCCCCATATCTTTTTGCTTCAGCAATGGAACCCTTGGCTGCTTGGGTTCGGATGGACGTTCAGGTGTCCTCGTTTGAATGGGCGCATGGACTGTCCGAACGCATCACCCTTTATGCAGAGGATGTTTTGTTCTTTCTTACCAACCGAGAACGAACGTGCCCTCTGCTGTTGCGTATTATGCAGATCTTCAGGGAAACATCTGCTTTATATATGAACCCTCAGAAGTCCACCCTGTGGGTGTTGGGAGGTCGGGCTAGCTTGGTTCTTGGGCGTCGTCTGTACAGGTGGTACAAGGGGGCATGAAATATTTGGGGGTGTATTTGTCTGATTCTCCCACCACGGCCTGGGAAAATAATCTTGCACCTGTATGGAGCGGGTGCGTGAGGACATTAAGACCCGGTTCCACATGACCCTGTCCATCTACGGCCGGTCAGCCATCTTTAAGATAGTGTCACCCCCGCGACTACTGTATCAATTAAAAAATCATCCCTATCCGATTCACCCACGGTGGTTCCGGTAGGTGAATTCAGTTCTGGAACAGTTCCTTTGGGAGGGTGGGACGGTGATGGTGGCAGTCTTGACGTGCTTCCTATCTACATATAGCGGGGGACTGGCAACCTCGGATATTTGGTCCTATTATGCTTCATTGCATCTATTTGTCTTAGGGCAGACCCAGCGTATGCCGTGGAGCGGCGCTGCATGGGGGACCAGTCCCTACACACTATTCTTTACTCTGCTCCGTTGAGGCGTCTCCTTCTGCCTGTCACGCAGATTGTTTTATAGATCTGGAGGCAGGCATTGCGGAAGATGGGCTGGTGGAAAAGATTGACTAGGGAGACCCCATTATGGCAAACCAGAAGTTTTCAGCAGTTGCTGAGTCTCTCCGGGTTTCGTGATTGGGATAACATCGGGAAATCTACTCTGGGGGATGCTATGCACGGCATGGTGCTGAAATCCTTTCAAGACATCCAGACAGCTTTCAGTTCTTTAAATATTTACAATTTCTGCATGCTTTTGCTCCCAGCCTGGAGGGTCTCGACTTGCTGCCGGAGTTTGGCCCGGCTAAGGTTTTTATGGGGGACCTCCTAGACCATAAGATCTCCAAAATCTATCCGTCCCTTTTGTGTGGGCCTCGAGCTCCCCATTTTTGAGGCTAGAGTGTGCCCTAGGAAGCACTATAAGATCTGGAGGCGCTGGGTGGATTATAGAGACCTAGAGCCGGAGCCGCCACAGGGGGCCAGAGTCGAGATCTAGAGTAACCAGTATCCCTCTCCCATTTCTTAGCACTCCCTTATGTGTGGCTCACGATTCCTCAGTAGAAAATAGTATTGTGGATGTTGAGCTCTAGTGTAGATTAATGGCAGCCTGGGTCAGTAATATGTTGTTCCGGAATATGGAGACGTTGCGCTGGGGTGTGGGGAAGTTGGTTGTTTGCAGGAATTGATTTTATTTGTATTGCCTTTCATATTCTCCTGTCCTTAAATATGCAAAAAGGTCAAAGTCAATGTTTTGTATTTTACATGTGGCAGCTGTCTCTTTGATTCAGAGGTCTGCATTACCTGTGCAATTTTGACAAATAAAATCTGTTTACAATAAAAAAAATCCTATCAATACAACCAGATTCTTTTTAAGATTTCAGTGAAATCTAGCACCTAAAAGACTAACATGCCAACCACATGTATCTTGTTGTGTGAGACCCGGACAAAGTCGAAAGTTAAGGTTGACCACAATGGAGCACAAGTGAGATACTCAAGGTGGATTAGGCCTGGTTTTGGCTGAACTTCGGACTGAGAATACATTTTGAAGTAAAAGTCCAGGAGAAGGTAGAGTTCACCGGGGCAAGGCAGCAGGCTGCATTCAAAGAGGAGTTGCCAACACCAGGGAGCACTGGACGAAGTCTCGGTAAAGCCATTGACAATGGCAGGAAAAAGCTCTGAGAAAATGAAGCAGGATGTTTGTCGTTGTAGGAAAGTGCCCTCTTTTTGCATGGTTGCACAACCCCCCTTTTATTGTCAATTTTGATGTGCTTTGATGAGTGCGCTCTGGGTTCCTGCCACCAGATTATTATTATTATTATTATACGCATTTGTAGGCCGCAGCGAATCATCCCAAGGGGGTCTCTTGGCGCCAGAGAAGAGAACACCAATGAGCAGAATAATCCTTGAGCATTTTCTTAAATCGAGACAGATCGGAACAGGCTCGGATCTCCTCAGGGAGACTGTTCCAGTGGCTGGGGGCATCTCCTCAGGGAGACTGTTCCAGTGGCTGGGGGCTAGATGAGAAAAAGCTCGACCACTCATTTTAAAGCAGATTGTGATTACTGGATCTTAACTGACGCACGGGTCGATACAGGGCCAGTTTCTTTTTCAAAAAGGCTGGGCCATTCCCCTGCAGAGACTTGAAGACCATACATAGCAGCTTGAAAATGGCTCATTTCCGAATAGGAAGCCAATGTAGTTGGCGTAGGAGAGGTAAAGAAGGAGTGCACACCGGTTTGTTGAAGGCGAGGCGGGCTGCTGTGTTTTGCACCACCTGTAGTTTTGATAATAAGTCTTCCCTTATTCCAACCAGCAGAGAGTTGCAATAATCCAGTCGACTAACCAAGAGCGACTGAATGAGGGTTTTTCTTGCCGAAAGTGGGATTCAAGGAAGATCTTTCTAAGCATCCGCATTGTTCCGAAACAGGTGCCTGACAACATCTTCACCTGTTCCTCCATTGATAACTTATACAGATACCCAGGGCCTATGTTCTTTCCCTAAAATATAATGTCACCAAACCCAATTGACAACTCTCTGGCCACATGTGGGTCCCTTGTAAAAGGCACTCAAGGTACCAAGGGCACTGTAATCAGGGAAAGCCTCTGAGGGCTGCAGCACTTATTGTGCTATCTTTAGAGGCCCTGTGCCTTTACACTCTGACACTGCCATTGCAGGCTGCTTGTTTTGGTGCAGAGCAAAAGTGAAGAGTTGGCATGGCCCACATCCCTGTGAGCCATGCCTACAAACCACGGCCCAGGCAAGCCACCCCTCTAGCTGGGTACACTGTGCCAGTGGTAAGGGTACGTGTTCATGAGCCCTCTACCCCTACAGTGTCCAAGTCCATTCTTTGGCATTGTAAGTGCAGCAATGCCATTAAGTGTATATGGTATGGGTGGTCGTCATTACGAACTCCACAGCGCCATAATGACCTTAATTGGGAAGTTGGGTATCAAACTTCTCAGCACATTAAACCCATACTGATGCCAGTGTAGGATTTAATGAGAAATGCACTCAGAAGGCATCTTAGAGGTGTCCTGGCTGAGTGGCTGCTTGCCAGCTGCCACCACCAGACATGTTTCTGGACCCCTGGGTCAAGAGCCTGCGACTCTCTGGGTCCTGAAACAAAGCCATCCTGGGGCGAGGTACCAAACATCCTACCTCAAGGTACGTCTGGGTCCACGAAGGGGAATCTTCAAAGGTCTGCCGCCTTTGGTGGGCTACCCCAGCCATTTGCTGCTTTCAGCAAATGGCCCCCATCGGTTCTGACCCCCACTCTGTGCGGGAGAGTTGGTGGGAAAACTAAGACAGGAGCAGAGGTGTGACCACCTTTGCCAACGCCACCCCTCGGGGGGAGGGGAGATGAAGCACAAATTTCAGTCCCCGCCATCTTGCAGATGGGGGGGACCCCACCAACCAGAAAGAGGCCTGGGTCCCACTCCCACTGGAGAGTGGCACCATATGGGTTGTACCCACCCCAAGGAAGGGGCCCATCGGCCAGACCTGTCCCTACCAATAACACCCCAAAATTTTGTATTTAGGGGCAACCTCAAACTTTGCCTCCTCAGACCAGTGCCAAATAGGAGAAAAGAAGAAGAAGGACCGAAAAGCCATGTGACGAGGAGGACAACTACTGACTTGGCCCCAGCCCTACCAGCCTTTCCCAACCTCAGACTCCTCCAAAAGAACTTCGGTGTGTCCTGCAGTCCTCAAAAACCCAGAGAACTCACCCTGCCTTCAAATCCTAAAAGGACTTTTTTCAACTGTGAGCATCGGATTGCTCAAACCAAACCAACATTGACTCTGGCCGACTCCGTGGGTCACCTTCACTCTATACCTGCAACCCGAGCCCGAGCAAGAGTGAATCAAACTCTCAAGGAGGTCATACCAGTGATCCATGCCTGGATCATAGTGACGCCCGACAAGCAAGCTCCTGAAAACCAACAAGCAGTTGTCAACTGAAGATCTCCCCTCAACCTCAACCGAAGCCAAACACACCAAACGACTCTGAGTCGAAGCAGTCCAGAGGAACCAACCACAACTGTCCAACTGATTCTGTCATTGAACAAAGCAGGTCCAAAATCAGAAACTCCTAAAGATCTAATTCGCCTACAGCCACTGACCGATACAGAGGAATCCTTGACCGATGCCTGCAACCACAGCCAGGACTGCATCCTACACCCAGTCTCTGTGCCACTGGCGGTGTAGGTCTTGTGTGGGCCATTTTGCCTTTGTGTTGTCCCTAACCCCTGGAGTCCTTGTTTATCCAACTTGGTGGCCTGCTTGCCGCAGTCCACCACTACCACAGCCATGCTAGCCCATTGGCTAACATATGGGCCGGGCACTCAGCACCTGGTCGCCTCGGTCCGCTGGTGGTGCAACTTGCTACCACACTGTGAGCCTATTCTTACTCATGGACCCATAAACCCCAGTTCTGCTTTCAGAGAACTCAATATATGCTCCTGAGTACATTATAAAAACTGAAACAAATTTGCAGAAACATTGATCGTGTTCTTCCTACTCACAGGAAATGTACCAGCCTGGTATCTTGCAATACCTGACTGAGCAGGAAAAGTTATTACAAAGTAATCCAACTCTATATTGATTCACTGCATTTGAACTGTCATTTGATTGCATATATTTGTACAAAGTATTGCTATACATACCTGTACCAGACCTGGCTTGGATCTAGAAAAATAAACTACAACTAAATAATATTTTTATACAAACAAATTGGTCTGAGTTCAGTCCTTGAGTGTGTGAAATCATTCCTTGCCTGAGTGTGTACAATAAATGCTTAGCACTATCCTTTGATAAGGACTTGCTGCTTGACAACACAACCACAAATAGAGAGTAAGGTACTATCTACTTTTACCTCTGCCTACCTTTGGGGATCCGCTGGACTCTGTGCACACTATACCTCACTTTGGTATAATATATACAGAGCCAGCTTCCTACAGCTGTCATCAATTGGGAGCTGGTCACCATCGAGCCCAGTGAAAATGTTTACCTTCAGACTTGGACAACATTTTGGAAGACCAAAACCTCCAGCGTGACAGAGTTACAATCTGTAGCAGAAGAGGGCTCCATGAGGCCAGAGACTATCACTGAGAGGTCCTGGTGAGCAGGATTTGCTGCTGCATAGAATAACGTAGCAGGAGCTACTGCACAGTCAGACCAACTGGCAATTCACCTTGGGTGGATCCACTGTCAGATAGCTCCTAGTCTTCTGTCAGTTCTTCTAGTACTTTCAGTGAAATGTGTTAGAAGTCCCAGGTTTAGGGCTAGGCAGGAGCAGGACCTCTAGTACCACTTCCAAGAGTGCAAGACTTGGAAGACACCATTTGGTGGGGTGGGGATTAACACTCAGTCCAGCATAGATGAGGTGTAGAGTTCAAGGTCTCTGGAGCTTGTTATTCCCCTGTAGCTCAAACAGAAGGCTAGCCAACTATCCCTTGCACTCATGTTTGGTGGTCCTGAGTTCATGGAGATGGTACAGTTCTCCTTCAAGCATCAAGGTAGGCCTATAGCAGCAGGGAAGTCCTCTTGGAAGCAAGGTCCTCAAGCAGCAGAGCAGTCCTCTAGTAGCAGCAGTGCAGACCTCTGGAACCAAGGCAGGCCTATAGCAACAGGGTGGTCCACTAGGGGTCCAGGAAGTCCTTCTGAAGTCTTCCACAAGGTCAGAAATGTCCTGAAGAGGTATTCTGGGGATGCAATATTTATACTTAGTGCCAGCCTTTGAAATGGGGGAATTTCCCAAGCTACCCCAACATCTGGTTCTGGAAAGTTCTTCACTTAACCTACCAAGGCTCCCAGAAGTCTGGGGTGAAAAAAGGCCAATACTAGGTACCTTAGTGTGTGTGTGCTGGAGACAGCCCTTTGAACTGTAGGTGGGCAGGGAATAGCTCTGGCCCCATCCATCCTGGCAGGCTGGCCAAGTCTGCCAACACCTAATCCCCTTTTTTCTCACTGAGAGGAATACACAAAGACCAAAAGCAAGTAAATCACAGTCATGTGACCAGCCCAGCCAATTACCACGCATAAGGCAGTAGATTAAGGCATTTGAGTGTGGTGGTCCACATCTCTACACTAAAAAGCATTGTCATGTATTTTAAGTAGTAAGTAAGCTTTATTCGATAAAAAATCATATCATAAAAACATTTCATACATATTAAAACATTAAAACAACAATCATCAGCATAAGAACATTTCATAGCAGCATATTAGATGTGAAGGCTCGGTTACTGGATTAACAGCTTCCTTGCAGTTCTAAGACGCCAGGCCCAGCCCAAGAATTTTGCCATGCATGTAGAAAAGAAGGGTCTAGCATCTGTACGTAAAATGCGCAGTGCTTCTAGATGGGAACGAGTCCCCAAACACCTGCAGAGGGGCTTCAACCACCTACGTCTCGGGGCTGCATAGACACTGCACTCAAACAACATGTGGGACACAGACTCTGTCCTTAGGTCACAAAAAGGGCAGTAAGGTACGGTTTGGGCCGGAGGTCTCCAAGTGGACGTAAACTCACACAATGGAAGCACCCCCACCCTAAACTTGATGTATAGTGATCTGTCCCATGAGCTCTGGATAATATCCAAATAAGGTTCCCTTAACGGTAACTCTTTGATCGACAAGAACAGTAATACAGATTTGCAATGATTTGTACTGCGAACCCTCTCACTGTCTACCCATGCCCAATAGACCTTCTTGAGCTGTTGTTTCGGGGGTGCAGATTTGTTGGCCCAAGCCTCTCCTAATCCTAGTTTGTGCAACAATTTTTTGACTTCTCTGAGCCAGATAATCTTATGCAAGCCCGGTAGTGACATAATGTCATTCAGTGGTAAAGAAATGGAGTTTGGTCCTTGGACGGGGGGCAGCTGGACCCAATATAACAGTACAAAAGACAGTTTGCTAGCCCACCCACTTATTTCGTCTCGCTACAAGCTAATGAGACTGACAAACAAAAGGCCGGGTCAATTTGTTTGTATGGGTAATATTATTTAACCCTTTTATTCATATATTTTTACTTGAAATGTAACAATTTCATGGGCAAGAAGAACACTTTGTAATCACTTGCAGAGAGAATATTTACAAAAGAATACAAAAACATTTACACATATACACATATTTACGCCAACTGGACATGTATCACATATACTATACACAACAAACTTCTCATGAAAATGGTATTTCTTGACTCTATAAACAATGAATGATTTTTGAGAGCTAGTCAGAGCGCTGTTAACCAGAAAATTGGTAAACAAAAGATGTAAAAGGCAGCAATCAAAAGACAAATCAAATTATTTCAAACCAACGAATGTTTAAACCCAACACAAAGGGGGTACTGATATTGAAATTTGTCTGCCGTTTTGCCGTCTGCCGTTTTGCCGACGCGTTTCGAATCTGTAAATAGTTGCAGATTCTCCTCAGGGCTCTCTCAGTGTTATGATTCTGCACAAAAAATAAGAAACGAAGTTTGTTTTAAGATTTTGTATTTCTAAAAGATTCCCCACTGATGCTGTGTTTAGGTGGGTTGATTTACCTTTGTATCCGGAGCGGAGGGCTCTCGTGGATTAGATTAGGCACATGGCACTGTGCATCGCGAATCAATTGGAGTAAAGTTTAAATCTGTAAGACATTAGTTCACGGGCTTAGTAGGCCATCTCAAGTGGAGCAAAGTGACTACTACAGACCCCAAGGCGGCATAATCATACCTTATCTCGAGTCAAGCGTGGATTTCTACTTCAATTCCTCATTTGGCTCGTCCTACTTAGTTTGTGCGACCTAAGGGGAAATTAAGGTCGCGCTCAGTTTTTGGTCTTTATTCTGGTTCAGAACACTAGGACATTAGTAGGACAAAGTGAAAAGCACATACCTAGAGTCTCGGGTTTTAACACAGGGCGGCGGTCGCCATGCCGTGTGTTTCTTCGTTGGGCCCGGTCTCTGTTTGTAACGGGAATGAGTTTTCCCAGTCCTTTTCAGCAGCGCTGTTTACTCGCGCTGTAAAACAAGAGTGGGAGGGTGGGGGTTAACTCAGTTATAGTTGCGGGTGTAAAGCAGAGTTATCTCGTCGGAGCATGGATTACACTGACCTTCCTCTCGCACAGGCGGACCAGGGACTGGTTACGTTGGAGACGCCTGGTGGCTGTAGCGGGCGCTTACATCATGGCGAGCCGGTTACGTGGCATTCTGGGAGTTGTAGTTCAACGGGGATACATTATAGCCTCGAAATTTCGGAGAGTGCATTTAACCCCGTTTGGGTAGTGTTGAATTTTAATATTAGGTAAGCTTCTTTTTTCAGTAGTATTTGGTCGACATTTACTCCTTTTTTAAGTTGATTGATACTGAAGAGCACGGTCCATTTGAACTCATTGTCGCCATGCTGTTTGTCGACATAGTGTTGCACAAGGGGCGCATTTAATACCTTGTTTTTGACCCGTGATTTGTGTTGTGTCATGCGGGTATTAACCTGTTGCGTGGTCTTGCCAATATAGATTTTATTGCAAGGACAAATTATGGCGTAAACGACATTTTTTGTTTTACAATTGGTCAAATTGGTGTGAGACCAAGATATGTTGTGGTGTTGGAAGATCGTGCCCTCAATGGTTGTATCACAAGCGATACAATTCCCGCACCTATGGTGTCCCTCAATTGGTTTTGAGCCCCATTTAGATATCAAGTCACTTTTCGGTTTTTCTAGTCTGATGTCTGCACGGACTAGTTGTTGACCAATATTTTGATTCCTTCTGAAGGCGAATATTGGGCGGGGGATGGGTGTCTCCAGTTGTTCCAACAAGTGCCAATTTTTTAATATCACTTGGCGAATGCTGTGAGCTCCCGTAGTGGAGTATAGTATTCTCTTGAATCAAATTGTGCACTGGTATCGTTACATCGACGACGTGTGGCTCCTGTGGCAGGGGAGCCACTCTGAGTTGAGTGACTTTCACCAGTGGCTCAATAATAGACACACGGACATCAAATTTTCATTGACTTCAAGTAATGTCAAAATGACATTCTTGGATGTGGAGGTAGGAGATGTGGGTGGTTCCCTTAAGTCTTGTCTTTTCAAAAAAGCGACAGACCGGAATACTATACTCCACTACGGGAGCTCACACCCCAGGAACTTGAGGGCAAATTTGCCCTATGGGCAACTCCTTCGAATTAGGAGGAATTGTTCAGAGCTGGATAAATATGATCAACATGGTTCAAAATTCTGCGATGAATTGATACAACGAGGATACCCCAAAAAGCTCCTTAAACACTCTTTTAAAAGAGCACGTTGCACTCCAAGAGAAAGCCTCCTGGAAACAAAGGTTAAACGCGACCTTGAAAACTTGGTATGCGTAACGACATTCTGTGCCGAAACCCACAGCATTCGCCAAGTGATATTAAAAAATTGGCACTTGTTGGAACAACTGGAGACACCCATCCCCCGCCCAATATTCGCCTTCAGAAGGAATCAAAATATTGGTCAACAACTAGTCCGTGCAGACATCAGACTAGAAAAACCGAAAAGTGACTTGATATCTAAATGGGGCTTAAAACCAATTGAGGGACACCATAGGTGCGGGAATTGTATCGCTTGTGATACAACCATTGAGGGCACGATCTTCCAACACCACAACATATCTTGGTCTCACACCAATTTGACCAATTGTAAAACAAAAAATGTCGTTTACGCCATAATTTGTCCTTGCAATAAAATCTATATTGGCAAGACCACGCAACAGGTTAATACCCGCATGACACAACACAAATCACGGGTCAAAAACAAGGTATTAAATGCGCCCCTTGTGCAACACTATGTCGACAAACAGCATGGCGACAATGAGTTCAAATGGACCGTGCTCTTCAGTATCAATCAACTTAAAAAAGGAGTAAATGTCGACCAAATACTACTGAAAAAAGAAGCTTACCTAATATTAAAATTCAACACTACCCAAACGGGGTTAAATGCACTCTCCGAAATTTCGAGGCTATAATGTATCCCCGTTGAACTACAACTCCCAGAATGCCACGTAACCGGCTCGCCATGATGTAAGCGCCCGCTACAGCCACCAGGCGTCTCCAACGTAACCAGTCCCTGGTCCGCCTGTGCGAGAGGAAGGTCAGTGTAATCCATGCTCCGACGAGATAACTCTGCTTTACACCCGCAACTATAACTGAGTTAACCCCCACCCTCCCACTCTTGTTTTACAGCGCGAGTAAACAGCGCTGCTGAAAAGGACTGGGAAAACTCATTCCCGTTACAAACAGAGACCGGGCCCAACGAAGAAACACACGGCATGGCGACCGCCGCCCTGTGTTAAAACCCGAGACTCTAGGTATGTGCTTTTCACTTTGTCCTACTAATGTCCTAGTGTTCTGAACCAGAATAAAGACCAAAAACTGAGCGCGACCTTAATTTCCCCTTAGGTCGCACAAACTAAGTAGGACGAGCCAAATGAGGAATTGAAGTAGAAATCCACGCTTGACTCGAGATAAGGTATGATTATGCCGCCTTGGGGTCTGTAGTAGTCACTTTGCTCCACTTGAGATGGCCTACTAAGCCCGTGAACTAATGTCTTACAGATTTAAACTTTACTCCAATTGATTCGCGATGCACAGTGCCATGTGCCTAATCTAATCCACGAGAGCCCTCCGCTCCGGATACAAAGGTAAATCAACCCACCTAAACACAGCATCAGTGGGGAATCTTTTAGAAATACAAAATCTTAAAACAAACTTCGTTTCTTATTTTTTGTGCAGAATCATAACACTGAGAGAGCCCTGAGGAGAATCTGCAACTATTTACAGATTCGAAACGCGTCGGCAAAACGGCAGACGGCAAAACGGCAGACAAATTTCAATATCAGTACCCCCTTTGTGTTGGGTTTAAACATTCGTTGGTTTGAAATAATTTGATTTGTCTTTTGATTGCTGCCTTTTACATCTTTTGTTTACCAATTTTCTGGTTAACAGCGCTCTGACTAGCTCTCAAAAATCATTCATTGTTTATAGAGTCAAGAAATACCATTTTCATGAGAAGTTTGTTGTGTATAGTATATGTGATACATGTCCAGTTGGCGTAAATATGTGTATATGTGTAAATGTTTTTGTATTCTTTTGTAAATATTCTCTCTGCAAGTGATTACAAAGTGTTCTTCTTGCCCATGAAATTGTTACATTTCAAGTAAAAATATATGAATAAAAGGGTTAAATAATATTACCCATACAAACAAATTGACCCGGCCTTTTGTTTGTCAGTCTCATTAGCTTGTAGCGAGACGAAATAAGTGGGTGGGCTAGCAAACTGTCTTTTGTACTGTTATAATGTCATTCAGGGCTTCTGCATAACTTCGAAGCTCCTGCACGTTCCAGATTCTGGACCATAACAGGAGTGGGCGTAGTTTCGCTTGATCGCAGATAGCCCGGGTGCCTGCATCTAGCAGCAGCGGGATGGTTGGTGTGCTGTGCATTAGATCTTTGTGAAAGTTATTCTCAAGGTGAGCCAGAGTCTCAACTTTATGAGTGCCCCACAGTTCGGCACCATAAAGTGCCGCGCTCACAACCCTTGCCCTATAGATGTCCAGGGGCGCCCCAATAGGTTTTAATGATGAGGCTCGCTGCTCCTTGAGCAAGGCACCTGCCACCCTTTTGTGCGTCAAGAACACTTTATGGTGATGTGCCTTCCAGCTCATGGTGTCACTGATGCGTATTCCCAGGTAGTCAAATTCTTTAACGCGATCAAGTGGAACAGAATCTAGAACCGGGGGAAAGACAGACTTTTTGGGCGGATTGAGAACCAAAAACTTGGTTTTCCCTATATTTATGGCCAAACCCCTTTCATCACAAAAGGCCTTAAAGCTGGAGAGCAACGATTGGATGCCCATTGGGGATTTCGAAATAAGGAGGGTATCGTCCGCGAACAGGAGCGTCGGAATTTTCCTTCCAGCCAGGGTGGGTGCGTCTGATGGTTGCTGGAGTAAGTGCTCCACCACTCCGTTGATATAAAGAGAAAACAGAGTGGGGGCAAGCACACACCCTTGCCGAACGCCCCTGTCCACGGGTATACGAGATGTTTTCTCTCCCTGTGTACCCCATCTAATTTGGGCAAAATTCCTGTCGTGAAATTTTACAAGGAGCGAGAGCAGGTAGGGGGGGAGGCCTAACCCATCGAGGACGTTCCATAAAAGTGCTCGTGGTACCAGGTCGAACGCAGTCCGCAAGTCAATGAAGACCAAGTACAGACTGCCCCCTCCCAGCACCACCACTTTCCAATAGATCATCAGAAGGCGGAACGTCTGCTCGATTGTGCCTGTTCCTGTTCTGAAACCCGCTTGAAGATCTGACAGGATATTATTTTCATCGGCCCACTGTATAATTCTGCCCAATACCACCTTTCCTGCCACCTTTTGGGAAGAGTCCAATAAGCTAATTGGCCGGTAGTTCGCTGGATCGTCCCTAGAACCTTTTTTAAAAATGGGTACAACTTCAGCGCCCCTCCAGGAGTCTGGAAAAGCACCACCCAGTGATACCTCATTCAAAAGGGAGGCGATTAATCTGCTCCAGGAAGATGGATAATTCTTGATTAGGTCTCCTGGGATCCCATCAGGACCTGCCGCTTTGTTTGGGACGATGCTTTGGATTGCTCTTTCAACATCCAAGCTGGTAAATAGCTCGTCCTGGCACATGGGAGCAGAAATAGGATTAGGCAGTAAGACCATGGGTGGGTCCCCCGACTGGAATGCATCTGAAGGGGCAGAATATAATTTCAAAAAATGGTCAAACCATGCGCCCCCTGGGATGTTACAAGTGAGCTGCTGATCAATCGGCTTTTCCCTAGATCTTAATAGGTCCCAGAACCCCTTGGCGTCCTTCCTGGTGCTTGCCTCTACTAGATCTCCCCAAAAATTAGAATCATATTCCTGTTTGGCTTCAAATAAGGTTTTTTTGTAAGTTTTCCTAGCGGCCCTGATATCAGCTACATTTTTAGATTTTAAAGTGGCGATAAGCTCCCTCTTAGCTACACGACATTTGCCTGTAAACCACTTAGCTGTTTGTTTCGAGGGGCCCCTACTAGTAGATTGGGGAACAATGAATAAATTACTCAATGCCAATACAGTCTCAGTGTATAGGGGTAGAATCTTAGTATCAGTTAGCTCTGAGGTGTCCATCCGAGACTCTACTCCTTCCAAAATAGTCCCGGCTTGGGCCATCCTTGTTTCATCAGCTGAAACTTTCGCCCACTTCAGGCGCCTACTACAGTTTGTAGGGGCTAGTTCGTGGGTAGATTTCCACTTGTGGCCGGGAGAGCCTTGGTTTCCACCCTGCCAAGGAGATGAGATAGTTAGTGATAGATGGTTGTGATCACTATCACCTGACACTATAACCTCCATGTCTTGATGGTATTGCCAGAGGTTATAGTTGAGCATCACAAAATCAATCCTTGATGTATGGCCTGGTCTGTTGTAGGTATGGGCACCTGTGTGGTCGGATTTGGAACGCCCGTTTGCTGCACGCAAATTGTGCTCCATGCAAAGAGCATTGATCTCAATGGCGTTTTGCGACCATTTAGGGATCGGGTCAAGGCTAAGAATAGGAATGCCTCTCCTGGAATCCTCCTCAAAAGTGTCCAAGATGTCGTCTCTGGCCAGTGGTTCAAAACAGCAATTGAAGTCGCCTGCAAGCATTACGTAGGAGTCCACACTGCCGGCGGCCAGATTGTGGTTTAGGCCTGTAGAGGGTAGATGGGATGCGCCACCTTTGGCACCCCTCAGGTAGATATTAAAGAGTTCCAAACTTCTTCCCCCTTTGTGGGTTATCGTTAACCACTGGAGATCAGGTGACTGGGTGTTTCTTACTTTTGTTCTGAAGTCCAATGCAATATTGATCCAGATAATTAGGCCGCCTGAAGGGCGACCCTTGGAACCTTGTTCCTGGGCAGCGGGGATAAAAAAGGTAGAGAATCCCACTCGGTGTCTTGGCTCCACGCACCAGGTTTCCTGGAGAAGACAGATGTGATATGGTTCCAGGAAATCATTCCATTCAGGATTATCGAAATTGCGATCAAGACCAGCCACATTCCAACATAAGATTTTTAGGGCAGGGTCACCGGGTGGAGAAGCATTGGTGAAAACAGTAGGCCTAGGAGAAACAAGCATATCCTCAAGTTTAGGAGATCTCACAGATGGCTCAATTTGCTGGTTAGGGGTCACAAGGCAGCCAGAAGAGGTAGGACCTGATGATTCGATAGAGGTAGCTACAGAGTAGGACATATAGGGTAGGTACTGCCAATCTTCCCTGCCGGGAGTTTTAGTTATATCAGATGTGGAAGGTTCCCCTACAAACCGCGGGCTATTTGGTTGTCCCGCTTTATTAGTTACAAACTCAGAACCAGTGCAATCCTTGGAATCATGCCCCTGCAATGGTAAGATTTCCATTCGAGGTTGGTTAGCTGGTTGCACTGGGAGTCAATCCACCTCCTCTAGAGTCCCAAATCTGTTGTAAGTAGAGAGACCGTTCAAATGTAGTAGGGTCTCCTTCTGGCCACGGGACTTATTCAGCCATGGATGTTGTTGGACCAGTGTCCAGTTTTCCCCCTGATTTCGACTTGGTCGAGGAGGATAAAAAAAGGATACTGGTTTAGGTGTAACTAGGGAGTCATCATTGTTTGGCCACATGCAAATGTGATGCGCCGTGTGGGGATCTTCAAAGGTCACTACTACGCAGTCTCCCGGGATGGATTTCAACGTTGGGCCTACCCAGGGAGTTCTGCGAACCATTAATACACGACTTCTTCGACCATTGGGGATTGGTCTGTTTACGTTTAGCCAGTGCATTATTTTATTTTTGAGCGACCAGTGATTTTCAAATTGACCGTCACCTATCATGGGAACACCCGTCAGAACAACCGCATAGTCATTTGCCTCTGGGGGGAGGTCAATATAGCCACCTCTAAAGTTGTCTTTTGCTGGAGGGACTTGGGATTCAGTAGGAATCGACCTGTTGGGTATATTATGCTTGGAATTTTGCTGGTGGCGTGAAGAGTCCCGTGGAGGGACCTTTGGTCTTTCACGAGCTTGCTCCACCGTAACAGTCCTCGGTTTGGGGACAGGCTTTATTATGGGTGGTACATTAGAGGAAGTTTGGTTGGTTTGGGGTGCAATAGGTTGTGGCGTTGGATCAGCAACAGTAATACCCTGGTTTTCAAGACTTTTCAACCCCAGAGTGGCCAAAGCTATAATGCTCTTCTCCATTTCTAACAAGTTGTTTTCAATCCTAGAAAGTCTTAAATCTAGGGGTGACAGCAGTTTTTTGAGAGTCTCCCATACCACCTCTATAAATTCCTTATTATTTTTAGTTAACCCATCTACTTCAGGGTCCACACCTGCTGGGATATTAGGGGAGGGAATGGATGGAACCCTTTCCTGTCCCCCACTAGGTGACTGTACATTAAGAGTAGGCTCAGCGCTAGCACTAAGTGCTGTGGTGTTAACTAAAGGCAGATCTTTGGGAACAGCAATTTTCGCTTTTTTGCGGAAATAAGCAGAGCGAGAATTGCGTTTCCTCTTTGGTTGCTTACCACTTGGGGTAATATTAGGTAAATTTATCGAAAAGGGAACAATAGAGGTTGGGTTGGGCACACTAAATGGTATTGGTGGGATTATTTCAACATTGTTTCCTAACGCCGCCTGGCGAGTAGCCGGGGTCGGGGAATGGTGAACATCGACCTGAGTAATTATACAATGTGGAAGGGCCGGGCGCTCAGGGGTGACAGAAGCAGCTATGTGGCCTAAGGAGGATTTCTTGGAAAGTGCAATTACTTGGGACAATCGTCTAGCAGCATCTAATTCTAGCGAGACCCGGTTTTGGAGTTTGGATATCTCTTTGTCAATAGCTATGTTGGTACGGGTAATAAAATCATCCATGGGTCCGCTAATCTGTGACCCACCTTTAGACGTCTTGCTGCGAGTAACCATTGAATTCATAGCGATGGGAACACAGTGGCGGAGGTGGAACTTAAGTCCCTAAGTGGATCTATGGAGTCCAGGAGTACCAGATGAAAAGGGATGGGCCAGTCCAGTCCTCTCCGTCCTCGAACAGCCTCAAACGGCCCGCTCTTAGCCCGGTCTTCACCCCGGCCGTTGCCCCGCGCGCGTCCCGCCTGCGCGTTGCTCTGGCTGCTTATCAAGCAAAAGGATAGGTGAAGGTGGAGGGGGCGGGAAGAGGACCAGCTGCGGCCCATGAGCGCCGCTCAGCAGGCTGGTCCTCGCAGTCCCGCCTCTTGCCTGGGCTGATCGGTCAGCGAGTGTTCTTGCCGCGTTGGTGCTCCTTGCACGTAACCGGGACAGAAAACAATTAGTCCCCACCAGTGGCTTCACCAATGTCTCCCGCCTGCGAGCGGCTCCCGCGAAGCGGGGGCCGCGAGGCGTGGTGTGGCGAAGGGGCCAGAGTCAGGAAGCCAAAACAATGCACAGCTCCAAGCAGGGTCAGCAGCCACAAGGGAACATTGTCATGTATTTATAGCGCCTCCTTATGTTATGTTATGTTATGTTATGTTATGTTATGTTATGTTATGTTAAATGGGTACTTATAAGCGCACATCTACTCAATAGAGTGTCACCCCTCTGAGGCGTGAGAATAAACAGTTTGCTATGCAGTGTGACAACCATGGTTATTGTCGGAATAGCCAGGTTTTCAGTGATTTCCTAAACGCTAGGAGATCTTGCGTCAGACTTAATTCCACCAATAGATTGTTCCACAGTTGCACCGGCTGAACCTGGAAGGAGCGCCCCCCCCCCCCCTATCCGTGCTCAGTGGTATTTAAGGGCACGTGCCAACTGAAGTGTTGAGGACCTTAATGTACGGCAAGGGCAATAGAACTGGACTCTCTTCATGATTTACCCTGCACCTATGCCGTGGAGAACCTTAAAAGCCAGGACCATGGCCTTAAAATGGATCATCTTGCGGATTGAGAGCCAATGCAGAGATTGCAAACATGTGGACGTCCGTGCTCTTGGGCCCAGCATGAGTATTGCCCTGGCTGCCACATACTGGGCCACTTGCAGCCTTGACAATAGATACTCTGGCAACCCTAGATACAGTATGTTCACGTAGTCCAACCTAGAGACTATCATATCTCGGACTATCGTTTTTCTATGAATGATAGGCAGGAGAGGCAAGAACTGCTTTAGCATCTTCAACACGCCAAAGCAATAGCCAACCACTGCCTGAATCTGGGCCTCCATAGAGAGGTTCTAGTCCAGCTTCACCCCTAGATTTTTCCCTGTTATGACGGAAGTGGAAAGGGGAGCCATATCAGCTGGCCACCAAATACGCCATACACTGCTGGGGGGGGGGTGGCCGAAGAAAATTATCTCCGACTTTTCGGGATTACATTTAAGCTGATTAGCATGCAGCCAGAAGAACACTTCAGTCAGACAGGAGTTAAACATATCTATATATATAAAAATGAATGTATGTCTGTCTGTTTGTCCTTTATGCATTACTACACCATTCATCCGATCGGCATGAAACTTTGGGAAGTTGTTGAGTACACTCCCGCAAAGGTTTCTGGCAAAAAAAAAAAACATTTAAAAAAAACATTTAAAAAAAAATGTGTTAAAAGTTGTTGAGTACACTCCCGCGAAGGTTTCTGGCAAAAAAAAAAAAATTGGGTAAATATCGGCCCCCAGGGCCCTCATAATCTTTCCAATACTGAACGTTTACAGTTTCCGGTGCGACTCCCTTTTGCAATGACCATCAACAAAGCACAAGGACAATCGCTGCAAGTGTGTGGACGAGATTTGGAGAATCCGTGCTTCTAACATGGACAACTGTATGTGTCCAGCTTACGCATCGGAAAACCTTCTGATTTATTTGTGTACCCACCCGACGAAAAAACTAAAAATACCATGTATCCACTAGCACTCGAATAAATAAACAGAATTAAAACAACACTTTAAAATGTTTTCCATATTAAAATTAATATGTTTCAATAAAAATGACACAATGTAAATTGAATGCTATCATAACAAGTTTCCTTAAATTTCCTGTCTTCTGAGCAACGCGCGACGGGTAAGCTAGTCTCCTATAAAATCTGAGTCTTTATCGCAGGTGAAGAGAAGCTGTGTGTCATCCGCATACGACACAATTTTTGCTCCATGAGCCTCGGCCAAAGATGCTAGTGGTGCCATAAATATATTAAAAAGGGTGGGGTTCAACATTGATCCCTGTGGAACTCCCACCACCAAAGCGGGGATGGGGCCCCTAAAAGGCAGGAACCAAACTATTTGATTGCGGCCTTTTAGAAAGGAGGCAAACCAGTTGAGTACCGTACCCCCAAAACTGCATTCCTTTAAGTCTCGCCAGGAGTAGGTCATGGGGGACAGTATCAAAGGCCGCAGATAAGTCCAATAATATCAATGCAGCCTTGCCGCCTTCCTCCAAAACTTTCTTTATGGCTTCCGACACTTCCAGCAGTGCTGTTTCAGTGCTGAAGTTCACCCTGAAACCAGACTGACTCTGGTGAAGAATTGAATATTGGCCTGTTATTAGAGGCCAATTCTGGGTCCAAAGTTGATTTTTTTAATAGGGGAAGAATTTGCGCCCTTTTCCACCTATCAGGGAACAGGTCAGACTGCAAAGACAGGTTAAGGATCTGGTTAACCGCAGGATTGATAATCTCCACTATTGATGCTATAATGATGGCCGGGCATGGGTTGGAGGGAGAGCCGAATTTAAGGCCTTTCATGATTTCTAATGATTTCTCCAAAGGAACCAATGGAAACTGATTCAAAAATGGTTCTCTCACATGAGTTTAGGAGAAGTCTGACTCACAACTGTCGCTTAGCACAGGGGACATCATCAGGAACGTCTCCTGAACATTTTTTAACTTGCCATGGAAATAGGTGGCCAAACTGTCCGTCCATACCTCAATAAGGATGAATGACTTGGCCACCGCTATAGGAGAGGAGAATTCACTGACAATTCTGAAAATTTCCTTATTTTTGTTCTTTGCTAGGTCTTTTTTGAGGAGATAAACTGCTTTTTTCTCCTCAAGGACTTATTTATAGTGGGTCTTCAGTGCCGGAGCTGAGCACTGCTAATTAAACCACACTGACAGAGTAAAGCCGGTTCGCTGGCAGCAGCATGTCTGCACTGCTTTTGGCAGGCTTGGGGTCTGAGTCAACTCGCTCAGCTGCCTACAAAGTATAACATGATATTCACCTGACACTCCGGCCCAGACGAGAGAGATGATCAAAGAACGTAGTTTGTGAAAGAAATGAGCAGTGAGGAGGATAGGGATATTCAAAAAAAGGTAAAGGAATTTTGGCAGAACAACCATCTTAGCAATGGCTAGGCAACTGGTTAGAGACAATGGAAGCCGACTCCAATGCAGAATTTTGGATTCCAACCAGTCCACTGCACACCCGAAGTTAGACCTCCAAAGGTCATCCAAGTCCCTACTCAGCCAGATACCCAGGTAGTGGGTGGGGCCGGAGGCCCAAATAAAGGGAAAGTCTGGTGTAACTGGTCTGGTGGCATCCGTAAGAGGAAACAGCATGAGCTTACTCCAATTCACCTGTTTCTCAGACAATCCACCAAAGCGTACTATCTCACGTACAAGAGGGCTAAGATTGTCTTGGGGGTGGCGAACAAACAGAGTGATGTCGTTCGCATACATAGAGACCAGGAGGGAGCGGGCCGAGAAACCTATGACCCTCTGAGTGAGATGCTGCCAGAGTCTGGTTCCAGAGGCTCCATCGCGATGGCGAAGAGATTAGGTGATAGAGGACACCACTGCCGGGTGCCGCGTTCAGTAAAGATGGGATCCAACATCTGCCCATTAATTTGGAGACGAGCCGAGGGGCGCAGTATAACGAAGAGATATCTTTCATATAACCATATTGCTACAACTGATATAAGGCAGGAGAAAAAATAAAAAGGGCCATTCAAGCGTGCGAATGCCTTAGTGGCGTCTAGAAGAGCTGCAACTGCAGGGAGACTAGGGTTGATCTGGTGACGCACCGAGAAAATGGTCCGGAGATTGGTTTAATTCCTGGCTGGGCCACCTCGCACAAACTGTTCAGGGAGAGCAATGAGAGGCATAAGTAGTAGAAGGCGAGAGGCCTTCTACTACTTATGCCTCTCAAGAGGGGGCGATAGGAGTCGCGACAATCGGCTGGCTTGTCCGGCTTGAGTAACAGCGTTATCATGGCCTCACGTAGAGACTAAGACAAGAATCCATTATCAAAAGAATCATTGTACATAGATGCCAAATGTGGTTCTAAAAGTGATGCATACGTTTTATAAAAAGAAGATGGAAGACCATCGAGACCGGGAGCCTTGTCACCAGGCAAGCTATTTATGGCAGCAAGTATCTCCTCCTTAGTGAAGGGCTCTTCTAAGAATTTCCGATGATAATCCTCCAGCCATACCAGTGCGATAGTCTTAAAATATTGTTCGAAGGCCTCACGCGAGGAAGGTGGGGGGGGGGGGGGGCAGCAGTATAGTGCTGCGAGTAAAAGTCCTTGAAACTGGCCTTAATTTCTTCAGAAGTGGTGGTTCAAGTGGTGCCCCCATCACTAAGACCCGTAATATATGTTGCAGCACGGGAGGGGCGTAAAAGGTTGGCTAAAGACTTTCCAGGCCGATCACCCTCCCCAAAGCTATGGGCTCGGGCCTTTCTGCCCAGGAAGGGAAGCTCTCTATCAGCCACTTCCGTAAATTCAGTGTGTTTTTGTCTTAAAAGTGCGAGGATCTCAGGCCTGGGGTGTGCAGCGGTATCCAGAGTCCTAATTTCAGTTTCCATTTTTGCCAGAGTGGTACGGATATAACGGAGGACACCGACCTGTTTAGAAATACACTCGCCCGTATTACTGTTTTGAAGCCTTCCCAAAGTACGGAAGGAGAGTCTACCGAACCCACATTTAGATCTAAATAATTGGTGATGCCTGTTTGGATCCCATCGCAGAAGACAGTGTCGCGGAGCGCAATCGGAGGGAGTCACCATGTGGGGAGTGAGGGAGACGAAGACCGATTTGAACTGGTGCATGATCCGAGAATGTACGCAGAATATGAGTGGCAGAGTTAAGCCAGGTAAGAACATCCGGGGAGGTGAGCCAAAAATCAATGCGCGACCAGCAGCCCCGAAACCCTGAGACGCAAGTTCCCTGGCGGGCGTCGGGCCACATATGACGCAAGGATTCATAAAGCAAGTTGTCAGTAAGTATGGACTGAAGTAAAGTGGTAGCACGCTGATGGGATCAGTGGGGACCAGAACGGTCCATTTCCACTGAAAGAGTAACATTAAAATCCCCCCTCCAGAGTATAGCCACCAGGCCAAAGGAGGAGATAAGATGCCAAATGTGAGTAAAGAAATCCGGATCGTCTGAGTTAGGGCTGTACACAGCAACGATCGTCATGGGTTGAGTCAACAAGGAGCCATTCAGAATTACGTATCTACCATCAGGGTCCGTAATTGCCTGAGTAGTTTGCCAGGGGAGACCCCTGCATACCAAAATGGAGACCCCCCTTGCGTAAGAGAAATAAAAAAATGAATGTGATTCTCCCCAGTAAAGCGACAGGAGTCTGGAGACAGACTCAGGCAAGAGATGCGTCTCCTCAAGGAAACATATGTCTACCCTGTGTCGCTGCAAGTAGAGTGAATGAGCCTGGTTTTTCAGTGATCGTTCAGACCGCGGACTTTCCAGGTCCAAAAAATTGTGTCAGCCATGTCATACTATATCTCAATAAAAAGTGGTGCAGTGCAAGTAGGACAGACATCGTACAGAACTAAATAGTGTGCAGCAGCGCTGGACCACCCACCGAAAAGGGAGCAAGGCAGGCGCCCACAGCAAGAGGCAAGGCAAATCGGAAGCGGGTCGCTTGGACAGGCCAGGAGTTCGAGGAAGCCCCCAATGCACTAAGACCCGGAGGGAAAAATAAAAAGAGGGGAAAGGGAAGAGCAGTACCATTCGGACAAGGGGGAATGTTGTGCACGACCTTGCTGCAGAAGGGAACAATAAACACAGTACAGTGCAGCGAGCCGACCACACAGAACCAATAAAAATTAAACGAAAGGTAACGTACCAAAACCCCACCACCCAGCTAACCCTTCCATGATAGCAACTCAAAAAACAATCCCAGATGCTTTTCAAATGCCTCAACCACCACTCAGCAATCCCATTCCAACAGACCAAACAGCAGCATCAAGAGGACAACAAGCCCCACACTCACTCCCGCCCCCAAATCAGACCCCAGTAGACCCTCCACCCTGACACCCACTCCAACCCCCTAGGCTGAGATACCACCCCTTCGCACCCCAGGAGCCCACAACTTGGAAGAGGGGAACCATAAGGAGCAAGGGAATTATCCTGTGAGGGCATGGCAGAGCTCGGCGTACACCCCTGCAGTTAAGCAGGGTCGCCAAGCTACCAGAGCATCAGACAACAACCAGCGATTAGTAAACCAAGAAAGTACAACCAGTCAGTCATTGTTGCTAAGGCGATCATCCCCAGCAGGCTGGGAGCTGGATGGGGAGGGGCGTGTTGATTTGTCGAGTTTCTTTGCAAAGGCAAGGGAATCTCTGGGATCCGGGAAAATAAGCGTTTTTGCGCCCTGCCGAACTCTCACCTTTGCTGGGTATGCCAATGAGTAGGAGACCTCGTGTTTTTGAAAAATCCGCTTTGCAGAAAGGAATTTACATCTAGCAGCCTGAACAATGAGAGTGTAGTCTGGAAAGAAAGAGAGCTTATTGCCTTGATGATTTATTTTGCCCATGTCCCGCGCCACAGGGAGAATGGCATCACGGTCTCGGAAATTTAGTATTTTTGCGATGATAGGGCAAGGAGGTGGACCGGGGCGTGGACCAAGGGAGCAGTGTGCGCGTTCAACAATAAAAACTGAGGAGAGCACATCACTGAATTGTTCCTTGACCAGTTACTCCATGAAGTCCTCCATAAAGGCTATGTTGGTGGACTCTTGAAAGCCAGTTATGCTGAGGTTACTCCGACGGGAGCGCTCCTCCAAGTCCTTGTTTTTCTCCCGGATAAGAGCAAGAATTTTGTCCATCTGTAGCAGCTTCTGATGATTCTGCATGGCAGCATCCTCAGCGTCCGAGACCCTGGATTCGACGTGGAGGAGACGATTGTCGTGGGAGTCGAAACGGGCCTTCACAGAGTCCAGCCAGGCAGAAAGCTGGTCCCGTTGAGTCGCTATTTCTGTGACCGTCGATTTGACATCCAACATGAGAGGTTTTAGGTCATCATCGCAGGAGGGGGGTGAGTCCATAGTTGCTGCGGGGTCACCAGCGTCCAAACCAGCGCTGTCCTGGCGGGTCGACCTGCGATTTTCTAATGAAATTTTGGGCTGTTTCGGTCGGACTTCCCCATGGCGGAGGAGTCTCACAGCAGGCGTCACCAAGAGATGAGGGTGCAACAGAGCGCCCAAGATGAGCAGATTTGGCACCAGGAGGAACCGCTAACCCTCCTCCGAGCACCCACAGTGACTGAAACAAAGGGCACCTGGACAGAGGAGAACGGCCTGCAGGGTGGACCTCAGGGTGGCAGCCCAGTCGGGAGGGCTGCACCATCGCGACTCTTCAGCGAACAAAAGCCTGGGAGAAAGACAAATGGGCAGGTAGAGAGCAGATAGAAGATTTGAAGGATCCGCAGGTCCCCAAGAAGGAAGTACAGTCACCCAGCTCGACAAGGGCTCAGAGATCAAGACGTGCGCCACACTACGCCAAGGCCCTACAGATGAAGCCTCCGCTGAGATGGGCCCAAGAGGAAAGAGGCCACCGCAATGCCAGGAGTTCAAATGCGGCACCTCAGCAGGGGTGTGATGGACCAGTCTCAAGAGGCACCAGAAAGCAGCTCCACAGCGGAACTGTGGTGATCCAAGATCTAGCTAAAAGGCAGGTCCCCAGCAGCAGCTTAGGCACAGGCCCGCACGGCCAACGGCGGGAGCAGCACTAATCGCCCGGGGCCAATTCCTATGGGAGCGGGCAAACCTCGCCTTCAATATCAGCGGCAGCAGACGTGGCGGAGTGGGCAGGCCCAGCCACAGGATGCACCCAGCCCGCACAGATCCAGCGTGCAGCGTCAGAGCACAGCTTGGGCACGGGGAGACATAATAGGCCTCTGTGAGGCTAGGCCCCTGATGTTGTGTGTGGTGGGGACGGTGACGTCACAATCCGCCGGGAAAGGCCGCAGAGGTGAGAGCGGGACCAGAGATCCCCGCACAGCTCCGCAGCAGTGGAGCGAAGAGCGCACACAACCAGGGGCAAATGCGACGGGGAGGTGCGGGCGGCACACCGCTCGCGTTACCAAGCAGGGGTGGCTCCAAGCAGGAGCGAGGGTGGAATATGGTGCCGGAGCACCCTAGGCCCGGGCCAGGCAGTTCAGTAAGTGCGCCCCCAGCCCCGCCACAGAGAGCCCCCGGCAGCGGCAACACTCATCGGATGGCAGCGAAAAACCACCAACGACCCTCAGGCTGCACAGAGCCTCAGGCAGCCCTGCTGGTGGAAGAAGCGAAGTGGTCAGGCCCCCGCAGGCCTGCGAGGCGAAAGCCCAGCGCCTCAGATTGGCGGCAGCTCCCAGTCCGTGAAAGATCTCGGGAGGCGAAAACAGCTCCAAGCGATGCCGCAGGTGAGGATCTAACAGGGTGCAGAGCCCACTTAGAGTGCAGCCATCTTGCAGCTGGCCAAGCCACGCCCCCATCTGTGTCATTTCTGATATTTATATATGTTTCCCTCATTTTCATGGCTTGATTTTGCTCATGAGAAAGTGTCACTCATGGTCGTTGAATGTCACTCATAATTACACTGAAATTATGAAAGTGTCACACATACGCAATCTGAAACCTTGGTGGCTATGCTTGACCCAGGACACAGGCAGCAGGCACCAAATGCTCTACCCTTCTGGTTGTCTCTGCTCTACCCTGACATTTACGGCCAGAGCTGTCGGCAATGGAACTGAATAACCAGGCTCAAGTCTCAACACCAGCTCAATGTTCTGGGATTCTAGGCAAATCACTTAACCTACCCAAAAGAAACGAGACCATGTTTAATGTAAATATTGCTGATATAAAGCGCTCCAGTATCTTAGGAGTTGAGTTTGCGTTATATAAAAACTGCAGAAAAATGTACAAAGAGGTCAAAACAAAGCCTTAACGTAATAAGGGGACAACATTATACCCATTTAGTGACTGATTTTAACAAAGTGAAACCAGAAAGCCTGGATAAATCACGGCTTCCCTGCTTACATTTTCTGATCTTAGGCATAGCACTTTCAAATATGTGATTTCAGAATACCAGCTGCACAAAAGCCTACTGTGATTGATTTAATAGACCATAATGCTGCTTAATAGTGATCTAGGACACAGATAGGGTTCAAATAAAAACTACCCTGCCTCTTATTTTAATAATGGTACTGCCACCAGTTTAAGGGCGGAGAGAAATGGTTCTAAATCTATGTTGAAGGAACTCTCACTTTTAAGAAGTACCTCTCAATGCAGCGCTGTCATGTGACCTATTAATGTCTAAGCGTACAAATCTTAATTCAAATATTTTCAAGGTCCAGCTCATGCACAGGCTCTTCTTTCATGTATTATCTTTAAGGCTTTGAGTATGTTTTTTAATTAAAAAGCCAAAATGTTTTTTTTCTCCACTTTCCTGTCATGCTTTCTCTCTGTTCTTTTCCAATCCTGAAATTATTCCTTGCTCCCTGTTTAATGTTTGCATGATTTCCGTGCATTTTCCATTTCTGTGAAACTGGCATCTCCCTTTTAATTGAGTTTAACTCATATTGATTTCATTCCATTTCCTTTCGTTTCGTTTTGCATTCGAGATATCCTGTTATTTTTGTCCTTTGTTTTAAAAGTAGTTAATAATATCTCGATGGTGTCCGTTTAAATAGTCAGAGGTCACGGCAGAGTAAAGAAATAAAAGGGTTAAGTTATATATTGACACCCTTTTCGAGTGTCCCAGTAAGCGTGTAAAGCAGATAGATGCATCCATTACTGACAGCCCGGTGCGCTGCTGCTTCTGCCTTGCTAAAGCCGAGGCTGCCTCTCCTGAGGGTGGGCGGGACTGCTTGTGGGCTCGTCCGAGGTGTCCAACAGGCAGGACGTCCGGAGTCTGCCGAAGCAAGGGGATACAGGATCCCGAGGGGATACCACATATTACACAACACATGTTTGGGCAAGAAAGTGAGTCTGGCGAATAAGGGTCCGTGGTAAACAAAAGTCTCTGACATAACGTTCCGTTGCGTCTCGTGTTCAGTCTGATCGGGAGTCCCTTGTTGAAGAGTCCGGGTTTTGCGCGAGGCACTACATATGGTTCCGCGCTGTGGGATGTCGTTCCTTCTTGAAGGTACAGTAATGGAGGCAGCGGTTGGGACCACCACGAGCGCTGTCTGTGCTGAGGGGCCAGGCGGAGACCCTGCGTAGCATACTGGAAAAGTTGCGTGGTAAGTAAGTGAGCATACCACAAGCCTTACTTGTTGGCCAACTCTGACGACCAGCACATGTCACGTGTCCAACTTTAACAGCATGTTACATACAGCGTGGCCTATTTAGCAAAGATCAGAAAATGTAGAGACAGAGAAAGAGGAAAACGAAAGGAGAGAGAAAGAGTAAGAAAACAGGCAACAGAGCTGGGCTGCACAACTTTGGAAACTGACTTGCTTACAGTGTAGATTTATAAAGTGCAATAGTCTCCCTTCGGTTTCTTTAGTGTTCTGAATGTTTTTTTTGTTTTTTGTTTTTTTTGGGTAAAGATTTTTATTTGGAAACCTCAGGATTACATCATGTGCAAAGCAAATAGAGGCCAAAAGGCCATTAAACAATAACATCCAGATGTCAAAATATCGTGCAACAGAGGATAACTACACTGTGTTCTCCGGCCAAGCCGGTCACAGTAAATCAGGATCAACGAGCAAAATTGTCCACAGTGTTACAGGATGTGGGAGGATTCCAGTTTATAATAAAGTTGAAGGATCAGACTGAAGGCAATATTACGACATCGTTTACCATGCTATTCATGTGACAAGATATTAGCCTTTAATTGAGCGCACCATTGGGAGAACAATAGGAAGACATAAGACCGAGAACAACCCACCGAACCACAATAACCCGCTCGCAAAGCGAGCTATATTAACAGAATTTTGTAAAGTAAAAGGACACAAGCAATGATCCTCCCAAGGAACCCAAACCCCGACTCCAACTATAAAGAAAGATATAAAAAGGAAGATTTATCAAGAAGGAAAGAGAAAAGAAGAAAGAAAAAGCGGGCCATAGAGACAAAGAAGAAACAAGAAAACACGTCCCACCCCCACCCCCCACCCTGCATGCAGCGGAAGGCCACGGCCCACCCCCCCCCCATAGGCATGCCTGTCGCCCCAGAGAACCCCGAAAAAGGGAAAAAAGGAGGAGGGCCCTAGCTCCGGCCCCAGACACGCCCCCCCCACCCATCCTGAAAAACAAGTAAGCCCACCATAATGGAGGGCAAACAGCAATGTACAGTCATCCCGATCACTCCAAGACACAACCAAAAGCCATGTCACAATCCGGCACCAAAAACATCCTGCAAATACTTAAACAGTCCAGGTTCAGCCTTGTCCGGTCCGAACTGAGGTAGTAAGGCGTCGCACATCGCGGGAAGGCAGGTTCAATGAGTCCGCAGTCCCTTTTGGAGCTAATGTAGCAGCAAGTGAAAGCAAAAAAGTCAAAGCGATAATGCAACTCCATGGCACACTAGCCGTCAAGAAAACAGGGTAATGAAAGTCAGGAGCGGTAATAGCCAGCTGGAGGGTGAGAAAGTCAGCAGACACATAAGCTCGGCCGCAGGACCCACCAAGTCCACAGTCTAGTTTCACGCACTTCAGGGAGTCCTCAGCGTCGGCAAACCGGGAAAGGTCGGGCTCCGGATCAACATTTTGGCCGTCCGCCAGTGTACAACTCGCCTCCATCTGCGGGTCATCGACGAGCATCCAGCGACACCTCAATGCGGAATGCAAATCTGTGAGGGCCAGTAGGATGTCTCGCATTGTGGGTTCCATCGCCACTGCACAGATCAATGTAGTGCACCTCTCTTCCAAGGAACCCCAGAGCAGGAGAGGAAGCAAGCCCCGCCGGTAGCCAGGAAGTCAGTCGCTGCCCACAACACACTAGCGGGTCTTAGCAGGCGCACTCGAGACCACAATCACCCACCGCGTTGCAAATCGCTTACCGGGCGCATCCGAATTCTCCCTTAAAACAGAAGTGCAAGGAGATCCATCGGTCGCTGGCAGTCCACGGGGTAGGGCGAAGCCTGGCCGTACGTCGGTAGGTGTAGCCGAGTTTACGGTCGATATCAGGCACCGGTGTAATCCTTTGTTAGGCTGCTCCGGGGTGTCAGCGCCAATCTCCGATCGGCCGTCTCTAGCCGCGTCCAATCACAAGTCCCGGTCTGGATCACTCCAAGACACAACCAAAAGCCATGTCACAATCCGGCACCAAAAACATCCTGCAAATACTTAAACAGTCCAGGTTCAGCCTTGTCCGGTCCGAACTGAGGTAGTAAGGCGTCGCACATCGCGGGAAGGCAGGTTCAATGAGTCCGCAGTCCCTTTTGGAGCTAATGTAGCAGCAAGTGAAAGCAAAAAAGTCAAAGCGATAATGCAACTCCATGGCACACTAGCCGTCAAGAAAACAGGGTAATGAAAGTCAGGAGCGGTAATAGCCAGCTGGAGGGTGAGAAAGTCAGCAGACACATAAGCTCGGCCGCAGGACCCACCAAGTCCACAGTCTAGTTTCACGCACTTCAGGGAGTCCTCAGCGTCAGCAAACCGGGAAAGGTCGGGCTCCGGATCAACATTTTGGCCGTCCGCCATTGTACAACTCGCCTCCATCTGCGGGTCATCGACGAGCATCCAGCGACACCTCAATGCGGAATGCAAATCTGTGAGGGCCAGTAGGATGTCTCGCATTGTGGGTTCCATCGCCACTGCACAGATCAATGTAGTGCACCTCTCTTCCAAGGAACCCCAGAGCAGGAGAGGAAGCAAGCCCCGCCGGTAGCCAGGAAGTCAGTCGCTGCCCACAACACACTAGCGGGTCTTAGCAGGCGCACTCGAGACCACAATCACCCACCGCGTTGCAAATCGCTTACCGGGCGCATCCGAATTCTCCCTTAAAACAGAAGTGCAAGGAGATCCATCGGTCGCTGGCAGTCCACGGGGTAGGGCGAAGCCTGGCCGTACGTCGGTAGGTGTAGCCGAGTTTACGGTCGATATCAGGCACCGGTGTAATCCTTTGTTAGGCTGCTCCGGGGTGTCAGCGCCAATCTCCGATCGGCCGTCTCTAGCCGCGTCCAATCACAAGTCCCGGTCTGGATCACCGGGCGAAGATGGCCGATCGGAGCCGATGTTGTTCAGCCGCTCGTCGGCTGCAGCGCCACTCGAGGTCCCGGTTCACTCATTGCAAGGGCCGGAAAGTTTGGGACGACGGATCTCGGCCATCAGGGGCAGGTTTCGTGCCGGAGTAACACAGCCGGGCTCCACAGGCATTCATCCATACTTGGCCGCAATCGGGATGCAGGATCGACGCCAGGATGGTGTAGGAGGTGAGGGCGAGCGGCGGAGCCGGGCGTCTATGCGGCCATTTTGGCCACCGTCTTGGCTCCTCCAGTGTTCTGAATGTTTTGATATCATAGTCAATCTTTATCATGGATTGCGGAAGTTGGAGTTGCTTGAAGTGAACTAGGAAACTGGTTTAAATGTTCTTTAGTTTCATTCAAGTACTACTTCTTTAAATGTATAACATGCTTCCTGAGGACCATATATTACTCTTAGTCCAACTCGTTCTCGTCACAGTCATTACATTTTGAGGTGATTCAACCGCTAAGCCAGAAAAAAAACAGGAGAATAGCAAATCCAGCCATCCTCTCATCATCGATCCGTTCACTCATCCATCCTTCCTTTCTCCTGTTCACTCATCCGTCATACCTTCTTTTCTCCCTTTCACTCATCCGTCATACCTTCCTTTCTCCCTTTCACTCATCCGTCATTCCTTCCTTTCTCCCTTTCACTCATCCTTCCTTCTTTTCACTCATCCTTCCTTCCTTTCTCCCTTTCACTCATCCATCCTTTCTTCCTTTCACTCATCCATCCTTCCTTTCTCCCTTTCACTCATCCTTCTTTCCTTTCTCCCTTTCACTCATCCATCGTGGAGAAGTGTGGCTCAATGATTAGAGCGGCAGACTCTGATGCAGAGGTCTAGCCCGGGACCAGGGTTCAATTCCCCGCCTCGGCGGGTCTTGGGCTCAAAATTCCATGGGCCTGATAATTCTCGCCTCAGTGCCTATTCCAATCATGGAGTCCCACTCTGCAACTCTGGGCAATAGCTTGCTTAATCTCCACAACGGCCCCCACAACGCTAAGGATGCCTGGCCTCCACCTTGGGGGTGCTCGGGAGTGGACGTCTCACAGAGAAAGCCAGGATGGGTTCCACAGCAGTATTCGTACAAGCGCCTTGAGACACTTGCGGGTGAGTAGTCCGCTATACAAGTATCAATTTACAATTTTTACTCCCTTTCACTCATCCATCCACCCTTCCTTTCTCCCGTTCACTCATCCACCCACCCTATCAATCTGTCCATCAACGCCGCCTTTCACTCCATCCATCATCCATTTACCCTTTCACCCATCATCTATCCTTCCATTCACCCCCCCTTTCACACATCCATCCACCCATCCACCCCTCCATCGATCCATCCCACTCAACTTCCAACCCTTTCATGTTAATTTTGAACCTTTGTCTGCCGAGTTGCAGACAGAAGAGGCCCATCAAACCCACTAAGCCTGCTGTAGCTGCCAAGGCAGGAGGTTGACGATGCCTTTGTGGAGTGCCGGGGGTGGAGTGGCGTAGATTAGAGTTGCATAGATTGGAGTTGCGTGTAGTAAAGTGGCATGGAGAGGTGTAGAGTGCTGTGGGGTATTGTAGAGTGGAGAGGCATTGAGTGGAATATAGCGTCATAGAGCAGAGGAGTATAGAGCGCGGTGAAGTGGAGTAGAGTTGAGTGGAATAGAGTAATGTTCGATGAAGGGGCGAAGAGTGGGCTAAAGTGTCTTAAAGTGCTGTAAAGTTCGAATGCAGTGGCGTAGAGTGGAGAAAAATGTAGCGTAAAGTGGAGTAGAGCGGCGTAGTGCCATGGAGTGGCATAGAGTGGAGTGCAGTGTCATAGTTTGATGTAGAGTGGAGTAGAGTGGAGTGTCTTATAGTGGAGTGACATAGAGTGTCGCAGAGTGAATTGTCTTAGAGTGGAGTGGAGTATGCTTGGCGTGGTAGTGCACTGTCATTACAGGCAACACTTTTTCAATTGAGTTAGCCATTACATTTGCACAGATACAGTTTTACTGATAGAATTATACAGCGCACAAACAATAATGTGTCGAAATGGCATCGCCTAGTATATTGATTTGTTTTCATTGTATTCAGATATCTCTCCAGCACTCTTTAGAATTACAAAACAATTTGCTTTGTTTCTGCTTTCATAATTCTGATTTATTCTGAAGTATTTGCATAGTTTACAGACATTTAAATTGTATTGTGTGCTTAAAAAAGCCTTTATTAATTAAGTAAAATCCATTTGTGGAGCGTACAATACTCAAAGTTCTCACGCGCTAGCAAAACCTAGAAGATGCGATAAAGGCCGGTTGAGCAAATGAAAAAGACCAAAAAACTGTACACAGAATTAAAGGGAAAAACCCACCCCCTTTCACACCCCCAGATTATCATATAAAGCCTCTCACTTTGAAGTCAGAGAAAGAAAATTAAACACCACTCTCCTTTGGAAGACAGAGGCTGACAAATGACCTCTGTATTTGAATACACTGCAAATGTGATAAGATAAGAACAAAATGTAAAGGCCTGTTTACAGAAAGCTTTCACTCTTGAAACCATACAGTAAAAAGGCTATGCTTGCTCCAAATGAGGAACAAAGCCATACTGGACATCCTAAAGCAAGGAGTGATAGTTATCAGGCTACATATACTCCATGGGAAGAATGAATACATGGTTGACAGCTTAAAACAAATAAAGCCAGCAAATACAAAGCAAACACATGTGAGTTAAAAACCAAAGCCAATAGTAATCAGTAAGCGGAATGCATTCCCAGATCAGCTCTCTGAATATCCCCAACATGTCTTTAGCAAACCAGACAGCTTTGCTTTATGGTAGTCTTAGATCTAAAAAAGAGTGCCTGCGGCCAGTGGAAGGACACTGGCTACAGGAAGCAGTACGCGGTCCATGCGCCACAGCATGAACGAAGACTCGGAAGCCCAGGAATAATCCGGAGTCCAGAAGGAGCTGCTGGCCAAAAGGCATGAACAGAGAGTGGCGTGGGAGCCACCCAACAGTAAGGTAAGGTAGGTAATGGGCCTATGTAAGATTCTTTTTGTATCATTACAAGATATTTCGCAAGCGATGTGCAGGCGAAACCTAGAAAGGAGGGAAATCTGTTCACGAGGTGAAAAGAAACATGAGCTTGGTCACTGTAGCATCAGCAATTATAGAGGATCGAGTGAAAGGACACACAGTCAGAACCATGAGAACAGGATCAGCATTCCTCAAGGAGCGCCTTGGGTTTAAGAAAGTACATGAAGCCTGTTGTAGAGAAGAGAATGCTGTGTGTCATTGGGGCAATTCTCTAGACCGGGTGAGAAACAAAAGCAGCAAGGGGCTGAAGTTTCTGATCTTCCCATTCGTAGCTGATTCTGCCATAAACAAGTTTGCATGTCTTAAACCCACCTTGGAGAAATTGGATACTGAGCCCCTCATAGTTCTGGAAATAAATGCACCTGTTATTGTGGTAACATTAAGTGGAGGGCCAGTGTTGATTTAAGCCTTCCATTCAATTGGCACCATAACTGTTGAGGTACTGCCAGCCATACCATCAAACTACTAAACACTGAAGACATAGCCACTCAAGAGCCAGGCTGCACATTGTAGCTTGCTGAGGGAGTATTTCTGAAGGGTCGAGGACCTCTGTTTACATGGATTCATTGGCAGAACCCATTTATTCCTCACTGGACCAGGAGTAACTATAGAGGTGTATCATTAGTATTGTTGCCCTAACCTCATGATTCTATAAGAGGCTTGGAAAGGAATTGAAAACTAGCCAGCATCGACTGAAAAAAAAGTGAAATATATGTGTCCCGTGTGATGATGTGGACGTTTATACACTTATGAGTATTGACGCCACAGCAGCTCCAGTAAGATGTTGTATTTGCGTACGTGCATCTCCTCGTATGTGCGTATATGCGTCTTATCAGCAACTGATCAAGAATGGAAGTGGAAAGACATTTTAGTGAGGCAGCGCTGCTCAGCAAAACAAGCTCTCGGCATTGCGTGGCGGGGCGGGGGAGCGGCATTGCGTGGCGGGGGTGCTGGGGAGCGGCTTCCTTTGAAGTCTGATGCCGAGGCTCAGACAAATGGTGTGCGATGTGGCTGGCGATGTGCACGCGTCTGGCTCACATGAACTGTACCCGATCCGCAGTTTGGGTAGACTTTTGAAAGCCTTACTATAATCTCGCCAAAACAAGCATTGCTAAAACAATGCTGTAGGCGAGACCTAAAGAGGAACTGCGTTCAACAGGCAAAGTGGCTACGGACAGGTCAGATCTACCATCCCTATGAACGATGTTTCCTGACGTGAATAGCAGAAGCGAGGAAGAAGTGGATCTTGGAAGCCCAGAGGACCAGAATTTACCTATCAAACCTTGTTTGATACTCTAAAAGGATTTGGGTAGCAAGGGATGTCTTGAAGCAAGGGAAAGTTGTGCTTGAGGGACTGTTCCTTAAACACTATTCAGTCTATCCACCTTGTACGTATACACTGTAGCCCCACTCATAACGCAATCTTTTTGCTTCCCACACCATCTGAAACTTTAGACAGCTGTCCCCCGTTCCGCCTAGAAGAGATGTTGGTTAACGTCTATCTGCTGCGCCTCTGAAAGAGTCACGTTTGGGACCGTATGTCACCCAAAGATTATCATTAAATGACTCCTTCTTCAGTAGATTTAGTGTACTTCATATACTGAATCCCAAAGAAACAGTTGCCCCGTTCACATAGCCTATTACTTCGCCTCCTCACATCAAAACCTTGACTGACTGCATATTCTTGAACCTGATCATACTAATTTCACTTAGTCATCTTCCTCTTTTCCTGCACTGCATTTAATTTCAGAGCTGTGAAATATATATATTTGAAATGTCTGAGTAATTGTTTTCTTTATTTTTAGAAATCTTTTTTTTTTATTGTCAGATACTTAATACATTCATCTAACAGTACTACAATCATTGGTTGCATTAACACCCTGCATTCTTCCACAGAAGCCCTACCTTTCCCATTACTTTATGGTATTTTATTTCAGTACCGTTGCTCTTTTGTAAAAACTACTCTCCCCTTTGGGCCCCAGAGTAAAGAATGACTGGGCACACTCTCTACTCGGGCCGTTCTTAGTTACTAACCGTGGGGGCCCCCAGTGCTGCTTGCGACATGGATTGTTGTATGTCATCCCATAGGTCAGGCCCAAAATGTTGTCCCCATGGACTCCATAATTTTGCAGAATTGTCTTGGGCTTCCCCCTACTTAGGTATGTGGTGTGCTTCGCGGCCATATAAAGGTCCACCCCTCTTGGCCATTCCTGGACTGTGGGATTCTCTGTCACTTCCCACCGCCTGGCCACATCTCTCTTGGCCACCAACAGTCCTAGGGAGGCGAAGATTAGTTGGGCCCTCAAAATGTCTACCTTACTTGGGATTCTCAATATGACGAATCTAGGGTTGACCAGCAGTGTCGTTCCCAGTATTGTCCCTAGTGTCTTGATTACGGTCTCCCAATATGCCTGTATCTCGGGACATGCCCATATTGTGTGGAAAAAAATCACCTTTGACAGTTTTTCAGATGGAACAGTATGGTGTCTCTGACCATCCCATTTTGTGTAGTTTGTCTTTATCATAGTAAAGTCTGTGTAGCTCCCTATATTGTACAAGGTGTAACCTTGCCTTGATAGCTATCTCTCTGGGGTGCATCAGTACTACCTCCCAATCTATGTCCTCCCAGGGCCCTGCCTCTTTCCCGCAGCCCCCCCCCTCAGTCTGGCATGTTATTATTTATAGTTTTGTATGTGATGTCCAAGTCATAGTTAACATTTGCTCTTTTCCTACAGAAGGAGAATCTAGGGAGAGCCGTGATGAATTTGATCAGAAGCACTTCTGGGATTTGTTGGGTAAGAATTGCTCCCTCTCTTTAAGGTGGAAGTGGCAGAATGATAAGGATGTGTACAAGGAAGATGGGTACATGACGTTAAATTATTATGTTTTAAAAAATGTACATGGAACTTTGCTAGAGTTACATTTAGCTGACCAGGATACTGAAACTCCTTAAATCGCACCATTACAACCATTAATTAAGGAACAAATATGGTATACTTCCGAGATAGCTGCTTAGGCATTGTTCTTTAGAGGCAAAGATAACATTTACTAACTGAATAGTTATAAGTTATTTATGATGCCTATTATTTATCTAATAGGCATCTAATCAATACTTTGATACCACAACCTGGTGCAATGTTTTAACATTAAGTAAAATGCACAACCTCAGGTGGCTAAATATTATATACAAGTTCAAGTGTGTCTTGTATTAATTTTTGAAGATTTATTTTGACCTGGAGCAGTTCAGAGGTTCAGAGAAATTAGTTTACAGTAGATCAGTAATTCCCTCCAGAACTAAACATGTTACTTGGCCTTGTACTTGAGGCTCAGCTGACTTATTACGAGGGCTCCTCGTTGGTCTCTGTTCCTGCCATGATGTGCTTCCTGTGACATAACCCCTTTTGCCGCTATCACCCGACTCCTTTTCCTATCATGGGAGGGAGGTATGCTGCAGGTGTGGGGAGATTAGGTTAGATAGTGTTCATACACTTTTTATTTGTTTGCTTTTCTGTGCCTAATATGTCTTACCTGACACACAGCAAGTCATTGATCACAGGACCTTTTGTTGATATATAAACATTTCGACTTACAATGGCGACTTTGTTTATAATTCACAATTATTTACTTTTGGTGTTCCTGACGGTGAATGTTTAAACATCATATGATGTATGTGCATGCTACATATTATACATTTTAAAGTGCTGCTTTTTTAAAATCAATAAATCTTTGTTCAGAAAACAAACATCTTACTAAGGTTTGTCAAAAATTCAAACTGTGTATTTACATGTGAGAAGCAGAAAAATGCCAAATATAAGCCTGTTGTATCATTCATTTGCTGCCGTAACCCTAACACCACAGAACCCAACTATTTAAGAAATGCCTGTGGCAGGTGAACTGCATTAATTCCTTATCTAGAGAACTGGTGTCATACGATTCCTATGAATAAAGTAGGACTGTTTATCTGAACAACATAACCGTCGGAATATGGCGGACTAACTCCACATATATCATTTGAGTATGTTGGCCTAATTCCTAGCTTGCTCACTGTGCGTCATAAGTGCTCCTAACCTTCCAGGGTACCATATGGTATCTGGAACCTCAGAACATGACCACTTTAATTCACCAAGGAAATTGGGGAAACAGATCTACCCTTTCGTTGTTACTCCGGCTTGCCCAAGGGAAACACATGAATGATACGAATTGGCTTTTCAAACACTTATTGAAACAATTATATTCTTGTCTAAAAAGCATGAGCTGCAATTATTAGTTGGATGAAACAAAGCATTGTAACCAGCATTACAAGAATGGTGGAAATTATAAACAGTTCAATCATTATAATGTTACAGTGTAATTGATTATATTTGTACTTTTACTCTTACCTAAAACTATGTACACTATCGAAAGCATAGTGGGAGTACCCCCTGCCAGATCCCTTACTACAACCCAAACTCCCCCCCCCCCCCAATAACTGTGTATGATGTATCAGGAAGCTGGTCTGGTGGAGAGCAGGCTACCGTTATTTGCAGGATAGAGTCTGCTTGGCTGCATCTCAGTCACAGGCACATTGTTCCAGGATAATATGCTGAAGTGCTCCTCTGACGAATTTGGAACAGATGTGGTTTAGCCGCATCGCTGCTGCGGTGATTTTTGCGCTGTGCGGCATTTTTTAAATTACCGCGATACATGACGAGCTCAGCTCGTCATCCGCACACGTCACCCGTGACTGATGACGAGCTGAGCTCGTCATCAGCATCGAAGGGGTTAAATAATAAAAATACTGTTCCAGTCGCACTGTCGGTTGCAGCACTGATGTGATTATTTGTCTTGCGACTCAGTGGTGTCTCCAACTTGACAACCAAATGCAAAGGAATCACTTTCAGTGCTCCTTAGGGGAGACACTCTAGGGAATCTTGCTATCATATTAACTTACTTTGTTATTAATCATCAATCACCCAGGCAATGGGCCAGTTAGGGTTATTGAAAAACTGAATAACATTACTATGAAGGTGAACAGCTTCTTGTTTGCTTCCTGGATTCAGGCACCTGCCTTTCAACTACCATAATGCACATTCTCTGTGGCTCCCTTTCTATCTCTCTACCTCTCCGTTCTGTTCCTGCACCCCCTGCCTCTGCACCTTTCATTCTAGGTCTTGCCGCCTCTCAACCCTGTCTTCCCCCTCTTTAGCTTGCCCTTCCTACTTTCTATCTCTCTCCGCTCCTGCTTTGGATCCTGGGGTCACTGTATGCAACTGGGCTGTATCAGTATTTTATGGGTGCTGCTGGTTACTAATGGTGTACCAGTGTCTCAATTATCATTAAACTCCAGATGCAATGTATACCCCATAGGCACCTGATTCCCCATTCATACCAAATTTAAGTCAACATGGCTTACTCTCTTAGGTGGTTGTAACATTGTAACATGGATAATGCATGACACATTAAACCTCACACAATAAACAAAATGCCCAGTGAGATCTATTAGATCTGGAATGATTATGTCCTTATTTACAGTTAGCCAAAGTAGGGCAGTTAAAATTTAGAATGGAAAGCACCTTCCGGAGCTTGTTCTAAAATGATAGGCATTTGATTTTAATAACAAGTAGCCATATTGCCACTTTTTTAAAAAGGAGGGAAACCTTTGATGTTCTTGGCGGGCTTCGAAAGTCCTTTTGTTAAGTAACATTTGATTGCTTTCAGGCAGTCAATGGAGCAAAAATAAAGAGCACCAGAAATAAAGAAACAAGACTTCAAGTTGCTTTTCAGATGTCTGATCTTTGCCCTGATTTCGTCCTGTCCCTATATTCAAAGTGGGATACCATGTTTGATTTAAGCCTGCGTGCCAATGTTCCCCACTAAACATACTAAAACACGTACACCCTAAAACCTGCCATTCAAACTGAAACAGCAATCCCACAAAAGACAGCAAATAATGTGGGGTGCCAAAGTCAAGTTCACCAAATAGACTGTCAAATCTAATGTTTCTACTGGTGGTGCGCTGGGCGCAATCACTGGAAGGGGAGACCAGTTAGGGTCACATCAGGTCTGATGTTGCATCTGGAATGGATGCTAGTTGAAATAGATACCAAGAGTAAAGTCCCCAGGAAGATGCAAGGATTGAGTGTTTTGCCCCATTAGATGGGTGCAACCAATGTATACATAGACTCATCCAGTACCAACAGGGATTTATGGTCAATGGCCAACCTTGACCTTAAATGGATATTGCACAAATGGCTAGGAAAACAATTCTTGTTATTCTGGATTCAGGTTGACTTGCTACAGCCAATGGGACACTGCCGTGGACCTGGGATGTGAGGAAAACCCCTTTTGCTCCTGTGCTGCTGGATTTTAGCAATCCAACGCTCCCTTGGAGTACCAGGCAGATTAGCGTTTATGCAGACTCGCCACATGGAAAGCAATACCTTTATGGCTTCTGGGCAACTTATATCCTCGAAAATCCTCCACATAGGCTGGACCTTCCTTTTTCACTTCTTGGTCAGGAGTGCGTCTCTTTCTGGTTAAGTAGCAGTCAGGCTCCTCTTCTTACAAGTTGGGATTCAGTAGCAATGTTACTCACCCCTGGATGTAGATGGGACAGAAATCATCTACCAGCAAGATCAAATACATGCCTTGTCTACTACTAAGAGTCTCCACAAAGCAGAGATGACTCACTTGGTGGTGGTTGAAGGTGACTGGTATTTGGACTACTCAGGAGCAAATACTGGAATTCTTTGTCGGGCAAGGTGCAAGGTCAGTTTGAAATCCAATCACTCCCCAGTCAGGATTTTTCTAATACATTTCCATTTACTTCCCAGGCTTTTGGCTTGTGGGCAGAGGAAGAGCTGGTTACCACTGGTCAAAGTAATTGTATTGTATTGTAATTGCGTTTATATAGCGCTTACCACCCCTGACGAGGCGTTATAGCACTTTTTCTGCGAGTAGCACCCTACTCCGGGACCCATAGAGGATTAGTGTTGAATTAGTATAGTGAAAATGCAAGAACATTTTAAGTGGTGGATAGGTTAGTCCGTTATTTGGATTTGGAATGATAGCAGAAGGATGGAGGAGGAAAAAGGTTTGTATTTATATAGCGCTTGTTGACGCACGCTATTCAGGAAACCCATAAAGGATTAGTGGTGAATTAGTATGGTGAAATATAAAGTAATTTCAGTGTTGGATATTTAGTCAAATTATTTGGAGTGAGAGGGATAGCAGAGGGATAAAGGGGAAGAAAGGTTTGCCTTCATATAGCACTTGTTACCCCTGATGGGTGTTGAAGCGCTTTTCTGGCGAGTAGCACGCCACTCTGGAACCCATAAAGGATTAGTGTTGAAAATTAGTATAGTAAAATATGAAGTTATTTGAGTAGTGGATATGTTATTCAGTTATTTGGGTAATGGTTGCTAGATGATGGTCAGTAAACCATTGGAAATGAGACTGGCAGGATTTAGGTAGAGTCAATAGAAGCTTGTTTTACTGGGAAATGGGTGTAGATTTACACCTAGTTCACTTGTCAGCTACCATTTTGGGGGGGGGGCCAAGGTAACAAAAAACAGCCATATTGTCATATCAGCAGGAGGATAAAGTGATCCTTTTAGGAACGCTTCCCTGTGGCAGCTTATTCAATGTGTCCTTCGTGGACACCATTTATACTAAAGGGAGGGGATGGGGTAGCTATGTGTGAACATATGTGTGTTAGATGCACACCCTACTTCCACATGATATATGCAAAGAAACAAAGCACATTGGACTACATACCCCTGGAGGATGGCAAGGTCACTAGATATTGGAGAATGTAAAGCTATTACAGTAGTGTGTCACCTGCACCAGTATGTAGTTGGCAACTGTTGGAAATGGCCCTTTCTAGGAGGCTTTCCCTTGACTTTTTGCTTTTTTCCTTCCCATTTGTCCACTGATCTGGATGCTAGCCTTACGACTTTGAGCACGCTTAAAACTGCCATTCAGTGTCAAAGCACTGTGCTCGTCATATACAAGATTGGCTGAGTCAAGTTAGCTGTAAGTCTCTTGTCAAGTGGTAAGACGTATACCCAGGGCAAGTATCTTGAATGCTCCTCCGTGGGCCTGCAGTACTGGTTGTGTGTCCACTGAGGTAGCTGGTCGATTGTACCACAGGTTTGCTCTGGTGGGGCCTGCGTGCACAGGTTACTGTTTCTTGGGTTGGCATTTAAAAAGCTACGTGCCAGGGTTCTGCATGTCTCTTGCTGTATCGGAGTTTTCCCTGGGTACAGAGTGCTCTGTTGGGAAGGGTGTAGTGCGTGTGAGTGATATATGCAAAGCTTGTGAATGGCACCAGGTACGACGGGACTTCTTCTCACATTGGATTAGCATGTGGGAATGTACAGAAAGGCTACTAAGCAGCATTTCCTACAGGCAGAGTAGTAGCAGTTTCGTGTTTGATATTGATTAGTTCTTAATGGTGAATCCTCTCTGGTAGTGCAAGTGGATCTGACATATCTTCCGTGGAAATGTAACTTTTGGGAAAGTGGGGATTTCGATGCTCATGGCTCTGTGTGCCTGTCTCTCAATTCACATCTGGGTGCTAGAGGGACAGCTACATCTGTGCATTCCTGATTAAAGGCATTACCTAGGGGCTCAAGGGAAACTGTGGACCTCTGACCTGCCTTTCTAGTGTGGTTATGTGGGGGTGGAATTGGCACCTGCATTCCGAGGGACAGGATTAGGATGGCAGACAGGACGGAATTTAGAGCGGGCCTGTTTATTTCAAAGGTGGCCTCTTGAACGAATTCCATCTTCAAAGGCCATTGTGGGTTATAACTACTGGGGCTCTGGCCTCCGCAGTTAGAGACGCTTTTGAATTTGGAACCATACTACACTAGTAATATGTTGGTTTGACACTGGTACATCGACACAAGGGATTCTTTAGGCACGAGGGACTGCAACTGGATTATCCGCAGACTTGTGGTGGCCTGGGCTGGTCGTGCTCCAGGAAGGGGAATATCTTTTGGTGGATTTTGCTTGGACGTTGCTGGCCTGCAGCTTAGCGACAACTGTTGTGGGGTGGGTCCCTATGTACTCTCCAAGGGCCGGTTAGCAGACCTCATGTTTATGAGATCCCAGGACACACAGGATCTCACTGTTTCCACAAGACCGTAAGGGCACTAATGGGTGCGGCGGAAACGGGTGGAAGTGATTGTTGGTTGGGACAGGGACCGTCCTGACATACACCATCATCAAGCTGTGCAGAAGAGTGTGTTTGTAAAGATCAGTAGCCACTTGAGGTGATAAGACGTGAGGAGTGCGGGGGAATCTGGCAGAGTCTGGGGGACCTGTGCTAGCTTGTGCTCCAGAGCATGTGGTGTTTGAGGGGTGTTGGGGGAATCTGAGCCGGGAGCCGAGACTGTCTGCGACTTCCAGATTGGCACAACAGTGACTGACATCGCAGCCATTGTCCGAGGTCATTCGCTTCTTCCCCCTGGATCCACACATCAAGGTACTTTGTTGTGGAGAACATTGTGACAAAGCCTGAGGGGTTTTGTGTGCCTTGCAGGCACCTACAGTTGACTCTCGGGGGCTAGTGCAGTTCACACCTCCGCCTGAGGCGAAACATTTCTCCAGACTTGGATGCGCGCCAACTTCCTGGGTCACAACTTATTGTCTACGGGGGATCACAATCCTGTACTCGTGCAGGTGCCTTTGGGTGCCTGGAGGTCTAATCCGGATGGACGGAAATAGGTAACTGTTTCTTTACGTGTTAAGTGGTTCCGACTGTTTAGTCAATGGGGCGCCAGCAGGGGCAAGTCTGGTGTAATTGAATGACTGAGGGACTGGGTCACGAGGCGTAGTCAAGGGCCTGAGACTGTTTGACTTTTCTGCGAATGGGAAAGTCCGACAATGACATATAACTGCTAAGTGTATCTTATTTTGATTTCAATGGTGAAGTTTGACAATTACATATATTTGTAAAGTATATGTATGTGTGTATGTATATATATATATATATATATTCTACTTCTCTTTACTTCAGAAGAAAACTGCCACCTTCCAGAACAGCGGGCGTCTCGTCTCGAAACGGGGCCTCTGAAGTCAGGTCCGACAACACTTCACCTCCCAAGTAGACAAACTACCAGTGACGAGACTTTGCGCAGACCAAAGTGTTTATTTTATGTCGCCCTTGGACGCGTTTCGCCTGACCAGCAGGCTTGCTCACCGATACTTCAATGAATTATAATCGCCATTTTAAAAAAAAAAAGAAAGTGCACCCAAACCAGTCATGTGATTAGTACTACAAACTGACTGACAGTGAAAACAGACTCGTAGTTTTTACAATATATGCCATTTGCACATTTCAAATTGCTCACTACTTTCATTAAACTTGCCTCCATGTCCAAGTAAAAAAAGCTTTAGATGTAATATAGCATAGTTAGATCATTTTTTACAATACATTTTAAACATTACATTTCGTATCCGGGTAGGCTCGGACGCTTTACAGATGAAATAACCGCTTAGTGCATGTTTTCTGAGTCGCGCCGAAACTATGCATTACATGAAAGCTTTGTATTAAGCCCGTGGTGGGCGTATACTTAATACATGATAGTTGGACATTGTAGTGATTGAAGTTCGTCTGTTTTTTAGATATTATTTCTAAAGAAATACTGCCCAAGTGGGCAAACTACCCGGTGTCGTCAGGAGTAAAAGGGACTGAGAGAAAAAAGAGGGGGCGGGGGGGAGGTAGTTTGAAGGTGGAAAGTGAAAGTGTGGGGGAGAAAGGAAAGTGCAGGAAAGAGCAAAAAAAGGAAGAGGAAGGAAAGTGCCCTTGTTTTAAAACCACAATATTTTTACATGATTCTCTGTGCAAACATGGAACATAAAGATTGAGGTTACCGTTGCTCTTTATCTTTGAATTAACCAGCATTCAAATGACACCTAAATTTTCTTCAAGACAGTAAACAAATATACAGAAGGCTAGGCTCAAACTGCCTGTCATAAGTGTGTGCTCAAATCTTCTTCAAGGTTCAACCCTCCCGGGGCCTTAGAATTGAGTTCTAGAATATACCTTGATTCGAGGCGCCTCAATTTTTTCAATCTATCTCTGCCTCTTACACTTTTGGGGATTTGATCAATAACAAAGTAGCTGAGCCCTGCCTCATCTTTGTTGTGTTTCTCTTCAAAATGGCGTGCCACTGGGTAGGATGGATCTGTATTTCGGATAGCTCGCATGTGTTGTAATATGCGAATATGCACTGGATGGATAGTGCTGCCCACGAATCTCAGGCCACATGGGCGTGAGCGCCGCATGGCATTCTGGTTCTTGTATCCTTTATTGGTGAAACTGTAGTGGTAGCAACTGTCACTCCCTTCCTAATAATAATGTTCCTTCGGGTTGCATTCGCAATGTTGCGTTGTTCTCGCGGCTTATCTTGTGTCCGGTGTTTGAAGATGATAACACCATGTAGGAACGACGTTGCCTCATCAGTTATATAAAGAATACAAGAACCAGAATGCCATGCGGCGTTCACGCCCAAGTGGGCGGGACTATGATCAATCAAAGTTAGTATTTAACAAGAGCTGCTGTTACTTCCCCCATGGCCTGCCTTTGAAGAAGGGATGAACTGTATCCAGAAACGCGTCAGGCGAAAGGCTAAAGAAACTGTGCTTCCACTGTGCGCCGGTTTGCGCTGCTGTCTGCTGAAATAAACGAGGCGAAAACTTGAACGTCGAGTGGGCCCTTCAATTGTATGAGCAACGCATTTTTGATGTTTAGTGGTCCGCTCTTGGCCACGAAGCAGCTCCCTTGCTGACTGTGCAGGTCCGGTGTTTGAAGATGATAACACCATGTAGGAACGAAGTTGCCTCTTCAGTTTGACACAAGATAAGCAGCGAGAACAACGCAACATTGCGATTGCAACCCGAAGGAATATTATTATTAGGAAGGGAGTGACAGTTGCTACCACTACGGTTTTTACCTATAAAGAATACAAGAACCAGAATGCCATGCGGCGCTCATGCCCAAGTGGGCGGGACTCTGATGAATCAAAGGTAGTATTTAACAAGAACTGCCGTTACTTCCCCCATGGCATGCCTTTGAAAAAGGGATGAACTATATCCAGAAACGCGTCAGGCGAAAGGCTAAAGAAACTGTGCTTCCACTGTGCGCTGGATTGCGCTGCTGTCTGCTGAAATAAACGAGGTGAAAACTTGAACGTCGAGTGGGCGCTTCAATTGTATGAGCAACGCATTTTTGATATATATATATAATGTGTATTCTCGTTTTGATTTCAGTGTGTGTGTAAATACAAAAACAAGTGTTTTATACATACTGTGTGGAGTCTTTTTGTGATTATGCAGTGTGTTGCGAGAGTGGTGAGCCAATATTTTACACTTGGGCCCGAGGATAAGCCTGACTGCTTGGTGCCAAGCTAAGGGAGAGCACAGGTTATCGGATACGTGTATAGTACTTATCCTATCTAGAGCGGTGGATTCTGACTGGCTTTGATGCGTCCCTGCTAGACGGAAACCACTGGGTTTAAGTATAACGTATGCAGGTCATCCCATAGCCTACTGAGAGGGAACAATACTACATTGCTTCTTTGTAAAGGGGTATACATTGTGCATAGCAGTAAAATCGCAAGAACAAAGGCACTTCTCACAAAATGTCAGACAAAATCATGGATCATCTTAGGTTAACATGCAGATTGTAAGTCCACTGGAAAAAACATAAAGCAAGTAAGGAGTATGTCTAGCAGAGCAGTACAACCTTTCCAAGCCTTGCTGGGACATCTATTTATCAAAGGTGTGCATTTCAGCCCTCGCATTACCTACTCAGACAAATATCAGCATAACCCTTCCTTGTCATGGATGGAGTATGGCTAATGTTTTCACAGGAGTGAAACCAGTGTTTCTATTAAGGATGGAAGCAATGACACTTGTTTTTTTTTTAATACGGCTGCACAGAACTATTTTAGGTAACTTGGCAGAAGCTTCTTAAGCCACTGCAAACCTTAAGGTAATCGAGAAATACTTCTTTCGATGAAGCAACATGAACGGAACAAATATTTTACTATTCCACACAAACGTTCTGTTACCATACACAAAACCAGAAACCGCACATTAATTAATGCCTAAACCTCCGGCATAGAACACTTATGCTAAGACACCATTCATCCTGTTCCATCAAATACTCAAACATAGCTAGTGTGCATCAAAGCTTATAATGCCTATTAGCTTAAAAAAATATATAGAAGAAGCTCACTCACGTTCAACATTAGTCCAAGTGCGGTTTCTTTACTGGCTTCACATTTGTGGCTAGGAAGGCCGTCGGTTCATCTGAGGTCAAACCGGCTGGGTTGATTATCTTACTAAGAGTGAACTAGAAGCATGTAACTTGAAAGGTCCTGCAATGGAAAAGATTTGCCAAGTTCTCACCTCTCCCATTTCCTTATATTAAGTATTCTTGTCAGTCGGATGACTCCATAGGAGCTTTCCCCATGTTACATAGCGGCTTATAGTTAGGGTTTGGTAGTTTATAACTTCCTCTTTTTGTAATCTACGCTCCTTTCTTCTGGTTAACTGTTTTCAGGACAATAGTATTGGGTCTTTCCACAGCTTTGTTCTCTACGTTCTCCAACCACTGATCATGTTTCTCTGGAGTTCCTGGTGTCCTCTCCTATCCTTCGACTTGGGCCACATTGGGCTTACGAAGTGCTAGCTGCAGTGATAGGCCCTCTCTTTCTCCCAGTAGTCACCTGACTCTTCATGTCCCCCAAGTGGAATCACTGTATTGGATGGCCTTTGCAGTTATTCTTTTGTTTTGGATCAGCATCCTACATCTCTCCTGATGAAACTTTCCCCTTCAGGCTCCTTCCTTTCCTCATTGACACTGGTTTTTAATCTTTCTTCACAGGCTAATTAGCGCTCCCCTATCTTTGGCAGACCACAGCTACTACATCTGCTTACTGAAATCCTCAGAGGTGGTTTTGGTTTCTGTAGGAAGCTGGCTCTGTATGTGGTGTATCAAAAATCTGATATACAGTGTAAAGATTCCAGGGGTTCCCTTATGAGTGGACATGGGCTTGCTATGCAATCCCAATATGCTCTATTAGGGGGGTTAGTGTGGTTGAGCAGCCTTAGGCACACAGAGGAGTGCAAGACATTTGCAAAATTCACAAAATGATTAATAAATGACAACACGACTCAAGAAGGAGATCCACACCAATCTATGATAAGCATTTGCAAAGCAATAGGTCTCGCATTTCTGAAAGTTTGAGCTATTGGCGTTGCTAATAATAATGCAATGCCAATAGCTTAAACTTTCAGTAATGCGAGAACTACTGCATTGCAAATGCCTTTTTTTTAGGTCTCGCCTGTCAATGCTCTTGCGAGAATATAGGGGCTTATCCAGAGCTTATCCATCAGGCGATTCCATGCAGTGCCCGTGATAAGCAAGCTCAATGCGCAAGCGCATTGACATAAAATGTGCGTGCACATGAAAGCCAGCCATCTGCCGCCAGCAGCTTCACCGCCCCCTGCTTTTATCAAAGGTTTTTCGGCCGTGTCGCATTTCTCCTCCCCCCCTCCCCACAGCAATGCCAAGAGCTTTCACTTTCACGGCCGCCAGGCCGTGTCTCTCATTTCTCCTCCCCCACTCGCTCATCAAAGGCTGCTCACTCTCCTTCTCCCCCGCCCTCCACCCCATCCGACTTGTTTTTCTTTCATTTCACGGCCGATTTTGCGTCACACTCACGTTTTTTCCCCGTTTTTTCAAAATTATTATTTCGCGGACGATTTTCGTTTCTCGGCCGCCAATGCTTGTTCTGCTAGCTCCTTGTTCGCCACTGACTGTATATTTTCATCTGTAAGAAACTATTTTGGCATATTTACAGAAGATCGGCGGTGCCTGCAGCCGCCTCCCACCACAGCCAGCCCAAGTGCTATCGGCAATGCCTACAGACCCCTCCCGCCTCCCACCACAGCCTGCCCCAGCGCCATCGGCAGTGCCTGCATACCCCTCCTGTCTCCCACCACAGCCTGCCCCAGCGCCATCGGCAGTGCCTGCATACCCCTCCCCGCCTCCCACCACAGCCTGCCCCAGCACCATCAGCAGTGCCTGCATACCCCTCCTGCCTCCCACCACAGCCTGCCCCAGCGCCATCGGCAGTGCCTGCATACCCCTCCCGCCTCCCACCACAGCCTGCCCCAGCACCATCGGCAGTGCCTGCATACCCCTCCCGTCTCCCACCACAGCTTGCCCCAGCACCATATGCAGTGCCTGCATACCCCTCCCGTCTCCCACCACAGCCTGCCCCAGCGCCATCGGCAGTGCCTGCATACCCCCCCCGCCTCCCACCACAGCCTGCCCCAGCGCCATCGGCAGTGCCTGCATACCCCTCCCGCCTCCCACCAGAGCCTGCCCCAGCGCTATCGGCAGTGCCTGCATACCCCTCCCGCCTCCCACCACAGCCTGCCCCAGCACCATCGCAGTGCCTGCATACCCCTCCCGTCTCCCACCACAGCCTGCCCCAGCACCATCGGCAGTGCATGCAGACTCCTCCCGCCTCCAAACACAGCCTGCCCAAGCGCGAGATGCGTGAGGTTCGGCACCTCACGCGAGATGCGTGAGGTTCGGCACCTCACGCGAGATGCGTGAGGTTCGGCACCTCACGCGAGATGCGTGAAGGTCGGCACCTCACGCGAGATGCGCGAGGTTCGGCACCTCACGCGAGATGCGCGAGATTCGGCACCTCACGCGAGATGCGCGAGGTTCGGCACCTCACGCGAGATGCGCGAGATTCGGCACCTCACGCGAGATGCGCGAGATTCGGCACCTCACGCGAGATGCACGAGGTTCGGCACCTCACGCGAGATGCGCGAAGTTCGGCACCTCACGCGAGATGCGCGAAGTTCGGCACCTCACGCGAGATGCGCGAAGTTCGGCACCTCACGCGAGATGCGTGACAATCGGCACCTGCGCGAGATGCCTGAGAATCGGCACCTGCGCAAGATGCCTGAGAATCGGCACCTCACGCGAGATGCCTGAGGTTCGGCAACTCACGCCAGATGCGTGTGGTTCGGAACCTCACGCGAGATGGGTGAGAATCGGCACCTCACGCGAGGTGCGCGACGTTCGGCACCTCACGCGAGGTGCGCAAGGTTCGGCACCTCACGCGAGGTGCGCGAGGTTCGGCACCTCACGCGAGGTGCGCGAGGTTCGGCACCTCACGCGAGGTTCGGCACCTCACGCGAGGTGCGCGAGATTTGGCACCTCACGCGAGATGCGCGAAGTTCGGCACCTCACGCAAGATGCGCGAGGTTCGGCACCTCACACGACATGCGCGAGGTTCGGCACCTCACGCGTGATGCGTGAGGTTCGGCAAAAATCTGTACAAAGTTGCCACCTAAGGCGCAAGAGACTCTTTCACGGGAAATAAAACTAACCTTTGAGGAGCAGTCTACATTGGAGCCGACCTCATCAAAGGCACAAGAATTATCAAGGAGGGCCCACTTTCTTCACGTCCCCCCTGTACCTCCTCTTCCTAATTCTCCACCTCCAGTATCACCACTATATGTTCCACCGCCTTCTATAGCCGGTTCACCGAGATGCGCGAGGTTCGGCACCTCACGCGAGATGCGCGAAGTTCGGCACCTCACGCGAGATGCGTGACAATCGGCACCTCACGCGAGATGCGCGAGGTTCGGCACCTCACGCGAGATGCGCGAGGTTCGGCACCTCACGCGAGATGCGCGAAGTTCGGCACCTCACGCGAGATGCGTGACAATCGGCACCTGCGCGAGATGCCTGAGAATCGGCAACTCACGCCAGATGCGTGTGGTTCGGAACCTCACGCGAGATGCGTGAGAATCGGCACCTCACGCGAGGTGCGGCACCTCACGCGAGGTGCGCTAGGTTCGGCACCTCACGCGAGGTGCGCGAGGTTCGGCACCTCACGCGAGGTGCGCAAGATTCGGCACCTCCCGCGAGATGCGCGAAGTTCGGCACCTCACGCGAGATGCGCGAGGTTCGGCACCTCACGCAAGATGCGCGAGGTTCGGCACCTCACGCGACATGCGCGAGGTTCTGCACCTCATGCGTGATGCGTGAGGTTCGGCAAAAATCTGTACAAAGTTGCCACCTAAGTGCAAGAGACTCTTTCACGGGAAATAAAACTAACCTTTGAGGAGCAGTCTCCCTTGGAGCCGACCTCATCAAAGGCACAAGAAATATCAAGGAGGGCCCACTTTCTTCACGTCCCCCCTGTACCTCCTCTTCCTACTTCTCCACCTCCAGTACCACCACTATATGTTCCACCGCCTTCTATAGCCGGTTCACCACATTCCTCTTGTGGAGGGGACAGCCCCTCGTAGCCCGCAGATACCTTTGAGGCCACATTTTAACCCTGAGCCCAGCGATGGACTTTTGTGATGACTAAGATGTTGCTCCCCTGGGAGACAGATGTGGATCTCTACCTAGCCTAAACCTCCCCTCCAGATTACACAACCTGGTATCATGAGGTTATTTATAGGGACGCCACTTTCCACAAGGTAGCGATGTATGCTGTTAAGGAAGACTTCAACTTCCTGGTTGAGACACTGTGGCCCAGACAGCTCCCCTTAACATTTTTGACAATGCTTAAAGGGGATGCTCAACATGACTCCGGAAGCTTTTATGCAGCCTGTCGAAGATATGGTCATCGCACCCCGGGTAAACAAGAAATATAGAACTTCGCCCAGTGACCATACCTATACCCGCGGTCAGGTTACACCAGACTCCCTGGTAGTCCACGCAGAGCAGCAACATGCCCATGCATAAGATACTGGTGATGCCCCACTTTCCAAAAAAGAAAACAAGAAGATTGATGCAGTAAGCAAAGGAGTCGCTCCAAAGCCAGGCGAATTGCAAACTATATTGGCTTGCTCTAATGCTCTGACAGAGCCCATTGGGACACAATGGAGAAACTCCTACAACACCTCCCAGATCAATACGGTAGAGTGGACACGTGTTGGTCCTGAGGGCAAGATAAACTCCAACATTAACATCCCCTGTGTCCTTCATGCAACTGATACTGCGGTTAGGGGAAGTAATGCCTGTGTCCTAATTAGGTGCCATGCTTGGCGCCTCTGGCTTTAACCCAGAAATTCAACAGCCTCTGCTAAACCTGTCTTTTAATGGAAGACTTATTTTTGGGCCACATGTGGATCAGATGCTCTTCAGAAGATTAACAAGCATTTGCAACGCAATAGGTCTCGCATTGACACAAGTTTAAGCTATTGGCACTGTAAATGACAATGCCTATTATTTTAGTTTTTTAAAACATAAATGAAAGACTTTGTCATTTACAAAGCCAATAACTTAAACTCGCGTAAATGGGAGACCTATTGCACTGCAAATGCTTGTTTAAGTTTAAAACTGAGCGCCGGGCCATTTCAAGGACACCGCGCTCGGTTTCTTATTTTTATTTTTTACTCTAACACTGAGCGCGGTGTCCTTGAAGCGGGCACCGCGCTCAGTGTTAAAGTAAAAAAAAAAGAAAGAAACCGAGCGCAATTTCCTTGAATCGGCGCTGGGTTCAGTTTTAAAGTTAAAAAAAAGGAAAAAGAAACCAAGTACTGTGTCCCTGAAGCATACACTGCGCTCATTATGAAAGTTAAAAATATAAACAGAGCAGGGTGTCTCAGAAGTGGAGCCGCTCTCAACATAAAAGATAAATATAAATAAATAAATAAACTAAGCGTAGTGTTCCTAAAGGGGCACCGCACTCTAGATACAAATACAACAGAATAACATCCGCCATTGTCCCCATAAACAAAATAGTGCTGACCCTCTAGATAAAGCTGACCGTGTAACGAGCCAAGGAAAAGGTCAAGTCGTCATGGACGGTAACAAATGGCGACAAGGTGGTAACAAGGAGGGACTAACAAGCCTCACAATGAATCGGAAGCCAGCATTTACCAAGGACCATAACATCAGCCAATGAAAAGTATGGGCAGAGAGAAGGCGAGGCTTACACAGTATACTCTAATACTGCATGCCTCGCAGAGAGAGCAAGGCTTGCGCCCTACCGCTAGGCTCGACCTAAAAAGATACTGAAACAGCCAAGGGGCTCTCCAGTTCCCTCTCCCTGAAGCTCCCTTCGCAGGCCCCAGTATAAGGCATTGAGACCCTCATGAGTGAGTAGCCGCGCTTCACAAACCCTGATTGATGAATTGATTGATTGATTGGTTGATTGATTGAGGGGGCAATAAGATCAACTCCCCAGATTCGCTGACTACTTACCAATGGCAGCAGCAGTGGTCAACACAGGTTTACTCGAGGGAGGGTCACAGAGGTAACAACATGAGGCAGGGGTAAACGGAGTGTGGAGAGTTACAGCGGTAACAACACGAAAGGCAGGGGTAAAAGGGATTGTGGCTAAGAAGACCTTCCCCATAAAGCAGTTCCCCCCCCCCCCCCCCTCCCCGATCACACTACACCTGTTGGGGGAAGAATAGCAGTGGGAAAGAATCACCAGTGACCTGAGGGTCCTCTCAATCGTACAGCACGGTTAGTGCCTAGAGCTTGCTGCATCCACACTAAACATTCCACCGTGAAGATGCACACTGTCTGCAGAACATCAGCGCCTTCTTCTACAGGTACAGGCACTCATTCTCAATAAACCAATAGAACCTTTGCTGCTCCATCAACTTGGCAAGGGAGTGTATTACCTACCCTTCCTCATCCCTAAGAAAGGTAGGACTTTAAGGCCTATACTTGACCGCTAGCCTCACAATGAGTGCATCCTCTCAGAACATTTCCATATGGCAACTATAGGAAGCTGGCTGTTTATTTGATACATCACTAATTTGATATACTGTGTAAAGAGTCCAAGGGTTCCCTTACTAGTGGACATGGGGGTAGTGTGGTCGAGCAGCCTTAGGCTTAACACAGAGAAGTGCAAGATAATCACAAAATACACACAATGCTCAATAAACAATATCACCACTCAAGAAGGAGATCCACACTAATTTATTAAAAAAACAAGTATTTTTTATCTTCAAAGCATGTGTGCTATAGATACACATGCTTTGCATACTCCTGCCATCTAGTGTTGGGTCTGGATGTTGCAAGTTGTTTTTCTTCGAAGAAGTCATTCCAGTCACAAGGTAAGGTGACTCCTCCTTTTGGTGATAGTGCACATCGGCAGGGACTCCATTGTTAGATTGTTTTTTTCCGCCATCGGGTTTGAACGTGTATTGCTGCGCTCCGGTTTGAAACTGTACTTCGGGTTCTCTTTGGTGCGCAATCCACTTTACCCTCAACAGTATTGTTTTCATACTTGTTTCCCTGTCCTCCCGTATTGAATTGGTCAGCAAATTATTCATATTCAATCGAAAATTTCGTGGGCAGCCCATGGGCCTAGCAGCGTGGGTCCAGGATTCTGCTGATGGAACAGACTGTTTCAATTTTGTCCTCGGTGCCACGCTAGTACCCTCACACCGACCTTCATCAAGTTTGTAACTTGTGCCTCTCTCCGGAGCACAAGGAGGAAGACTGCGACACCTGTAAATCGTTTCGGTCCAAGAAAACGCTACGCGATCCGTCGGGCTCAACTATGAGAAATGCAACACCAAAGCATTCAACACACTCAGGATATCTTCGGCGAAGAATCCGAGCATGAAGAGGTCGAAGCGTCAGCGGCAGAAGAAGAGGCCTTCTCCACTCCAGCGTCGAATTCTGAACTCGAGATCGATTTGGTGTCCAAAGACATGCCTCTGGGACAGGGTGCAGCGAGTACTGAAGACCCCTTGCCTCCTAAAACCTTTTCCAAAAAGCATAAGTCTACAGCACCACCTCTGCCTTCTAGCCAAGGTCGGCACTGAGATAATGTTTCTGACGCCCCGCCTTCTGGCTCGGCACCAAAACAAATTGTCAAGCCTTCTGGCTCGGGACCGAGCCAGCTGAAATCATCTTCCGATCCGAAACCCTCCAGTTCGAAGGACAAATCAGGTTTAAAGCTGAAAACCTCCACTCCAAAACAAAAACATGCTTCAGAGTCTAAACCTTCCGCTCCCAAAAGCAAATATATCTCGGGCCAAAATCGAAGGACAGCCTCTCCGAGCCCCCCGAACCAGTTTTAGACCTTCCTCAAGCTAAATTGGATTCTAAACAAAAGAAAATGTATATCAATCCTAATACGGGACACATTTCTGCTAAAGCACCAGCCAAACGCAAACCTCCTTCAGAGGACCATGCATATATATACCACCAATCCTCCAAACATTCCACCTCACACTCACAAACCGTCATCAGACCACTTACAGTTACTCAAAGAAGAAGTGCAATCTGTCTTAGAAAAGGAAGCCATAGAACCAGTCGCATTACAGTACCAAGGTTCAGGGGTTTATTCTCTCTATTTTCTAATCCCCAAAAAGGACAATTCCAGACCAACCAAACATTACGAGCCAGAACTTTCATGCAACTACTAGGAATGATGGCGTCATGCATCGCATGCATTGTAATAGTGCCTCATGCAAGATTACACATGCGTCCTCTACAAGAATGTTTAGCACGTCAGTGGAATCAATCATAGGGTCAGTTCGCAGATCTAGGGTTGGTGGACAGCGCACCCATCACTTTCTGCAGTGGTGGAACCCATCAAATGTATTAGAAGGGTGGCCCTCCATCAACCCTGTTCCACCGATTGTGCTAACAGCAGATGCATCTCTCACATTGTGGGGTGCACATCTCCACCATTACCATTACCAGCCTGCCCTAGGCCGACCTGTCTTGACCCCTGTTCATTGTAACATGAGCTACACAACCTGGGATTAAATTGTAAGTCCTGCTCTATCAAGTTTAATAAAGATGTCTAGTAGGGGGGCGGAGCTAGCTCACGACAAGGATGGCTGCTTGAGCCGAGAGTTCCCCCGCTTCACGCAACTATCGGCAAATTATCCAATGGGCTGCGTGTCTGTACACTGCCCTGTGACCACCGTGGGACGGCGAAACAGATGTGGAGCACGACGCCGAAAGAGCGAGCTTCTTGCCTGCTCGCTGCCCGGGCTGCAACAACTGCGGGCGCTGGGGCCGGCGGTGACGAAAGGCCTGCCCCAGCTTGGAGAGCCCTCTGACTTTGCCCTGGTTGCTGGAATACGTCGCCGCTAGACGCCGGAGTTGGGCGCGAGCACGGGGGTGAGCGCAGTGGCCTGGTCCCCCCATGCCGGAGACTGCTGAGTGTCCCACCTGGCCTGGTGCCGCAGAGGTAGGCGGGGGGACGGAGAGCGGCGGCGGCGGGAGGACCATACCCCGCTGAGAGAAGCAGTGCTCGGGCCGCGACGACTGCGGGCGCCGGGGACGTCGGTGGGGAGAGGCTGGCCCCGACTTGGAAAGCCCCCTGACTGCACCGGCCACTGGAATACGGCGTGGCTAGACGCCGGAGTTGGGCGTGAACACGGGGGTGAGCGGAGTAGCCTGCCCCCCCCCGCGCTGGAGACTGCTGAGTGTCCCACCCGGTCTGGTGCGGCGGAGGTAGGCGGGGGACTGAGAGTGTCGGCGGTGGGAGGACTTTTTCCCGCCGAGAGGAGCAGTGCAGCGTACCCATGAGGCGAAGCCTGGAGGGTCCTAATAGCACATTGGGAGGACTGTCTGAAGGGCGCCAGGTCGGCCGCGGTGGTAGCGGCTCCCCGGCGATGATATAAGCACCTAAATACGATCCTACCATAAAGGCGCCCCTACGGCGGGCTGGTCTATGTTTGGCCTGCGCAAGGCGATACTGCCCCATCTCCCAGGATCGGCCGGCAGTAATCTTGGAAGTACTGAGTGGCTGTGACGACCTGCAGCGGGGTGTGCTGGTCCTGGGGGAGTGTTTACTAAGCGGTGGGTCCTTGGTATCCACGGGCGCTGGGACTGCAGCGAAATCTGGGGCCTTGAGGAGGTTCTAGTGGAGATCGGCCGCCATTTTGAGGACGTGGGTCAACACTGCCCGCCAAGTATGCCTGCTGAATGTTGACCCTGATCAACTGGGGGGTGCCAAAAAAACGTGCCCCTCTCCTCTTATTTAGATTGACTGCTCCTTGGAGAGCTTGTGGAGAGGGGAGTGAGTAGGCAGACGACATACACGGTAATTTGGGTGTGTGGCCCGTGACGCGATTCCAGAGCACGAACGAGGCCACAGCTGTGCGACACTTTGCTGGGTACCGGAGATAGTAGTTTGTGGGGAGGAAGGTGCCCTGCGGTGGGGGTTCAGTGCTACCCTTGCAGACACGACCTCTCGATTCTCTCTACTCTGGGCTCCGTGACCTCGCATTAAGATGCCTGCCCATGCTGATGTTTCTCAGTCTGGACGGACTCCTTCTGGGAGAGGGACAACCCGTAGAACCCCAATGGGGTGGGTAGACAGAACTCCGAAGAGGTCTAAGACCAGCAAGACGGCCTCGGAGGAGGGGGTCGGTGACCAGGATCCGTCCGGAGGGGACCAACAGCAAGACATTTGTGGTCTGAAGATAGCCATGGAGAAAAACCTACAGGGTCAGATTGCCTCCTTGGGAACCAAGATGGATGCGCTCACTTACCGAATGGACCGCATGGCCGAGAGACTGGATAAACACGCTGAGCGCCTCGATATTGTATTGTATTGTAATTGCATTTATATAGCGCTTACTACCCCTGATGAGGCGTCAAACCTCTTTTTCGGCGGGTAGCACGCTACTCCGGGACCCATAGAGGATTAGTGTTGAATTAGTATAGGGAAACATGCAAGTACTTTTTAAGTGGTGGATAGGTTAGTCAGTTTTTTGGATTTGGAATGATAGCAGAAGGATAGAGGAGGACAAAGGTTTGTATTTATTTATCACTTGTTGCCGCATTCAGGAAGCCTATAAAGGATTAGTGGTGAATTAATATGGTGAAATATGAGGTAATTTCAGTGATGGATATTAGTCTGTTACTTTAAGTGAGAAGGATAGTGGGGGGATAAAAGGGGAAGAAAGATTTGCACTCTTATAGCACTTGTTACCCCTGATGGGTGTTGAAGCGCTTTTCTGGCAAGTAGCACGCCACTCCGGAACCCATAAAGGATTAGTGTTGAAAATTAGTATAGTATAAATATGAAGTAATTTGAGTAGTAGATATGTCATTCAGTTTTTTGGGCAGTATTTTAGTATAGTTGAATATGGAATTTGAGAAGTGAACATGTTAGTCTGTTAATTTTGATTGAAAAGGATAGTGAAGGGATAAAAGAGTGAAGGATTTTGGGTTTTTTAGGTCTTAGCAGTAGGAAGAGGCTTTTGGATGAGTAAAAAGGAGTTTTGGAGGGGAGGAGTCGGAGGGGAGAGTTTAGAAAGGTTTGTTTTAGGGGATCGGTGTAGTAAAAGGGTGTCAGATGTGCAAGGAAGGGTAGAGCAGGAGAGAGTCTGGAAAGGGTTATTTTGGCGATCATAGTAGTGGTATGAGGTTTGGGATAAATGAGAGAGTGGATGTAGAGGATATATTGATAGATGTATAGGATGAGAGATAGGGTAGTGCATTGGAAGGAGTAGTAGAAAGAAGTTTGAGATGAGTCGGAAGGTTGGGCTAGAAGATATATTGAGCGAAGTATAGGCTGAGAAATAGGCTAGTGCATTGGAAATGCTAAATTAGAAGAAAGTGATAAATATATAGATCCATAACTACATTGAAAGTATATAGATACATAAAGGAAGTAAGTATATTTAGATTAAATATATTGATAGAGCACAGGATGAGAAATCGGGTTTGTGAACACAAAAATGGTGGCTGGGGGTGCACTGTTTTAACACACAGGTCTTAGCACAGAGCAAAGGAGAAATTTGGAGGTAAAACAGATTTGTCAACAAGGAATGAGAGGGACAAACTACAGCGGTTGGACTGCAAATCCCACAAATCAACACGTTAAATGCAAGCAATCATGGGCAGGGAAAACCACAAGTTTAAAACACAAAACAGGTGATAACATATGCAATCACAGGCAGCTCAAAACTGCAATTTTAAACTGTAACAACCACATGCAAAGACAGTAATCACAAAAAGGGAAAATCGTTTTTTAAACAACTTTTGTTTTGGAAAAAGAGACAGCACTAGTCTGTCTCCTTACCACTTCCTGGACTCTGCTCACTGCAATCTGGGGCACAGGTGGGCTGCAATTCACAAGATGGAGGAGAATGATTAGGGGTGCACCCAGCAAGGCCTTAAGCGGCCTGGGCAGGTGTAAGAGGAGGGCTCAGACTTGCCTGGTAGCTGAATAGCCAATGGTCTGCTGGCCTAGGGGTGGGGGCTGGGCAGCTGCTTCTCCTGTTCAGAATCTCCTAGGAGACAGACAGTCTCAATCCACACTTTGGACTTCAGCAGGTAAAGGCTTCACTAACTGGAGATGACAGTTTGTACCAATGAAAAGGCAACTCCGAGAAATTTGAGCTGACTAAGCGATGCTGTACCCTGCAAAGCTGCGGCTCAATCGGTAGGGGCGATCCTTGATTTTCATTGACCCTAAAGCTTTACAGAAAGCCCTTAAAGAATGGGGGAAGGAGCGATGGCCTTCTTCCGAGAGGGTACTCCTGGATGAGGCGGCTGGAGGAGCACTAGACGAACAGGACTGACCACGAGATACAGACACTTACGGCTGAGTATTTCCTGTTATGCTGGGTGGTTAGGAGGAATGTTGCTGGCACTTGTTACCGAGAGGGTCACTACTGTCCCAGCGGGGCCCTTCCCCTTTGGATACCTTGACGTGTATGGATCCACTTGGCGGATGAGTGGTCGGGGAGGGTGATTGGAAGAGAGTGGCGTGGAGCATACACCTGGTACATTTGTTTTATTAATGCTTTGCTGTGTATCCTCTGCAGGGGGGGGGGGCTTTGGTTTGTTACCATTTGTGCCTTGGAGTTGGGGGATTGTGGTAGGCGGGCGGGGGGGCTCGACATAATAAGATGCCCTACTAGTGGATTGCGATGTGGGCACAGATCGAAGAATATTCCTGCACTACTGTGCGGCTCACACTACCCAGCCCTAGTGAAGCAGGGGGGGACGTTCGTTATGGATCACAAAAGCATTTTTGTTTTTAGCGAGCTACATCCACCCCAGTGTGAATACCACATGTGGAATGTTTATTGTTGCTGAGGGTTGTAGGGGGTGGTCACTGGGTGGGAGGGATAATATCGCAGCAAAGTTGGGGTTGGGCAGGCGTGGGAGGGCACTGGGGGGGTTTGTATTACGAATTCATTCTTTTTTAGTGGTTTCAAATGCTGTATCTATGCACTGGATCGCCGGGACTCTGGTGCTTTGACGGACTTACGCTCCCTGTTCCTATGATGCGAGCAGGAGGGAAACATTTCAAGGGGAGGTTTAATGTTGTTTTTTGGGTTATTGTTGGCTATATGACACGACTAGGGCAGGGCATGGCACAGATAAACATATTCTTGACATCCCATCATGACTCAGTCCCCTGCTAGTGACCCTCCAGTGGTCCCACCTGAAGGACCCCTAGACTCACTGGTCCTATTGACTTGGAATGTACGTGGTCTTAACGATCACCGCAAAGTCCGGAAAGTTCTGAACTACCTTACTAGACACAATGTTGACATTGCACTCCTTCAGGAGACTCATCTCCAACCGGACAACTCAGTCCTGTGCACTAAAGGCCTCCTGGGCAATGTTCACACGGCCGGATTTACCTCACACACTAGGGGGGTACTGACATGGGTGAATCCGAAGCCCTCGATAATATGGACACCCCCAGAGAAGGATAGGGAGTGATGCTTTGCTATTTCCAAATGCTGCTGGAAAGGGCTGGAGATCTTTATAATAAATATATATGGCCCAACTATGATAACCCAGGTTTTTACACCAGCCTGACGTTGAAAGCTCAGTTACACACGCAGGGTTACGTTCTCTGGGGAGGAGACTTCAATCTGGTTCGATACCCTGATAAAGACAGATCGGACAGCCCAGACAGACGCCCCTCAGCCTCTGCCAGGGTACTAGAGACGTTGATGTTGATGTTTTATCTCTGCAGCGTATGGAGACACAGGAACCAACACCAGGGCGGTTACACACACTACTCCGCATCACATAATATTCACACGCGATTTGACTTCTGGCTAGTCTCCAAACCCCTAATCCAACATGTCTGAGCTTGCACGATATTGCCTTGTACTTATTCAGATCACTCGTCACTTCTACTGACTATTGCCTTGCCCAAGAAGTGTATTCCCCCGCTTATGTGGCATTTCCTACCCTACTCACTGCTTGACAGTGTATTTAGAGAAGACTTGGCCACGTCTATTGAGACTTTTTTCAAGACTAATATGGGGTTGGTTGATTCGTTCCAGACTGTTTAGGAGGCCTTCAAGCATATATTGGAGGGGTCACTATCTCTAAACATGCGGGGGTATAGAGATCGATTCGGAACCGACTAGATATACTAGAGAAAAAGCTGAAAAGGTTGGAGGCGCTGTACATTATTGACCGGAGTGAAGCGCTAAATTGCGAGCTAGAGCAGACGCTACGTGAATATCGCGAGGAAGCTGATGCGGAAATAAACCATCTTGGGAAGTATGCCACCGCTAGAATTTACGGTGAGGGGGAACGCCAGGGAATGGTATTGGCACAGACTGTTAAACAACGCAGGGATAGAACTGCCGATTCCGGATATGAGGACACTTCCAACGGACCTGCCACTCACTGAGACACAAGTGGCGGAAAGGTTCCGTGAATACTATGCGGCCTTGTATGCCTCTCCCGGGCCTGCTCCGGAGAAGCGTATCCTGGATTACCTAACACACATTGAATTGCCGTGGTTATCTAACTTGCACCGGGAATTCTTAATGCGTCCGATAGAACGCAAGGAGATAGTTTGGGCTCTGTCGGGATGAAAGCTGGGAGCGCGGCGGGTAGTGATGCATTACAGTAGCCTTTTACAAGGCATTCTCGGATCTATTGATCCAGCAGCTACTTAGGTTATTTGCACCTCTGGGGTGATGCCACCGACTATGCGTGAGGCGATACTGGTTGCTATACTCAAACCTGGGAAGCTGCCGGAAGATTGTGCTTCATAAAGGTCTTTGTCGCTCATGAATGTCAACGCAAAAATCTTCGCTTAGATACTGGCCAACCGTCTCAGCCCTTTGATCACTACGATGGTTGCTCCGGAACAGGCAGGCTTTGTACCCAGTCACAATCTGACCTATAACCTTCGGACGGTGTTCGCGGCCATGCAGCACACACGCCCGGGGGTTCCTGCGGTGGCAGTCTTTCTCGACATGGAAAAGGCTTTCGACTCAGTCGAATGGCCTTTCATGATGCAGGTTCTTGGTCGAATGGGAGTAGGGGCGGTCTTCCTCCAACTCTTGGCGATGTTGTATTCTGCCCCAACGGCCCAAATCAGGATTGGTTCTTTGGTTACTAAGCCTATACACATTTGCAGGAGCACTCGACAGGGTTGCACCCTATCTCCTTTACTTTATGCTCGGACAGCCGAGCCACTAGCTTGTGCACTGCGAGAATATCACGGGCAGAGGGCTATACGGTTCCCGAACTACCGCCTAATTGTATCCACATATGCGGAAGATACCCTTCTATATGTTCGGGAGCCTGAAGTCAATCTCTCCCCTGCCTTGCGTAAGATGGTGCTGTCCGGCTCCCTCTCCGTTATTAACGTCAACTGGCATAAGTCCACTATGTTCCCTCTCACGCCTGCCACAGTATGAGTGGACCCGGAATACCCATTGCTATGTACCACAGACACGGTTCGCTACCTCGTAGTTCGATTTCATACGGATTCTGAGGTGGTACTGAGGGAAAACTACGGGGTTGCTGTAGGAGATTAGGGTCTGCTTTCCTATGGTCACCCCACTTTTTGCTTTTTGCTTCACTGCATTTCGACTTAATGTGGCTGTGGGCCTGCTAATCAGACCCGCAGCCCAGCTGTTCTCTCTCTAAATTCACTATAATGAACTTTAGGTACATTACCAATTGGATACTGGGTCACCTTATGAGCCCCTGTACAGTGTACCATAGGTACCAAGGGCAAAGGTGCATCCAAGGCCTACCAGGGGCTGCAGCATATCTTTTGCCACCCCTGGCTAGCCATTCAAATCGACACAACTGGCTGATCACTCAGCTGGGGCAAGGTGGTGTAATTACCCCTTGCTTAGATTTAGTATACCTATATCTAACCTTATGTCTGGACACATATACACCTATAAGTCACTCCTATGGCAGGCCTTAACAATCCTGGAGGCAGAGTGCTTGGTTGTATGTGAGAGGGTGCTCTAGCATGAGCTGAGCCTGTCTGCAGCTTTCGGAACCATGTCCTTTAGCTGTTCTGGGATATTGCCATACCATATACTCTTAAGTGCATTATAATCCTCGCGGTTAGATGCTAACTATGGTTTGGCTTTATCGAAACATGTCGAGTAAGGTGTCATACGATTTGGAATACTACCCCCATCGCCAGTCTTGGCGACTGGGGGAGCATTCCACCCTTCTAGAGGGAGAAGACATGTTGTCCAAACTTCCCGGTTAAAGTTAACCAGAGCCTCAGCATCACAAAATGGATGCTGCTGCCACAGACACAAGCCTGACCTCCTGCTGCCCCTAGTCCTTCCAGCGAGGGAGGCTTGGACAATAGATTTCCTGCCTTGGGAGGTGCTAGCACCACCCCAGACAGGATTTTGTGTATTGGGACAGGGGGGGCTCAAAGGATTGAGACATGCCTGGGGCACACAAGGTGTCCCATGCATAGTCCAGTTCAAACCGGTGCTGGGGCTTCCCTGCCCCAGCTCTGGCGCGAAACTGGACAAAGGGAAAGGGGTGTAACCGCCCCCTTCACTGGTCCCACCCATAGGAGGGACCTAGCAGGTAATCCAGCCCCTAAGATCAGTATATAGGTAGGAGCTGAGTCACTAGGACTTTAGATTATCCTGACTAAAACTTTGAAACGAAACTCTGGACCTTCATCACTCTACTTTGGAAGAAGACGACTGAAGAATCTCCCTTGTGGTCAAGGAGTGACCACCCTTCACAGGCAGGCACCATCCAGCGATCAACGACTTGCTTTGCCGCCGCCTCCCGCCGGAGCCCAGAGCCTGACAAGAACTGGATTCCCAGACATCCAACAGCCCGATCCACAGTCCCAGCAAAGCTGAGACTCGTGGAGGCGACGTGAGACGTGGGACCGGCCATCTTGAAAAGTCTGGGAGCTGCTAAGTGTGCAGCCCCTGAGGCCTCCTAGAAGCTGTGCTTTGGGGATTGAGAAGCCCCAGCCCCGAGCAGCATCTGCACCGAAGATCAGCCCTGCACACTCCACGAGTTCTGGTGGGGCCCTTTTGCATTTTCCTGCTCGATGCGTTTGCCCGGTCACTTGCCTGTTGGCTAGTGGCCATCTTGGCGACGATCCCGTGAAACTACACCACTGGTCTGGTTGCTCCAGACGGGCCCTTGCTTCCCTGAAAAGAAGCAGCCCCTCAGACCTTGCTGGTCTGAGTAAGAAGCCTACATCGATTCCTGCGTGGGGTGCCTTCGCAAAGGCTTGTTGCCTCCAATCTTGAATCCGACACCGCCGACAGCGAGAGCCTTTGTGGGACAGCTCGTGCCTTCACCCTGGTCGTCGTCGATGACTCCTGGACCACGTGGCAGCAGAGACCAGCTTCCCATCAGCACCTGATCGCATCCCGACATCGCCTGGTTCCATCCTGGTTCCACGCTGGTCACTGGCTAGTGACCCAGACTCTGTCCTCTCTGCTTTCAGGTCCTCTACATCTTTGATCCACCCTTGGATCCACCCGGACTCTTCTCTTCTGGCCGCCTGCAGCATCTTTACTCCAAGGCTCCATAGATCTCCACGACGAAACCCGACACACTTTTGGACCTATGCACCCGCTTCCTGTGGGTTAGGTAACACGAGTACTACGGTGCTCCTGTAGAGGTTTCCATCCCTAGTGTCCTAGTTTCCCGTGGTTAAGTTCTATTCCAGTCGGAAGGCTCCTAATTCTTTAACTTTATAACTTTTATGCACCCATTGACTTCAAGGTCTATACTCGTGTGCTTTTAGACTCTGCACACGCATCCCGTGGGCCTCCTGCTCCCTAACTATTGTTAGCTCAGTGTAGCCCCAGCAATTCCCAAGGCCCTAGGCCTTACCATTGTTCGTGTTGTGGTACTTATACCACTTTTTTGATTTATGGTTTGATGGGCCACCCCGCCCTATCAATAATTGTGCAACTTTTGTCTATTCTATTAAGTTACTTGTTTTGCGCTTGCGCTTCTGTGCTCATAAAGAGTTCAGGAGTTTGTTTAGAAATAAATACATATATATTTTCACTATATATCTTGTGTGGTGTCCTTTCATTTGGTATTAAAGGGATTTCATATGGTAAAACAGCTGGCTTCACATGCCCTCTTGAGTTTAGCCTAAGACTGCTTTGTCCATGCTACCCCTAGGATAGCTGGTCTGTAAGGTTGACTTTACAACCATCACCATAAGAGTTGTTTGGACTGGTGCAAGGTAGGTGCTCAGCACCTCACGCGTGATGTTCGGCGCCTCACGAGAGATGCGTGGGGTTCGGCGCCTCACGCGAGATGCGTGGGGTTTGGCAACTCACGCGAGATGCGTGAGAAACGGCACCTCACTCGAGATGCGTGAGAAACGGCACCTCACGCGAGATGCATGGGAAACGGAACCTCACGCGAGATGCGTGAAAAACGGAACCTCACGCAAGATACGTGAGGTTCGGCACCTCACGCGAGATGCGTGAAGTTCGGCACCTCACGCGAGATGCGTGAGGTTCGGCACCTCACGCGAGATGCGTGAGGTTCGGCACCTCACGCGAGATGCGTGAGGCTCGGCACCTCGCGCGTGATGCGTGAGGCTCGGCACCTCGCACGTGATGCGTGAGGCTCTGCAGCTCGCGCGTGATGCGTGAGGCTCGGCACATCACGTGTGATGCGTGAGGTTCGGCACCTCACGCGAGATGCGTGACGTTTGGCACCTCACGCGAGATGCGTGAGGTTCGGCACCTCACGCGAGATGCGTGAGGTTCGGCACCTCACACGAGATGCGTGAGGTTCAGCACCTCACGTGAGATGCGTGAGGTTCGGCACCTCACGCACCTCATGCGAGATGCGTGAGGTTCATCACCTCACTCGATATGTGTGAGGTTCGGCACCTCACGCGATATGCGTGAGTCTCGGCACCTCACGCGTGATGCGTGAGGCTCAGCTCCTCACGCGAGGTGCGTGAGGCTCGGCACCTCACGCGTGATGCGTGAGGCTCGGCACCTCACGCGAGATGCATGAGAATCAGCACCTCATGCACCTCACGCGTGATGCGTGAGATTTGGCACCTCACGCGAGATGCGTGAGGCTCGGCACCTCACGCGAGATGCGTGAGGTTCGGCCACCTCACGCGAGATGCGTGAGGTTCGGCACCTCACACGATATGCGTGAGGCTCGGCACCTCACACGATATGCGTGAGGCTCGGCACCTCACGCGATAGGCGTGAGGCTCGGCACCTCACGCGTGATGCGTGAGGCTCGGCTCCTTACGCGAGATGCGTGAGGCTCGTCACCTCACGCGTGATTTTTTTTAAAAATTTCTTTATTAGCATAGTGAGTAGAGCATCAGCATAAAACAGTTGGTACACCATTAATCTCGCAGTAATATGCTCTTGCAGTACAGTAGTATCAAGTATGATATACATTTTCTATTTTGTTGCATTTCAGTGAAACTAAACAGAACCCTCGAGAAGAACCCCACCCGCCACCCCGTTAATACCCACCCCAGGCACTCATACATCATATTTACAAATATCCTGTGGTATTTGGCTACGCTCAAAACAGCTCCTTCCTAAAATGGTGGTCTGTACATCCAATCAGTGACATAGACATTGGCTGAGCGGGTTTCCCCGTTGTCACGTTCAAGTGCACCAGACATTGGTGCGGCATGGTGTAATCTATTGAGAGTGATTCACATTTTATTCCGCGGTCAGCAAGACAGTAAATTCATCATCTCCCCCCGATTCAAAGAGTCCTAGTACGGCAAACCATGCCAGTGAGATCGGCGTCTTCCTGAGGCCCCTGCGCTCCTCTCGCTGTAGCGCTTCCCCCTCTGTTCTACCCCATCTTGTAACCTCTGACTTCCACAAGTCAGGGTCAGGCGGTTTGGGCGATTTTCACCTCATGTTTATTGCACGTTTCGCCAGTAGCATAGCCATATCAGTGAAGCGTGTCGACACACTTCTTTTACGCGCCGCTGGTCCCACCCCAGTATTGCATGTTCTAATGTGGGTGCTTGCAGGAGAGCACCAGCTCCAGTAAGTGATTTGTGTATAGTGTTCCAGTAATAGCCCAACTTAGGGCAGTCCCAAAGCATGTGTACTAGTGACGCATCTTCCGCTGCGCATCTGGGGCACGTGCCATCAGCGTCAGGGAACATGGTGCGTATGCGGTGTGGAGTTAGGTATGCCCGATGTAAGACCATCAATTGAATGAATTTGAACTTAGGATTTCTAGCCACTTTTTTGGGAAATTGAAGGATACGCTCCCATTCCTTATCCCTGAGTGGTCTGCCTATGTCACCCTCCCATTTGGCTTTGAGGGGCAATAATGAGGTCGCCTTCCTCGTTTTGATACCGGCAGTGAGCCATCTAGTCAGGTGACTTGCCGTTCCCATGAGGTATTGCATTGTCAGCAAGGGATTTGTGGGCGGTTCTTCCCCATCCTGTGCCCACATTCTCACCACATAGTGGCGTATAGGAGGAACGATCCTCCCGGGACGTTGTGTGTGGTCCTGAAGTCCACGAAGGACAGCATGTGTCCTTCAGCAAAGAGGTCTCCGACTTGTGTTACCCCTGCATCAGGCCATGTTGTGAGTTTGTGGGTCGATAGCGTTCCCGATTCTAGCGGGATGCCTAGTAGTGGAATTGTGGGGTCGTATGAGGTTGTCGGGGTTGTGTATTTTACCGCTTTCCACCAATATTGTATGGCAAGTCGGAGAAGGGGAGGAGTGTTCCTTGGTAACTCCGATCGGGGTAAAAGTAAGATATGAATTTTCCCCTTGGATCGATCCTCCTCCGTCATATCGATTTCATGCAGGTTCCGGCCTGCCAGCCAGTATGCCAGCCATTGCAGCTGACAGGCAAAATTATAGGCTTGAAAGTCCGGTACTCCCATACCCCCAGCCCCAGTGCTGAGTTGTAGCTTAGCAAGTCCTATGCGCCTCCGCCCTGACCCCCATATGAGTTCCGCCAGGAGTATGTCTAGTGCCCTGCACGTTGTGGCTGGGATCAGGAATGGCAAGTTAGTGAAATAGTAAATGAGGCGGGAAGTACCACCATCTTGGAGACCGCTACTCTACCGGCCACCGACAAAGGCAATGACAACCAAAATTGTACTTGCGATTTGAGTGCCCTCATTGCTCTTCCTAGGTTGCCGTCTATCATCTCCTCTGCACCTCTGTATATTTGGATCCCGAGGTAGCGGAAAGTTGTATCCGCCAACTTAAAGGTGTATGGTGGAAAAATTAGTGGTGCTGATGAGCCAGTGGCAGCAAAGCATTACCCATATGACTTGGGTTCGCTTATAGTGAGGCCCGATAATATCCGGTAGTCCTCAAATAGTTTGGGTATTGGGTCTAGGTCACCCCTCAGATCACGGAGGTATAGGATAATATCGTCAGCGTAGGCGGATACAACGTGTGTTGTCCCGCCTCTTTGAATGCCTCGATGGGAAGCCTCAGTCCGGAGTCTACAGAGCAGCGGTTCTAGTGCCAGTATAAACAAGAGCGGGGAGAGTGGGCACCCTTGTCTGGTACCTTTTGCAATAGTCAAGGGGTCTGAGATTCATCTGGCCGTTCGCACCCGCGCTGTGGGGTGGGTGTATAGCAGCCTGACCCATGCAATGTATTCGGGAGGTATCCCGAATTTTGCAAAAGTTGCGGACATAAAATCCCATCTGAGGGAATCAAAGGCCTGTTTCATGTCTAGTGAAATGCAGCCCTCAGTGTTTAGATCTGCCTGGTCTCGAAGCATCAGTTGGGCTAGTCTCCGGAGGTTCATGGCTGTGCTCCTACCAGGCACAAACCCGCATTGGTCAGGGTGGATCAGCTGGGAGATGTACTGCGCCAGTCTCGTCGCCAGTACCTTGCTCAGTATCTTATAGTCGGTATTGAGGAGAGATAAGGGTCTGTAGTTAGCTAGGTGCAACCCGTCCCTGCCCGGCTTCAACAGGGAAGTTATCAAAGCTTGGAGGGATGACTGTGGTAGGGAGTTGGCCTGTAGCGCCTCTTGATAGATGATTTGTAGGCGTGGGGCTAGCAGGTCAATGAACGTCACATAAAATTCGGCTGGTAGGCCGTCCGTCCCAGGAGCTTTATTTCTCGGGAGAGCGTGTATTGCTTGTCTAATCTCTGCGATGGTGATGTTACATTTCAGGTCGTCTCGTTGCCTGTCAGTGAGTTGGGGTAGGTCTAAGTCCCTCATGAAATTTTCCAGTGCCACCTGTGAAAGGCGCCTGCGGGGGCCGTGTAGTGTGGTGTAGTAGTCCTTGAATGCATTGTTGACCCCAATTTGAGTCGAGGCAGTCGAACCTTGCTGATCAACAATGTCCAAGATTGGGAGGTGTGTCGGGCGTCCCGTATAATACGGGCTAGTAGTGGGCCTGACCTATCAGCTTGTGTGTGCTGTCTGTTAGTGTATTCTTTGTAGTCCAACAACCTCAGTTCTTCCAGCAGTTCAGCATGCTGTATGTGCGCTTCCTGAAGTGGAGTAAAGTGGAGGTGTGTGCCCGCAGCTTCGCTCTCTTGCATTGCCAGTTTGCCCTTAACTTCCTTAAGGCTATCAATCACCTCCCTCTTTCTGCCCACCCGGGCGGCCATCGCTTCCCCTCTGATGAAGACTTTGAATGTGTACCACTCTATTCTCCTAGAGCTAGTAAAACTGGTATGGGTCCAGGATATGTTGGAATGTTGAAAAATTTAATTTAGGACTCAAATTTGTCCCATCCAAACAAACGGATTTCACTAAAATAAAACTAGAGGCAATTGAATTTTGCCGCAAAATTCGACTGAAAGGGGACCAATATTGATCACATCCTCTTGAAAAAAGAGGCTTATTTAATACTAAAGTTCAACAGTACCCAAACCGGGTTGAACTCACTCTCTGAAATTTCGAGATTGTAATGCTTCCACGCACCCACTAGGTCGGAAACTACAATATCCACAATGCCTGGCTGTGGGCTTGCAATGATGTAGGAGCCCGAAACAGCCGCACGGCTGCTCCTGCGTTTTCATTTCCTGGTTCGCTCTGGTTGAAGGAAGGTGAGTGTCCGCGATACTCCTTATGCGTGAGACTGCGGCGCCCTCCCATTATACTGGGTTTATGACCACAAGGCCCCGGTTTTGTCTTACAGCGCGAGAGAAAAGTTTCCTGGTAGAACGGTGAGGAACAAGACTTCGCGACTGATATAGCAAGTTTTAGACAATCAACACACGGAATGGCGGTCGTTGACGCCCCGTGTCTACTACCAATAAATTGGGTAGGTGGCTTTTAACCATTCCCGCAATACTTAACGAACTTCAACACAAATTATGTCAATACTGAGCCGGACCTTTATACTTTACAGGTCACAAAGAAAGTATAAAAGGAGCACACGGAGAATTCAATACCGCATTCAATGCAGCATTTGAAGAAGGTATGAACGTGTTGCATTAGGTCTGTTGTAGTCGCTTGGCACTGGCCCAGATGGCTTTTTAAGTCTTCACTACTATTTTTTCAGAATACCTCCCATTATCATTGATTTCTGCGGCATTCCCTCGTGAACAAACACCACCACGAGAGTCCCCCGCATCCTCCACAGAGGTAATCAGTTCAGCAAAGTCAAACCAGCCCTAGGGGGTTCTTGTAAAAACGTTCTTTTGTAAATAAGGTGTAAATACTGAAACAAACTTCGTTTTATATTTTTTGTTTAGATTGAAAACATTGAGAGAGCCCTGAGGAGAATCTGTAATCTTTGACAGATTCGAAACGCGTTGGCAAGGAAAACGACAGATAGAGAGTTTTAAATAATTGCACTTTTTGGGTGCAGCTCTGATGGTCAATACTAATTATGGATCAATTTCTGATGTCTGTCTAATCTTTTACAACCTTTTGGGTTCAATAACGGTTGTTGATTATCTCGCAAACTCGCAAAGAATAATCATTTGCGTATGTAGAATTGTTATTGATTTCTCATACGAGGAGTTTGTTGATGAATGTTTGATTTATTTTTTATTTTTTATGTGATATTTGTTAAGCACTTGTGAAATATGTCTTAATGTGTTGTATTTGTACATAGGTGTATGGAGTGTTCTTCTCGCCTACTGATTTGTTAAATCATTCCAAAAAATAATGAACAAAAGGGTCAAATAAAATCCCTATACAAACAAAGAGACGTTGTTATTTGTTTGTTGTCTCTTAAAACTTATAGTGAGACTAAATAATGAGGTGGGCCAGCAATATTTCTTTTTTCCACTTGTAAATTGGGTCCAGCTGCCCCCTGTCCCGGGACCAAACTCCGTTGTTGTACTTTCCTACGGCAACAACACCGGCCCCCTAACCTATACGCCTCCTTCGTCACGAGGGTACCGCTAGAGGTATGGGATCGAACATGCGTCTTAGACGACCTGACGACCTTCCCGTCTCCCCTCACACCCCTGTTAGAGAACCCTTACTTCGGCCCGGGCAGGGATGTCCAGGCCTTTGCACGGTGGCACCCAGCAGGATGCCGATGCCTCTTTCACATGTATTCAGGTGCGGGAGTGACGCCTTTTGAGGAATTCCGGAAGACCTATGACCTCGCGGAGGCTGAACACATTAGGTATCTACAGGTCCGACATTGGGCGCTTCAACCCCAGATCCGTGGAGACGCTACACGAAAGCTCAGTAAATATGAATACTGGCTTCTCTCGCGCACCACAGATAAGCGACTCATTTCAGACATATATCGGCTCCTCTTGGGCAGATACTCGCGCGTTTATAATGCAGGACGGGCTAGATGGGAGAGGGAACTGGGGCGGACTCTGCGCAACAAAGAATGGGAGGACATTTACCACCGCGCCAGACACTCACGAGATGCGTGAGGTTTGGCACCTCACGCGAGATGCGTGCGATTCGGTATCTCACGCAATATGCGTGAGATTCGGTATCTCACGCGAGATGCGTGAGGTTTGGCACCTCACCCGAGGTGCGTGAGGTTTGGCACCTCACCCGAGATGCGTGAGGTTTAACACCTCACGCGAGATGCGTGAGGTTTGGCACCTCACGCGAGATGCGTGACGTTTGGCACCTCACGCGAGATGCGTGAGGTTTGGCACCTCACCCGAGATGCGCGAGGTTTGGCACCTCACCCAAGATGCGTGTGGTTTGGCACCTCACCCGAGATGCGTGAGGTTTGGCACCTTACCCGAGATGCGTGAAGTTTGGCACCTCCCCCGAGATGCGTGAGGGTTGGCACCTCACCCGAGATGCGTGAGGTTTGGCACCTCACCCGAGATGGTTTGGATCCTCACGCGAGATGCGCGAGATGCGTGAGGGTTGGCACCTCACGCGAGATGCGTGAGGGTTGGAACCTCACGCGAGATGCGTAAGGTTTGGCACCTCACCCGAGATGCGTGAGGTTTGGCACCTCACCCGAGGTGCGTGAGGTTTGGCACCTCACCCGAGATGCGTGAGGTTTAACACCTCACGCGAGATGCGTGAGGTTTGGCACCTCACGCGAGATGCGTGACGTTTGGCACCTCACGCGAGATGCGTGAGGTTTGGCACCTCACCCGAGATGCGCGAGGTTTGGCACCTCACCCAAGATGCGTGTGGTTTGGCACCTCACCCGAGATGCGTGAGGTTTGGCACCTTACCCGAGATGCGTGAAGTTTGGCACCTCCCCCGAGATGCGTGAGGGTTGGCACCTCACCCGAGATGCGTGAGGTTTGGCACCTCACCCGAGATGGTTTGGATCCTCACGCGAGATGCGCGAGATGCGTGAGGGTTGGCACCTCACGCGAGATGCGTGAGGGTTGGAACCTCACGCGAGATGCGTAAGGTTTGGCACCTCACCCGAGATGCGTGAGGTTTGGCACCTCACCCGAGATGCGTACGGTTTGGCACCTCACCCGAGATGCGTGAGGTTTGGCACCTCACCCGAGATGCGTGAGGTTTGGCACCTCACGCGAGCTGCCCGAGGTTTGGCACCTCACCCGAGATGCGTACGGTTTGGCACCTACCCCGAGATGCGTGAGGTTTGGCACCTCACTCGAGATGCGTGAGGTTTGGCACCTCACCCGAGATGCGTGAGGTTTGGCACCTCACCCGAGATGCGTGAGTTTTGGCACCTCACCGAGATGCGTGAGGTTTGGCACCTCACGCTAGATGCGTGAGGTTTGGCACCTCATTCGAGATGCGTGAGGTTTGGCAACTCATGCGAGATGCATGAGGTTCGGCACCTCACGCGAGATGCGTGAGGTTCGGCACCGCACGCGAGATGCGTGAGGTTTGGCACCTCACGCGAGATGCGTGAGGGTTGGCACCTTATGCGAGATGCGTGAGGTTTGGCGCCTTATGCGAGATGCGTGAGGTTTGGCACGGGGCGTGCCTACGATGTCAGCGGCCGCGCCCAGTTCCCCGTGCTCACTATTCAGCGTCTTTTGGTGAAGGAGGAAGAGGATCTTGGGGCTCCGTTTCTCTGCAAGGCCAGCTTTGTTCTTTTGATCGGTGGAGAGTTCTGGGTGCCTGAAATCTGCTACAACGCTCGCTGAGCTGCAGTAGGAGTTTAGAATCTGCAGAGACTTCTCTTCTTGATGGGCTCCCGGTGAGGCTAGGTTTTGGGGGGGATTACCTGTCACTAACCCAGATTCAGAAGTAGAGTCAATCCATCAATCAGGAGTTTGTTAAAGCGCAACTACTCACCCGTAAGGGTCTCAAGGCGCTAGGGGTGGGGGGTGCAGGTTCCATTCCATCAAGGAGGGGGTCTGTCGAAGAGCCAAGTTTTGAGGTTTCTTGCGAAGATGGGGAGCGATGTTGTCTGTCTGAGGTGGAGTGTAAGGGCGTTCCATGCTTTGGCGGCGAGGAAGGAGAAGGAGCGGCCTCCCGATCTGGTCTTTCTGGTGCGGGGGACCACGGCGTAGGAGAGCTGGGCTGATCGTAGGGTCCTTTGGGAGTGCCTGGAATTTGAGCCGGCTGTTCAGGTATGCTGGTCCGGTGCCGTGGAGGGCCTTGTGTGCGTGGGTGAGCATCTTAAAGGTGATTCTCGCCTCGACGGGGAGCCAGTGGAGTGTGCGCAGGTGCTGCGAGATGTGGCAGTGTTTAGGCAGGTTGAGGGCCAGTCTTGCGGCGGCGTTCTGGATGTTCTGTAGCTTGCGGATGATGTTTTTGTTTATTCCGGCGTAGAGTGCGTTGCCGTAGTAGAGTCAGCTGGTGACCAGGGCGTGAGTGACTGTCTTTCGGTGTTCGAGGGGGATCCATTTGAAGGTCTTACGAAGGAGGCGGAGGGTGTGGAAGCAGGAAGATGAGACAGAGTTGATCTGGCGGTCCATTTTGAGCTCGGAGTCCAGGATGATTCCCAGGTTGCGTGCGTGGTCTGTGGGGGTTGGCGGGTTTCCAAGGGCGGTGGGCCACCAGGTGTCCCTCCACGCGTCGGGGTTTGGGCCCATGATGAGTACTTTTGTTTTGTTGGTGTTTAGTTGTAGGCAGCTGTTTTTCATCCATTTGGCGACGGCTTCCATGCCTTCTCGAAAGTTGCGTCTGGCGGTGTTGGGCTTGTTGGATTGGGAGAGGATGAGCTGGGTGTCGTCTGCGTATGACACGATGTTGAGTCCATAGGTTCTGACGATGGGGGCAAGTGGAGCCATGTAGACGTTGAAGAGCGTCGGGCTGAGGGAGGAGCCCTGGGGGACTCCGTAGGTGGTAGGTGTGGGGTCTGAGAGGAAAGGGTGAGTCTGACCCGTTGCGTCCTGCCGGAGAGGAAGGAGCAGATCCAGTCGAGGGCCTTGTCCTGGATTCCTGCGTCGTAGAGTCTGCGTATTAGGGTGCGGTGGGAGACTGTGTCGAACGCCGCTGATAGGTCTAGGAGGATGAGGGCTACTGTTTCTCCTTTGTCCAGTTGGGTGCGGATGTCGTCTGTTGCGGCGAGGAGGGCGGTTTCCGTACTGTGGTTTTTTCTGAAGCCGGATTGGGAGGAGTCGAGGATGTTGTGTTCTTCAATGAATGTGGCGAGTTGGCTGTTGATGGCTTTCTCGATGACTTTCGCTGGGAAAGGGAGCAGGGAGATGGGTCTGTAGTTTTTTAGGTCGGTGGGGTCCGCTGAGGGTTTCTTTAGGAGGGGGTTGACCTCCGCGTGTTTCCAGTCGTCGGGGACGGAGTCGGTCGCCAGGGAGCGGTTGATGGTGTGGTGGAGCATGGGTGCGATGGTATCGGTGGCTCTGTTGAAGATGTGGTGGGGGCAGGGGTCCGTGGTTGCCCCTGAGTGGATTGACTTCATTGTCTTCAGTGTGTCTTCGATGGTGAGGGCTGTCCAGTCATCAATCGCTGGTTTCCGGGTGTCGGGGTGGTTCGTGAGGGTTCAGTGTGTTGGTTGTCTTTGTCGAAGTTGTCGTAGATGCTCTTGATTTTGTGGTGGAAAAAGGTGCTGAGTTTGTCGCAGAGGTCTTGTGAGGGAGGGATGTCAGTAGACTCGCTGGTGGGTTGGGCGAACTCCTTGATGATGCTGAAGAGTTTCTTGCTGTTGTGTGCGTGGGTGGAGATTCTGTCTTCAATCTCTTTTTTCCTCGTTTCTCTGATGAGTTGATGGTGGGCGTTGGTGGCGGCTCTGAAGTTGTTGTGGGCTTCTGTGGATTTGGTGTTTCTCCAGGCCTTTTCGAGGCGTGGCATGTGCGCCTGGACTCTCGAAGTTCGGTGGTAAACCATCTGGCTTTCTTGGCACGGGTATTGTTGTTTTTCTTGAGGGGGGGCTATGGTGTTGGTGCTGTCTGAGATCCATCTATGCAGGGTTCGAGCTGCGTTGGTTGGGGTGGAGTTGTTGAGTGAGGAGGTGAGCTGGTCGTTGGTGATTTTGGTCCAGTTTCTTTCTGGAAGCAGGTGCTGGTGTCTGTGGATGGCGTGTGTTCTGAAGGTGAAGTGGACGCAACGATAGTCGGTCCATGGGAGTTCGGTGGTGTGGCTGAAGGTGATGGAGTTTCCTGTAGTGAAGAGGGGGTCGAGGGTGTGTCCTGCTGAGTGCGTGGGCTCTGTCACGATCTGGCGGAGTCCAATGTTGTGGAGGTTGTCCAGGAGGCATGTGGTGTTGGGGTCCAGTTGATTGTCGAGGTGGAAGTTGAGGTCTCCCAGCAGGGTGTAGTTGGTGGATGCGATGGCCTGCGGGGAGATAATGTCCGTGATGGAGTTGGCGAAGGGTCCGCGGGGTCCAGGGGGTCGGTAGATGAGGGTTCCTCGGAGGGCGGCGATGGGGCTGGCCAGTATCTTGAAGTGAAGGTGTTCTATCAGTTTTGTGGACTCGTCAGGTAGTGTGCTCAGGCGGAGGCTGGATTTGTGGACGATGGCGATTCCTCCTCCTGGGTGGGTGGGGTGGTCCTTCCTGGAGATCTTGTATCCTTGCGGGATGGCGATGGCGATGTCCGGTCCCGAGGTGGCATTGGTCCAGGTTTCGGTGAAGAATGCTACGTCCGGGGTGGTGCTGTCGAGGAGGTCCCAGATTTCTGTGGCGTGTTTGTGGAGGGATCGGACGTTGAGGAGAATGCATCGCAGGGTCTTCGGTTCGGTTGTGTTCTTGGGGGCGGGTTGTGCTGGATCCGTGTTCTTGGCGGTGCTGCAGGTGTGCCGGCAGCGGTGACAGCTGAAAGGTCCATGGGTGTCGGCTGGTGATGCTAGCTTGCAGTTGTTGTTGCAGCCTGGGTTGAGTGCGTGGAGTGCTGCTGGGTCGTAGTGTTGGCGGGGTGGAGGTCCAGGGTTCCTGGTGCTGGTCGTGGACGGGCGCATATGTGCTAGCCTTTGACGCGCCTTCGGTGCACCAGTGGCCGCCATTAAGTAGGGGTCGGGGAGGGCTGGACAGCTGGGAGGCGGGAGCGGGGAGAGGAGCTGGATTGGACCGGTCACGCTGGGGGGGGAGGGGCCGCGGGGGCAGCAGCGGCGGGGAAAGGTAATGGGAGGAAAGAAGGGATAAAGAAAAAAGGGAAAATAAGCAGAAATAAGGCACAAAAGAGCAGAGCTGCAGAAAAGGGCAGAAAGGTGAAAGATGGAAAGGGTAGAAAAACGAGTGAAAACGAGTGAAGGAGCGAAAGGGAAAATGGGCAGAAATAAGGCACAAAAGAGCAGAGGTGCAGAAAAGTGAAAGATAGAAAGGGTAGAAAAACGAGTGAAGGAGCAGAGGGAGAGAAAGGGAAAATGGGCAGAAATAAGGCACAAAAGAGCAGAGATGCAGAAAGGTGAAAGATAGAAAGGATAGAAAAACGAGTGAAGGAGCAGAGTGAGAGAAAGGAGACAGAGGTCCACTCTACAGGTAAGATTGCGGATCTTGTTAAAACCATTTCAGTGATTTATTAGGAACATTCAATTTGATTTTCAAGATCATTTACCATATTCACGAGTGCGATTCTTGTTCTATAGTAGTTCCATGAATGTTTTTGGGAACACTTTTAAGTCACATAAAATAAGTAAATATAAGACACTGATTGTTTAGGTGATTGAAAACCTAGTCATAGAAAGACCTAAACCAAATTCTGCCGCTTATGCCGTTGAGCAGTTGATACTGAAGTGAAGTATTATCGCCACAATATAGCGGATCTAAGAAAGGTGCAACTAAGAGTCTGATTGTCTGAATAAACGCAAGCCACAAAGCTCTTAAGCTAGTTCCTGATTGAAGGACAGAATCTGATGTCCTAATTTACGTCTTTGTGCGAAGGAAAGTGCGTGTATTTTTGTTTGCGAGTAACTTTTCCTTTTCAGATCTCCTTCCCAGCTGGTCCCTTCCTAATTCCCTTTCCCCCCGCTTAATCACTTCAATACTCTGTGTAATCATTACAATCAGAGTTGGAGGTATTGAGAGGTGGGCCCCTTATATCATCACTCCAGACCCTGAGGAAGAAGCAACCTGACAGAATAGTGAGCCCACGAATAATATTCCTCCCGGTCTGAGAGTTTTGACATTATGGCCACCATGGATGATTTAATGAGGGTTATTGTTCAGATGCAAACAGATTTAACTGAAGCTAGGAATGCCACTGCAATGCTCTCTGATAAAGTAGATAGGATACAGCGATTAAGTACTCCGCTTCCTCCTCTCCGTTCTCTGCAGCATACAGACTGAGAGAAATGACGCTGTTGGGGCAGCCGTCCGAACCAATCGGTGCTGGCTGCGGTGGAGGGGAGGGAGGTTGCCTGCAGCCTTCCTGTTGACGAGAGCCCAGACCACGTCAGACGCATTCAAAATCCAGGACGGCGGGAGACGGAAGTCTGCAGTCTCGGGAGTCAGCGCGGGAAGCCAAGGTAAGTTTTATATAATATTTTATTATGTATTATCGCATATCGCAGACTTACATGACCATTGCGCGCTGCAGAATATATTGCCGCATTGCTGTTTTAATTATTTTAAAATTAATCTTCTTTACTGCGCGCTCGCGTTGTCGATCTTGGCGCTAGGCGCTACCTCTCTCATAGCGTGTTATTAGTACCACTCTTACCCGCACTATAATTGTGACCTCATTCCGCACTTGGCGGGAATTTGAGCGCTTCAGGGCACCTTAGGGCTCCTGGGGACATCGCGCTGCGGTTTTGGTAGCCGCCATCTTGGGTGAGGGAGGGAACCAGGGAGTGCCGAATTGCTGGCGCCATCTTGGTTGGGGGGCTAGTGATCGCACTACTGGAATCTTGCGTATACGGCTATATATGATGGACGCCCCTAAAGCGCGCAGCAGGCGCGCCGGCGGAGCGCCGGAGGTGCCCCAGAGGTAAGCCCGTTTGCGCCCGTTCGCGCCGGGCGCCGAAAGTTCTGCCTCTCGGAACCAAGATGGAACTTCTTACTCTTATTCCCGCGATGAACTTTTACGCCTTAATCTCGGTTCACTCAGTAACCGAAAGTATATCACCACCAGTAAGCACCCAGTTGCCTTGTCCTGTGGCTTGTTAAATGTGAGATCTCTCATCAAACACTGTGAAGAAATTGCGTTACTTATCGATTCTTACCATCTAGACGTACTCTTCATGACAGAGACTTGGACAACACCGACTAGCTCGGTGGAACTGGGGACAGCTTGTCCCACTGGCTTCAAAATAAGGCATAATCCCAGGATGGGAGCAAGAGGAGGTGGAACTGGATTAATTTTTAGGCAGACTCTTGACGTCTCCCAGCTTATCATCAAGGCAATCGCTGGGTGCGAAACATTGGGTTTTTCCAGCAAGGGCCAAGGAGGCGTGCTATTCACGGGTCTACTATGTTATAGACCCCCGGCTAGCTCGTTTTCTGCTGTACCTGAGCTCATAGACTTAATATAAGATCTCTCCCACACAAAGTTGATGGTGTTAGGGGATTTCAATCTTTGGTCAGAGAGACCGACCAAGACGGCCTATGTAGAGCTGGTCCAAGCTTGTCATAATATTGAGCTACAACAACTGATACTCTCCAAAACCCATTCAAAGGGCCATATTCTTGATCTACTTTTTGCTGACGCTTGTCGAACGGCTATACGTGACGTCCTGCCTCAGTGTTGGACGGATCACGCCCTCGTCCAGTTCTCCCTCTCGTGCACTGGTGCTCCATTAAAGAAAGGGAGTGTGGGGGGCACTAGAATGGGGAGACAATGGTCTAGACTCCTCAAACAAACGATCTTGCCCTCTCTGCTGCCAGATGGCTTTGTATTGGGAGCGAATGTGGACGTAAGTTACGAGACTCTCTGTCAGCGAATCTCAGCTTCTCTGGACTCTTTGGCCCTGCTGCGAAAAATCAAAGATAGGACTAATCTTGATATGCCATGGTACTCGGAAGAACTTCGGCAGCTCAAGCCCCAATGTACAGGCTGAGGGGACCTGGAGGAAACAGTACCTGGAATCACATAGAGTCCTCTTCAAACAAGCACTGGCGTCCTATAAAATCCAGATCAAGCTTGCCAAAGCTAGATTCTTAGAAGAATCTTTGATGGCAGCTGTAAATAAATCTCAGGCCTTATTTAAGATCGTAAAGGACCTGGCCCATCCTGGCTGTACAAAAATTGTCATCCCGGCCTCTCAAGCTCTCTGTGATTCGCTAGCACAGGCCTTTGAGGATTAGATTGCCAACATCTTAAACAATCTTCCCTCGTCAACTGGCCGTGCTGTGCACGATTCCATCTCATTTGAGAATAGGAAGGAGTGTACTAAATCAGGTGAGCTGAGCAACTTTCCTCTACCATCTTTTGAGGACTTCTGCTCTTTGGCTGACGGGGTGTCCTCTGGCTCACCTTCTGATCCTCTTCCACCCAAATTCTGGAAACTTTTTCGTGAAGAGCTGTTTCCCCCACTTTTTTCCATCTGTCGCCAGTCTCTCACTTCAGCACGTGTTCCAAATTGCTGGAAATTGGCGGTGGTCTCCCCACTGCTTAAAAAGGAGAATCTGGACCCCACATGCCCAGCCAACTTTAGGCCCATCTCCCTCTCGCCATTCCCTATTAAAATTATAGAGAAACTGGCCACAAAACATCTCTCCAACTTTCTTGAGACTACTGATTGTTTGGATGTGGCTCAGTTTGGGTTTAGACCGGCACATGGGACAGAGTCGGCATTGGTGACTGTTCTCGATGACCTTCAAACGCGTGCCGACCAGGGTCGAGCATCCTTTTTAGTGCTGCTCGATATGTCGGCCGCGTTTGACACGGTCAGCCATGCAATCCTGGTCAGGGGACTGACGGAGGCTGGGGTGTCGGGCTTGGCCCTTGAATGGCTGGTGTCATATCTCGATCAAAGGCACCAGGTAGTTGCCCTGCCACCCTTTAAATCCAACATCAGGAGGGTTGGTCAGGGAGTACCCCAGGGCTCGGCCATCAGCCCCATTCTTTTCAATCTTTACCTCCGTCCCCTGATCACGCTGATTAAATCTTTTGGCATAACAGTCACCAACTACGCCGATGACACCCAACTTATCTTCTCGTTTGAGGGTAAGGAGGGGGTGTCACAGGAGGACTTCCATCGATGCATGAGCACCACGGCAGAATGGCTGGGTAACAACTCCCTACAATTTAACAACTCGAAAACCGAGGTGCTACATTGCTCTATGGATCGGACCCCCAGACCCCTACCGCAGGGTTTTTGGCCTCCTGATTTCCAAGGTACTAGTCTGCCTGCCGAATCGGTTCAGAATTTGGGGTTAATGTTTAGTTCCGACTTTGTTTGTTTGGCACCTCACCCGAGATGCGTGAGGTTTGGCACCTCACCCGAGATGCGTGAGGTTTGGCACCTCACCCGAGATGCGTGAGGTTTGGCACCTCACCCGAGATGCGTGAGGCTTGGCACCTCACGCGAGATGCGTGTGGTTCGGCACCTCACGCGAGATGCGTGAGGTTTGGCACCTTACGCAAGATGCGTGAGGTTTGGCACCTCACCCGAGATGCGTGAGGTTTGGCACCTCACCCGAGATGCGTGAGGTTTGGCACCTCACCCGAGATGCGTGAGGTTTGGCACACGCGAGATGCGTGTGATTCGGCAACTCACGCGAGATGCGTGAGGTTTGGCACCTCACGCGAGATGCGTGTGGTTCGGCACCTCACGCGAGATGCGTGTGGTTCGGCACCTCACGCGAGATGCGTGAGGTTTGGCACCTCACGCGAGATGCGTGAGGGTTGGCACCTTATGCGAGATGCGTGAGGTTTGGCGCCTTATGCGAGATGCGTGAGGTTTGGCACGGGGCGTGCCTACGATGTCAGCGGCCGCGTCCAGTTCCCCTTGCTCACTATTCAGCGTCTTTTGGTGAAGGAGGAAGAGGATCTTGGGGCTCAGTTTCTCTGCAAGGCCAGCTTTGTTCTTTTGATCGGTGGAGAGTTCTGGGTGCCTGAAATCTGCTACAACGCTCGCTGAGCTGCAGGAGGAGTTTAGAATCTGCAGAGACTTCTCTTCTTGATGGGCTCCCGGTGAGGCTAGGTTTTGGGGGGGATTACCTGTCACTAACCCAGATTCAGAAGTAGAGTCAATCCATCAATCAGGAGTTTGTTAAAGCGCAACTACTCACCCGTAAGGGTCTCAAGGCGCTAGGGGTGGGGGGTGCAGGTTCCATTCCATCAAGGAGGGGGGGTCTGTCGAAGAGCCAAGTTTTGAGGTTTCTTGCGAAGATGGGGAGCGATGTTGTCTGTCTGAGGTGGAGTGTAAGGGCGTTCCATGCTTTGGCGGCGAGGAAGGAGAAGGAGCGGCCTCCCGATCTGGTCTTTCTGGTGCGGGGGACCACGGCGTAGGAGAGCTGGGCTGATCGTAGGGTCCTTTGGGAGTGCCTGGAATTTGAGCCGGCTGTTCAGGTATGCTGGTCCGGTGCCGTGGAGGGCCTTGTGTGCGTGGGTGAGCATCTTAAAGGTGATTCTCGCCTCGACGGGGAGCCAGTGGAGTGTGCGCAGGTGCTGCGAGATGTGGCAGTGTTTTGGCAGGTTGAGGGCCAGTCTTGCGGCGGCGTTCTGGATGTTCTGTAGCTTGCGGATTATGTTTTTGTTTATTCCGGCGTAGAGTGCGTTGCCGTAGTAGAGTCTGCTGGTGACCAGGGCGTGAGTGACTGTCTTTCGGTGTTCGAGGGGGATCCATTTGAAGGTCTTACGAAGGAGGCGGAGGGTGTGGAAGCAGGAAGATGAGACAGAGTTGATCTGGCGGTCCATTTTGAGCTCGGAGTCCAGGATGATTCCCAGGTTGCGTGCGTGGTCTGTGGGGGTTGGCGGGTTTCCAAGGGCGGTGGGCCACCAGGTGTCGCTCCACGCGTCGGGGTTTGGGCCCATGATGAGTACTTTTGTTTTGTTGGTGTTTAGTTGTAGGCAGCTGTTTTTCATCCATTTGGCGACGGCTTCCATGCCTTCTCGAAAGTTGCGTCTGGCGGTGTTGGGCTCGTTGGATAGGGAGAGGATGAGCTGGGTGTCGTCTGCGTATGACACGATGTTGAGTCCATAGGTTCTGACGATGGGGGCAAGTGGAGCCATGTAGACGTTGAAGAGCGTCGCGCTGAGGGAGGAGCCCTGGGGGACTCCGCAGGTGGTAGGTGTGGGGTCTGAGAGGAAAGGGGGAGTCTGACCCGTTGCGTCCTGCCGGAGAGGAAGGAGCAGATCCAGTCGAGGGCCTTGTCCTTGATTCCCTTCGTCGTAGAGTCTGCGTATTAGGGTGCGGTGGGAGACTGTGTCGAACGCCGCTGATAGGTCTAGGAGGATGAGGGCTACTGTTTCTCCTTTGTCCAGTTGGGTGCGGATGTCGTCTGTTGCGGCGAGGAGGGCGGTTTCCGTACTGTGGTTTTTTCTGAAGCCGGATTGGGAGGAGTCGAGGATGTTGTGTTCTTCAATGAATGTGGCGAGTTGGCAGTTGATGGCTTTCTCGATGACTTTCGCTGGGAAAGGGAGCAGGGAGATGGGTCTGTAGTTTTTGAGGTCGGTGGGGTCCGCTGAGGGTTTCTTTAGGAGGGGGTTGACCTCCGCGTGTTTCCAGTCGTCGGGGACGGAGTCGGTCGCCAGGGAGCGGTTGATGGTGTGGTGGAGCATGGGTGCGATGGTATCGGTGGCTCTGTTGAAGATGTGGTGGGGGCAGGGGTCCGTGGGGGCCCCTGAGTGGATTGACTTCATTGTCTTCAGTGTGTCTTCGATGGTGAGGGCTGTCCAGTCATCAATCGCTGGTTTCCGGGTGTCGGGGGTGGTTCGTGAGGGTTCAGTGTGTTGGTTGTTTTTGTCGAAGTTGTCGTAGATGCTCTTGATTTTGTGGTGGAAAAGGGTGCTAAGTTTGTCGCAGAGGTCTTGTGAGGGAGGGATGTCAGTAGACTCGCTGGTGGGTTGGGCGAACTCCTTGATGATGCTGAAGAGTTTCTTGCTGTTGCGTGCGTGGGTGGAGATTCTGTCTTCAATCTCTTTTTTCCTCGTTTCTCTGATGAGTTGATGGTGGGCGTTGGTGGCGGCTCTGAAGTTGTTGTGGGCTTCTGTGGATTTGGTTTTTCTCCAGGCCTTTTCGAGGCGGCGACATGTGCGCCTGGACTCTCGAAGTTCGGTGGTAAACCATCTGGCTTTCTTGGCACGGGTATTGTTGTTTTTCTTGAGGGGGGGCTATGGTGTTGGTGCTGTCCGAGATCCATCTATGCAGGGTTCGAGCTGCGTTGTTGGGGTCGTCGTTTTCCGCAATGGTTGGGGTGGAGTTGTTTAGTGAAGAGGTGAGCTGGTCGTTGGTGATTTTGGTCCAGTTTATTTCTGGAAGCAGGTGCTGGTGTCTGCGGATGGTGTGTGTTCTGAAGGTGAAGTGGACGCAACAATAGTCGGTCCATGGGAGTTCGGTGGTGTGGCTGAAGGTGATGGAGTTTCCTATAGTGAAGAGGGGGTCGAGGGTGTGTCCTGCTGAGTGCGTGGGCTCTGTCACGATCTGGCGGAGTCCAATGTTGTGGAGGTTGTCCAGGAGGCATGTGGTGTTGGGGTCCAGTTGATTGTCGAGGTGGAAGTTGAGGTCTCCCAGCAGGGTGTAGTTGGTGGATGCGATGGCCTGCGGGGAGATAATGTCCGTGATGGAGTTGGCGAAGGGTCCGCGGGGTCGGTAGATGAGGGTTCCTCGGAGGGCGGCGATGGGGCTGGCCAGTATCTTGAAGTGAAGGTGTTCCATCAGTTTTGTGGACTCGTCAGGTAGTGTGCTCAGGCGGAGGCTGGATTTGTGGACTATGGCGATTCCTCCTCCTGGGTGGGTGGGGTGGTCCTTCCTGGAGATCTTGTATCCTTGCGGGATGGCGATGGCGATGTCCGGTCCCGAGGTGGCATTGGTCCAGGTTTCGGTGAAGAATGCTGTGAGAAGGTGGCCTGATATGCAGTGCTCACTATTCTAGTGAACACTATGTATCAGTCCAGCAACCCTTATTGATGATTGGTTGTAAGTCAACCTTATAGACCAGCTATCCTAGTAGCGTGGATACGAGCAGTCTAAGGCTAAAGACTCGAGAGGGCGTGTTAAGCCAGCTGTTATACCACACATATACCCCTTGAATACCAAGTGAAAGGACACCACACAAGTGTTATGAAAATAAACAAGATATTTATTAAGAATCACAACAGCCCTGTACTCTTTATGAGGACAGGGTACTAAGCACAAAACAAAACTCTTACGAAAATACTTAAGTTAGCACAGTATATACAAATGCCCGAGGGGCACGGAAAACCATATACTCTGAAAGTGGAATGCGAAATTACTAGCAGGTAAGTACAGTACTAATAGGCTTTGGAATCGCTAGATCTTGACTATAGAATCTTCAGATTACTTCTAGGAGACCCAGGGGACTCAGGTGCAGAGTGTGCACTCTCACGCGTGATGCGGGACAAAGTCTATGGTAGCTAGTAATGACAAAGTTAGTGTTCTCGGGCGAACCCGACCTGGTAGGAGGAAAACGAAAGTGGATTCTGACCCTTGGATAGTGAGGCTATGCTGGGGCACCGAAATGCCGAAGTTACCTAGCCCAGGGGCTGCAGCTGCATAGGTCTCAAAAGACGTCGGGAATCCTCGTAGACGGACCAGGAGCCTGGAAGAAAGAAGTTGCTGGCAGGCGACCAGTGAAGAAAGTTAGATGGATCCAAGCCTGGATCGAAGGAAGATGACACCTGAAAGCAGAGGGGACCAAGTTCAAGACTACTAGCCAGTAGTCAGGTGGCACCAGGAGAGCACCGGATGGTAGTCACCTCGACTAGGTGGGTGGGTGACGCTGTGCTCGCAGATCTCACGGACCAGGAGGCGTTGTCGGCGACCAGGATGGGGGAGCGAGCTGTCCCACGATGGATGAAGCTGTCGGCGTCGCTGGACCCAGGATTGGGCAACAAAGCCTTGGCAAATTCAAGCCCACGCGGTGGACTCAAAATGGCGTCTGGAGTGGACCAGGAGGGTCCGGGGTGCCTCTCTTGAAGAAGGAAGCAAGGGCCAGTCTGGAGCAACCAGACCAGCAGCAGTGATGTCGTCGGGCGTCGTGAAGAAGGCCACAAGCCAGCCGGCTAGTAGCCACACAGCGCGGTGAGCACGCAAAAGCAGAAGGGCCCCACGCAGATCGTGGAGATGCTGGAGGGCTGATCTTCGGTGCTGGAGCTGCTCAGGGTTGGGGCTTCTCGGACCCCAAAGCACTCACCAGTGGAGCACACGGTGGGCTTGTTGCAAAGAAGTCGTGCAGTCTTGGTGATCGTCGGTCCCTCGAGGTCTCGTCGCACTCACAGTTCTCAGCTTGGCTGTAGAGGTGAGTAGAGGTCAGAGGTGCCAGGGAAGCCGGGTCTCGTCGAGCTGGGTCGTCGGATTCGTGAAGAAGGACTTGCAGCAGACCGCAGTGTTCTTAGGATGGTGCCCGCTTGATGCAGGGTGACTACTCCTTAGCCACAAGGGAGAATCTTGAAGAAGAAATCTTGATGTCCTTTCGCAGAAAGTCGTGTCTTGATTCCAAAGATGATCTAATTTGAACAGGGGGCCCGCTCCTATCTTTATACTAAGAAAAGGGGCTGACCTGGTGACTAGGTCCTGCCTATGGGTGGGACTAGGAAGGGGGTGGTTACACCCCTCTCCCATGCCGGACTTTCCCCAGGCCAGGGGCTGGGGTGCCCCTGGAACTGGTTCTGGCCGGCCTATGCGTAGTGAGCACCGGGGTGCCACTCTGCAGTCACCTTCCTGTAAAGCCCTGCCTACCCAGGATGCACAAAACCCTGTCTGGGATGGTGCTAGCACCGCCCCTGACAGGAAACCCTTTGTCCAGGCTCCCCTCGCTGGAAGGACTCCCAGCTGCAGGGGGTCAGACTCGTGTCTGTGGTGGCAGCATCCATTTTGTGGAGCTGAGGCTTCAGTTAACTTTAACCGGGGTTCACAGTTACATACATGTCGTGTCCCTCTAGAAGGGTGGAATGCTAACCTCGTCGCCAGAATTGGCGAGGGGTTAGTATTCCAATTCGTATGACACCTTACTCGACATGTTTTGATAAAGCAATACCAAAGATAGCATTTAACCGCGAGGATTATAATGCACTTAAGAGTATATGGTATGCGATATCATGGAACAGCTATTAGCACTTGGTTCCGCAAGCTGCAGACAGGCTCAGCTCATGCCAGAGCACCATCTCACATGATTCCAAGCACTCTGCCTTCAGGATTGTCAAGGCCTGCCATAGGAGTGGCTGATAGGAATCTGTGTGTCCATTTCAGGGTTAGATATAGGTATACTATATCTACAGCAAAGGGTGATTACACGACTTTGCCCCAGCTGTCATGCAGCCAGTTGTGTCAAATTTAGGAGGCCGGCCAGGGGTGGCATAATACATGCTTCAGCCCCTGTTAGGCCCTGGATACACCTATGCCCTGAGTTACAGGGTCTGATAAGGTGGCCCAGTACCAATTGGTAAATGCACCTAGGGTACACGTTGTAATTTAGAGAGAGAACAGCCAGGCTGTGGGTCTGATTGGCAGGCCCACAGCCAGAGAAAGTCGTAAACCAGTGAAACAAAAGCAAAAAATCTGGGTGATCATAGGATTGCAGACCCTACTCTCCTACATGACCCCCCCCCCAAACTTTGGGACAATAAGCTAACCTTGACCAGGTGAGTCTTCTTGTTCTAAGTGGAAATATCTGGAGAGCCCATCGGCATTGCCATGATCAGTGCCAGGTCTATGTTCCACTGTAAAGTCCATCCCCTGTAAGGAAATGGACCACCTAAGCAGTTTGGGGTTTTCACCCTTCATCTGATTTAGCCACAAGAGGGGCTTATGGTCGGTCTGAATCTTGAAGTGAGTGCCAAACAAGTATGGCCTCAGCTTCTTCAGGGCCCAAACCACAGCAAAGGCCTCCCTCTCAATAGCTGACCAATTCTTCTCTCTGGGGGTCAGCCTTCTGCTTATAAAAGCAATGGGCTGGTCTTGACCATCAAAATTCAGTTGAGATAGAACAGCTCCCACACCCAACTCAGAAGCATCTGTTTGGACAATGAATGGTTTGGAGTAGTCTGGACTCTTAAGGATAGGTGCTGTGCACATGGCCTGCTTTAGGTCATCGAATGCTTTTTGACAGCCTGCTGTCCACTGAACCTTTTTTGGCATTTTCTTACTTGTCAGTTCATTTAATGGAGTCACAATTGATCCATAGTTCCTGACAAACTTTCTGTAGTAACCAGTCAGGCCCAAGAAAGCTCGAACCTGAGTCTGGGTGGTTGGAGGAGCCCAGTCCCTGATTGACTGTATTTTGCTCTCCAGTGGCTGAACCTGGCCTCCACCTACAAGGTGGCCCAGGTATACAACCTGTGTCTGCCCTATCTGGCACTTGGTGGCCTTGATAGTGAGGCCTGCTGCTTGCAGAGCCTCTAACACTTTCCTCAGGTGGACCAGGTGATCCTCCCAGGTGGAGCTAAAGACAGCAATATCATCAAGATATGCTGCACAGAAGTCATCCAGCCCAGTGAGAACATGATTCACCAACCTTTGGAAGGTGGCAGGTGCATTTTTCAGACCAAAGGGCATTACCACAAATTGATAATGCCCACCAGGGGTTGAAAATGCTGTCTTGGGCTTGGCATCCTCAGCTAACCTGATTTGCCAATACCCAGCTGTCAGGTCAAATGTGCTTAAGTAGTTGGCAGAAGCCAATCTATCTATAAGCTCATCTGCCCTTGGTATTGGGTGGGCATCAGTCTTAGTGACTGCATTGAGACCCCTGTAGTCTACGCAGAACCTCATCTCTTTCTTACCACCCTGGGTGTGAGGTTTTGGCACTAGAACTACTGGACTAGCACAAGGGCTATCTGAGGGTTCAATGACTCCCAACTCCAACATTTTCTGCACTTCAGTTTTTATGCAGTCTCTAACATGATCAGGCTGCCTGTAGATTTTACTCTTAACTGGCAGGCTGTCACCAGTGTCAACCTCATGGGTACACCAATTGGTCTGACTGGGTGTCAGAGAAAACATATGTCTGAAAGACTGAAGAACCTGTTTACAGTCTTTCTGTTGATGCTCAGAGAGGCTGCCACAAAAGACAACACCATCTACTGACCCATCATCAGGATTCTGAGTGAGCAGGTCTGGGAGAGGGTCACTCTCTTCCTCCTGTCCCTCATCTATGGCCATGAGCAAGCTCATGTCCTTCCTGTCGACATATGCTTTGAGCCTGTTGACATGGAGCACCCTGTGGGGGCTCCTGGGAGTTCCAAGGTCCACCAGGTAGGTGACCTCTCCCTTTTGCTCAAGAATTGTGTGGGGCCCAGACCATTTGTCTTTGAGTGCTGCTGGGGCCACTGGCTCCAACACCCACTACTTCTGTCCAGGCTGATAAACAGTCAGGACAGCCTTTTGGTCATGCCAAGCTTTTTGAAGTTCTTGATTGGCCTTAAGGTTTTCAGATGCCTTCTCCATATACTCAGCCATCCTGGAGCGGAGACCAAGTACATAGTCCACTATGTTGGTTGCAGGCTTTTTGAGAGGTCTCTCCCATCCTTCCTTCACCAAACACAGGGGGCCTCTCACAGGATGCCCATACAAAAGTTCAAAAGGGCTGTAGCCAACCCCCTTTTGTGGGACCTCTCTGTAAGCAAACAGAAGGCAGGGAATCAGGACATCCCATCTACGCCTGAGCTTTTCAGGTAGTCCATGAATCATCCCTTTTAGGGTCCTGTTGAACCTTTCAACAAGCCCATTGCACTGTGGATGATAGGGTGTAGTGAACTTGTAGTTGACACCACATTCCTTCCACATAGCAGTTAAGTAGCTTGACATGAAGTTTGCACCTCTGTCAGAGACAACCTCCTTAGGGAAGCCCACTCTGGAGAACACTCCAACTAGGGCCCTTGCCACTACAGGTGCTGTAGTGGTCCTAAGTGGAATAGCTTCAGGATACCTGGTGGCATGATCCACTACCACCAGTATAAACTTGTGCCCTGATGCTGTCTGGGGTTCCATTGGACCAACAATGTCAATCCCCACTCTTTCAAAGGGCACCCCCACCACAGGCATTGGTATAAGGGGGGCCTTTGTTGTGCCACCTGACTTACCACTGGCTTGGCAAGTGACACAGGAGCGACAAAACTCCCTGGTATCCTCATTCATGTGAGGCCAGTGAAAGTGTGAGACAAGCCTGTCCCAAGTCTTTGTCTGGCCTAAGTGACCTGCTAAGGGAATCTCATGGGCCAAGGTAAGGAGGAAACCTCTCTGAGACAAGGGTACAACCAGCCTCCTGGTCATGCCAGGCTTGGGGTCTCTTGACTCAGTGTACAGGAGTCCATCTTCCCAGTATACCTTGTGGGTACCTGTGGCGTTCCCAGCAGCCTCAGCAGCAGCCTGCTGTCTGAGGGGTTCAAGGGAAGGGCAGTCTAACTGTTCCTTCCCCAGGTCTTCTCTTGAGGGTCCCCCTGAGCCTAGAAATTCAGCTTGATCAAGCTCAAACTCTTTAGGCTCAGTTTCCCTCAATTCCTGTAGGTCAGCCTCCTCAGAGACCTGATCCTCAACCTGGGGCAAGGGGGAAGGCACAGCCTTAACCCTACTGCTCTTCTTCTTGGAAGGTGTCTGGTCCATTGTTCCAGGATCCAGCACCTGTTCAGTGGGGCATTTCCTGATCTGTGACCTGGTCACAGCAAACACATGTGCTGGCAAGCCTAACATTTCCATGTGAGTCCTCTGCTCCACTTCTGACCATTGTGATGACTCCAAATCATTGCCCAACAAACAATCCACTGGGAGGTCTGAACTAACTACAACCTTCTTTTGGCCAGTTACCCCTCCCCAGGAGAAAGCTACAATTGCCATACTGTTATTGGTAGTGACATTGCTTGCATTGGTCACCAGGAAATCTGTACCTGGCATGATCTGTCCAGGGTCCACAAAGTTAGGTGTCACCATTGTGACACTGGCACAAGTGTCCCTATAGGCCTGAGCCATTTTTCCATTAATGAAAGGTGTCTGTCTGTATTTGCCCAAAGTATTGGGACTTATATCAGGGGACATATCCACATCCCCTGTACAAACAAGGACAGCCTGAGTGAGTGTGCCAACTAAGTTGTCACCCCCCTCAGAACCCAGGGTTAACCCAACTAAACCCTTGGGAGGTGCACTACCACTGCTGACTGTACTAGGGGGCACAGGTGCCTTAGGGGCTGCAGTGGCAGGAGTCTGCCCTCCTCCTTTCTTGGTGCACTCACTAAACCAGTGAGTTTTACTTTTGCAGTATTGGCACCACCTTTTAGATTGGCCTTCTTGATTTTTCTTCTTCTGGGGAGCCTGACCCCCACCCTCTTTGGGTTGTTGGGGACCTGTCGAAGACTTCTGGTCATTTTGTTCCCCTTTAGAATCTTTACCCTTCTGGTCTGCTTTCTTCTGACCACCCTGATTCTGGCCCTGGTTCTGTTTAACTCTTGTTCTGACCCATCTGTCTGCCTTCTTTCCCAATTCTTGGGGAGAGGTCAGATCTGAGTCAACAAGATGCTGATGCAACAACTGGTTCTGACAATTGTTTAAAATTTGTTCTCTCATGATCAAATTATACAATCCTGTGTAATCAGTAACCTTACTGCCCAGCAACCAGCCCTCCAAAGCCTTAGTGGCACAATCTACAAAGTCAGACCAATCTTGAGACTGAGTTTTCTGGGTATCCCTGAACAACAACCTGTATTGTTCAGTGGTTAGGCCAAACCCATCAATCAGTGTATTTTTCAAAATTTGGTAATTGTTAGCATCCTCCACTCTAGTAGTGAGGAGCTTATCTCTACCTTTACCTTCAAAGGAGAGCCACAAGATAGCTGCCCACTGACTCTGGGGAACACCCTGCACAGTGCAGGCCCTCTCCAAAGCAGTAATCCATTTGTGGATGTCATCCCCTTGCTTAAAGGGGGGCACTATCTTATTCAGGTGCTTTGTATCAAAACTCCTTTCCCTATTGCTAGGTACAATGCTGCCACCAGTGGGGACTACCCCACTTAACGGTTGCTCTCTAGCAAAGGCAAGCCTCTCTTTGGCCAGGGCAAGTTCTTCCCTTTCAATCCTCAGATTGACTGCCCTTTCTTTAGCTTCATACACTCTCCTCTGAGGGGAATTCATCCCTCTGTGAGAAGAGTTGTGAGAGCCATTGGTTTGAATGGATCTGCCAGAGCCTCTTGATAGAGATCTGGCTCGTCCATTCCCAATGTTAAGCTGACCTGAGAGTGGTCCCAGGGGTCCCCCAGTACCAATCTCATGTCTGCTTAAGTTGGACCTGGTTAGTCTGCTGACTTCTACCTGTCCCTTATCTGCCCCATCCTCAGAGGGATCCTCATCCTCCTCCCCCTCTTCAGTCTCAGCTGAGAGGTGGATTAGGTCAGGGTCTCCTCTGGTTCCCTCAAGGGGAGGCATGCTTCCATCTGGATTAGAAGAGCTAAGAAGTTTCTCAGCTTTTCTGGCATCATAAGTCTCTAAGAGACCAATCAGAAAGGAAGTTGTGGGGTTAGACCCCTGTCTTATCTTCCTGGAGGTACACACCTGTCTCAACTCCTGGAAGCTAAGAACAGTATATCTGGAAGTGGGGACCTGTGGAGGGTCCACTGACACAAGGGGAGACTCAGAGTTTCCTCCTTTGTCTGACATACTGTTTCTAGTGTGGTGTAAGTGATGCACCTACCTACACTATGTGTTTGCCTACTGATCCCTTGCTAAGAGTTGCAGCCAAGGTGTGCTAAGCCTTGAGGAGCTGCAACAGCTGGTTCAGTAGAACTCAGAGTATTCTAAGCTAAGTTATATGTACCTAACAGTACTTATGTGATCTTTCAACAAGATATTCTTAGGATACGTGTGGTAAAACAACAGCAAGCTCAAATCCCAACCGCTGCTCACCAATGTGAGAAGGTGGCCTGATATGCAGTGCTCACTATTCTAGTGAACACTATGTATCAGTCCAGCAACCCTTATTGTTGATTGGTTGTAAGTCAACCTTATAGACCAGCTATCCTAGTAGCGTGGATACGAGCAGTCTAAGGCTAAAGACTCGAGAGGGCGTGTTAAGCCAGCTGGTATACCACACATATACCCCTTGAATACCAAGTGAAAGGACACCACACAAGTGTTATGAAAATAAACAAGATATTTATTAAGAATCACAACAGCCCTGTACTCTTTATGAGGACAGGGTACTAAGCACAAAACAAAACTCTTACGAAAATACTTAAGTTAGCACAGTATATACAAATGCCCGAGGGGCACGGAAAACCATATACTCTGAAAGTGGAATGCGAAATTACTAGCAGGTAAGTACAGTACTAATAGGCTTTGGAATCGCTAGATCTTGACTATAGAATCTTCAGATTACTTCTAGGAGACCCAGGGGACTCGGGTGCAGAGTGTGCACTCTCACGTGTGATGCGGGACAAAGTCTATGGTAGCTAGTAATGACAAAGTTAGTGTTCTCGGGCGAACCCGACCTGGTAGGAGGAAAAGGAAAGTGGATTCTGACCCTTGGATAGTGAGGCTATGCTGGGGCACCGAAATGCCGAAGTTACCTAGCCCAGGGGCTGCAGCTGCATAGGTCTCAAAAGACGTCGGGAATCCTCGTAGACGGACCAGGAGCCTGGAAGAAAGAAGTTGCTGGCAGGCGACCAGTGAAGAAAGTTCGATGGATCCAAGCCTGGATCGAAGGAAGATGACACCTGAAAGCAGAGGGGACCAAGTTCGAGACTACTACCCAGTAGTCAGGTGGCACCAGGAGGGCACCGGATGGTAGTCACCTCGACTAGGTGGGTGGGTGACGCTGTGCTCGCAGATCTCACGGACCAGGAGGCGTTGTCGGCGACCAGGATGGGGGAGCGAGCTGTCCCACGATGGATGAAGCTGTCGGCGTCGCTGGACCCAGGATTGGGCAACAAAGCCTTGGCAAATTCAAGCCCACGCGGTGGACTCAAAATGGCGTCTGGAGTGGACCAGGAGGGTCCGGGGTGCCTCTCTTGAAGAAGGAAGCAAGGGCCAGTCTGGAGCAACCAGACCAGCAGCAATGATGTCGTCTGGCGTCGTGAAGAAGGCCACAAGCCAGCCGGCTAGTAGCCACACAGCGCGGTGAGCACGCAAAAGCAGAAGGGCCCCACGCAGATCGTGGAGATGCTGGAGGGCTGATCTTCGGTGCTGGAGCTGCTCAGGGTTGGGGCTTCTCGGACCCCAAAGCACTCACCAGTGGAGCACACAGTGGGCTTGTTGCAAAGAAGTCGTGCAGTCTTGGCGATCGTCGGTCCCTCGAGGTCTCGTCGCACTCACAGTTCTCAGCTTGGCTGTAGAGGTGTGTAGAGGTCAGAGGTGCCAGGGAAGCCGGGTCTCGTCGAGCTGGGTCGTCGGATTCGTGAAGAAGGACTTGCAGCAGACCGCAGTGTTCTTAGGATGGTGCCCGCTTGATGCAGGGTGACTACTCCTTAGCCACAAGGGAGAATCTTGAAGAAGAAATCTTGATGTCCTTTCGCAGAAAGTCGTGTCTTGATTCCAAAGATGATCTAATTTGAACAGGGGGCCCGCTCCTATCTTTATACTAAGAAAAGGGGCTGACCCGGTGACTAGGTCCTGCCTATTGGTGGGACTAGGAAGGGGGGTGGTTACACCCCTCTCCCATGCCGGACTTTCCCCAGGCCAGGGGCTGGGGTGCCCCTGGAACTGGTTCTGGCCGGCCTATGCGTAGTGAGCACCGGGGTGCCACTCTGCAGTCACCTTCCTGTAAAGCCCTGCCTACCCAGGATACACAAAACCCTGTCTGGGATGGTGCTAGCACCGCCCCTGACAGGAAACCCTTTGTCCAGGCTCCCCTCGCTGGAAGGACTCCCAGCTGCAGGGGGTCAGACTCGTGTCTGTGGTGGCAGCATCCATTTTGTGGAGCTGAGGCTTCAGTTAACTTTAACCGGGGTTCACAGTTACATACATGTCGTGTCCCTCTAGAAGGGTGGAATGCTAACCCCGTCGCCAGAATTGGCGAGGGGTTAGTATTCCAATTCGTATGACACCTTACTCGACATGTTTTGATAAAGCAATACCAAAGATAGCATTTAACCGCGAGGATTATAATGCACTTAAGAGTATATGGTATGCGATATCATGGAACAGCTATTAGGACTTGGTTCCGCAAGCTGCAGACAGGCTCAGCTCATGCCAGAGCACCATCTCACATGATTCCAAGCACTCTGCCTTCAGGATTGTCAAGGCCTGCCATAGGAGTGGCTGATAGGAATCTGTGTGTCCATTTCAGGGTTAGATATAGGTATACTATATCTACAGCAAAGGGTGATTACACAACTTTGCCCCAGCTGTCATGCAGCCAGTTGTGTCAAATTTAGGAGGCCGGCCAGGGGTGGCATAATACATGCTTCAGCCCCTGGTAGGCCCTGGGTACACCTATGCCCTGAGTTACAGGGTCTGATAAGGTGGCCCAGTACCAATTGGTAAATGCACCTAGGGTACACGTTGTAATTTAGAGAGAGAACAGCCAGGCTGTGGGTCTGATTGGCAGGCCCACAGCCAGAGAAAGTCGTAAACCAGTGAAACAAAAGCAAAAAAATCTGGGTGATCATAGGATTGCAGACCCTACTCTCCTACAAATGCTACGTCCGGGGTGGTGCTGTCGAGGAGGTCCCAGATTTCTGTGGCGTGTTTGTGGAGGGATCGGACGTTGAGGAGGATGCATTGCAGGGTCTTCGGTTCGGTTGTGTTCTTGGGGGCGGGTTGTGCTGGATCCGTGTTCTTGGCGGTGCTGCAGGTGTGCCGGCAGCGGTGACAGCTGAAAGGTCCATGGGTGTCGGCTGGTGATGCTAGCTTGCAGTTGTTGTTGCAGCCTGGGTTGAGTGCGTGGAGTGCTGCTGGGTCGTAGTGTTGGCGGGGCGGAGGTCCAGGGTTCCTGGTGCTGGTCGCGGACGGGCGCAGATGTGCTAGCCTTTGACGCGCCTTCGGTGCACCAGTGGCCGCCATTAAGTAGGGGTCAGGGAGGGCTGGACAGCTAGGAGGCGGGAGCGGGGAGAGGAGCTGGATTGGGCCGGTCACGATGGGGGGGGAGGGGCCGCGGGGGCAGCAGCGGCGGGGAAAGGTAAACGGAGGAAAGAAGGGATAAAGAAAAAAGGGAAAATAAGCAGAAATAAGGCACAAAAGAGCAGAGATGCAGAAAAGGGCAGAAAGGTGAAAGATGGAAAGGGTAGAAAAACGAGTGAAAACGAGTGATGGAGCGAAAGGGAAAATAGGCAGAAATAAGGCACAAAAGAGCAGAGGTGCAGAAAAGTGAAAGATAGAAAGGGTACAAAAACGAGTGAAGGAGCAGAGGGAGAGAAAGGGAAAATGGGCAGAAATAAGGCACAAAAGAGCAGAGATGCAGAAAGGTGAAAGATAGAAAGGATAGAAAAACGAGTGAAGGAGCAGAGTGAGAGAAAGGAGACAGAGGTCCACTCTACAGGTAAGATTGCGAATCTTGTTAAAACCATATCTGAAAGAGACACGTTAGTGATAGATTCCTTACCTTAGAATATCCCCAGGCGTCAGACTGGATCCGGAAAGTTTTGCGTAGCAGTACCCTTGCGCGTCGGTAGGCGTCGTCTGCGGCTCCACGTCCGTCGTCGGCGTCGTGGGCGCCGTGATGACGTCGTCGGAGTACTTAGACGCCGCCTCCGCGTGCTGACGTCAGTTCTTCTTTTTTCTGCGCCAGCCAGCGCAGATCTGGAAAAAGCAGTTCCCTAGTCATTTTTTGACTAACTTTTTGGATCTTTTGATCTATTTCGAAGTCTTCACGACTCCGACGGTGCCGTTAGGGATGCCCGGCTTCAAGCACTGCGACGAGTGCGAACGCCTCATGTCGATTACGGATCCGCACCGCCTGTGCCTGACGTGTTTGGGCGTCGACCATGACGACGAGGCCTGCTCCGACTGTCGGGCCCTCTCGAGGAAGGCCAGGCGGGAGCGGTCCCGCAGGCGACTCGAGATCCGCCAGTCGGCCCCGCGCCGTGTGAGGTCCCGGTCCCGGTACCACGGGAGGTCGAGGGACAGGTCGCGGGGGCGGAGCCATCACAGCTCCGGGAGTCCGCGCCACTCCTCCGGGTCCAAGTCGTCAGGTAAGAAGCATAAGAAGTTGAAGAGACATCATCGCTCTTCCGGCTCCCCCCGACGCTCGCGCGATGCGGCCGGGGGTTCGGGTGACACCGCCCACGCGGCTCCTCAGGAGTCGCGGGCGCCGCGTTCGGCTCCATACCCCCCGGTCCCTGGGATGAACGCGACGCCGGAGGAGATAGAGCGCTTCCTCATGGCCATGAGGTCCCTTTCTTCTCCGACGGGTTCCGCGGCGCCTTCGTGCCCAGCGAACCCGTCTGGGGGCCCTAGTGGGTCGGGGGCTGCAACCCCGACGCCGTCGGGTGCTTCGGCCTCGACGCCGCCGGCGTCTTCTGCGCCGGCGCCGCAGGGCTCCACGATCCCGACGCCGCCGCTGCCCTCGGGCTCAGCGCCGCAGGGTTCAGCGGTCCCGGCGTCGTCGGTGCCTTCGGGCCCGACGCCGCAGGGTGCCGTTCGGCCCTCGTCGGGCGCTGGAACGTCCCCGGTGGACCTTACGACCCCCCCGGGGTCGGTCCGTGTGGTGTCCCCTCCGGCCTCGGCCGACGCCGTCCCCAATGCCTCCTCTCTATGGGTTCCGGCGTCGGGACGGGGCCTGTCGGCGCCGATCTCGACGCCGGTCGGGGATTTCCATCCCTATGAACCATCCTCATTCACTTACGACCCTGAGTCTCAGGAGATGGGGGAAGAGGAGGATTGGGAGGGGTCTGAGGACCCTCTGACAAGGGAATGTCAGTCTAGCATGGACTGGACAGGAGACCTTGGGGAGGCCAGTGGCCTGGACACCTCTCCAGACCCTGGATTCGTCTCTCCTCCTTCCGTGGCTTCGGAGGAGGGCGCGACATATAGTGTGGTGTTGATGAGGGCTGCTAAGGCTTTGGGCCTTGAGCTCCCCGTCGCGGCCGTGAGGACTAACCTCCTCACTGAGGTCCTTAAGCCGCAGTCATGCTCCATGGAGCCTATGCTGCCGTTTAATGAGGCCTTGTCGGACGTTCTTTTGGGCACTTGGTCCAGGCCCGCTACAGGTTCGCCTGTAGATAGGAACGTGGCCAGACGCCACCGCCCGGCTCCGGGCGACCCATGTTTCCTGTCCACCCACCCCACCCCCGAGAGTCTGGTTATCCAGGCCTCTAACTCCCAGACCGCCTTCCCGTCGGCTCCCCCTGACCGGGAATCCAAGAGGTACGAGGCCTTTGGCAAAAAGGTATTCTCGTCCCTTAGCTTAGGACTGCGGTCTTCCAACACCGCATGCCTCTTGGGCCGTTACACCCATTCTATATGGGAAACGGTGGCGGAATTGCTGCCAGAGTGTCCGTTGGAGGTACGGGCCAAACTCGGCCAAGCCCTAGTGGAGGGCCGGGACGCAGCGAAGTATTCGATCAGGTGCGGACTGGATACAACTGACTCGCTGGGCAGAGCGATGGCTACGACGGTGGCGATTCGACGCCACGCCTGGCTCAGATCCGCCAACTTCTCGGCTGATGTCCAGAATACCCTCATGGACATGCCGTTCGATGGCCGTCGCCTCTTTGGCGACAAGGCAGACCACGCGCTTGAGCGCTTTAAGGACTCCAGGGCTACGGCCAAGTCCTTGGGCCTCTCGGCCCCGCGCCAGCAAGTGGGTGCCTTACGCTCCTTTCGTGGCCAAGGAAGGGGCGTCCCACGCGTGCCGCCAGCCACTCGCCGCAAACTGTCGTCCAGCGCGGCGGCGGCCGTGGAAACCGCCGTGGAGGCGGTCGGAGAGGCAAGCGAAGCCAGTCCACACCTGCCCCCGCAGCATCCGCCTCTAAACCCTCCTAGTCCGTGCTTTTCGGCCCATGTGACGCCAGTGGGGGGCAGGGTTCGCCATCACCACTCTCACTGGCGCACAGTCACTTCGGACAGGTGGGTGCTGCAGATCGTCCGAAGGGGCTACTCCCTCCCCTTCGAGACGACCCCTCAAGCCATGCCACCGCACCACCACCGCGTATCGGGGGATCATTTGCGGCTCCTGCAGGAGGACGTTTCGGCCCTCTTGGCCAAGGGGGCCATCGAGCGCGTTCCTGGGCCAGAAGTAGGTCGTGGTTGCTACTCCCACTACTTCCTGGTACCCAAGAAGGGCAAAGGGGGCCTACGCCCTATCTTGGATCTGAGGAACGTCAGCGGCTTCCTCCAGAAGGAGAAGTTCAAAATGCTGACACTGGCTCAGGTCTTGGCTGCCCTAGACCCAGGAGACTGGATGGTAGCGTTGGACTTGCAGGATGCTTATTTCCACATCCGCGTCCTGCCGGCCCACCGGCGTTACCTGCGGTTCACGGTAGGCCTCGAGCACTTTCAGTTTACCGTGCTCCCCTTCGGCCTTACCAGCGCCCCACGGGTGTTCACGAAGGTGATGGCGGTGGTCGCAGCTCACC